>NC_092640.1:37052294-37759794 GCF_039555335.1 Amphiura filiformis | reverse complement strand
GATCAGGAAATTTAAATAAAAAAGCTGAGGACAGAATTAAATAAATAACATGAAAACGGGAAATCACAAGCTATGCAGCAAATAAAAAAAGAAGCTAAAAGGGAAATGTAAGAAAGGACAGATTCAGAAAATAACGGGAACGGGATTGAATAAATAAAAAAACATGGGACTGAAAATCGCAAGCTTAGCAGCAGAATTTTTTTTTAAATGGAACAAAATTGGCCCATGTAGAAGAAACTAAAAAGAAAGAAAGAAGTTTAAACGGAAACGTAGGCTTAAGGAGGGTCAGGTTCAGATAAATAAAATTTACCTTTTCAATGATTCTACCTGTTCAGTAATTCCTCCTGTTTTAGTGAACGCTCCCATTTACTCACGCTAGTCTTTACTATAAATAGGCTAATGTTGTATGTATGTGTGTGTGTGTGTATGTGGTTTATGTAAAAGGCTCCGTCAGTTTCGATCAAAATGTCGCCAAATTCATACGGGAGATCGAGGAATATACGGGAAATTGCCTGGACTTTATTTGGTTGAAATCGGTCAAGAATTGGCTGCAAAAACAGTGAAAATATGGGTAAAAACGGGGTTTTTGTTATGAAAAACGTCAGCGCCGCGTGCGTAATGCGCACTACGTAATGCGCGCGTAAACGGCGCAGAGCCACGCGACTTGCGAGCCAGAAACCAGTGGACATAATAATATAGAAAGTGGACATGATAATATAGAAAGAAGGAAAAATAAATAGAAAATAAAAGACAAAAAGGTACATGGACGGGTCCGCATACACGCTATGAGAGGACGTAATAAATACGGGAAAAAATGTGTGTTGTATAAATAACATGAAGCGGTACTATAAAGAAAATGGATATTAAAATGACAAAAGAGGTACGAGTAGGCCTAATAGGCCAACGGGTTAAAGTAACTAAATGAAACGGGAACGAAACAAAGAAGGAAAGAAACCATTCAGGAAATGTAAGAAAAAAAGAAGCTAAAATAATGAGAAAATAATTAAATAAAAAACATGGAAACGGGAAATCGCAAGCAGCAAATAAAAAAAAAGAGAAGCTAAAAGGGAAATGTAAGAAATAACAGATTTAGAAAATAATGGGAATGGGGTTAAATAAAGAAATAACATGGAAAAAAAGAAAGGAAATGTAAGAAGAGACAGATTTATATAAATAAAGTGTACCTTTTCAATGATTCTACCTGTTCAGTAATCAAATACACTAATTCAAACTTTTTAGCTTGATAAATCCATAAAGTGTGTAGGCATCCTCACGACTTTAGCTTTCGCCATCGGGGCTGATGGCTTGATCACAAGTGAATTGGTCCACTGCATTTCCCGCGAAACGGCTTGTTGACATTTCCCGGAAGTGAAGATGTTTTGCGCGGTTGATTGCTTTGGCCCCCTTTTTACGAATGTAGATTGCTTCCCTAATTCTCCTCCTGAAGGCATTTGAGTCCTTGTCGAGTATAGTTGCCCCTTCCCATTCTATGATATGGTTTTTTTGTATGTACTGTAATGGCTGCAAGTGCTGTTCTGAGGTGGATTCTTTTCTGCTTTCTCTCGTGAACTTTCTTTCTGCAATAGTTGAGTGAAAGGCCCGGGTGAAAGGCAATTCACGATAGTATAGTAAGTTTCTTGGGCTGCTATTTCAATACAAACAAAAGACCATCACATTTCATAGTGAATTGCGCGGTAAAACATGAATTTCGCGGAGTAAATGAAATTGTGCGGAGAAAGGAAAATTTCGCGTGACCCTGGTCAATGTTCATATTTAGGTCATAAGGAGCCATTGTTTGAAAATCTTTCAAAATTCATTAAATGCGCCATTGAAATACACAGGGAAAGACGCACATTGGATCGCGTTTTGGCAATTGAAAAACGTATTTCGGCCATCAAGTTTAGTATCAAATTAAAGCTAAACATGTATAGAATATTATTCTTTCAACGGAATATATTGCTAACTGTCGACTTGTTTTGCTATTTTGCCGCAAAGAAAACGTGTGCAAATTTAACCCTAAAAAATTCACTCAATTTTCGAAACCGGACACTGTCCAAATTCGCGCCAAAACTCCATCTCTGAAATAAAACATTGGGACTTTTTCTCATGGTTTTCTCTTTTTGTCATGTAGACACTTGTCGGAAGCAAATGAGCTGAAAACGGGCAAATTTTGACTATAAGTGTTGAAAATAAAGCCGCAACAAGCTCAAATAAGCGGTGGAATATTCAACCGAATTTCACTGTTACATAAATCGTGGAGTGATTTGGTGATGCGCCCTCTTAGTGGACTAGGCCTATATTAAATGAACATGTTATATAGCGATATACGGCCATGTCATAAGAACAACTAGACCAACTAATTACAAGTTTTATCATTGTTTCTTCATGTTGTCCACAGCACCATAATGGCTTCTCCCATCGTAGTGCCTGATCTATACGGTGATGAGGTAGAGAAGATAGAACAAGAGAATGAAATGTGTCGGATCCGTATCAAGAGCGGTACAAGAATCTTATACAGCATGGTCGTAAAATACGCGAAACCCGATGATCTGGAACTCCAGTCTGGAGGGAGATGGATAACAATAACTCAGTCTCATACGTCGTTCGCTCTCAATCATGATGGTCAATTTGCCACCTTGCAAATGGAAACTGGTGATGAAGAGCAAAGGTTTTTGTTTGATGCTGGTCGTTTGAGATGGAGAAAGGATCCTTCGAAGGTGTTGACGTTTCACCGTGATAGGAAAGGGACTGGTCTTGGTGATCTAGATGTAAGAAATGAGGATCCAGAATGCTACGCGCAAAAATTCATCTACAACAAGAAACTTAACATGTGGTTGGTCGCAGATAAGGATGACGATTGCAAGTTGTACAAAATGGTGTGCAATGATTTGGAAGAAGGAGGCACCGTGTATGTGAAATATACACCAGAGCCGAGAAAATTTACTGCGGCAGAGATAGCAGCTCTGCAAGTTGGTGCCAGGGCACCTAAGCCTTTTTTTTACTTCGCCTCCTTCTTTGTACCCAAGCCCAAACGAAGCACTGGACCTCGTTATCATTATGGCTTCATTAAGAATGAGCATGTTAATAAGGTAGGCACTATTATTGCTTTCTTCTGCTACACTTTATTCTCTGAATAAAATTCATATTAATTATTGCGCATTTAGATCCATTAAAATGCATAATATTGTGCATTTTTTTAAATACACAATATGTGCATCATAATACTAATCACAGAGTGTTTGTCCGTCCGTCCGCGCGCTATCGCGTTCACGCGGTGCGATATCGCGTACGCGCGGTAGAATATCGTATGCTCGCGGTGTGCTATCGCGGAGTATCAACTGGGGTGTGCGCAGAGTACCGCATCTCGCATCGGAAAGCATTACAGAAATAAGTGTAACTAACAGGTGCATCTCATCGGACCAATAGGCCTATTATCAAGACATGATTAACATCGATGGGTTTTCAGATTATGGGTACCGAAGTAAGCATCACAGCTACAAAACAGAGTTGATTAAGTTGTGTCTTAATCATTGAGAGACGTAAATATATCGTAGTAGTTTTAAAGGTCAGGACAAGTATTATGGGTAACGGGTGTTGAGTAATTAGAGAACCGCGAAATCTAGTATAATATACTATTATACACATGATAAATATTTCTGAGCAAATCATACCACTTATTGGTAAATTTGCCGTATACACATCGAGAAAGACAGAGGCAAGCAACCAAGCATCATTTTTCTAAAGTTAAATCGAATTTTTCTGAGGTTAAATCGAATACTGAAAATAAATTTGCAACTTACACAGTTGCGTCCGGCACCTCCGGACTTCTTCAGGCATCTGATTGGTCACGTGACAATCGATGGGAAAGATTTTGCAAAGCTTGGTCCTACTCCTCTTTTCGCCAAACGCCAAGAGTTTCTAAAATGCTGTTAAAATAAGAAAAATGTTAATGCTAATTTATTGCACATTCTAGGGAAACGTGGTACCTTTTTAAAATAACCGAGTGAGAGGGGTTTCAATGAAATGATTTTTGTGTGAAAACTGAAGCATCCTCTGTATAAAAGAAAATATGAATATTAACTGCACATCATATGTGACTGGACACGACGAATCAGCCGTAAACTCGGCCCGGTCAATTTTGTTTTATTTCGTGTTTAGAAAATATACATCATAAGCTTTAAAATAGTATATCATTTGACTTCAAATGATATCTAGAAGCGGGGTTATGGTTTGTTGAATTCTGCTCCTTCAACAAAATGGTATCCTTTTTCGGTTTTACATGTGTCACTTTTTCCATATTGCTGGTAATAAAGTCAAAATTGGCGGTCATTTCAAATCATCCCCAAGTCAACGAGGTTCAGGAATGTCCTCTCATTGTTTATTGTTTATACATACCAAGGCAAAATACAATGCAGTTTTTACATAAATTTTCCGTAAATTTTTGACAAAATCAGTCATAACTGGCTGGGTATAATTGGGTAATTTAGTTTGAATTTCGCGCTGGGATCAATTCCATGCGCAAATGCTTGCTGCTACCGTTCATGCCATGGACTGAATAAACATGATCGAATTAAATGAAATACTTGTTTGTGACATTCCCTATTCTTTATTCATTTTAAGATTTCTGATTTTTAAAAATATCGTGAACCATTCATGTTTTATGGATTACCGAACATGATGCGTAAATTGCTGCTGAAGAAATTGCAGAGACCCGATCAAGGTTATCCACCTTGCGAGTCGCTGCACAAACACAGCGACTCGCTTCCTCTTCCGGTAGCACTTGCGCTGTGTGCCCGGCTGTGTTCAGCAGATTTGATAAATCGCTTATATTTGGAACATTTACAGGAATAAATTTTGCTGATGAAGTAGCAATAAGTTGGAAATATCAGAATGTGAATATCAAATCGGTCATTTTGTCTGCAAGTACAGTACAGTCGCGGATACCGAACACTCGGCGACTGAGACTCAGTCAGTCACTGAGTTCATCCCGTAGGGATGTATCTACGAGTTCGCCTATCATACATGACCGGTTGTAAAGTTGAAATAATTAAAAAAATCCTGTACATGTACCTTATTCTATTCCTTCATTTTCTCATTGTGATAAGTTCATCTCAACTTGGTGTGACGATCTGAATTGGTAGCACTAGCAGTTATTTTTTGCAATCCGTTTTCATTCCGGTTCTTCGGCGAATATTTGCTCTTCGTGCTACTGTAATATTCCCTATGCATATCGTGGATGGCTTGGCCTATCCCAAATCACCCCGGCCAGCACTTTTCTCATTTTTAAATCCACACACTTTATTCAGGAACTTCATTCTTGATTTGCTCATGATGTTTCCTTCATGTTATTCTTATTTTATTGAAGATATTTTTCATGTAAAGTAAGTTGACAATGACTGAATTCGTGCATTGGTCCGATGCATGCCACAGTAATGCACGGACATTGTGTTTACAATCAAACCCGGACGTAACTGTGTGTCCCCGAGCTGACGTCATCAACGAATTGAAACGATTTCGTTTTGTAATTTAGGGGGGGTGCCAATATCCAATCTTTGCATGGAGATTATGTCTAGCCTGGTACGTTAGGCAAATAAAAAATATTCTTTTCTGCTTCCTGGCATCATAAGCTCTCCATTGATATATAACTTTATTTTCAATGAGGTTCACCTTTAATGATTCTATATGTAGAAGATTATTATCCTCTTCAGCAATAGGATTATTGATTGGTTTAAACGCTATCAAATGAGAATCATGTCGCGCCTAATTGAGACACCTATGAATACGACTTTCACGCATATTTTGCACTGTAGATTAGAATTCAATTTGCCGAGTTTACGGCTCATTCGTAGTGTCCACGATTCGTGATACCCAATTGTGGCACATTTGATGTCGTTTAAGAGGCAGAGAATTTTATTTCAATTTTATACACGCCAAAATATTTTTTTAATTTACTTGAGAATGACGATAGAAAATTCCATGTAAAAATTACATTAGACCCCGCCAAAGATTACTGTTTCGTTTTTATGGTAATCTAATCTTTTATTTCCTGAAATAAAATTAGAGGTCTAATGTGGATTTTTTGTATAAATGATAAAAACATCGACGTTTATACAAGAAGCTCCATAATATACTGACCCACATATACGAGTAACGCACGTGCGAGTCAAAATCGATTAATGTACTGTGCATGTATAGGCTCATTTATTGTCGGATTTCTGCATGTAGAACACGCAGTTATAAACAGTTGAGCGCTATTAATACACATTAATGTTTTTAAGCAAATAAAATTCCAAAATATGGTACGTTTTCTGTCTTTGCTTGTCACGTGGTAAGCCTAAATGTTGAAGTTGCGATTATATGTTCAAGTTCCAAGATGGACACCAACAACTCAGGTGGCCGAGCGGTCTAAGGGCGCACACCACTAAATAATCTTCCCATTGAAACGCGTGTAAAAACACCGGTTTTCTTTGCTCATTTTGAGGCCTTTTGGGCTCGTTTAAATTTTTTTATGATAACCAGTCGATTGCAAATCGATGAAAGTTTAACATAGGTTTCAATGTATGGGGGTCCTTCCACCTCGTTTTCCCGCTACGAGGCCGCGAACAGCGCCCTTACTGTTTTTGACATGCTCTCAAGACTGCAAACCCGATTCTGCCATTTTACAATTCGCGGACCTATTTTCTCAATAATTATAAAAATGCGACTTTTTTGGCGACTCAAATTTATGTATAGGCTTTACACTTTTATTTAAGCTATAATTCGCCACTCTTTCTGATTAATAAGTCTAAAGACCAGCCCAAAATACCTCAAAAAGTTTCTGTTTTTACCGGAACTCATTAGGGTTACACAAATGGCGCATTGATTTAGTGGTGTGCCCCTTCAAGGAATAATGATGTTCATAAAATCGAATTTTTTTATATTTGTCTTGAAATATAAAATGTTTTGAGTAAAACACTCAAGGTTTGAGTGCTCTGTGACATCCACATCAAGAGAAATGTCCTATCAAAGATACATGGTGCATTCCAAAAATGTGCACATTTTCAACATTTTGACCATTTGTGCTTATTTCCCTAGATTTGCATTAAATACCAATTCTCAACATATAGTTTTTGACCGTTTATCTGCTAAAAACCGCTTTAAAATGAAAATAAATTAGGTTTCATAATGGCAAAGGTCTATATATTAATGATTTTACAACAATCACCCCCCCCCCCCTATAAAATATTTAAGATTTGAGAGGTTTAAAGACTTGTGCCGATTTGTCACCTTAAGACAATTTTGCTTCAAATCTGAGAAATCTTAGTATTCTCACAATTTTTGACAGTTTCTTTAACTTTGAAGGCCTCTGAGAGAATAAACTTAGCGCGACTTGCATCTAAAACGCATTAAATATATTCACTAACATAAAAACTATCTATTTAAAAAAAAAAAACCGCAATTTAATCGAAAGCCAACTTCAATTTTGGCTGAATCTCTCAAGAGCACGATTTTACGCCTAGGCCCTTCGAAGGGCGCACACCACTAAATAATCTTCCCATTGAAACGCGTGTAAAAACACCGGTTTTCTTTGCTCATTTGAGGCCTTTTGGGCTCGTTTAAATTTTTTATGATGACCAGTCGATTGCAAATCGATGAAAGTTTAACATATGTTTCAATGTATGGGGTCCTTCCACCTCGTTTTCCCGCTACGAGGCCGCGAACAGCGCCCTCACTGTTTTTGACATGCTCTCAAGACTGCAAACCCGATTCTGCCATTTTATAATTCGCGTACCTATTTTCTCAATAATTATAAAAATGCGACTTTTTTGGCGACTCAAATTTATGTATAGGCTTTACACTTTTATTTAAGCTATAATTCGCCACTCTTTCTGATTAATAAGTCTAAAGACCAGCCCAAAATACCTCAAAAAGTTTCTGTTTTTTACCGGAACTCATTAGGGTTACACAAATGGCGCATTGATTTAGTGGTGTGCCCCCTCTAAGGCGCCAGGCTCATTCAGAATCCATGATAACGGTGCGGCGTGAGTTCGAGCCCCACCTCTGCCAAACTTTTTTTTAAATTTTATAATTACGATTATTTATAGGGAAATGTGGCTGGGAGAATTCATGTATGGCGTAGAGAGGAGTAACAAGTTCTTGTTGATCACGTGATCAATCAGATGAAGTACCAGACCCAACTGTGAACTGTCAAAGTTGCAAAATGTATTCCAGTATTCGATTTAACCATGCCTATTATAATTTATTTTATTTACTGGATGACTAATTAAGATATTATTAGTTATGAAGCGGAGGTATGGCACGGGAAATTATCGTGCGCGATGGTGAAACGGAAAGCTGAACCCAGTATGACACTGAGCGTGCCATAATTTCCCGTACCATACCGACGCTGAACCTAATAATGAATTTATCATACGACTAAGTCATTCTAAATATTGAAATAAATATGTTTTTAAGGCGGCTGTGTACTCTCAGACATGCATGTAGTAAAAGTGCTATAACTTTGTAATTATTCACGCAAAACATTTAAAAGTATACATTTTTGAATTAATACAGATTTGGGGTAAAAACAACAATTATGAAGAAAATCACAAAAAAGTGAATTTTTGGCAATTGTTTTTGGTACATCATAACAAAAAAACACTCTTTCCAAAATGTTTTGTTTTGTTTTTTTCCACAGAATTAAAACCAATTTCTAATTCTGTGTTTTTTTCTTATTCTTGAGGCTCCATTCCAAAAACCATTTTATTTTATTTTTTTGATACTGGCCTTATTTTATGAGATATTGACCATAGGCATCAAAATGATTTTGTTTAAATTCACAAATGCCTATTTGCACAAAATGATGCCTAAAATCGGAAATAGACCAAAATATAAAAAAAAATGAGAAGACAGTTTCTTAAGTCGATCATGCGTTATACGATGAGCATAATTGCTTACCTGTAGATGCTGTATTTATTGCGTACCTAAATCGCCATTTTGCTGAGAAAATGAACATTGAAATAATGGCCGTTGAAGTTTGAGCGAAATCCATTCATATCTTGATAATTAAATCGGGGGAAAGAACTTGAAAAAACTCACATTTTATCAGCTAAAACGGAGCCATTTGACCACTAGGTTTTTGTGAAATCAGTGCTTCCGTAGTGCTTCCATAGTATGCGTCGCACATGCAGATAAGCGTCGCGTCAGGGGCGTAGGCAGCTTTCTTGGTCAGGAGGGGCAAAATAAAATTTCGGGGGCACAGACGATGTGCGCGTGTTGTATTTTGCACTATTTTCGCCCATGATTGGGATTAAAAAAAAGGGGCTTTATTGTGACAATGAGCGCGCGCAGCGAGCAAAAATTATATATTTTACACTATTTTGGCCATGATCGGGGTGAATTTTGGTGGAAAAGGGCGCTCCTTGCCCTTTTTTCCTTTGCCCTCCTGATTTTCTCTTTCATTTTTTTCAGAGGGGAACTTTTTTCTTTCATTTTTTGTCAGGGTGGCACTCTGCCCCCCTTGCCACCCCACTGGCTACGCTACTGCGTCACGTATCTATGCGTTAACAAATTGCGAGTACGCAACGCGATGTGTTGTTGCGCGCGTGTACCCCGCTGGTACCCCAGACAAACAAATACCTAGACCAATGACTTTGGTACGCGCAGTGAAGCCAACACTGCTTAGCAACGACTTTGACAAGGACGCATACCCGGACGCAATCAAGCAGATATGTTCGCGTCTACGAACATAATGGCGCAACAATCACGCAAACACGCGCGTCTTTCTCTCCAGACATGAACGCTTCGCATACCCAGGCTCAAGCAAGCAGATATGTTCGCGTCTACGGAACATGTTGCATTTGACGCGGGCAATAACGGCGCAGTAACCACGCAAATGAGCGCGTCAGAATGTACGCGATATATCTCCGCGCCTAGTAACCCCGTCAATCCGTCAATATCACTTTGGATACGGGGCTTCACCTCCCTCTGTGGTAAGGGATGGGCAGTCATAGGTCTAGGTGGTATGTCTATGGCTGGTACAACAAAGATTTTATTTCCTTTTAAATATTGCGAACACAAGTGAAATAGTGAAATGAAATCCATAAATGATAAAATAGTGCAGTTGGAGTTTACAAATCTGGATTTTCTTTCATTGTATAACGCAGACAAAGTAGGGCCAACTTGCCTACAAATGGTCAAATGTTGGCAAGAAATATCTCTGTGTAATCCTATGCAAGTCCCACATCACATCGGTATCGGCGATCGTATTTTTTACTGAAGTTAGGCTAGGCTGGTTACCACCAGCGTCATGCACGTGACGTGACACAGCTAAAATAATCGACCGGAAATCGGGGATCATTAAAACGTCAACAATTTCAAAATACGCAATGACAGTAAATTTAATGGCGAGCGGTCCGAATTTTGAGCCATACAAGTTTACGTGGTGAACTAGATTTATTTAAGCCATCTTGCACTGGTAATAATTCTGATGTATTTAATGCAGGAATACTTGCATGCCGGTGGTAATCAGAATAATCAGTCCCAAAACAAAATATTCATTTACTGACATGATCGATGGACCCTGCATTTTTCAATACATTGATGCTGTAGCCTTCGTACAGAGTGAAGAAGGCTACACACAAGGAAACTAGGCTATAATCACGTATCATGTGCCCCAGATGCGTATAGATAATAGAGGGCCTCCTTCAACTCCCAACTTGTGACCACAGAAATAGCTTAATAACTGTGTAGGAAATACAAAGACACCAGAAACTTCAGGTTGAAAGTCAAAAAGTGTCAATTGGTACACCTTGATACAGAAGTTATCATACAGTGATAGTGAGATTTTTTCAAATAAAATCTCTTTTCTGTAAAATTGATTGCTGTGTGTTTTTGTACAGTAATTCATTGTAAGGTACCATCAATGATGGTCACAAAATTTGGAAAAATACATCTGCCCATAACTTTGCTATTTTTTTCCTACAGACATGGTTGACCCCTCATTTTTTAAGTTAAATAATCACCTTTCTAAACAAAACAATTTCAATGCTACTTGCAGGGTTGTCACCAGAACCAAAAAAGTACTAAAAAGGCTACTTGGAAATCTGATGATCATACCTACTAAGGATTAGGCAGCCAGCCGTGTAGGGAGTGTTTTACACACCCAAATTTGTAAATACACACCCAGTTTTTGCCCACATGACCTATACTTTGTACACAAATCTTAAATTTACACACCCAGTTTTTTAAATTGACACACCCAAACCTTCTGATCCTGCCTAAGACCCTGCCTAGCATGGAGGACAGGCCTAGGCAAAATAAACCCTTTTTTTCTAATAATTTCTCTGCAAGCGTCATTTATGTCGACAAATTGTTCGCAAATCCACAGCAGGGTTGCAAATATACCATGTCACTCGGAGTGCGACAATGTGTACAGATAAATTTATCACAGGTATTTTTCTATTAAATTGACCATTCGTCTGCATATTACCAAATATAACCCATTTTGGCCCACTGTTTCTCCGCGAACGTCATTTATGTCGACAAATTGTTCGCAAATCCACCAGTTAGTTTTAAGGATATAATACATGGCATAAAATGTGACAATTTATCAAAATAAATTGATAATGAACGCGTTTGTGGATATTTGCCAATACAATATACATCTGACTTGTACATGGTATATATGAATTATGATTATGTCTTCAGTAGGAATTCAGCTGAGTACATGCAGCTGAGACTAGTCTCAGGTTGTAGTAAGCTACACATTTCAAATGTTGGAGGACTTGTTCTCATTGCTTACCCGTGTTTTCACATCATATTTTGTGGTCAAAATGATTACAAATGTGTAATTTGCAATCATTTCCGACGGCTAGTAAGGATTTGAATGCACACTAAACCCCGGGACTAAACCAGGGCCGTGACACTCGTATAAAAGTGAATTCACTTTTCGGCAGTTGACACATCGTAAGTTTGAGTGACAGTTGCTAGACATTTTAAATACACATATTAACACTTAGCCTATAATGTATGTACGTGTGTACGACGAACGTGTGTACGACGAACGTATTGCGTACTACTTCAATAGTGAAACAGACTTATTCCCGTATTTAATTGACAATTCCGTATTTGATTGCACCAAACAAAGATGGCGGATGTCGAGTACGTGCTATTTTACGAACCCTTATCAGCAAAAATACAGCTGATTTAGCCAAAGTGAACAGGGGTCATCGGTTATAATATTTTCCTAGCATATTGAGCTAACACCACAGCTACTTGGTTTTTCACAATATACTAGTAATAAAATAAAGAAAATCAAGCTTAACCTGAGACGAATATACCTAGGGGAGACCGGGGCAAAGTGGAACAATTTTTTTTGTCAAGTCCAAACAGGATTACGAAGCAAGGCAGGGCAAAACTTAAGGTTTACAAGATACATATTTGGTGCATACGCACCAATATGAACCTCGCGCCAATCAACCTTTTTGTTCCTTACGACCGGAGGAAAAGTTCGACATATCGCACGACTCTGTAGGATATTTGATTAAAAAGATACAGAGTTAAGTGCACAAAGTACAATAAGTGACTATATCTCATTAACCAATGATCGTACAGATACGCGACCGCTGAATTTTTTGGTCCTTATGACAAGAGGAAAAGTTTCACATATAGCACAACTCTCTAGGATATCTTGTTAAAAAGATAGAGGGTTAAATGCCCAAAATTAAAAAAGTAACTCTATCTCATTAACCAATGATCCTACATATATGCCACCGCTGACTTTTTTGTTCCTTATGGCCAGAGGAAAAGTTTGACATATCGCACGACTCTGTGGGATATTTGGTTAAAAAGATAGAGGGTTAAGTACACAAAGTAGAAAAAAGTGACTATATCTCATTAACCAATGATCCTACAGAGATGTGATTACTGACTTTTTTTGTTCCTTATGACCAGAGGAATAGTTTGACATATCGCACGACTCTGTGGGATATTTGGTTAAAAAGATAGAGTGTTAAGTACACAAAGTAGAAAAAAGTAACTATATCTCATTAACCACACTCGATCACCTCCGGTCACAAATTATGCTGCATGGGTGTGATGTTCTTATTACATGTACATGAGCTTGGCGACTGAGGGCCGCATATACGAAAGTTAATGGGGGTATTCCGCTTTGCCCCGTGTTCCACTTTGCCCCGGTCTCCCCTAAATATTCGTCTCAGGCTGAACTATTTAGGTGCCGTTCACAAAAAGATTCGACATTTTTGTAAGACGGGGGGTGCAGGCCCTCTAAATATCCCTAAATTCCTTCACAGATACTTTATTTCAGATTAACTTCTTTAAAACAAAAAACTTTACACATTCAAAGCTTTATATTCTTTTCAAAGTCCAGAATCAAGTCAAACATTTTTTATAATCACTCTTCAAGGCAAACATTAGTTGTTTCGTTATCAAAAACTTCCTTCACCCAATGGAATTTGGGGAGCTGCAGAAAATGGGTGGATGTTACAATCTAAGTGCGGATAGGTTTGCGCCAGGTTCGGCTGCAACTAGCCTAGTTGATGCGATCTGATTGTGATGATTCACCACGCAGCGAAATTACAGCGCTTTGAATCCTCTGGAAAAGGCGCTATATAAATTCCGAAATTTAGTTATTTATTTTATTTACTACAACCCCGTATAAAGAATTTATGACCGTCCCTGCCATTTTCTTTTCTAATGCATAATTCATTAGCCCGACATGTAGACACATTGAGCATTTTGTACCGTAAGAACTTCGTGGCAACATGGAAAACGTAGCCCAAACCTGAGCGCTATTAATATTAGAGTACTTGACAGAATGATTTGTTATGGCAATCCGGCTATTATTCCGCCCAATAGTCGTGTTTTAGGTTCCAATTCCAATACATACTGCTTTCGGCAGAAAAATGGATGTCTGTTCCGCGTATTACGTCTCGCGGGCATTTTACGTCCCCAGTTTACGCGAATCGCCTTGTTATGCGTATCTCGCCGTATACGCGTATCGTGTTTACGCAATAGGGCCCATGGGCCTACGCTCTCACTAAGCGCAAGTAGGCCTCACTGACTATACGCACTCACTGACTAGATAATAGAGAGATTGCGATGTTCCAAACGCAGCACGTGGACCGTACGTTTTCACGTACGTTTTTACGTACGTTAATACGGTGTTAAATTTTGCTAGTCTCGCTTCCAAACTGGATTGTGCTCATTCGTCATGATGGAGAATTCAAGTCGGCTGGAATAAAGACTAAAATCTGATCTAATCTAATCTAGGTCGATAAAGGGCATAGTGATTGAAAAATTATCAGTAAGTGCAGGCTACTGAGTCTCTGCCTAATTCAAACAGCCCGCTTTTGATTTTGACTAAAATTTTGACTTAACATGCTGCTTAAACTTAATTGTATTTTTGTGCTCCCCAAATATTATAGTTGCCCCAAAACATATATTTTGGTAGATTAAAGATCACTACATCCATATATCATGACTTTACCTTCAAAATGAGACTTTTTTGTCCTGAAAATTGGGCGCGTTGCATGAACTTCGACATGAGGTAAAATCAGCATATTTCAACGTAGTATCTGCGTTTTATACTATAGGCCTATACGTTGGAATCCAAAATGGGATGTCATTTTTTGTACGCAAAGTATCACACACATTTCAATGGGCAATCTCTGCGTATGGACATCGCGTATTAATTTAGTCGATTTTCAACACATCGCTGTACCTTTATTATAATGATTTGTTACAGACAAAATGGATCATAATAGTAATTAGACTTTCCTTCGTATGTTCATTATCATTGACTGTCTTTAACATGTTGTGAAATGGACAAATTTTGTGCATTTTTAACGATGTATCTACGTTTATTTCGCACGTAGAAAATCTTCAAAACTGGCTAAATACGCGACCTCGCTTCGATACAGGAGAGTGGTTTTGAATAGATCAACGTACGTCCGATACCTACGTTTGGAAATCGCAATCTCTCTAATATTAGTGTGATATGACCTCAAACCAGTGATATTTTTCGTATTTCATGAACAAACAGGGGATAACTAATAGGCTATATATTATAGACAAATCCGACGAGCCAAGTGATTGTCAGGATTAAGTCGGTCATCCCTTACGAAAATGACACGCAGTTTTTGAACGCATGCAGCACGCAAGCAGCACGCGTGCCGCACAGCATGCAGCACGCGTGCAGTGCGTAGCGTGCGGATGCGAATATTTGGAACGAGGCACGCATGCAGGGAAGCGTGCAGAAAAATGCATGCAGAAAAATGCGTGCAGGTCATGAGCGTGCGCAGTTTGCATGCAGCATGCAAATCCATTAGCGGGCACTGCATGCGTGCAGCACACACTGGCCATATATATGCGAGACAAAATCATGAAAAAAAAATCAAAAACAGGTGTTAACAGTGTATACTGTCATTACAATAAGTCTTAATGAACTAAAATTGCCTAGCTTAATTTTATACAAGTCACTTATCTAACTTTACCTACCTGATTTTGAACCAGGGACCTTCTGCATGGGAGTCTGATGCTTTACCATTTGAGCTAACAGGGGTGTACTTATTTGATGAAGTGTTTTAAGTTAATATAAGCAATATTTTGATGACTAAACCGGTCAAAGTGCATCATTTTATGAATATTGATCAAATTTACTGTAAATATTGATAACATTTACTATAAAAATGTTAAATTTTGTTTTGATTTTTTTGCAGTGCCAACTGTTGATTCATGAATGGCATACCAACATCGGCCCAATGTTGCAATGCCAACTATCGAAATATGGCATTCCAACATTGGGCCAATGATGCAATGCCTACTATCGAAACAGGAATGGAATTCCAACATTGGCCCAATGTTGCAATGCCAACTATATTGACTCATGAATGGCAAATCAACGATGGCCGGCCCAATGTTGCAATGCCAACTGTTGATACAAGATTGGCATTTCAACATTGGGCCAATAATGGAATTCCAAAAGCTGCTGAAAAGATGCAAAAAAACCTTGGGCCGAACCGCGATGGTTCCAAAGTTGAGCAAATGTTGTATTGGGTATATGAGGCGAGGTCTATTTAGGGACTGTGCAATAATTAATGAGTGGGTAAAATTTTCAAATGCCTGCCAAAACTTGCTCGCCCTCCCCTCTAGACCTGCCAAAAATTGCTTGCCCCCCTCCCCTGTTGGCCTGCCAAAAATTGCTTGCCCACCCCCTCCCCTCTTGGCCTGCCCAAAAATCTTGGTCTGAAAATACTTAGAAAATTTTGGTCTGAAGGCTAACTTATTTATTCATTGTAAACATTTAAATATTTTCACTACTAGTTCATTGCCAAATTGTCACTTGATGTCAGTTGTGTAAAGGGGCATTAGTCATTGAAAATCCTGCATGCATGAAGCATTTTACCTTTGCTGCTTCTGAAAACCCTGCATGCATGCAGCATTCTAACTTTGTGATCTGGAAATCCTGCATGCGTGCAGCAATAAGCGTGCTGCATGGAAGATGTGTGCAATTTGTGTGCAGTACGTCCTACAGTCCGCACACAAGTGTAGTCTGCACGTAATTTGCGTGCAGATTGGTAGTCTGCACGCAGGTTCTGCAAGCAAATTGTGTGCGCGGTGGATATTTGCGTGCGATGCCTGCATGCACACAGCTGGTTCGCACGCATGAACACGCTACCAGCAGGGAGCACACCACTAAATCAATGCGCCATTTGTGCAACCCTACTGAGTTCCGGTAAAATACAGAAAGTTTTTGAGGTATAATGGGCTGCTCTTTGGACTAATAATCAGAAAGAGTAGCGAATGATAGCTTAAATAAAAGTGTAAAGCCTGTGCATGAATTTGAATCACTAAAAAGTCGCATTTTATAATTATCGAGAAAATAGGTCCGCGTATTAAAAATGGGCAGAAACGGGTTTACAGTCATGAGAGCATGTCAAAAACAGTGAGGGCGCTGTTTAGCGGCTCCTACCGGGAAAACGAGACGGAAGACTACCCATACATTGAAACATATGTTAAACTTTCATCGATTTGCAATCGACTGGTTATCCTTAAATTTCTCAGAATGTGCCGAAAAGGCCTCAAAACGAGCAAATAAAACTGGTGTTTTTACACGTATTTCAATGGGACAATTATTTAGTGGTGTGCGCCCTTCGAAGGGCCTAGGAGTAAAACCGTGCTTTTCAGAGATTCAGCCAAAATTGAAATGGCTTTTGATTAAATTGCAGTTTTTTCGATTTAAATAGATAGTTATTATGTTAGTGAATATATTTAATGCGTTTTAGATGCAAATTGCGCTAAGATTATTCCCCCAGAGGCCTTCAAAGTTCAAGAAATTGCCACAAATTGTGTGAAAACAAGATTTCTTGGATTTAAAGCAATTTGGGCTTAAGGTGACAAATCGGTGCGTGCCGTTTAACGCGGCTAAATCTTGGTTTTATATGGGCGGGGGGGGTGATTGTTATAAATCATTAACAGTAGACCCATGCAATTGTGAAACGTGATTTACTCTCATTTAAAACCGAATTTCATCAGATGGAAGGTCAAAAACTATCTAGAGAATTGGAATTTAATGCAAATATAGAAGAGTAAGCATGAATGGTCAAAATGTTGAAAATTTGCCTATTTTCGGAATCCACCATGTAACTTTGAAAGGAATTTCTCTTGAAGTGAATGTCACAGAGCAATTCTGTTTCGAGCGTTTTACTCAAAACATTTTATATTTCAAGAAAAAGATAAAAGAATTAAATTTTATGAACATCAGAAACCCTAGAAGGGAGCACACCACTAAATCAATGCGCCATTTGTGCAACCCTACTGAGTTCCGGTAAAATACAGAAAGTTTTGAGGTATAATGGGCTGCTCTTTGGACTAATAATCAGAAAGAGTAGCGAATGATAGCTTAAATAAAAGTGTAAAGCCTGTGCATGAATTTGAATCACTAAAAAGTCGCATTTTTATAATTATCGAGAAAATAGGTCCGCGTATTAAAAATGGGCAGAAACGGGTTTACAGTCATGAGAGCATGTCAAAAACAGAGATGGCGCTGTTCGGCGGCTCCTACCGGGAAAACGAGACGGAAGACTACCCATACATTGAAACATATGTTAAACTTTCATCGATTTGCAATCGACTGGTTATCCTTAAATTTCTCAGAATGTGCCGAAAAGGCCTCAAAACGAGCAAATAAAACTGGTGTTTTTACACGTATTTCAATGGGACAATTATTTAGTGGTGTGCGCCCAGCAGGCCTTTCATGCATGCTGCACACATCTGCATGTGAGCTGCACACTGCCGCACGCGTGCTGCATGCTGTCGCACACATTTTTCATTGCTTGCATTTTCGTAAGGGATAGCTGGGTGCCATCCGCGCCAAACTAGCTTAGTTCGTTTGAAGACGCCCACTAGCCATCGTGGATTAGATTGTTTCAAAATGCAAATCAAGATCATTACAGAAGTTGGTACAATACAACTTGTAATAAATCTTCGTTGTGTGATTACATACGTTTTAAGAATAAGCCCAACCTGGAGAAATATCTTAAATTAGATTTATATGGTGCGAGCTTAAAGTTTAAGGCAATATCAAATACACTGCCTCTCAACGACAGAGTTGCCTCTTGGCATAATAGTAAAACTTCTGGTTTATGTGATTTGTGTCATAGTAATATAGAAGATATTATTAGGCACTTTATATTTTCTTGTCGGGTGTACAATGATGGTGGTATGTCTATGGATGCCCCCAGCTATGGCCGCCAGTGAGGTGTAGGAATGTGTCAAGTCGGATTCGTGTATTACCTGCGTAGGCTACTCCTCATTAATATAGCTAATTGTCTTAACACGCGCGCGTCTTTGTAAAAAGTCTCGCGCGATATCCTAAGGCTCGCGAGCATACTATAGACCTTTTTCTGATGACGTCACCTAATCGATATTGGGGTCTCAGGTGTAAACAAACAACACGTGCGTTTCCCACATGCCAACAGTATGAAAACACCAAATACTGCGTATTTCCTCCTCTGTTCTGTCATCTTTCACTTTAGCTTTCTTAAAATATTTTTTTAAAGGGAACTGTATAATACTGGTTACCTTTGTTTCAGATTGTTTTGATACCACAAAATACAAAAGATACGGAAAACCCGTCATGCTATTTGAAAATTAATCTTTGTTTTGTTTCACATGTTTGTTTACTTTTACACCGTGACGAATGAAACGCGAACTGCGAGCTGGCAATTCCGCGCAGGACGCCTAGCGTGGCGCAAATTTGATCGCGCGCGTCGGCGCGGTAATTGCGTTTGGGTGTTGATGACTCGAATGCTAGACCCCGATATCGATTGATTGGTGACGTCTGAGAAAAAGGTCTATACTCGCGGCATGGCTGCACTGTTAAAAAGCAAGGAAGAAACTAGCCTACTTTTCAATAAGATGATATCAAACTAAATTCCTTCAACAAAGTTTACGAACAAGTCAGAAGATAGTAAAATTCATATTCACTAAAGGACAAAATCGTTACCCCTTGTTTGTTCTCACAAAATACGGGAAAATATCAACGGTCTGGTGCCGTATTCCATGAAGCCGAGGGTGCCGTATTCCATGGCTTCATAGAATACGACACTATACATTGTATTACAGGAATTTAATAGATGGTGCATTTTAATAAATAAATAGATTAACACGGGTAATGGACGAGAAATATTTGGCAATACCGGATTTACCACAGAGCCAGTGAATAAAGAAATTAATAAAAATAAAAATAAATTAAATGAGAAAATGAAAGCAAGGACATTTGGTAAAGTGTTGTTTTAGAATGCGAAGGAGTCCTACATGTTATCCTGGCCCAGGACACTGATTAATGTAAATTCGACCCATAGTTATTTTATCTACTTTTGCCAGCATTCAACCTGTTCAATAAAATTCCGAAATCTGAAGTATCAACGTTGTATCGTGCACAAATTATGATCCGAGACTATTTCATTTGACACGGTTGTATGGATTTCAAAAAATCGGTCCTATAATAGATATCGATTAGAGAATTACAGCAAGAGGCTTTGAGGATGCCGTAATTCTCTTGACCATCAACCAATCAGATAGACATATTTCAGAAATATATTCGTAGAGTTGAAACTCTTTCAACTCTGAAATATATATTTCAAGTAATCTCGTTTCACATTTAGCAGCACTTATAAAGCCACGAAGGGGCGGTAATGCTAATATTAGAGTCACGCGGTAGCCGTGACCAGCAAGTTTAAAAAAAAAAGACTGATAAAGAAGACTAATAACAGATGCTCCCGCGAGACTATATTTACACACACCACTCCACGCCATACATAAATTCTGCCAGTCACATTTCCCCAATATGAAATTTTTTAAAGTAAAATTTTAATTTTAATTTTACTTCAATCTTACTTTAATATTTACACCTACACCACATTTCGCCATAATACATTCTAGAAACGCTTGCTGTTAGAATAAGAAAAATTTTAATGCTAATTTATTGCACATTCTAGGGAAGCGTGGTTACCTTTTTAAAATAACCGAGTGAGAGGGTTTTCAAGAAAATATTTTTCCTGTCAAAACTGAAGCATCCTCTGTATAAAAGAAAATATGAATATTAACTGCACATCATATATAACGATTCGTGATACCCAATTGTGGCACATTTGATGTCGTTTATGAGGCAGAGAATTTTATTTCAATTTTATATACGCCAAAATATTTTTTTAATTGAGCAAGAATAAGGATAGAAAAAACGTTGAAAATCCTATGTATAAATAACATTAGACCCGGCAAAAGATTACTGTTTCGTTTTTATGGTAATCTAATCTTTTATTTCCTGAAAAAAAATTGGGTCTAATGTCGAATATTCACATACTTGATCAAAACATCGAACGTGTATACAAGAAAATGGTAGGTTTTTCTCTATAGTATTTTACTGACCATGGAAATGTACAAGCACGTGTCAAAATCGATATAATGTATTGTCCATATAGACGCCCAGTTATCATGCTTATCGTTGGATTTTTTTTGTATAAAACATGCAGTTAACAACAATTGAGCGCTAATAATACACATAAATGTTTTTATTTGAAATAAAATTCCAAAATATGGTGCGTTTTCTGCCTTTGCTTGTCACGTGGTAGGCCTATGTTGAAGTTGCGATTATATCTTCAAATAAGTTTCAAATGAATTCCAAGAAGACAAGTGGCCGAGTGGTCTAAGGCGCTGGGTTTATAGTGTGTCCAAAGCAGTCCGCCGCCGTGAGTTCGAACCCCGCCTCCGCCAAATTTTAATTAAGTAAAATTAAAATTAAAATTTTACTTTTAAACAATTTCATATTGGGGAAATGTGACTGGCAGAATTTATGTATGGCGTGGAGTGGTGTGATTTACACCTAACATTAAAACACTTCTATTGTTCGATGTTATTTTTCGCTGGGTACAAAATGTATCTAAAACCATGCTAAATGTTATTTACAGTCCCAGGTGTAATATCTTGACAACTCATTAATTCAAAATGGGCCACCAATCCTACAGTCAATCATTGTTCGTAATAAACAAATATTTTTGCTTCCATTTCACGCGGTATTTCATAGCGAAAATTAGTGGCAAATCATTCTGATCCAGAATTTTTGGACACTGCTACAGGTCTACCTGGTTATCACCTTCATACTACTTTTTCCGATTCACTTCCAATTATACCCTAGCAATTTCTGAAATACCGTACATATAAATTCTGAACCCCATTCGCCCAAAAATCAAGTTTTTCGAACTTCTTTTGTTCTTCTCGGACGACAAATCAATTCATATAATAAATATTGTACATCGACACGCTACTACACAACCGACTACCGTGGTCTAATGGTTAAGGCCTTGGATTCCTATTCCGGGGACTCGAGTTCGAAATCCGCTGACCAACTTATTTTTTACAATCTTTTATTAAACAATAAATTTTAGTTCATCAAGAATAATATAATTTTAAACATCCGGTGCTATTGTGATATTATTTTTTTTTATCAAAGCAAGATGTTTTATTCTCAGGGAAATTGTTTATTATATTAAGAACCTACTTTAAAAATAAACACCACTGCACAGTGTCATACAACATCATCAATGATAGAGACCAGTTCTATGTATCCAACCACTATAAATTAGCCACCGATAGAAGCCAGGGCCTGAAAAATTAGAGAAATTAAAACCACAAACCGCGAAAGAACGCCATAAAACCGCCGCTCACTAGGGATATCCAACTAGATTGGCCCGCAGGGCTACAAAGAACCACAAACCGCGAAATTTGGATATCCAACAAATTAAAACCACAAACTGCGAAAGACCACCAACAACCGCCGCTCAATAGAGACATCCAGCTAGATTGCCCCGCAGGGCTTCAAAAACCACACACCGCGAAGTATAGTTATCCAAGAAGCTTAAACTATAAATTAACCTCCGATAGAGGGTAGGGCATGAAGAATGAGGGAAATCAAAACCAAAAACCGCGAAAGACCGCCAACAACCGCCGCTTAATAGGGAAATCCAACTAGATCTATAAATCTAAATAACTATCAACCGCGAAATTTGGATATCCAACTAGATTGCCCCGCAGGGCTACAAAGAACCACGCACCGCGAAGTATAGTTATCCAACAAGCTTAAACTATAAATTAACCCCCGATAGAGGGTAGGGCATGAAGAATGAGGGAAATTAAAACTACAAACCGCGAAAGAACGCCAAAAACCGCCGCTCACTAGGGATATCCAACTAGATAGGCCCTCATGGCTACAAAGATCCACAAACCGCGAAATTTGGATATCCAACAAATTAAAACCACAAACTGCGAAAGACCACCAACAACCGCCGCTCAATAGAGACATCCAGCTAGATTGCCCCGCAGGGCTTCAAAAACCACACACCGCGAAGTATAGTTATCCAAGAAGCTTAAACTATAAATTAACCTCCGATAGAGGGTAAGGCATGAAGAACGAGGGAAATCAAAACCAAAAACCGCGAAAGACCGCTAACAACCGCCGCTTAATAGGGAAATCCAACTAGATCAATAAATCTAAATAACTCTCATCCGCGAAATTTGGATATCCAACTAGATTACCCCGCAGGGCTTCAAAGAACCACGCACCGCGAAGTATAGTTATCCAACAAGCTTAAACTATAAATTAACTCCCGATAGAGGGTAGGGCATGAAGAATGAGTTAAATTAAAACTACAAACCGCGAAAGACCGCCAACAACCGCCGCTTAATAGGAAATCCAACTAGATTGCCCCGCAGGGCTACAAAAACCACAATCATTAAAACATAATTATCTTGCTAAGTCGTGGCACTTAGACGCTTCCGTAGTATAAGTATTGCTACATATACGCGCATTTCTCAGTTTCAATTTGAAGTAAATCGGACTGACTCTGTGTCTCGCTGGCATCGTCAACATTGGGTATGTGTTGTTCATATTTACATTTTTTAGTTGCCTTGAATAATTAAAGTATATTAAAATGTATATGTATCCCTATTAACATTACAGTCACGCGGTAGCTGTGACCAGCAAGTTTTAAAAATAAACGGCTGATAAAGTGTTATTAAATTATTTACTGTCATTAATCAAGGATAACATAATTTCAAACATCTACTTTTATTCGTTTCGTTTTTATTCGTTTTATGGAGTACTTCGTAACCCGATGACTTTCCAAGCTTAGAGCTGCTTGGCTACATTCATAAAAAGGAAGAAAATCCACCAAAAAACGTTGACAACGTAAAGAAAGCAGCAAGTTTAAAAAGCCCCCACCTCGGCTCACTTTTTGAAACTTGGTCCCATTTTAAATATAAACAGCAAATCGGTGTTTTTAACGTTTAAACAATAGCATCATTGCCATTTCATTGATCATGAACTTAATAATTATTATAAAACAAAACATATATAGGATATTGGCCAAGAACAACATAATAACCTTTCTGATCGTTCCAGAATGCTAACAACTTTTAAAATATCGCATCGGCACATTAAAGATACATAACACTTGATAATTATGACAAAGTTTAAATCAGTATCTTTTACAAATGGGACCAAGTTTCAAAAAGTGAGCCCAGGTGGGGGCTTTTTAAACTTGCTGCTTTCTTTACGTTGTCAACGTTTTTTTGGTGGATACGATTTCAGTCAAATATTGGTGCAAATATACGATTTCGGTCAACTATTTGGTTATTCTTTGCCCAAAATTATGAAATGTATATCAGTAACAACTCTTAGGGGGGTTTTCGAGTAATTTTAACGAAATAATGAGGTAAAATAAAAGAAAACCCACTTACAATTTTGGACCTGACGCTTAACTTTGGTGTTCTAGGAGAATTAAAATATCACAATTAACATGTTTAATTCAAAATCGTTGTCCTACAAGCACATGTTAAATGGCTCGATTCACATTAGGTATAAGTTGGGACATTGTCAGATTGTGTGAACATTACAAATACAAACAATAAGGTTGAAAAAGTAATAGCCATTTAAAAATGATTTTAAAAGATCGTCTATTTGTAGCTTTATGACACTGAATAGACCAAATATCTGCCTCTAACGAAAAAAAAATGTTTTCCATGCTGATTTGTTTTTGTAACGAGTATGTCATTTCAAAAAGAAAGAAAACTAGACATAGCTGTGGTCTAAGACCACAAACACAGCCGAGGGGTGACCCCTTAATGACCTTTGACCCCAAAATTTATTAACCCTCCATAAACATTGGCTAATGTCAATGCGTGTGTGCATGTAGCATCACTCTGCTATGTTATTTGTGGCAGAAGAGGTATTTTGAAGGTTTCTCGTCTCGGACCGGCAGTGACCCCTTAATGACCTTTGACCCCAAATAAAAATACCACTTATATATAAACACAATTCATTTGTGAACATACTATCACTGTGCTGTTTTTCTTGGCTGATAAAATTTGTTGGTATTTCGTTTTAAACCGGTAGTGACCCCTTAATGACCTTTGACCCAAATAAAAATACCACATATACATTGGGTAAACACAACGCATGGTTGTTCCCAATTTCGCTAAAAAGGGGTTATTTGTAAACTATGTTTGCAAACATTTTATGTTCGTGATGTAGGCCAATAGGGTTGTTTTGACGATGGTGTGCTCGATATCAAAAAACAGGGTATATTTTGGTGAATCCAGAATATAGGCCTACTAATAGTCGTATTTTTGCTTATTTTGACCATGTATCTGATCGTATGCTTTGTATTCTTTGTACTTGGGCAAGCTTCCCATATACCGAAAATAGAATTCGTATCGCTCTGCATTTAGTACGTGTTTAATATTATTATTATACAATACTCATCACAACAAAAGTAATTAGAATCTTCAAATAATTGTAATGCACGGTGTAAATTGGTCATCGCCTCAAAATGACCTTTTACATTTTGCTTCAGTGGTAAACGCTTGAGGATGGCCCTCTTTAATTAATGGTATGAAGATGTTTTAGAGTTTATACTACTAAATCCGCCTGTGAAGCGGTTTCCGGCAAAAGTTTATCACGCCTATAGTCCCAACTTTGCATAAAAATTATGCAAAATCGGTACAATATTAACACTTTTAGTGTTGCAAATCGTGTTTTGCTAGAACTTGTGAATGTGATCTCTACTAATTTGAACAGAAAACGCGAAAATTCGAGTGATGTTTACGATGATGAGCGCATGAACACACGAGGTCAAAACGCGGTTAGCAGTCGGACGTAAACACGGGAAAATCGGGCCTTTTATATAGCGCTATTTTTCTCAAAAAGTAGACCTAAAATATGGTGTCATTTTCAGATATGTTATGCAGAATTTTGTTCTGATTAAGATGATATCAAATATATATTTCAAAGTAAGACGTAACTCGACTTAAAGCCTACAACGTGACCCCTATTTTGCACGTAAAGTCTATGGAAAGCTATTTTGTGCTATGTACCCTTTACGATGAAGAGCCCAGTGAAGAGGCGGCGATAAAAGAGTCCAGGAAAGTAGTTAATCACCGTAACCTTCCGAGTCCAAAATGTGTAACCCGTAACATAGTTCTTTTTAAAAGAAGACACTGAGCTAAATTGTTACAATTTATACGGATCTGAGTTAATTATTTACTTAATGCAACATAAACGAGCGTTTTAGCATCAAAAGGAAAGGACAATTATCTATTATAGAAAATTGATCAATACTATCGAAAGAACCTTTGAAGAAGTATTTTGAAAGTATTCGGTCAGACATCGAAAGTGACCCTTAATGACCTTTGACCCCGCCGAAAAAAATACCACGTGTACACTAGGTGACATCAATTCATGTGTGAATATACCGTGAGTGTGCTATGTTTTTCTTGGCCGATAAAAATGTTTGAAGATATTTTGTTTTATACAGGAAGTGACCCTTAATAACCTTTGACCCCAAATAAAAAAATACCACATATACATTGGGTAAACACAATTCATGTGTGAACATACCATCACTCTCCTATGTTTTTCTTAGCTAATAAAATTTGTTGAAGATATTTCGATTTATACCGGAAGTGACCCCTTAATGACCTTTGACCCCAAATCTGTGTACACCCCATAGACAGTGGGTAATAACAATGCATGTGTGCAAGTGGCGTCACTGTCCTACGTAATTTGTGGGAGAAGATGCATTTTAGCTGAAATCACTTTTTGACTCCTATGACCCCTGCGTGACCTTTGACCCCACAATTTTCATGGGACATGTAGGGGCATGGTCAATGATGGTTGTGACCCGTTAGGTCAAAATCGGTACAAGCATGTCAGTGCTAGAGCAAATGTAAAGGTTGACAGAAGAAAGGTAGACGATCTCGTAAGAAACAAAACACAGCTCTCGGCTGTGTAATAAAAGCCCTCGACCATTGCGCGTTACCACGTGTAGGCTTGTCGGCTGCTATGCCGTGCATACATGTCGAATTTGAAGGATATAAGTCTTTTAATTAAAATGACCTCTAAATGACCTTTGATCCCAATTATTTTTACACCACATAGACACTGGCTATAGCCAATATATATGCACCAGGCACATATCCCTGCGCCGTGTAATTTGAGAAAAGAAGCATTTTGAAAGTATTCGGTCAGACATCGAAAGTGACCCCTTAATGACCTTTGACCCCAAATAAAAAAAAAAATACCACATATACATTGGGTAAACACAATTCATGTGTGAACATACCATCACTCTCCTATGTTTTTCTTAGCTAATAAAATTTGTTGAAGATATTTCGATTTATACCGGAAGTGACCCCTTAATGACCTTTGACCCCAAATCTGTGTACACCCCATAGACAGTGGGTAATAACAATGCATGTGTGCAAGTGGCGTCACTGTCCTACGTAATTTGTGGGAGAAGATGCATTTTTAGCTGAAATCACTTTTTGACTCCTATGACCCCTGCGTGACCTTTGACCCCACAATTTTCATGTGACATGTAGGGGCATGGTCAATGATGGTTGTGACCAAGTTAGGTCAAAATCGGTACAAGCATGTCAGTGCTAGAGCAAATGTAAAGGTTGACAGAAGAAAGGTAGACGATCTCGTAAGAAACAAAACACAGCTCTCGGCTGTGTAAAAACGCGGATATTACTTTTTAAAAACTCAACGCATTACTATTAATAGGCCTATAATTATAATTATAATTATAATTATAATGTTATACTTGATTAGATAACAATTAGCCATGTGTTTGATAATTACAGAAAATAAAATATGCAAAATTGCTTCTCAAAGCAAATTAAATTACCTGGAATATGATTGTATGGTGTTAAAGTATGCAGTTTAAAGTGAATTGTAAACAAAATGTGAAATGGGGTCACTTATATTCAATTTGCTCCTCCTGATCATCCTCCACCCCGCAAATTATGCTAATTATATACCAATTATTCAAATGTTAATAATTTTTTACAACATTTATTATGCTTACTGTATTTGGTCTCATCACAAGCTTTAGTTTGACACCAAATTTAACTACATTTGCTGTAGGCCTATATTATGAACCCCAAAATGTGGCGCGCATGCTACATCTCCACTTAAAACACATGGCCACTTATTGACTTATTTATTGACTTATTTATTTCTTTATTAACTTATTAATTTATTTATTCATTTTTATTTTACAGACATTCAATATTGAGTTTACCTATTATTGTATTGACTAAGTTAAAGAAATTCTCTAAATTTTGCTTACCTAGGTCAACGGGCAATATTTGTTAACAGTCGGGCAACGCTGTGAATTGTAGAAATATATCTTTCTCCGGTTCATAGTTTTATATTCGAAGCCGCATATATTTTGACGACCAAAAAGTATTCGAAGCCGAATATTCGCCTTCGAATATACACTTTGAACCGGCCTTACAGTAACAACGCACGCGTACGATGCAAAGTTCATTCATAAATTTCCACTCGGTAACAGTAGACCGCCTCAGCAGCCAATCAGAGACAAGTTCGTTTAAACGCAGTAAATACGCGATGTACGCTTAAAATACGCTCTCGTCAAAGGTTTACTGCAAAAGATTATAACCAAAGTTTGATCAGCTCGTAATCGGTGGGAATTGTTAGTCTTAATTACCACTACGCCGAAAAGTAGACCCACGTTAAGAGTGATATTGTTGACCTGTCTGGTCTATATTGTGCGTGTTAAATAAAGTATAGACAAAGTATAGGACTTAAATAATAATTTGTGATACTTCTGGTCAGTTGTCACAAGACATTCTCGAAAATTAAATATATTGATATTAATCCGCGATGTTAAAAGGTTAGGGTTAGGGTTTAAGTTTCTCCTATTCAAATGTTATCTACGGGAAAAAAAGATTGTACCCCGGAAATAGTCATGTTCTGCTGTAATAGGCCTCTGCACGTGTGCCGTATTGAAATATGTGTTGAAAATAGGCTTATTGATCCGATGAGATGCACCTGCGCACGATTAGTCACACTGTAAATTCTTTCCGATGCGAGCACTGCGCCTGTCGGTTCTCCGAGCACACACCCAATAATACGTAGTAGATAAAGGGTGAGCAACAGACCATTACCATAGATAATCGGTGTCTTGTTGAGGTATGGTGAGCATGTTAGACTAACATGCGAACCATACCTCAACACGACACCGATTATCTATGGTAATGGTCTGTTTTGAACCGTTTATCTTACATATACGGCGAGCCAAAATAAACAAATTTGTTGTCATGGTGTATTCATTTTCCAAAAGACAAAATGGAAAAAAACTGATGTATTATTTTGTAAAAGTTATGGGTTTTTCCTAACAAATAAAAACACCTCCAAGATAGTGTAATATAATATTCTTCCCATGTGTCCTGCGTGCGAGTCTATGAGTCTATTTAATGACAAATGCAAGTGATTTAATCAAATCAATACAGAATTGATCTCAATTGATATCTCAGTATTTTTTAGTGGTTTGGTAGGTTATTCACTTGCATAATCCGCTGGAGTGTATTCACCCTGTGACCATTGTTATTCAAATGATTAATTATTCAATATGCAAATTGTATAGAGTTGTCAACGCCTGGCTATGATATATTTCAACACCATGAAATTTATATCTTAGAAAAATGTGAGTATAAGCAGATATTTGAAAAACCTAGTAACGTTGTGTCCAATGGTGCTCCCCATTACGGGTAGGTCACAGTAAGGCTTTGCACTCCCAGCCTCTTGACTTGTAATGAGTACCGCTGATTAGTTTGCGAAGCTCCCCTGGTCGGGTAGTATCCCGGGGGTTCTTGCCTAGTAGCAGGGCTATGACACTCACCTCATTTGCATGGCAAAATTACCCGTCTCCTCTGCAGCCAATTTGGTTTCGCTCCATCGAAATCAAGCTGGTCACGGAGGAGACTACCCTCCTTTGTGTTTGTTCATTTGTGTATGGAGAGCCCTTTTTGGAGTCTATAATGACTTAGGCTACGCTCTCAGCTAGAGTCCGACGCTGCATTGTACTAGAAATACCTTTTTTGTGAAATCGCTATAGAGCCAATCGGAAACACGTATTCGTTTTGAAAATATAGCATTAAACTTAGTATCACCCTTGTGGCCCCCGTGCAGTGGAAAACCTTAATTCTTTCATTAAAAGGAAATTAAAATTAAAAAAACACGGATCTACCTGTGCACCTATAAAATGGGCACAGCAATTTGTCTCAAATATGAATGAATTTTAAGAAACATACGGGATATGATGAACATTGACCTGACGCCATGATAGTAGGATCTATTAGTCGTTTTATATACAATGTATATACCGTATTGTCATAATACCAATATTTGTCATTATATATGATGAGTAATATTTAGCAACGTAAATGTGCAGTTCATATGCACAAACGAATACTGATCTTTATGATATTCAGGTTTGTGTACATCACATATAACATGTCACATAGGAGGTCATACGTGTTGACCTTCATCTATTGTATTTGTTCATCTGTGTATGGAGAGGATTAACGCCATTAAAACTCCATCAGTATTAGGGCGTAGTTCAGTGAACTCACCGGATTGCTGTTCCAAGTACTTTGATAATACAGATAATATGTATTAATGGGTCGAGGCGATTGCATTGAAAAACCTAATAAATTATTCATAACAGTTACGTAATCAATCGATAGTGCGGACACTTTTCATTTGCAAACCACCAAAATTCGTGATCTTTTAGCGTTGGAAAAGAAACCACGTGAATAGAGTGCCCTCTCAAGAATATCAACTCTCTGCCTAGTAGCTAATTCGCATTGACCGTTGAGCGTTTTTGGGTTGGGCAAGGATAAAGACAGATTCCTTCTAAAAACCAATGGCAAGTTTATATACATGTACTGAGTATACATTCAACGAAACGGTTACTTTTTATTTATGAATATTTACTTCGTAGTGCTAATTAAAATTAAAATTTGCATAACATTAACTGAGCACCAGTGGTGTTATATGAATTACTGTTATATGGACTGCATGAGCCCTCTATAATTTTCTCTTGTCATGTAACATTTGCATTTAAATCGAGCTGTAAATGCATATGTATGTTGTGATCCTTTCCATAGTGTTTCTAGAATGTCCATGGTGTTCCTTTTGTTTAGCTCGCTGCCCGAGACCGTTATCTTGAGCTATTGTGTTGATAACGGTCTCTGGGCAGCTAGCTACCTCCATTACTCTAGGTAATGGTCGGGGCAACAACCTTAAACAAAAGGAATACAATGGATAATATGTGAATAGAAAAGGGCTAGACGTATATTCCACGATAGCGTGTGCTGTATTGAAATATGTGTTGAAAATAGGCCTATTTTTACGATGACATGCACCTGCACGATTCGCGCACACACCCGTTAATAGACTTTTTTCTCAGACGTCACCAATCAATCAATATTGGGGTCCAGCATTCGAGTCATCAGCACCCAATCGCAAATACCGCGCCAGCGCCAGCGATCAACTTTGCGCCACGCTAAGCGTCCTGCGCGGAATTGCCAGCTTGCAGTACGCGTTTCATTCGTCAAGGTGTAAAAGTAAACAAAAATGTGAAACAAAACAAAGATTAATTTAGAGGCCGCCAGCCTTTCACCATCTTGTGGGTATAAATGATCTGTGTGTTCATGCGTTGGACACTACGCGCAGGGTGCAGCTTGCCGCGCAGCTGTTATCTCGCATCAACGCGGTGATATTGCTGTTCACGCATGGAGATCGAACGACCATCACAGCGTGTACCCACAAGATGGCGGCATATGACGTCACTCTGACGGCCTCTATAGCATGACGGGTTTTCCGTATCTTTTGTACAGGGTGTCCCAGAATGATCTATACCGGAAAAGATGGATTTTTTTAGGTATGAAGGGCATGTTGAATGGTCATATTGTTTTGCATTTTAAGTTCTACATATATTTAGCTTTCTCAGATTTTTTATATTTTAAAAATTTGACGTTTCTAGTAGAAGTTATAGAAGATTGCGTAAAAATGGCGAATTCTAAGTTTTGACAACGCAACCTATTTTGAAAATCTGTAACATTACTAACCGTTCAGCACAAAGTTATTTGGAAAAAGTTATGCAGGTATTTTAGTTGTGCCCTGTTCATATTTCCACTAAATAGCCGATATCTATCTATTATTTATGACGTTACGAATCAATCATTATATGGAATGAAGGATTTGTGGCCTAATCCCATTCTCTCTTTGGCGGTAGTTTTAAATAAAATTATAGTTACTGTGGTGCGAGGTCTATGTCATTTGAAATGCTAGCAGAGATCGAACAGGTTGTGGTACAGAAAAGACGGCTCCTCAATTTACTGTACAGCAGCGTGGATTTCTTTCAAAAACTTACTGGCAAACCGGCAGCTATGTTGAGATGCAAAGAAGATTCATCAGACGATAGTGTATAACGTAAAGAAGTTTGACGAGCAAGGAACTGTCAGGAATCGACAGAGTGAAGCTTCGGGTGCTCGTAAGACTGTAAGAACTAGAGCGAACATTGCAGCTGTCCGGCAAGCTTGAAGGCGCAACCCCAACAGTAGTTGTCGTCGAAATGATGTGCCAAACATCCCACGTTCTTCATTTAATCGTATTGTGCCATTTTTCAAAGGTATGCGAGTCGTTTTTCATCGATTTTACATTATTGCATGCCACGCCAAAACAAATAAAGATAGCGTGCTGAAATTAACAGAATAAGTAGGAGACATGTCCAACATTATAATGCTTTTCTATTTTAAGCTATTTTTGCAAACACGGTACAAATCATTCTGGGACACCCTGTATTTTGTGGTATCAAAACAATCTGAAACAAATGAAACCAGTATACAGTTCCCTTTAAAAAATATTTGATGGAAGCTAAAGTGAAAGATGACAGAACAGTGGAGAAAATATGCAGTATTTGGTGTTTTCACACTGGGCATGTGGGAAACGCACGTGTTGTTTGTTTACATCTGAGACCCCAATATCGATTAGGTGACATCATCAGAAAAAGGTCTATACTCCACGAGCACGCGTTATCGCGCCGCGCATACGCGATAGCGCGCGGACGGACGGACGGACACTCTGTAAAATAATCACAGAATTCTGTGAAAATAATAGTATTATGATATTACCCCCTGTTTTGTTCATGCAATACAAACTAGCTCGACAGAATCTCGGAAGCGGTGACCTGACATTGCTGTTATTTTCTTTGGAAAGAGGGGTCATGAATATTCCCGAATAGACGTGAGCAGAGTCAATTTGTTTACCGTCCCCGTAACTGTCGTTTTCTTTCTTTGTTTATATATCTCCATTTTCTCTCCTTTTATTTCTTTCAGTCCCGTGTTTCCGTTTTACCAGCTATCTTTACTCAAATTAAATATGCATAGCGCACAAAACCAGTGCGGCGCGTGCACAGCCGTTGCCGCAGCACTAGCAAAATACGCAATGTTTAACGTTCATAGTCATATCGCTTGCCGCTGCGGCATTGCGTATTATATCATGATTACAGTGACTTTAGCCATGTGATAGTTTTTACTATCACATGGCATGAAAAGAAACCATGTGATATCATGATATAAAACAAATATTACATGCCAATATTCGTGTAATAGTAAAAATATATCATTCGGTCAAATTTTGACTGATCTATTTCACTCGGCTACGCCTCGTGAAATAGAAAAGTCAAAATTTGACCTCATGATATATTTTGTACTATCACACTCATAGGCATGTAATATTTGTATACCAGCAATTTAGTACTCTCAGGTACCAGCCAATGACAAGACTCAATTTTGTCCAAATATCACTGGTTTGAGGTCGTATCACACGAGGCCGCGGCCGCTCGTTCGTACGTACGGCATGAGGCTGTAACCTACTCAACCACATGAAGGCGGCAGTACAATTCGTTAAATGGTCTATTAGATGCGTAGGCCTACTTTTAATTCAGTCTGCTCTTGGTGTTAAAGGGCATATATATTGCTCGGACAACATCATATCATTGGCAAGCTAATATTATGAGGACAATGAAAATGACTCCTTTTTTGAGAAAATAAGACGTTTAAAATTGATATTCGGCAAAAACCAACTGTAAGCGGCGAGTTCCTTCGAACGAGACAGATTTGACCTAGAAAAAAGTTGACGTCATGAAATGAAATGTGCCCGCTTTGAAAGAATGGACTGTAAACACTCTCAATGCACAGAACGTATACTGTTGTTGTTCTCAGAAAAAACCCTAATCAAGTATTACAAATGGCTTTAATGGCTTTTAAACATATGGATAAAATCAGCCGCTTCTTTATTATATATTAGTAAATTGTGATATTACAATTCATATGTATATCAACATCATGAGAAATATTTGGACTAAAAAATAAAAAAAATATTTCGAGCTTAGAATTTGAGCGTGATCAATCTGAGACTAGTATATTCAGGTATAGACCACTTGACATCACTGTTTATCAATAAAGGCGAGGGACTCGTCTATCGATATGCTCGAACGAGCCGCTACACTGTTCAATGGCGTGAGGCAGTACAAAACGATAATTTCAACGCCTGCGGGTGTTGGGCGAGGACGTTTGTGTCAAAGATCTGAACCTCTTTTATTGTACGGAGATATCGATACACATCAATGGACAATCTTAGCGTATGTACCGCACGCATATTCAATATCCTATACGTATACACTGTAAATCCAAGTGTTTAGGGTTTCTGTACCACTTTTTAAACACTGCAATTTGTTTAATTTGCCATTTACACAGTAAAGGTATATGACACCTAAACACCAAAGAAAACACGAAGTAAACACATAAACACAAAGAGTAAACACATGAGAGTATTTAGATTCTAAACATTCAACATGTTTACTTTCATATTGTTCGGAAAGTAAATGCGCATGTGTTTACTTTATAAACATTTGGTGTGAAAATAAACATGTTGAATGTTTAGAATCTAAATACTCTCATGTGTTTACTCTTTGTGTTTATGTGTTTACTTTGTGTTTATTTTGGTATTTAGGCGTCCTATACCTTTACTGTGTAATTGAAAAATTAAACACCTTGCACTAGTGTTTAAAAAGTGTTACAGAAACCCTAAACACTTGGATTTACAGTGTACGAATCGTAAGCTCTTTATTGTGGGGGTATATCTCAGAAAGTCAACAAGAATTGATCTCTTATGGCCGAGTCATTTGGTGAGCGTCTCCTGTCAGGGGATTACCGCCGGGATTACCGCACTACGTACTAGGTTTGCAATCTATAGGTTTGTAAATTGGGATCCCCAAAAATTACCATGTGCAAAGCCAAGTTTTTTGGCCGGACGAGCGGAAGCGATTTTTGGCAGGCTGGGGGCACTTTTTTGGCACGCCGTTTGATTTTTTTTGGGGAGGGGCCGGGAGAGGGGCTCATAATTATTGCACAGTCCCTTACCTCGCCATCCTAATTTTCCTTGAAAGACCCATCTGATGACTTCTTTTTAACATTTTATTTGTTTTTAAGGAGGCATCCCAGGTGAACATTGCCATCGAGTTTGACACAGAAGGAGGAAAGCGTGACATGAAAGTCGTCTCTATTTATACAGATGAATTTAAAAACGAAAATGACCATGAACTTTCTGTCACAATCAATAATAAGGATATTAAAAAAACTACCGACTCATCTGAATTCAAGTGGAACAACAAACTTAACATCTCCGCAGAAACAACGTTCACAGCTGGAATACCTTTTGTCGGAGGGGAAGGGGGAATAACTTTACGTGCAGAGGAAACCTTTGAGTTCGGCAAAACCAACAACAAAACAGTCACGAAAGAACAGAGTTGGTCTTACAATGCTCCTATTAAAATATCCCCATATACCATTGTCCGTGTTGAAATTGTTATCCAAGAAGGAACCGTAGAGGTGCCTTTTACTGCAACAATCACCGGCGTGGGTAAGAAACCATGTGTAGAAACGGGGCTTTACAAGGGGGTTTGTGGTAAATATAAAAAAGTTCATGTGAAAAAGGTGAGGGAAATACCCCATTAGAGATTTATTATTATGGAGGCACTGAACAGTAACCTTCCGCGACCGGAAGTGTAACGTCTGTATAGTACCTTAGAAAACACAAAATTTAGGCCAAATATGTGTGTATTTCCACCAAAATGTGCGTATGACATCATTGTAGGGTGTTATGTTAAAGCTGAGATGTTCTTGTTGCCCATGGATGCGAAAAAAATCACTTGAATTTTGTTTCGTGATGTGTAAGATATCCCACAATGCAATGCGTCGAGAACCCGATTTTGAGAGGTGAAACGCTTAAAAAATACGGGTTGAATTAAAAAAGTGAAATTTGTGAAAAACTGACACTATCGATCTATGTGCAAAAAAAGATATATTAAATTTAAAGAGTGTTGCTCCATCGCCAAACAGTTCAAATAACCCCATCAATTGCATGAACTTGGCAATAGCTCGTTATTTTAGGCCCTCGGCGCATGTATTTCAATGGCGAATCTTACTGTTCAGTGCCCCCTTATAGCTCAGCAATGGTGGTGGTAGGAATGGCGTCCATTAGGCAAAAAACATTGTTTGTTTCCTGTAGCAGGTCTAAAAAGTCAAATGCGAAATGCGGGTTTTTTGGTGTTTTTTTTTTAATCCATGTCTTGAAATGAACAAAACAAACTTTTTTGCTGCAAATTGGAATGGGAATTTACAGTGGGTCTCTGTATGATCCCCATTCAACCAGCATATTTAAGCAGGTATTTAAAAATGTGTGATGTCTTCTGCAGTTGTTTTTCACTACGTTCGTTCGTTGTATAATGTGTAAATGTTTACTCCGGGTTTTTTTTTCCTTTGCAAGTGAAAAAAATTCAAATGCGCAAAATAAGCTGTCAAAAACGAAATGCGCGCTACAGGAAACCAACTTGTTTTTTTTACCTTACATTTGGTAACTATATAACTGTATATTTGAAAAATAATAGTTGTTGTGGTGATTAATTTTAATGATTCGCATGTTGCGTTTTTAATTGGGCAGATTTTTGTTTGTTTGTTTATAGAGTTATTATCGAGGATGGTCCGATTTTATTACATGAATTTACATCCCCAATCCCATATGAAGTTTGATATTAATTCTCAAGAGCCAAATGAGTGCATTTGAAACCACTATTGAATAGTAACTGTGCATGTGAATAATTAATTAAATGAGTTAACCCTAGAACTACGAAGGGGGTAGGGGTTGCACCAATCCCCACCCTAAGATTTTTTATCCGTCATAAAACGCCCGTGTTTACGCCCAAAAGACCTAAGCTAATCGTAGATCCATCCTTTGCGCTTATTTGAGTGATACATTTTTAACCCCATACCCCAGCACCTTACCCGGGGGGTAGGACTGGCCATCAAAAATTACCAGGGGGAGGGGTTGGTGAGAACCACCATTGGTTTCTACATAACAGTAAAATCCATGATTTTCATTTCGCTTTTGTAAAATTGTTCAAAGAGCTCAATTTAAATCAATGATTTTTTTTTCTAAAGAATCATTTATTTAAATTTAAATCAATGATTTTTTCAAAAAAATTGTGATTTAAATCAGGCAACCCTGGCCTATATGCGTGTCCAAAGTCACCCCACTGCCCAAAGTCACCCCACTTTACGGTACTGAGTTACTTGTTAGTTAGGTTGAAATAGTCCCGGGGGGGGGGTACTTGGATTATTTTTCGACGGGGATGTACGGCTCGAGCTTCCGAAACCTTGCCCATTTCTAAGGGTAATTTTACCGAAAATAGGGACCATATCTAAGGATTTTCATGAAATAAGGACCCATATCTAAGGGTTTGTCACACATAAAGTAAGAGTTCATAGTGCCAAATGTCTTGGTGTAAAGATAGATTCTAAATTACTTTGGCACGATCATGTTAATTCAGTCATACAGAAATTATTTTGTAAAATAGGACTCTTGAGACGTCTAAAAACATTTCTTGACGTTCGCACTCTTAATGTTTTATATAAGGCTCTTATCCAACCGCAGTTCGACTATTGTAGTGTAGTTTGGTTTGGTCGCTTCAATGAAGATGTACGTAAATTATGTGTTTTACAAAAGCGATGTGCTAGAATAATATTGCGTGCCAACTACCTTACGTCTTCTGATATAATGTTTCCTATATTAGGATGGGAATCACTTCCAAATCGTGCAATATATTTCAAGTCACTGTTAATGTTTAAATGTCTTAACGATATATCACCACAGTACCTTATCAACAGGTTTTCTTATGTACATGAAAAGCATAATGTGAACACCAGACAAGCTGCGTCCAATTTATTGGCTCTACCGCCTTGCACAAATGGTTATGACACTGGGTACTTTAAATCATCTTTTTCATACAGTGGGGTTGAGGTTTGGAATAAACTGAGTAATGATGTAAGAAGTTCAATAAATGTGCAGACTTTCAAGCAAAGATTCAAGTATTAAAAAATTGAGCATGTACTTGTTAATGATGTATTTCTATTTTACTTTGAAAATTGTATATATTTCTGTATTTTAATTTTGTATCTAATAGTTGTATATTTTATATAAATTGCATGCTGAAAATTGTTGCCTTTTAATGTTATGTAAATGTATTGCAGGGCCCCATGTAAGACCAGCTATCGGCTGAATTGGGCTACCCTGGATAAATATGAATAAAATAAATAAATAAATAAATAAATAAAGCACTGAAAATTTAAAAGGGAGACCAATGTCTAAGGATTTTTTCTTCAAAACATAGACCCATGTCTAAAGATTTTTCGTGGAAAACCTACCCATTGGAGCGCCACGTCCCCGTATGCCTTTACTATGTGAGTACCCCCCCCCCCGGGAATAGTCATTTTCTTTTATATGTAGGAGAAAATTCGGTGAAAATCGTATGTTCGTAGCATTTTTAGCCGAAAGTCAAGTTTGCCTAGATACTTTTGTACATAGCCAGAATTTACCAAATAGGCACCCTCACATTATGAAGTCATAGCGATATTACGTGGGGAATATTTGTACTTATTTTGGTATCACAGGATAAAGGAGCTAGACCCATAGCTATACATTGGTACCAAATAACGGTAAATATGACGTTTATAATTGAAAATTAGGGTGGTTGCAACCCCCTCCCTCGTAGTCCGTGTTACAAAATATGGCTTAGTGGGTTTAGGATTAACGATCGCAATTGGCTTACAAAATTGAAACAAATCGTCTTTAAGCCCTACTTTTCACAGGGTCGATGAGAACAATATTGGCGTTCCACTGATAATATCATTTTCATTTTGATGATGAGAATGTTGGGATGATGTTACCGGCCGGAAATGAGGCTGTTGTGATCGGACCATGAACCTTCAATATTTCCCCCTCAATATTGTATTGAGCGCTCTAATATTACAATAGCAATTTTCTAAAACAGGAACGTTACAAACGTATATTATTACTAGGTATTAGAAATTAAGAGCAAGAAATCATGTAACATTAAACATTTAAAAAAATATGTATGTATATAAATTGCAAAATATTATAGTACACAAATATGTTTATTAAGAACGCTTACATGTATAATATGAAAGGAGCATTTCCTGATCCTAGCATCCTCTTTTTATGACATTTTCCGGTAGATATTCACGAAACAAGCTTATTTCCAAAATGTCAGTTGATTTCGATTTCGCGTTTGCGAGTTATGCATAATTATGTGTGTTACACTGCTTCATAGTGTTCTGGTGTACCAAGACGGGTCAGGTCAGGTCAGGTCTGGAAACCTGCTACTGGAAACCTGTATCCAGTACAACCTGTTCAGGGTCGAGCTGTCGGCGACTGAACGGGCTCCCCCACAGTTTCCTTTGGATACTGGTGAGGAGGGTGGCTGGACACCCTGTTGAAACGAAATACAAGATTCATCTTAAAGGCGTCGGCTCTAGATGGAGAGCCAACGGCGGCCATTCAGCAAGTCCATTAATGCAGAAGGACCCGGCCACCCACTGCTGTTACTTTTGGCCAAGATAGTTTATATGAGAGGTCATAATCAATGTAGAAACCCGGCATCCAATGGTGGGACCCGCAGGCCAGACGATGCGTCAATGGCTACTGGGTCTGGATCTGGAAGATACTCTTAACGCTTCCTGATTGAAGCCAGAGCATGTTGATCCGACTAGGCACAGCTGTAATTACGCAGAGTGTACTGCCGACAATCCTGAGCACGAAAGGAGCAGCATGAACCTGAGAAAACATCAAGTCATAGGAACATGGAATGTTCAAGGTATGACTGCTGGGAAGTTAGAGATCATTACAAAAACAATGGAAGAGCAGCACATTTGTATGCTGGGTATGTCAGAAACATGGTGGCTCAACCAAGGGCGTTTTACTACAGACAACAGGTACACAGTGATATATTCAGGCAAAGATGAAGGAAAACGGGAGTCTGGAGTTGGTTTCATCTAGGAATACAGCTAGATCCTTCCTGGGATTCAACCCAATCAGCAACAGAATCATCTCTCTCAGACTGCACGGTCACCCTTTCAACATCTCAATCATCCAGGTTTATGCACCAACATCCACTGCACCAGATGAAGCGATGGAAAACTTTTATGGCCAGTTCCTAGATGTCCTGGGTAAGATCCCCAGCAAAGATATGCTTATCATCTTGGGAGACTGGAAGACAAAAGTTGGCAAGACTGACATCAAATCAAGGGCAGTTGGAAAGTTCGGATTGGGAGAAAGAAATAATCGTGGAAACAGCTTGGAAGAGTTTTGTCAGGCAAACGACCTGATTGTTGGAAACACCTTCCAGCAGCACCCTCGCAGATTGTGGACTTGGAGGAGTCCTGGCGGAAATGTGAGAAACCAGATTGATTATGTTTTGGTGAAAAGAAGATGGCGCTCTTCTTTGTTCAGTGTACGGACCAGACCAGGTGCTAACTGAGGCAGCGACCACCAGCTACTTGTCGCACGGATGAAGTTGAAACTCAAGGCAAAGAAGAGAGTGACACCACCAGTGAGATTTGATGTTGACGGAATCCCGGAGCAATACACAGTTAGTGTGGGGAACCGTTTTGAGGTGCTTCTTCGATTGGATGAGGAAGAACTCTCTCCAAATGAATTGTGGGAAGAAATGAAGGTAGCAGTGTTAAGTGCAGCAGAGGAAAACATCGCAAAGAAGAAGAAAAAGAAGCAGCCCTGGATATCTAAGAAGACACTAGAGCTTGCTGATAAGAGACAGGTAGCAAAAGCAGTCAGAGCTGATCAGCGAGACTTTGTTGAGAGGAAATGTGAGGACATGGAAAGAGCAGGAAACGACTCCAAGAAGGTGTTTGCTTTGGTAAAGGAACTGACGCAGACAACTTCAGCAAGATCTGATGTCATGAATGATAGAAATGGCACCACGCTTACTGAGAGCAAAGACATCAAGACCCGATGGGCAGAATACTGCACTGAGCTTTATGAACAGAAAGCAGAGGAGGAACCCACCATCAATGATTCAGGTGAAATTGACCCTGAACCACCACCCCTACTGGCTGTGATGAGATTCCAGGTGAACTGTGGAAGGCATCTGGTGAGCAAGGTGTGATCATCATGTGGAAGCTGTGACGGTGTGATAAAATCTGGAGAGAGGTGGAATGGCCTAAGGACTGGAAGAGAGCAGTATTTATCCCGATACCAAAGAAAGGAAATATAAAAGAGTGCTCAAACCACAGAACCATCAGCCTTCAACCATCAACAACAGAATGAGACAGAGGCTCGAGACGGAGATATCAGACGAACAGGCCGGTTTCAGAGCAGGCAGAAGCACCAGGGATCAAATTCCATTCCACTCTACCTTTGTTTCATCGATTACAGCAAGGCATTTGACTGTGTCAACCATCAAGACTTATGGATCATCATGGGGGATATGGGATTCCCCGGTCACGTGGTGAAGCTCATCAGTGCGCTATACCAGGACCAGGAATCTTCAGTTAGGACGTGTAGAGATGACTCAGATTGGTACCAAATTGGCAGAGGTGTCAGACAAGGGTGCATTTTGTCTCCTCAGCTATTCAATATCTATGCTGAGAGTATCATGCGAGGCGTTTTAGAAGACTTTGGAGGAGGTGTTACCATAGGTGTTCAGCGGATCACAAATCTCAGATATGCAGACGACACAACCCTGGTTTGCAGTAGCAAAGAGGAATTGATGGATCTATTGGCAGCAATAAAATCGGCAAGTGAACAGAGGGGACTGATCTTGAACACAAAGAAGACCAAAGTCATGGTTGTAGACGCAGGACGAAATGATACAGATGCAAACTTTTCCTTGGGGGTGATCCCATTGAAGAGGTGGAAAGCTTTGAATTTCTGGGCTCCATCATTAACACCAAAAGTGACTGCACCCAGGAGATAAATCGAAGATTGGCAATAGCTCGTAGTGTAGTTTCAAACCTAACCAATTTGTGGAAAAGTAAACTTCCTCCATCTCTCAAGGTTCATTTGCTAAAATCAACAGCTTTTGCTGTGGCATCATACGGATCTGAATCCTGGACGATGAAATTATCCGACAGGAAGAGATTGGATTCTTTTGAGCTGTGGTGCTATCGACGAATCCTGAGGATTCCATGGACTGCGAGGAAAACAAATGAATGGGTTCTTCAAGGGCGTGGAGTTCAGAAGACCTTGCGAGCCGATATCATTACTAGAAAGTTATCATACTTTGGCCACATAACCAGACATCACTGCCTTCAGAAAACAATTGTCCAAGGAATGGTCGAGGGAAACACAAGAGAGGGAGACCCGCAGCGAGTTGGCTTGACGACATCAAGATTATCACAGGCCTGAGCATCACGGAGGCTACTATTGCTGCCGCTGACCGCATTCGATGGCGTGTATGCAATGTGACCTTAGAGAGTACCAATACGTAATTCAAATTTGACGATATCTTTGCTAAACGAATTAATCTGCAAGAAATTTTTTGAACATACACATTATGCAGACAGAGGTTTCCAGTGGTATAAAAATCTCGAATTTTTTGGAGAAAAGTGGGGGATGAGGTTGTGGATCACGAAATGCCCCTTTATGCTAAGATTGTTAATTACGGGATAGTGAGCAGCAAAACGATGTACATAACAAGCTATAGCAAAATATTATTATGTTACAACAAAAATTGGTGCATACAGGGTGGGCCATTAAAAAGTTCACACTTTTTTGATGGCTTATTTTTCAAAAGTGCAAACACATATTGAAATAAGTTGAACATATTTGTAAACCTCTATGTCTGGACTGTCATTGCTGAAAAGGGCATTAACATCCATGGTCTAATTACAAAATGGCGGCCATTTGAAGCAAGGGGGTCAAAAACCACTTTGCACACACGTAAGTCAAATGGAGCGGATGATTTTTTTTTTTTTTTTTTTTAAATTTTTTTCAAAGTTATTTTTGGTTTTGTAGTGTCTCTGGACCTAGACCTAAATGCTAGGATCATGGTTGACCTAAAAAAAATGAATTTTGCACATTGTTTTGTAATTTTAATATGAAAATTGATACATAGTTTTCATGTCATACTCTAATAATGATATCAAAATGCATTCAAATTCAATGCATTTTGATATCATTAATAGAGTAATGACATGAAAACTATGTATCAATTTTCATATTAAAATTACAAAACAATGCAAATTTTTTTTTTTTTTTTTACCATGATTCTAGCATTTAGGTCTAAGTCCAGAGACACTACAAAACCGAAAAAAAACTTCGAAAAAAAAATTTTAAAAAAAAATATATATTTTTTTAAAATTTTTTTTTTGCAATTTCAGGTACCCGGTTACCCGCCCGAAAAATGCGCCGGGTACCCGGGCACAAAATTACCCGAAAATCACATCCCTAATCTTGGGTTAGCTTGCAAATCCCTTCTAACATCGGCAATGGCTGATCTTCCTGTTCGTGGTCTCCCACTGTTAGATTTGTTCCGATTGAGAACAGTTCCATGTAAGTGAAACTTTTGTTTAATATTATAGATGTGTCGGCGACTAGGAAGTCTGAAATTTCCTATCGATGAAAATTCGTTCCTCCTTTGTAAACTGCCGCATTTTAAACAGCAAGAATCACCTCAAAGTACTTACACGGGTATCTCTAACATGAATGACAAGAACGCACGCAAGGCATTTTAAATTTGAAGTTCCCTCCAAAACTAGTGTATTTGTTATGTAAATGAGCATGTCCAATCAGCCTTTTGTGTCAATTTCACAGGTGAATGATTTTCAAACAGTAAACAACTCATACACGCATGAGTCCGATGACCCCGACAATGACACTCAAGTAAATGCATATAGAGTCATCAAACTTTTTTAAACTTGCTTAAGCCTAAAAACTTAATATGCATGATCATTGTCTATAGTCTTACGTGTGTGCAAAGTGGTTTTTGACTTCTCTGCTTTAAATGGTCGCCATTTTGTAATTAGACCATGGATGTTAATGCCCTTTACAGCAATGACAGTCCAGATATAGAGGTTTACAAATATGTTCAACTTATTTCAATATGTGTTTTCATTTCTGAGAAATAAGCCATCGAAAAAGTGTGAACTTTTTAATGGCCCACCCTGTATTATGCATACAGTACACAAATATGTTTATTATGAACGCTTACATGTATAATATTAAAGGCGTATTTCCTGATCCTAGCATCCTCTTTTTATGACATGTTTCAGTAGATATTCACGAAACAAGCTTATTTCCAAAATGTCAGTTGATTCCGATTTTGCGTTTGCGAGTTAAGCATAATTATGTGTGTTACACTGATTCATAGGCGACTGTGTTGAATTACGTTCTGGAGTACCAATACGTAATTCAAATTTGACGATATCTTTGCTAAACGAATTAATCTGCAAGAATTTTTTTGTACATAAACATTATGCAGCCAGAGGTTTCCAGTGGTATAAAAATCTCCATTTTTTTTAGAAAAGTGGGGGATGAGGTTGTGGATCACGAAATGCCCCTTTATGCTAAGATTGTTAATTACGGGATAGTGTGCAGCAAAACGATGTACATAACAAGCTATATAGTTAGGTCAAAAACCTCAATTTCGTGACCATTCTCTGCCTAGTAAGGTTTGACGATTGATTCGACTTCTATGTACCATTTAGAAAATAAAATAGCCCCCATGTCCCTCGCGAAAATCCCGGCATTTTCGTTGGAGGGGGCACACCAGTAAATAATCCTCCCATACACGTGAAAATACAAGAAAGTTGAAAAAATGTCGTATGGATTTTCTAAAAGTATAAAGTCTGAAATTTAATAAAAAATTTATTTTCTTATTTTTTTGTGACCCATCTAGTCGAATTTTTGAGCTACGGGCACTCGAACAGCGCCCTCACAAATTTCAGCCGACAATTTCGCCTCCTTACCAGTTCCGGCCTTGATATTATTCCGACAGCCTGTCACTAATTCACAATCGAGTTGAAACATTTTTTGAACAGATTTTTAATGTTGAGGTCCTACTCTATTGTTTTTATAAAAACAAGCACGATTCACTTAAATTTAGTACCATCGAGAGGCTGATACATTTCGCTCAGGCGCTATTTTTAACCGGAACTATACAAGGTTACACCAATTGCGGAAGGATTTAGTGTTGTGCCCCCTCGAGGCCAAAATCCAAAATAGCCGCCGCCGCCATTTTGAAAAATTAAGTTTTGAACCAGAGCACCTATAATCATGCACAAAGACACCTTTTCGGGTATGTCGAGCACAAGGATTCCGATTCTGACATTAGTTTGACATTACGGCATCATTTTCACCCAGAAGAGAGCGTGGCCTAGCGGTTAAGGCATAGGACTGTGAACCCAAGGGTCAAGGGTTCGAATCCCAGGTCCGGCTCTTTGTGTCCTTGAGTAAGACACTTCACTCTACTTGCTTAGTGCTTCGGAGGGCACTTTAAGCTGTCGGTCCCGTGTACATGCATATTTTCTCACATTAATGTAGTGTGCACGTTAAAGAACGTCACAGGCTATTCGAAAAGAGCAGGGGATCATCCCGGTCATGTTGACTGTACTTCAAAATACACTCATCTACTCTAGGTTCCAGAGTAAAAAATAAGTACAGCTTGTCTGTACGCAGTGCGACAATACTCATACATATGAGGGAGGCACTTATAAGGAAGAAGAAATCCAAGATGGCCGTTTTGAACCAGAGCAATTAATATCGTGTACAAAGACATTTTTCCGGATAAGTCAAACACAAGGATTTCAAATCTGACATTACTTTGACATTACCACATCAATTTTAGCCAGAAATCCAAGATGGCGGCCACCGGCGCCATCTTGAAAAAATAAGTTTTGGGCCAGAGCACCTAAAATCGTGTACAAAGACACTTTTTTGGGTAAGTCCACCCCAAGGATTCTGAATCTGACATTAGTTTGACGTTATGACATATTTTTGCCCAGAAATCCAAGATGACCCCTATTTGGTAGAGCGAAAACGTAACTTTTGAATGGGAGCACCTAGGATCATGAATGATACCCCTTATTTGGCTCATTTTAAAATGGTCACGGATATGGAAGCATAAGTGTGCCATTTCCGCCTTATCTGGGGTTTATGTCCCTTATCTGGGGTTTAGACGGCCTTATCCGGGGTTTACGTGCCTTAACCTTAGCATAACGCAGTCTAAACCCCAGATAAGGCATCTAAACCCCAGATAAGGCGCCTTAACCCCCCAGATAAGGGAAAAAACGTGGACCCCAGATAAAGCAGTCCAAACCCCAAATAAGGCGCCTTAACTCTAGATAAGGGTCGTAAACCCCAGATAAGGGTCGTAAACCCCAGATAAGGCATCTAAACCCAAGAAAGGGCGCCTTAACCCCAGATAAGAGACGTAAACCCCAGATAAGAGACATAAACCCCCAGATAAGGCAGTCTAAACAGCAGATAAGGCGTCGTAACCCCAGATAAGGGACGTAGACCCCAGATAAAGCAGTCCCAACCCCAAATAAGGCGCCTTAACCCTAAATAAGGAACATAAACCTAAGATAAGAGGCGTAAACCCCAGATAAGGCGCCTTAACTTCAGATGAGGGACGTAAAACTAGGATAGCACAGTCTAAACCCCAGATAAGGCATCTAAACCCCATATAAGGCGCCTTAACCCCAAATAAGGGATGTATAGATAAGGCAGTCTAAATTCCAGATCCATTTTATAGGCATCTAAACCCAGATAAGGCAGTCTAAACCACAGATAAGGCACCTAAACCCCACCTAAACAATCTAAACACCAGATAAGGCATCTAAGCCCCAGATAATGCTCCTTAACCCCAGATAAGAGACGTAAACCCCAGATAAGGCAGTCTTAACCCCAGATAAGACACCTAAATCCCAGATAAGGCACCATAACCCCAGATAAGGAACATACACACAAATTAAGGCATCTAAACCCCAGATATGGCGCCTTAACCTCAGATGAGGGACGTAAACCTAGGATAACACAGTCTAAACCCCAGATAAGGCGCCTTAACCCCAGATAAGAGACGTAAACCCCAGATAAGGCAGTCTAAATCCCAGATAAGGCATCTAAACCCAAATAAGGCGCCCTAACCCCAGATAAGGGACGTGAATCTAGGATAATGCAGTCTAAACCCAGATAAGGTGCCTTAACCTCAGATAAGGGACGTGAATCTAGGATATTAATGCAGTCTAAACCCCAGATAAGTTGCCGTAACCCCAGATAAGGGACGTAAACATAATTATGATAACACAATCTAAACCCCAGATAAGGCACCTTAAACGCAGATAAGGAATGTAAACCCCAAATAAGGCAGTCTAAATCCCAGATAAGGCATCTAAACCCAGATAAGGCGCCCTAACCCCAGATAAGGGACGTGAATCTAGGATAATGCAATCTAAACCCCAGATAAGGTGCCTTAACCCCAGTTAAGGGACGTGAATATAGGATAATGCAGTCTAAACCCCAGATAAGGTGCCGTAACCCCAGATAAGGGACGTAAACATAACACAATCTAAACCCCAGATAAGGCACCTTAATCGCAGATAAGGAATGTAAACCCCAGATAAGGCAGTCTAACACCAGATAAGGTGCCTTAACCTCAGATAAGGGACGTAAACCTAGGATAACGCGCAGTCTAAACCCCAGACAAGATATCTGAACCCCACATAAGGCGCCTTATCCCCAGGTAAGGGACGTAAGCCCAGATAAGGCAGTTTAACCCCCAGATAAGGCGCTAAACTTCCCTCATATAAGGAGCGTAAACCTCAGATCAGGCATCTAAACCCCAGATAAAGTGCCTTATCCCTATATAATAGACGTAAACCCCAGATAAAGCTGAAATGACATACCTATGCTTCCATATCCATGACCATTCTAGAATTAGCCAAAAAAAGGGAGATAATTCATGATCCTAGGTGCTCCCATTCAAAAATTACATTTACGTTCTACCAAATGGGGCCATCTTGGATTTATGGGCAAAAATTATGTTATAACGTCAAATTATTGTCAGATTCGGATTTTTTGGGGTCGACTTACCCGAAAAAGTGTCTTTGTACACGATTTTAGGTACTCTGGTTCAAAACTTATTTTTTCAAGATAGCGCCGGCGGCCGCCATCTTGGATTTCTGGGTAAAAATTAGGTCGTAATGTCAAAGTAATGTCAGATTTGAAATCCTTGTGGTCGACTTATCCGAAAAAGTGTCTTTGTACACGATTTTAGGTGCTCAGGTTCAAAACTAAATTTTTCAAGATGGCATATCACCGGCGGCCATTTTGGATTTCTGGGTGAAAATGATGCCGTAATGTCAAACTAATGTCAGAATCGGAATCCTTGTGCTCGACATACACGAAAAAGTATCTGTGTACATGATTATAGGTGCTCTGGCTCAAAACTTAATTCTTCAAAATGGCGGCGGCGGCCATTTTGGATTTTGGCCTCTAGCGAAAAATGCCGGGATTTTCGCGAGGGACATGGGGGGCTGTTTTTTTCTAAATGGTCCATAGAAGTCGAATCAATTGTCAAACCTTACTAGCCAGAGAATGGTCACGGAATTGAGGTTTTTGACCTAACCATAGCAAAATATTACTATGTTACAACAAAAATAGGTGCATGCCAATTTTGTTTGTGCATGTGTAAAAATGCACATGATTGCTGATGCTCGAAACTGAACGTGTAAGACAAACAGAATCTTTGGATATATATTGTAGTCGATGATAAATTATTAGTGTGTACTTGTGTTTACTTACTGAAACAGAATTTTGGGAAATATGCCGAGCCAATGACAATTTTTATCTGTAAATCCAACTTTTACAGAGAAAATTTATTATAAATAAAATGATATTATTATGATTATGGACGAGATATGGTTAGGCCTTTCTTGATCATGTTAAAGTCGCGTCGGGTAAAAGCTAGTGGGTGTAGGCCTACACTTGTTTTGGGTAGTGATGACATCTGGTACTGAAAAAAGTAAAATAAACCAATAAGATCCAAAAATTAATTGTCAACATAATCTCAACTCTTGATTACAAAAGTATACATTTTTAAAGTGGCATTGACTTGGTGAATTCATCTGTGAGGTCAGCTTTGGGCCAAAATGCTCATAACTGCTAAATTATTGGTCTAAAGAATATAAAAGTATACATTTTTAGAATGGCAATGACTTGATGAATTCATCTGTGAGGTCAAATTTGGGCCAAAATGCTCATTATAAAATAAAAAACGGGGTTTTTGGCCAAATTTTTTCGTTCAACGTAACAAAAAAATTGTTGGGCCAACATAAAAGCCTGATTTTCGCCCAAATTTCAAATATTTTCGGTGAAGTTGGTCAAAAAAAAATATAAAAAAACGGGTCCTAGATTAGCATTTTGGCACAAATTTGACCTCACAGATGAATTCATCAAGTCATTGCCATTCTCAAAATGTATGCTTTTATGTTCTTTAGACCAATAATTTAGCAGTTATGAGGCCCGAAAGTTTCCATAATTCCAGGGTTAAGACCAACATTAAATTATTCCAGACCCAACCATTTTCATTTTTTTTAAATTAGAAAATGTGTGGGAGATTTTGGAATTCCAAACAAAATTGTCGAATTTAAGCCAAATTCTGACAAATTCAACTGGTGTTATAAATGTCAACAATTTTCAGTTGGAATTTCACTTAAAACAACTAATACATATTTCCCGCCGGATTTACAAGTTGCAACTAGTATATTGAGATGGCAGTGAAATCTTCCACAGGGGCGTTTGGATTTGAAATGGAATAGCCCATACAATGTGAACAATTTGTCTAGAAAGTTGTAAAAACACTGTTCAATAAAAAATCATATAATTGGCTTTGTAACACGGTATTATATTTTCATTTCTTTCGCTTCTGTGGCGGGGCGGCCGAAAAGTAGAATGAACAGGACGAACCTTTGTTTTAGTTGAACTGTCTCAATGTGCATTTAATTATAAAACCTGATTGGTCGGTAACTTTGAGTATAAAGTCAGGGTTGACACCAGTTCCCACAATGGGAACACGAAAAGTTTTGTATTGAGACGTGGGCTAGTCGTGGGGGCAGAACCCCACCTTTGATACCTTTTACAAACAGAAGTGCATCTAAATAATTCTTCCAGTAGGTCATTCCAATTCAACTTCAACAGTACTTTATTTACTTATTTCCAGACTACAACATACAGGATTCAGTCACACCCCTGTTCAATACTCTGGCACCCCACTCCTACCATGGTTTCTGTAATACTATACAGCTAGCACCCTCCCTCACCTATGAATTCGAATCCGATGAGCGAAAGAAAAGTATAAGAACGTTAAAAAGTGTTACTATATGATTACACATTTCAGACGTACGAAAAAGGCCCAAGTTATTTAACACAAAATGAAAATTTGGGCAGCATGGCTCCGCTCAGCGCATGCTAATAGTAACGACACTTACGAATGACATGGCAAGCATGTATTGGTAAGGTATCATCATAAAATTTATCAAACATCCTATAAAACACAACATAATAAAACAATCTAGATTCCAACAGACTGTGCCATGATGCAGTCATGTCTACAGTAGAATTCATCTCGACCTTTGCAGGACTTAACCCCATTAAAAGCTATTAAACCAAGATAACACTCATTGAAACAGCTCAACTGATTAAATCGGATCTTCTCTGGTTGTGCACAAGTGTCTGTTTTCATGTGCGATATCTCAATAAAGCTGGTATTATAGCTTCAGTTGGGTAACCGATTATAAAGGAAACGAAAGGAAACAATGGTATGTGTAGCTTTGTTCACGAAATGAGACAATTGCCTGCTTTTTGTAAACCAGCATTCTTGAAAATGAGCAACATAATGATTGTTGACTTAACACGGTTTGGAAATAATTTCTTCATATTTTTGGTGTTATCTGTCGTTTACATATCCTTCCTAAAACACCAAAGTACGAATATTTCCAAACATCTAAAATTAGCTAAAAATTTAGGACATGTTACAAAACTATATTGTCTAGAATTTTAGAAGAGTACTTTTAATATTGGCCGGTTATTTTTCACACAGCGACGTTAACTAGGCAATGTACTATTACCTATAACATTAACTAAAACACCAAAGTACGAATATTTCCAAACATCTAAATTAGCTAAAAATTTAGGACATGTTAAAAACTATATTTTCTAGAACTTTAGAAGAGTACTTTTAATATTGGCCGGTTATTTTTCACACAGCGACGTTAACTAGTCATATCTTTTAACGTAGGGCTATTTGTAGAGGTCACGCGTCAATGGGAAAGAGCACTGTGTATTGTGTATAGGAAAACGGACAGTAACTGCAGTATGCACTACCATCACATAACATAATAAAATATATACCATGTAAAAAATAAATTATCTCATTTTACTGCACTTACAAAAATACACTCCGCTCTAAAATATAGTTTAAGAAAATAAAGGAGTAAATCTTGTATATCAAAATTTGTCACATAAAATATCCTCACCCCCCTCTACTATAATGTAATACTCGTCTCCTCTACTGTAAATAATTTGGCTCACCAATTTGTCTCCTCCCTCAATCGTAAAAAAATATATAATTCACCAAAATAGCCTCCTCCCTCAATCATAAAATTATATAACTCACCAAAATGCCTCCTCCCTCAATCATAAAATGAATAACTCATCAAAAATAATATCCTCACTCAATTATAAAAATACATGTGACTCACCAAAAATAATATTCACTCTTAATTATAAAAATAAATAAGACTTACAAAATGTACTCTACTCAGTAATTAGGTCCCCAGACCTCCTCTATCCACATTGCTTGATAATGGTTCCCCCGGGGAACATCTTTTCGTATACGTCCTTTCATCACTAATGGCTCCCCCGGGGAACATCTTTTCGTATATGTCCTTTTATCACTTGTGGCTCCCCCGGGGAACATCGTCCTTTTATCACTAGTGGCTGGCTCCCCCGGGGAACGTCGTCCTTTTATCACTAGTGGCTCCCCCGGGGAACATCTTTTCGTATACACATAGAAGTCCTCCTGATGCACTGAAAAGCAAACATCACGTGCACGGGACCATAACACATGTCTGTTGGAATCAATAATAGAATAAATAATAATAATAAAAAAATATACCATATCAACTCACCACAACCTTCCGTGAACGCTTAATTCACTTAAATATATATGAATATTTAAATATACTTTTACACACAATGCATAGGCCTAAATAAGATCATAGGCCCTGTACATGACAATCTCACAACAAAAACCTAACTATCCTGAAGTAGCATTTGGGTGTGACCGATAATAATAATCCTAAATTATCTATGCCCGTGCAACGGGGCATAGATATTGTATTTAGTTATCTATGCCCGTGCACCGGGGTATAGATATTGTATTTGTTGTGTTTAGTCTTCGACTTCTTCTCCTTCTTAAGACCACTTTTTGCACCCCTCTAAATTAAGAACCTAGGTAGCCTCGGGGCCCAGACTTGGCATAGTGATGGCCCGTGACCCCTAGCATCATCCTAGGGTACCCCGACCCCAGAGGTCAAAGGTCATGGGCTACAGGGGGCAATATGTGTAAAATTTGAAGCATCTGTAGCAAAAGAACTATAGTGCCCTCAGGGTTCATACTTAGTATAATGATGGCCCATGACCTCTAAAAGTAACTTATGGTAGCCACGACCCCTGAGATTAAAGGTCATAGGCTACAGGGAGCAAAATGTGTAAATTTTTAAAACCACTTTAGCTCAAGAACTATAGCGCCCTCAGGGTTCATGCTTGGTACAATGATGGCCCATGACCTTTAGATATTTCCTGCCGTAACATCGACCCCAGAGGTCAAAGGTCATAGGGTACGGTGAGCAATATGTGTAAAATTTCAAACAGCTCTAACTCAAGAACTACAGCGCCGTCAGGGTTCATACATGGTACAATGATGACCCATGACCCTAGATGTATCCCTAGATGTATTCTATGTTAGCCGCATCCCCAGAGGTCAAAGTCTAAAGGCTTTAAAAAGCAAAATAAGTACGACATATTAACACAGTGTAGCGCAATAGGTAGTATTTTGCTAGCTACCTGTGTTTGCCATAATGAAGGTCTGAATCGTACGTCAAGGAAACTGATCACTTGACAAAAATTCCCTTAAATGGGAATGTGTAGGCATTTTGATTTTGGTTTCTTGGACCACCTCAAAAGGTTTTCATGATGGAACAAGGGGGTGATTGTTTAAGGGGTGGGGTATTAGAGAGAGAGTGGTCCAGTCTGGTGGTGTTTTAGAGAGAGTGAGGGTCTTATGGGGTATAAGAGAGAGTGAAGGCTTGGTAGGGTATTAGAGAGAGTATGGGCCAGTCTGGTGGTGTTTGAGAGAGGGAGAGTGAGTATCTGGTGGAGTATAAGAGAGTGAAGGGTTTGTGGGGTATTAGGGAAAGTATGGGCCAGTCTGGTGGAGTATAAGAGAGAGAAAGGGTCTGGTGGGGTATTAGAGAGAGTGTGGCCCAATCATGTGGTGTTTAGAGAGAGTGATGGTCTGATGGGGTATAAGAGAGAGTGAAAGCTTGGTAGGGTATTAGAGAGAGTGTGGGCCAGACTGGTGGTGTTTTAGAGCGAGTGAGTGTGTGGTTGAGTATAAGAGCGAGTGAGGGTCTGGTGGGGTATTAGAGAGAGTGTGGTCCAGTCTGGTGGTGTTTTAGACAGAGTGATGGTCTGGTGGAGTATAAGAGAGAGTGAGCGTCTGGTGGGGTATTAGAGCGAGTGTGATCCAGTCCGGTGTTTTTTTTTAGAGAAAGTGATGGTCTGATGGGGTATAAAAGAGAGTGAAGGCTTGGTAGGGTATTGGAGAGAGTGTGGGACAGTCTAGTGTTATGAGCATTACATGTATATCAAATGAATGCTTAAAACAAGGGCTTTCACGAACCTAGGTAGCCTTGGGGCCCAAACTTGGTATAGTGATGGCCCGTGACCCCTAGCATCATCCTAGGGTTCCCCGACCCCAGAGGTCAAAGGTCATGGGCTACAGGGGGCAATATGTGTAAAATTTGAAGCATCTGTAGCTCAAGAACTATAGCGCCCTCAGGGTTCATACTTAGTATAATGATGGCCCATGACCCCTAAAAGTGACTTATGGTAGCCACGACCCCAGATGTCAAAGGTCATAGGCTACAGGGAGCAATATGTGTAAATTTTTAAAACCACTTTAGCTCAAGATCTATAGCGCCCTCAGGGTTCAAGCTTGGTACAATGATGGCCCATGACCTTAGATATTTCCTGCCGTAACATCGACACCAGAGGTCAAAGGTCATGGGGTACAATGAGCAATATGTGTAAAATTTCAAACAGCTCTAACTCAAGAACTACAGCGCCCTCATGGTTCATACATGGTACAATGATGACCCATGACCCTAGATGTATTCTATGTTAGCCGCATCCCCAGAGGTCAAAGTCTAAAGGCTTTAAAAAGCAAAATAAGTACGACATATTAACACAGTGTAGCGCAATAGGTAGTATTTTGCTAGCTACCTGTGTTTGCAATGATGAAGGTCTGAATCGTACGTCAAGGAAACTGATCACTTGACAAAAATTCCCTTAAAAGGGAATGTGTAGGCATTTTGATTTTGGTTTCTTGGACCACCTCAAAATGTTTTCATGATGGAGCAAGGGGGTGATTGTTTAAGGGGTGGGGTATTAGAGAGAGTGTGGTCCAGTCTGGTGGTGTTTTAGACAGAGTGAGGGTCTTATGGGGTATAAGAGAGAGTGAAGGCTTGGTAGGGTATTAGAGAGAGTATGGGCCAGTCTGGTGGTGTTTGAGAGAGAGAGAGAGATTGAGTATCTGGTGGAGTATAAGAGAGTGAAGGGTTTGTGTGGTATTAGAGAGAGTATGGGCCAGTCTGGTGATGTTTTAGAGCGAATGAGTGTCTGGTTGAGTATAAGAGAGAGTGAGGGTCTGGTGGGGTATTAGAGAGAGTGAGGGTCTGGTGGGGTATTAGAGAGAGTGTGGTCCAGTCTTGTGGTGTTTCAGAGAGAGTGATGGTCTGGTGGAGTATAAGAGAGAATGAGGGTCTGATGGGTATAAGAGAGAGTGTGGTCCAGTCTGGTGGTGTTTTAGAGAGAGTGATGGTCTGATGGGGGTATAAAAGAGAGTGAAGGCTTGGTAGGGTATTAGAGAGAGTGTAGGCCAGTCCAGTGTTATGAGCATTACATGTATATCAAATGAAAGCTTAAAACAAGTGCTTTCACATGGTGCTCACCAAGTTTTCGTTTGTGAATAGGGGAAGGGGGTTAGGTGTGGTCACGGGCATAGATATTCGTGTTTGGTAAAACACATTACTGTGGCATCTAGTTTTATATTGTATTTACATGTTTTAGAGAACGTCAATTATCTTTATTTACATCATGACATGCACGGATTAAAAAGATACATGATGCAGGACGTTAAAACATGACCAAAACTGTCTATTTATAATCTCACAAAGTTTACATAAATATCCGAGGAAAACCCGGGCAAGGCGACGCGACATAAATAATTATCGCGCAGTGCATGCAATCAATAAATGGCGAAAGGGAAAGAGCACCTGAAGAAATTAATCTCACCAATTAAATGTCAATATAAACATTGGTGTCATCACGCTCCAATAATATAAACATAAACATCCCCAGGTTAATTAGATGGTGCATGCATCACGTACACTATACACAAGGCGCAGCCCACGTCTACATGCACTCCGAGCGCTGTGGTTTTGAACTCGAAACATGGCGACTAAATTTCATAATTTTTCATATCGCCAAAATATTTTAAATACCTTCCCCTTTGGCCAGTCTTTAATTTGCGCCCCGAATGCAAACAATCAGACTTGTAGTATTGGGACCCGTCATGAGTACGGGTACGGGTACGGGTACGGGTACGGGTACGGGTACGGGTACGGGTACGGGTACGGGTCCCAAGCCATGAGTACGGGTACGGGTACGGGTCCCAAGCCATGAGTACGGGTACGGGTACGGGTCCCAGGCCATGGGTACGGGTACGGGTACGGGTCCCAAGCCATGAGTACGTACGGGAACAGGTCCGAACCCAAAATAGGGTACGAGTATGGGTACGGGTACGGAGCCATGAGTACGGGTACGGGTACGGAAATTGGGACTTGTGTACGGGTACGGGTCCCAGTATGGGTACGGGTACGGGCCATGGGTACGGGTACATGGGTCCTATTATGGGTATGGGTATAAACAAAGCTATTGTTATTGGTATTTAAACATTAATTTATTAGCAATATCTTGCTGTAAATACACTCTTTGATGTCATTTATGCCACAACAAATAAATAAAACTACATTCCGCACCAAAATAATTAGAGAAATTTATTACGTCATAATCATACAACATACATTTTAAGTTGTATGGGTGCCATGAGTTGCTGAGACATTTTTATTTGTTAAGAAGTACTCTCATTTACAGAAAGTTGCAGAACTGGTTTTTAGGAATTAATCAAGTACAAAAAGATAAATGGTCTTAGTGAATCTAGCTTTAAGCTTAAAGGTGGCATATTTTGGGATGCAAAATTCATGCAAATGAAAAAACTAGTCTTTGTATGCATGGACACACAAACTGCGCAATACTTATTTCAACATACATTTAGTAGTGATAGAGCATTCAAGTTATTATCTATCTCAAAACATCAATTGGATCTTAAATTTGATCCAAAATTTGTAGACTTTTAATTAATTGTCAATTTTCCAAATAAGTGGAGCCTTTCATGCACATCCTCACATCCCTGGCACACACCAGATTATCCAATTAGCTTAATATAATAATTATCATTAATTATGTACATCAGGATAATTATATCCAAGATGTATTAATACTTTGCCTATAAGTTCCTATAAATCCTAAATTTCTGTGTTTAATACAGGTGTGGTAAAAGGAACTCTCTATTCATGTGACTCAGGATGCACTATCCCAAGTACATGTGCATGGCGGAAAGTGTTCACTGCTCACACTAGACTGGCCCCAGTCTCGGTTCGGTTCCATCTCTGGATAATGTAACAATAAATAATTACGTAATGCCCTATGAAAAAAAAATGCCAACTCCCCCCCCCCTTCTTTTCTTCAATGCCAAAAACCCATTCCTCTTCATCCACAAATCGACGCCACTAATTACACCCACCACAGTCAACCATGCAGCAATATAGAAATATACTCGTATTATAAGTGAACGCGAAAGTCCATTGAGCGCTGATTTTTTGATTTTTTAATGCTATGTAATCTACATTACCAGTCGTTCTCCACGGACCCGAGGGAGGGTCTATGCTCACACCAGTCACATTATCAGTGTATAGTCCCTCAGCTAGCATCGATTTAATCACCCCTCGGGTTCCAAAATTCTGACAGGGTCTATCTTATTCAGAATTTTCCACGTAATTCAAAAATCCTCAAAATTAGTATTTTGATTATTTCATTAGTATTTGGTAAGCTATTGATGTCTTTTTGGTGTCAAATTAAAGCTACACAACTGTTCATGACAATCAAATTGTAATCTTTTTCATATAAGGTAATTTTAATGTTGAAAAAGACAAAATTTGGGCAAAAATCATGTTTTTTTACCATTTTCATTACTTTTTGGGTTTTCAAATGTTTTGAAATCTTTAATGTGACTTAAAACACAACTCTGTATGAAAAGAGACAATATTCTTTTGATTACAAAAATGTCTTTTTTTACCAAAAACCTCCATTTTAAAAGAAAATTCTAAAAATCGGTATTTTGACCATTTGTGCAGTATTTGGTGAGCTATTGATGTCTTTTTGGTGTCAAATTAAAGCTACCTAACTTTTCCTGCCAATTATTTGTAATCTTTTTATTATTGTTGAAAAAGACAAAATTTGGGCAAAAATCATGTTTTTTTTATATTATTTTTGGTTTTTCAAATGTTTTGAAATATTTAAGTGACTTAAAACACAATTCTGTATGATATGCCTAAGAGACAATAATATTCTGGTTACAAAAAATGTCTTTTTTTCATGAAAATAGTAAATAAAAACAATCAAAAAATCGGTATTGTGACCATTTTATCAGTATTTATTGTTGAGCTATTTATGTCTTTTTTGTGTCCAGTTAAAGCCATGTAACTGTTCATGACAGTCAATTTGTAATCTTTTTCACATGAAGTACTTCTAGTGTTCAAAATACCACAAAGTTGGACAACAAATCATGTTTTGAAACATTTAATGTGTATGTTTAGCGTGAGCGGCAATATTCTTTGATAACAAACATATCTTTAAAAAAATAGTGAATGGGTGTAATGCATTTATTTTACCAAAAACTCTTATTTATAAGGATAATTCTAAATATCATTATTTTGATCATTTTGTTTGTATTTGGTAACCTATTGATATCTTTTTGGTGTCGAATGGAAGCCATATAACTGGCTATACATTTGTACGATTTTGCATTATGAAGTGCTTTTGATTGTTTGAAATCTTTAACGTGACTTAAACATAACTTTATAGGATTATCCTATAAGAGAGCATACTCTTCTGATTCTAAATACCGGTATATCTTTTTTCATGTAAATGGTGAAGGTAAAGGTAAAAAATACATTTTTAACCAATACCGGTCATTTTTAGATGAGAGTTCAAATTTTTTTTTGACCACAAATGAGTATTTTTACACCTATAACCTTCTTTGCGTGGATGGGCCATACTGATTCCACTCCAGTGGACTTCTTTTCAGAATGTATTCTAATATGATTATAAACTTCGAAGGCACTGACCAGGGTTTCACATCAACCATGTATCGGATTTCAAATACCTGGGATCCATGATGGGATTCAAAGATTTAAAAACATTTTTAAAAAGCCAAACATGAATCAAAATGGTCTTTTCCAACTAATTTCCATGATGTGCTGATGGCATTCCCTCATTTCAAATCTTTAGTTTTGGTTTCTCTTTTGTTAAGAAACCAAAAATCAAGGGATTAAAAAGTAGAGCTAATCTGGTCTGCAATCATAACACTATTATGCTGGGAGGACACAGTATAGGGTATATAACCAGAAGTATACAATAGCCTATTGTGCTAACATAATTATTATCATGATTGATATCGGAAATCTATCCCGCGGACGACAGTTGATGCTCTCTGTCGAAGGTAGGTGGCATATTACACTGACGAGTTCTAGGCCTAGAAATCCGATACATGCGCGTATATTGAAAGATGGGGCGGGGTGGGGGCTTTGTTTGTTTGTATGAAACATAAACGATGCATGGAGATGATTTGATTATGAATTAGTTTATTATCCCCGGGAAGCATAACCCATACCTCTTTAAGAGGGGCTCCCCTCCCTATATAACCACCTCTTCCCTAAATTCCCCTTCCCCTCCTCCTCCCCTACATTCGATATCTTCATCTCGAGCTCTCCTCCCTTCTCTTTCACTTCCAATGCTCTCTCCCATCTGTTTTCTCTCTCCCGGCCCACATTCCCTTGCCCTCCACCCCCCCCCACACACACACCACACAATCTCTTCTCCCCTCTATCTTCTACTTTTTACAGTAAAAATTGCTTCAGTAAAAGTCATTAGGTTATTAGAGGTCATATAATGGCCTTCCATCGATTCTGGTACATGGGATTAAGGACATGAATCGATTTTGTTTATAGCACCTATACAATTACAATAGTGGCCCCTTTTGTAATGTCGAATGCAAATATTTCGATGGTCTATATTTTTTCACATGTGAATTAGCCTAGGCTTATTCGGTTTTGTAAACCACGTCTTTCAATCCCTCATTTCAAATATATAGTTTTGGTTTCTCTATTGTTCAGAAACCAAAAATCAAGGGATTAAAATGTGGAGATGAACTGGTATGCAATCATAACACTATTGTGCTGGGAGGACACAAGAGGGTATATATAATCAAACGTATAATGGCCTATAACCATACGTATATAATAGCCTATTGTGCTAACATTTTCATTATCGATATCTATCAACGCGGACGACTTTTGATGCTCTCTGCCGTATGTGGCACACTTCCATGACACCATAAAATTACAACCGAGTTGATAAGTTATGCATAGACATCATGTGCATATATTGAGGGGTGGGGGTGGAGGTGTTTTGTTTATTTGTCTGAAATATAAACGATGCATGATGATGTAGATGATTTGATTATGAATTAGATTATTCCCCGGAAAGCACAACCCATACCTCTTACCTATGTTCCCTCCGCCACCTATATATAACCTCCTCCCCCCCTCCCCACACTCGATATCGACTCTTCCCTATTATTCCACTCCACTCTTGAGCCCCCCCTCTCCCCCCTCCTTCCCTTCCCACTTCCAATGCTCTCTCCCTCTGTTTCTCTTTCTCCCTTACCCTTACCCCTCCCCTCACACACACATACCCTCTTTCCCTGGCGATCTCTTCTATCTCTCTCTCTCTATTCTCCAATAAATAAATTGAATAAAAGTTAGTTTAAACCAGCTTTCTATGATATTGATCTTCCGTCATGCGACATGCACATAAATAGAGTTCTGTATAATAGTGTTTATAACACTGAAGTCATAATCTGTCAAGTGCCTATTGTAATGTCTGTGGAAATATTTCGATGGTCTATATATTTTCACAGTGAAATCAGCTTAGGCTAATTCGTAGTCTCAAGTCAATGCTTTCAAACTAAATCAATGCTTTCAAATGTAGACTGCTTTGTTCGACTTCTCTGCTCGTGAATATTGCACTGCGAAATTTAAACATTTCTTTTGTATACTTAGAGTAGGTAACTTCAAATCAAATAATTTTACGATCCACACCACTTATAAGAAACTGAAACCAAAACCGAAACTGACTGACACAAATGTTCGGTTTTAAACAAAAGGTAGAAACAATGAGTTCGATATCTTATGATTCAAGTGGTTAGGCAGGACAATAGGAAACCACGTGACCAAAACCAAAACCAAAACTAAAACTATATATTTGAAATGAGGCAATGTAGATTACCATGCTCGATTTCTCTCCTCGTGAATATTGCACTGCGAAATTTAAACATTTCTTTTGTATACTTAGAGTAGGTAACTTCAAATCAAATAATTTTACGATTCACACCACTTATAAAAAACTGAAACCAAAACCGAAACTGACCGACACAAATGTTCGGTTTTAAACAAAAGGTAGAAACAATGAGTTCGATATCTTATGATTCAAGTGGTTAGGCAGGACAATAGGAAACCACGTGACCAAAACCAAAACTAAAACTAAACATTTGAAATGAGGCATTGGGTATAATTGTTCTTGTTTAAAAGATTCCCCAAGAAACAAAGCATCGACAGTACACAAACAAGGTCAGTCTGAATGCTCATCAGTGGTAGATCACGAGAGTAATCTTAACAGTTTCCCAGGGGGGGCACTCAGAATAATACATGTAAGCATCCGCTTGAAAGAAAACACGGATTTAGGGTGGTTTTGAAAAGCAACAAAAATACGCGCGGATCCGCCATTAGAGTCTCAAAACACTCATTTTACTAGAAGGGGTGTTTTTTAAGGACGATCCTTGCTTAGGATAGTTTTTTAAATTACCCAATTATCGGCCATTAGTGAGGACACAATATATATTTATCAAGTTATTCTGGACAAAAGAGTGGTTTCCGAGTGTGTGGCCTGGTGTACATGTGTACGGTCATTTTAATTTTAAGCTTGCCGATGAATGACACTCATACCGACACACGCAATGTCTATTCTGTTTTAGGGGAGAAAATGTCAAACCAATTCCTCACTTAAGGTGTTTTTATAATGTCTATCCTTGTTTAGGGGCAAATTTTAAACTAATTCCTCGCTTGGAGTGTTTTTATTTGAGTAAAATCCACGTTTAGGGTTAGTTTGACACATTTTCAATATCCTAGCTTAGGGTCATTATTGAAAGTCAATTCAGTTTAAGACCACATGAAGACTCTACACCAAATTTAAATTTATACCCATGAAAGTGAATACCAGCAAGAAATGAAAAGCATGGTTGATTTTACAGGTGGCTGTGTATAAATTACCAGTCTCATCGGCTAGCTTAAGGTCCTCCATCTGTTTGATGAGTGCATCAAGTTCATCCACTTTGTAGGATTCTTTCAGGCAGGTGTTCAAGTTCTTCCATCGTTCTTCTTGTCCTCATCCCTTTCTATTTCAGTTTGATTGTCTTGTATGAAACCCAGCTTGAATGAATGCTTGACAACTATTCTCTCTGCCACTTCTCGGATTGCGTTTTCAAAGATATCATACCTGCCAGAGATGGTTGATGATGTGTCATCCAAGTCCAGGGCTTAGAATTAGTTTGGCAGCTCCAACTGAAGCCTCAGAGCAGATTCTTGCAGCTTCATTCAGTTGAACTTGGGTCTTTTGGCAGGTTTCCTTTTGCTAGTTCGCAGACTGGTAAGAAGTATAGGATACTGAGGATACATTGGTTGGAATCCAATTCTACTGTATTGTATGAACAACAGTTGCAGAAAAAAATTACTCACAATAACTTGCTGTAAAATAGAATGTGGTCCCATGTGTATCGATCCAGCTGGATGACACCAAGTCCAAAGACCGTTTCTGGGCTGGAGAAAGCTCATCTGGGCAGGTCTAAGGTTGTATTCCTGGCACATGTTGACCAATCGGTCACCATTGTCGGCGTTTCTATGGAAGTGGTTGCGTCGAATGATGATTAGAAAGATGGTTGTCCAGGCTTCTAATTCTGGCATTGAAATCACTGATTCAAGAATGAGATTGATATTGTGGTTCTTTACTTGGTCTAGTACTCCTATTCCTTATTTTTAAGTCGTTGACCACTCTGTTGGAACATACCACAGTCGTGATGACTAGCTTTTACACTGGGGGAGTGTCCTGTGGATGTGTTTAGACTTCTCCTTGCCTCTGTTTTATGGCTGAGCTGTAGACCAGCACCCAGTTCATGACATCTGACCAAAGTTCTGCTGTTGGATTATAAGTGATGCACCAGTGTTCTTGAAATTATGTCAATCCCTGCATGTATTAGCGCAGCTCATTTGGTGGATCTGTCCTTGCTGGTAGAGAGTGCAGATGTCATATGAAGAGATTTGAAGAGATTTGAAGGCAGATAAGTGACACTTACCAAAACAATAGTCTGTCACGATGTTGTACCAGGGTCCCACTGGCACGTCACAGAGTCCTGAAGTAGTAGACCCCCTTATGTTTTTCATCTATGGCATACTAACTGAATGACAAAAGCTAAACGTAGACATCCTGATAACCCATCATGGCCACCCTCAATGTTGACCATATGGGGGTTGGTGTAAGTGAAGCTCGCAATTGGTTTCTACAGTAAAACTCCATGATTTTTATTTTGCTCTTGTCAAATTATTCTAAAGTATAATAGACTTTTAACTAGGTAGTTAGATTAAGTACTTCATGATCCAAAATATTACAAATGTATTGCCAGGAACAATTATATGGCTTTCATCTGACACCAAAGAGACATCAATAGCTTACCAAATAGCCTACAGATACAATGGTCAAAATAACGGTATTGAGCATTTTCCTTTTAAATGAGGGTGTTTGGTTAAAAAAATGCATTTCTCACCTTTGCATTCACTATTTTCATAAAAAAAGATATGTTTGCAATCAAAAGAATATTGCCTCTTACGGTAAACATGCAGAATTATGTTTCAAGTCACATTAAATGTTTCAAAAACATTAGAAGAAACAAAAATGATTAAAATGGTAAAAACCATGATTTTTGCCCAACTTTGGTATTTTTTGAACACTAGAAGTACTTAATGTGAAAAGATAACAATTTATTTTTCACTAATATATTGATTTAGACAATAAAAATCGAAATCGAAAAAAATTTTTTGGCTGCTTCGACCAACAATACCCTGTCTACAAAATATGTTTTGCAAAAATATTTTCCAATAACATTTTGACAACGTTTTGAAAATCATGAAAATGTTGTTGTAGTATATGCTTTCATACATTTTACAAAACGTTTTTATGACCTTCATAAAACTCGACATTTAATGTTATTAAAACGTTTATTTTCCAAAACCAAAATCCAAAATAACCCATTTGAGATCTCAGCTCTGTAACCCACCTATGCACAGTATTTTTGTGGGGCATGAGAGAACATCAGACATATCGAATTGCATTCTGAATACGAAGAATGTCCTTCTGATATCAAGTAATTTTGATTTTTTTGAAATTCGCGATATAATACGCATTTTATGGGAAATTATTAAAAAATGATATTCTTGATATTTAACAGTCCTCGAAGTGAACTTTATAAATATAATGATAAGTAGTGTAAGTAGCTGGGAAGAAAACCCGACGATCAATTGAACATTTTGACCTCTCGTATTGAAGATGGAATTTTTTCCCCATAACACCAAAAAAAAATTAGGTCTTTTGGGGAAAAAAATGTAGGCTTATATCAATAATACGAAAGGCCAAAATTTTCAATTGATCGTCGGCTTTTCATCCCAGCTACATACACTTTCAGTACATATCATTAAATTTATAGAGAATATCGAATGCATTCTGAATACGAAGAATGTCCTTCTGATATCAAATAAGTTTGATTTTTTTTAAATTCGCGATATAATACAAATTTTATGGCAAATGATTGTTTGCTGGGTAGATGGTTATGATAGTGTTGTGCAATTTCAAGCACAAAAAATATTATTGTTACATGGGAATAGGCAAATATATTTATGAATCGATATCATACGGTATCCTTGAGCTTTACGTAAGTGAAAGCTTAGTTTTCACAGTAAAAGCTGAATAGAAACATGCATTCAAGAACACTGAATCACCTTTTTTTACAAGTTCTTGTTATTTCTCTTTCCAGAAAACTGCAAAATGTAGTTTTAGAGAATTGTGGTGACTAAAATTTCGGAAAAATCCAAACATATTAGTTTTCTCAAAATTGCTATAAATAGGAATTCAACAAAGGGTGTTCAGCGAGGCATACTTGTGCCATACATGTTGGACCTGTAACAATGGCCATGCATGACAACTTATGGTTCGACACTGGGTCACATTTTTTCTTTATTGTACTTTTAAATTTCAGCATTTATTCAACTATGCTTTAAAGGAATTTCCGAGATTTTGAGTTTAATTTATTTACACAATTTTTTTTTTTTTACTCACTTCAATTAGGGATACGTTTGAGGAAAATTTATTTTGACATGTCACATACGGGTATAGGCTAATCACATTGTCATTTTATTTAGTGCCTTCCAAGACCCCAGCCAATATGGTCATTGGCCAACCCCCCCCTTTATGTAATAGGCAGGAAAAACCTCCCATGTGTCTTTGGCCCAAAACTGCGAATAGGTTACATAGGAGGTTTTGCTTTAAACATGTTCAGGGGCCAAAGACACATAGCAGGTTTTCTTGCCCATGGGCGAATTTTATACCTTTTATTGAGTTTGTAACGATTAATGAAGATTGCACCGATTTTGCAGTCATGTCTTGCAAATAAACATGTCTTAAACAATAAAATATTTGGCGGAAGAGTAGTAAGGGTAGTCTTTTTCGGACACTAGGTCAAAGGTCACGATGACGTCACTTCCGGGTCAAAGGTCAACCGAGGTCAAAGGTCATGGATCAAAGGTCACGATGACGTCACTTCCGGGTCAAAGGTCAACCAAGGTCATGGGTCAAAGGTCACGATGACGTCACTTCCATGTCAAAGGTCGATTTGCATATTCATGAGATGGGCGTGGCTAATTAGCATATATGAATATTCATGAGATGGGCGTGGCTAATTAGCATATATGAATATTCACGAGCTGGGCGTGGCTAATTAGCATATATGAATAATCATGAGATGGGCGTGACTAATTAGCATATATGAATATTCACGAGATGGGCGTGGTTAATTAGCAAATTTGAATATGGCGGGAAAAAAGTGAAGATTTCAAACAAAAATTTCAACCAAAAATGTTCAAACAAAAATTTCGAAAAAAAAAATTCGAAAAAAAATTTAAAAAAAATTCTAAAAAAAAATTTTGAACAAATTTTGAAAAAAAAATCAAAAATATTTTGAAAAAATAAATAAATAAAAAAAATTTTTTTTACAAAGTGACATTTGACCCGAAATGACCCGTTTTCGTTCTAGAAACACCGAAATTTTTACAAAAAAGGGAAAAAATTGTCTAAAATAACGCGTCGTATCGGCCGTACTACGGAAGGTATCGGCGTCAAATTCGGTATATACGGTAAGGGTCGAATTACAAACTACCCGCGGGGGTCGCGGGGTCGAAAGGTCAATGAGCTTAAAAAATTAATTTTGTCTAGGGAAATATCGTATTTTTCGTTCTATAGCACGTATCGAGGTAAAACTCCCTCACCATGCAACACGGAAGCGACCCTCGACCCGGAAGTGATGCTTGACCCGGAGCGACCCTTACACGAACGTGTCCCTACGTACCCGTATAAAAATGACTTAACTAGGTTATGATCGGTGTGACATAGAACTGGATGAAACCAGTTAGAACCGTATTTAGAACCGGATAAAACCAATTCTCCTATCACCTCCCACCACCACCCCACATACAGCAAAATACACCAATGCGCCAAAATGCGTCGATTGCGTAATAAAATGCGTCAAAGCGTAACGAAATGCATCAATCGCGTAATGAAATGCGTCGATTGCGTAATGAAATGCGTCAAAGCGTAACGAAATGCGTCAAAGCGTAACAAATTGCTTTAAAATGCATCATTGCGGCGTGAAATGCGTCGAAGCGTAACGAATTATTCAAAATTTAACTCTGACATAATTTCCGGTACAAAATGGCGCACTTCCGATACAAAACGGCGGAACTTCAATTTCAAAATGGCGGCACTTGACCCCCTTAAGGGGCGCAACACTAAATCACTACGCATTTTATGTAAGAACGAAATTCGGCTAATATAGTCCATAGTGAGTATGAGATTGTAGCGACCATATTTACCGACATGTTCACTTTAAATCATTCAATATCAGCTCATATGAATTCGACAAGTGTCTTCAATGATAACATGCAGAAAAAACCGGACATTTTATCTCAAAAGCAATTCTCTGTGGCGGATGAAGACAACTTCCGATTTTGAAATGTGAGTGGTGAATTTAGTATATTTTTATGCCATATTTTTGCACCGCGAAATAGCGAAAAAAGTCAACGGTCATCGATATATGCCGACAAAAGTTTTGGAATCTACAGAAACAGAGCTTTAATTTGATACCAAATTTATTTTGCCAAGTATTGCAGGGACGCCAGGAATGGCGCTCGAAGTAGGCCAAAATCACACGTTATCCTATGGGACGCTTATTTAGTGTTGCGCCCCTTGTAACGGCCGGCGTCATGAACGCGTTCTTTTACATTCTTCGCGTAAAATAAGAAATGCGCGTCACGAAATGTGTTCTATTTCAATCATGATGATAAACAAGGATTACGAAAAGTCACCCTGATGAATTATTATTGGGAAAAATGCTTTATTGGCCGAGCAGGCACCTGCAAAGTCTAGAAATTGTATCCAAAAATCTTCAAAAAGGCTCAAAAATGGGTTTTAAAGTTAATAGGCATTGTTAATCTGCATGAAGCTGTTTTGCTGCATATTCAGTAGGCCTATGCAAAAAGATCATAATTGCTGCTACTGAAACAGGGGGGGGGGTATTTATACTTCACACTCATTAACAAGTGTTTTCCAAAACAAAATGGCAAGACAGATAATCTAGAAAAGAAATTAAACTTGGTTCAAAGACGTGCTTAAATTGTTGCCTGTCACTAGTTTTAGTGAGTTTTGTGCAAACTCTCGCATATTGGAGGAAAAGTCGAAATATGCGATTTTCCGCGTTTCGGCACTGATCTTTAAAACAACATTTCTCTTGAACGAAATGTCGCAGAGACATGAAATTTTCGGTGTTGAGCTACAAATTTTCTCTAATTTAATTAATAAGTGACAAATGTGGATTTTGAAAACTTTTAAATCCTTATAAGGGGCGCAACACTAAATCACTACGCATTTTATGTAAGAACGAAATTCGGCTAATATAGTCCATAGTGAGTATGAGATTGTAGCGACCATATTTACCGACATGTTCACTTTAAATCATTCAATATCAGCTCATATGAATTCGACAAGTGTCTTCAATGATAACATGCAGAAAAACCGGACATTTTATCTCAAAAGCAATTCTCTGTGGCGGATGAAGACAACTTCCGATTTTGAAATGTGAGTGGTGAATTTAGTATATTTTTATGCCATATTTTTTGCACCGCGAAATAGCGAAAAAAGTCAACGGTCATCGATATATGCCGACAAAAGTTTTGGAATCTACAGAAACAGAGCTTTAATTTGATACCAAATTTATTTTGCCAAGTATTGCAGGGACGCCAGGAATGGCGCTCGAAGTAGGCCAAAATCACACGTTATCCTATGGGACGCTTATTTAGTGTTGCGCCCCTTGTAACGGCCGGCGTCATGAACGCGTTCTTTTTACATTCTTCGCGTAAAATAAGAAATGCGCGTCACGAAATGTGTTCTATTTCAATCATGATGATAAACAAGGATTACGAAAAGTCACCCTGATGAATTATTTTTGGGAAAAATGCTTTATTGGCCGAGCAGGCACCTGCAAAGTCTAGAAATTGTATCCAAAAATCTTCAAAAAGGCTCAAAATGGGTTTTAAAGTTAATAGGCATTGTTAATCTGCATGAAGCCGTTTTGCTGCATATTCAGTAGGCCTATGCAAAAAGATCATAATTGCTGCTACTGAAACAGGGGGGGGGGTATTTATACTTCACACTCATTAACAAGTGTTTTCCAAAACAAAATGGCAAGACAGATAATCTAGAAAAGAAATTAAACTTGGTTCAAAGACGTGCTTAAATTGTTGCCTGTCACTAGTTTTAGTGAGTTTTGTGCAAACTCTCGCATATTGGAGGAAAAGTCGAAATATGCGATTTTCCGCGTTTCGGCACTGATCTTTAAAACAACATTTCTCTTGAACGAAATGTCGCAGAGACATGAAATTTTCGGTGTTGAGCTACAAATTTTCTCTAATTTAATTAATAAGTGACAAATGTGGATTTTGAAAACTTTTAAATCCTTATAAGAGGGCTCAACACTAAATCACTACGCATTTTATGTAAGAACGAAATTCGGCTAATATAGTCCATAGTGAGTATGAGATTGTAGCGACCATATTTACCGACATGTTCACTTTAAATCATTCAATATCAGCTCATATGAATTCGACAAGTGTCTTCAATGATAACATGCAGAAAAAACCGGACATTTTATCTCAAAAGCAATTCTCTGTGGCGGATGAAGACAACTTCCGATTTTGAAATGTGAGTGGTGAATTTAGTATATTTTTATGCCATATTTTTGCACCGCGAAATAGCGAAAAAAGTCAACGGTCATCGATATATGCCGACAAAAGTTTTGGAATCTACAGAAACAGAGCTTTAATTTGATACCAAATTTATTTTGCCAAGTATTGCAGGGACGCCAGGAATGGCGCTCGAAGTAGGCCAAAATCACACGTTATCCTATGGGACGCTTATTTAGTGTTGCGCTCCCCTGTAACGGCCGGCGTCATGAACGCGTTCTTTTTACATTCTTCGCGTAAAATAAGAAATGCGCGTCACGAAATGTGTTCTATTTCAATCATGATGATAAACAAGGATTACGAAAAGTCACCCTGATGAATTATTATTGGGAAAAATGCTTTATTGGCCGAGCAGGCACCTGCAAAGTCTAGAAATTGTATCCAAAAATCTTCAAAAAGGCTCAAAAATGGGTTTTAAAGTTAATAGGCATTGTTAATCTGCATGAAGCCGTTTTGCTGCATATTCAGTAGGCCTATGCAAAAAGATCATAATTGCTGCTACTGAAACAGGGGGGGGGGGTATTTATACTTCACACTCATTAACAAGTGTTTTCCAAAACAAAATGGCAAGACAGATAATCTAGAAAAGAAATTAAACTTGGTTCAAAGACGTGCTTAAATTGTTGCCTGTCACTAGTTTTAGTGAGTTTTGTGCAAACTCGCATATTGGAGGAAAAGTCGAAATATGCGATTTTCCGCGTTTCGGCACTGATCTTTAAAACAACATTTCTCTTGAACGAAATGTCGCAGAGACATGAAATTTTCGGTGTTGAGCTACAAATTTTCTCTAATTTAATTAATAAGTGACAAATGTGGATTTTGAAAACTTTTAAATCCTTATAAGGGGCGCAACACTAAATCACTACGCATTTTATGTAAGAACGAAATTCGGCTAATATAGTCCATAGTGAGTATGAGATTGTAGCGACCATATTTACCGACATGTTCACTTTAAATCATTCAATATCAGCTCATATGAATTCGACAAGTGTCTTCAATGATAACATGCAGAAAAAACCGGACATTTTATCTCAAAAGCAATTCTCTGTGGCGGATGAAGACAACTTCCGATTTTGAAATGTGAGTGGTGAATTTAGTATATTTTTATGCCATATTTTTTGCACCGCGAAATAGCGAAAAAAGTCAACGGTCATCGATATATGCCGACAAAAGTTTTGGAATCTACAGAAACAGAGCTTTAATTTGATACCAAATTTATTTTGCCAAGTATTGCAGGGACGCCAGGAATGGCGCTCGAAGTAGGCCAAAATCACACGTTATCCTATGGGACGCTTATTTAGTGTTGCGCCCCTTGTAACGGCCGGCGTCATGAACGCGTTCTTTTACATTCTTCGCGTAAAATAAGAAATGCGCGTCACGAAATGTGTTCTATTTCAATCATGATGATAAACAAGGATTACGAAAAGTCACCCTGATGAATTATTTTTGGGAAAAATGCTTTTTATTGGCCGAGCAGGCACCTGCAAAGTCTAGAAATTGTATCCAAAAATCTTCAAAAAGGCTCAAAAATGGGTTTTAAAGTTAATAGGCATTGTTAATCTGCATGAAGCCGTTTTGCTGCATATTCAGTAGGCCTATGCAAAAAGATCATAATTGCTGCTACTGAAACAGGGGGGGGGGGGTATTTATACTTCACACTCATTAACAAGTGTTTTCCAAAACAAAATGGCAAGACAGATAATCTAGAAAAGAAATTAAACTTGGTTCAAAGACGTGCTTAAATTGTTGCCTGTCACTAGTTTTAGTGAGTTTTGTGCAAACTCTCGCATATTGGAGGAAAAGTCGAAATATGCGATTTTCCGCGTTTCGGCACTGATCTTTAAAACAACATTTCTCTTGAACGAAATGTCGCAGAGACATGAAATTTTCGGTGTTGAGCTACAAATTTTCTCTAATTTAATTAATAAGTGACAAATGTGGATTTTGAAAACTTTTAAATCCTTATAAGGGGCGCAACACTAAATCACTACGCATTTTATGTAAGAACGAAATTCGGCTAATATAGTCCATAGTGAGTATGAGATTGTAGCGACCATATTTACCGACATGTTCACTTTAAATCATTCAATATCAGCTCATATGAATTCGACAAGTGTCTTCAATGATAACATGCAGAAAAAACCGGACATTTTATCTCAAAAGCAATTCTCTGTGGCGGATGAAGACAACTTCCGATTTTGAAATGTGAGTGGTGAATTTAGTATATTTTTATGACCTATTTTTTTTGCATCGCGAAATAGCGAAAAAAGTCAACGGTCATCGATATATGCCGACAAAAGTTTTGGAATCTACAGAAACAGAGCTTTAATTTGATACCAAATTTATTTTGCCAAGTATTGCAGGGACGCCAGGAATGGCGCTCGAAGTAGGCCAAAATCACACGTTATCCTATGGGACGCTTATTTAGTGTTGCGCCCCTTGTAACGGCCGGCGTCATGAACGCGTTCTTTTACATTCTTCGCGTAAAATAAGAAATGCGCGTCACGAAATGTGTTCTATTTCAATCATGATGATAAACAAGGATTACGAAAAGTCACCCTGATGAATTATTTTTGGGAAAAATGCTTTATTGGCCGAGCAGGCACCTGCAAAGTCTAGAAATTGTATCCAAAAATCTTCAAAAAGGCTCAAAAATGGGTTTTAAAGTTAATAGGCATTGTTAATCTGCATGAAGCCGTTTTGCTGCATATTCAGTAGGCCTATGCAAAAAGATCATAATTGCTGCTACTGAAACAGGGGGGTATTTATACTTCACACTCATTAACAAGTGTTTTCCAAAACAAAATGGCAAGACAGATAATCTAGAAAAGAAATTAAACTTGGTTCAAAGACGTGCTTAAATTGTTGCCTGTCACTAGTTTTAGTGAGTTTTGTGCAAACTCTCGCATATTGGAGGAAAAGTCGAAATATGCGATTTTCCGCGTTTCGGCACTGATCTTTAAAACAACATTTCTCTTGAACGAAATGTCGCAGAGACATGAAATTTTCGGTGTTGAGCTACAAATTTTCTCTAATTTAATTAATAAGTGACAAATGTGGATTTTGAAAACTTTTAAATCCTTATAAGGGGCGCAACACTAAATCACTACGCATTTTATGTAAGAACGAAATTCGGCTAATATAGTCCATAGTGAGTATGAGATTGTAGCGACCATATTTACCGACATGTTCACTTTAAATCATTCAATATCAGCTCATATGAATTCGACAAGTGTCTTCAATGATAACATGCAGAAAAAAACCGGACATTTTATCTCAAAAGCAATTCTCTGTGGCGGATGAAGACAACTTCCGATTTTGAAATGTGAGTGGTGAATTTAGTATATTTTTATGCCATATTTTTGCACCGCGAAATAGCGAAAAAGTCAACGGTCATCGATATATGCCGACAAAAGTTTTGGAATCTACAGAAACAGAGCTTTAATTTGATACCAAATTTATTTTGCCAAGTATTGCAGGGACGCCAGGAATGGCGCTCGAAGTAGGCCAAAATCACACGTTATCCTATGGGACGCTTATTTAGTGTTGCGCCCCCTTGTAACGGCCGGCGTCATGAACGCGTTCTTTTTACATTCTTCGCGTAAAATAAGAAATGCGCGTCACGAAATGTGTTCTATTTCAATCATGATGATAAACAAGGATTACGAAAAGTCACCCTGATGAATTATTTTTGGGAAAAATGCTTTATTGGCCGAGCAGGCACCTGCAAAGTCTAGAAATTGTATCCAAAAATCTTAAAAAAGGCTCAAAAATGGGTTTTAAAGTTAATAGGCATTGTTAATCTGCATGAAGCCGTTTTGCTGCATATTCAGTAGGCCTATGCAAAAAGATCATAATTGCTGCTACTGAAACAGGGGGGGGGGGTGTTTATACTTCACACTCATTAACAAGTGTTTTCCAAAACAAAATGGCAAGACAGATAATCTAGAAAAGAAATTAAACTTGGTTCAAAGACGTGCTTAAATTGTTGCCTGTCACTAGTTTTAGTGAGTTTTGTGCAAACTCTCGCATATTGGAGGAAAAGTCGAAATATGCGATTTTCCGCGTTTCGGCACTGATCTTTAAAACAACATTTCTCTTGAACGAAATGTCGCAGAGACATGAAATTTTCGGTGTTGAGCTACAAATTTTCTCTAATTTAATTAATAAGTGACAAATGTGGATTTTGAAAACTTTTAAATCCTTATAAGGGGCGCAACACTAAATCACTACGCATTTTATGTAAGAACGAAATTCGGCTAATATAGTCCATAGTGAGTATGAGATTGTAGCGACCATATTTACCGACATGTTCACTTTAAATCATTCAATATCAGCTCATATGAATTCGACAAGTGTCTTCAATGATAACATGCAGAAAAAACCGGACATTTTATCTCAAAAGCAATTCTCTGTGGCGGATGAAGACAACTTCCGATTTTGAAATGTGAGTGGTGAATTTAGTATATTTTTATGCCATATTTTTGCACCGCGAAATAGCGAAAAAAGTCAACGGTCATCGATATATGCCGACAAAAGTTTTGGAATCTACAGAAACAGAGCTTTAATTTGATACCAAATTTATTTTGCCAAGTATTGCAGGGACGCCAGGAATGGCGCTCGAAGTAGGCCAAAATCACACGTTATCCTATGGGACGCTTATTTAGTGTTGCGCCCCTTGTAACGGCCGGCGTCATGAACGCGTTCTTTTACATTCTTCGCGTAAAATAAGAAATGCGCGTCACGAAATGTGTTCTATTTCAATCATGATGATAAACAAGGATTACGAAAAGTCACCCTGATGAATTATTTTTGGGAAAAATGCTTTATTGGCCGAGCAGGCACCTGCAAAGTCTAGAAATTGTATCCAAAAATCTTCAAAAAGGCTCAAAAATGGGTTTTAAAGTTAATAGGCATTGTTAATCTGCATGAAGCCGTTTTGCTGCATATTCAGTAGGCCTATGCAAAAAGATCATAATTGCTGCTACTGAAACAGGGGGGTATTTATACTTCACACTCATTAACAAGTGTTTTCCAAAACAAAATGGCAAGACAGATAATCTAGAAAAGAAATTAAACTTGGTTCAAAGACGTGCTTAAATTGTTGCCTGTCACTAGTTTTAGTGAGTTTTGTGCAAACTCTCGCATATTGGAGGAAAAGTCGAAATATGCGATTTTCCGCGTTTCGGCACTGATCTTTAAAACAACATTTCTCTTGAACGAAATGTCGCAGAGACATGAAATTTTCGGTGTTGAGCTACAAATTTTCTCTAATTTAATTAATAAGTGACAAATGTGGATTTTGAAAACTTTTAAATCCTTATAAGGGGCGCAACACTAAATCACTACGCATTTTATGTAAGAACGAAATTCGGCTAATATAGTCCATAGTGAGTATGAGATTGTAGCGACCATATTTACCGACATGTTCACTTTAAATCATTCAATATCAGCTCATATGAATTCGACAAGTGTCTTCAATGATAACATGCAGAAAAAACCGGACATTTTATCTCAAAAGCAATTCTCTGTGGCGGATGAAGACAACTTCCGATTTTGAAATGTGAGTGGTGAATTTAGTATATTTTTATGCCATATTTTTGCACCGCGAAATAGCGAAAAAAGTCAACGGTCATCGATATATGCCGACAAAAGTTTTGGAATCTACAGAAACAGAGCTTTAATTTGATACCAAATTTATTTTGCCAAGTATTGCAGGGACGCCAGGAATGGCGCTCGAAGTAGGCCAAAATCACACGTTATCCTATGGGACGCTTATTTAGTGTTGCGCCCCTTGTAACGGCCGGCGTCATGAACGCGTTCTTTTTACATTCTTCGCGTAAAATAAGAAATGCGCGTCACGAAATGTGTTCTATTTCAATCATGATGATAAACAAGGATTACGAAAAGTCACCCTGATGAATTATTTTGGGAAAAATGCTTTATTGGCCGAGCAGGCACCTGCAAAGTCTAGAAATTGTATAAAAAAAAAAAAAAAAAGGCTCAAAAATGGGTTTTAAAGTTAATAGGCATTGTTAATCTGCATGAAGCCGTTTTGCTGCATATTCAGTAGGCCTATGCAAAAAGATCATAATTGCTGCTACTGAAACGGGGGGGGTATTTATACTTCACACTCATTAACAAGTGTTTTCCAAAACAAAATGGCAAGACAGATAATCTAGAAAAGAAATTAAACTTGGTTCAAAGACGTGCTTAAATTGTTGCCTGTCACTAGTTTTAGTGAGTTTTGTGCAAACTCTCGCATATTGGAGGAAAAGTCGAAATATGCGATTTTCCGCGTTTCGGCACTGATCTTTAAAACAACATTTCTCTTGAACGAAATGTCGCAGAGACATGAAATTTTCGGTGTTGAGCTACAAATTTTCTCTAATTTAATTAATAAGTGACAAATGTGGATTTTGAAAACTTTTAAATCCTTATAAGGGGCGCAACACTAAATCACTACGCATTTTATGTAAGAACGAAATTCGGCTAATATAGTCCATAGTGAGTATGAGATTGTAGCGACCATATTTACCGACATGTTCACTTTAAATCATTCAATATCAGCTCATATGAATTCGACAAGTGTCTTCAATGATAACATGCAGAAAAAACCGGACATTTTATCTCAAAAGCAATTCTCTGTGGCGGATGAAGACAACTTCCGATTTTGAAATGTGAGTGGTGAATTTAGTATATTTTTATGCCATCTTTTTTGCACCGAGAAATAGCGAAAAAAAGTCAACGGTCATCGATATATGCCGACAAAAGTTTTGGAATCTACAGAAACAGAGCTTTAATTTGATACCAAATTTATTTTGCCAAGTATTGCAGGGACGCCAGGAATGGCGCTCGAAGTAGGCCAAAATCACACGTTATCCTATGGGACGCTTATTTAGTGTTGCGCCCCCTTAACTTTCGACCTCGTGAATCATAGTCTTTTTATTCCAAAATGCATCAAAACGTAACAAATTGCGTAACGAAATGTATCAAAATGCAACATATTGCGTCAAATTGCATCGATCGCGCGACGAAATGCGTAACGCCAAAGGGAGGTTTAAAATTGGAGTAATAACAAGTATGAGTCGATTGTATTTTTTTCTCTACTTTATTGTCTTTAATTCGCGGGTTAATCTTCGTCGTCCTCTCCCATGGCGTCCTCGTCATTCTCCTCGTACTGGAACAGCCCGTCAAATTTAGAGCGATGTTTAGCCATCGTTCTCTTCACGGCTTTATCCACCTCGACGCCATTCTCCATTTTCTCCTCGAGATCATCCGCGATCTCCGTGTAAACTCCGTCGTCTTTGAGAAGCGCGTGGCTCCGTAGAAACGTGCTGTACCGTTCGAAAAAGTCGCGTTTGACGGCCCATACCGTTTTCAAATGGGCCTTTTCCCTCGCCATCTCCGGATCCATGCCGTCGCCGACGTACTTTTCGTATTTTTCCCTCCTCATATCTTCCGTGGCTTCTTTAGCTCCCGCGTACCATTCCCGATAAGCCTCGTTGTCTTCCAATTCGTCGCTCTCTCGGTCCGAAACAACCTCATCCTCGATTTCCGAGTCGGAATCCTCCTCCTCATCTTCATCATCATCCTCTTCTTCTTCAAGGTGTACGTGTCGCTTGTGTCTCTCGAGATCGTACTTGCGCGAGAACGTCCTACCGCACACGGAGCAAGGATAAGATTTAAAGGTATTCATGTCTCTTCGGAAGTTAGGATCAAAATGATCGATAGGTTTAAAATGACCGATTTATATACTAAAGTTTTGCGTTACGCTAATCATTACGCAATTTACGCAAATAGTTACGCAATTTACGCATTTTAAAGCAATTTATTACGCTGTGACGCATTTTATTACGTAATTGACGTAATTTGTTACGCTTTGACGCATTTCAATACGCAATTGACGCAATTTGTTACGCTTGGACGCATTTCATTACGCTTTGACGCATTTCATTACGCTTTGACGCATTTCATTACGCGATCGATGCATTTGTCGTATTTTGATGCATGTGGGGTGGTGGTGGGAGGTGATAGGAGAATTGGTTTTATCCGGTTCTAAATACGGTTCTAACTGGTTTCATCCAGTTCTATGTCACACCGATCATAACCTAGTTAAGTCATTTTTATACGGGTACGTAGGGACACGTTCGTGTAAGGGTCGCTCCGGGTCAAGCATCACTTCCGGGTCGAGGGTCGCTTCCGTGTTGCATGGTGAGGGAGTTTTACCTCGATACGTGCTATAGAACGAAAAATACGATATTTCCCTAGACAAAATTAATTTTTTAAGCTCATTGACCTTTCGACCCCGCGACCCCCGCGGGTAGTTTGTAATTCGACCCTTACCGTATATACCGAATTTGACGCCGATACCTTCCGTAGTACGGCCGATACGACGCGTTATTTTAGGCAAATTTTTTCACTTATTTTTAAAATTTCGGTGTTTCTAGAACAAAAACCAGGTCAAAAGGTCACTTCTGGGTCAAGGGTCACTCAAAAAAAAATTCTATTTCCATTTGTTTTTCTTTTGTTTTTCAAAATTAAAAAAAAAAAATTAATTTTTTTAAATTTTTTTTTGAATTTTTTTTGAAATTTTTTTGAATTTTTTTAAATTTTTTAAAAATTTTTGTTGAAATTTGTTTTTGTTGAAATTTGTTTTTTGAAATTTTTTTTGAAATTTTATTTTGAATCTTTCATTTTTTTTTCAACTTTTTTCAAAATTTTATTCATATATGCTAATTAGCCACGCCCACCTCATGAATATTCATATATGCTAATTATCCACGCCCATCTCGTGAATATTCATATATGCTAATTAGCCACGCCCATCTCGTGAATATTCATATATGAATATGCTAATTAGCCACGCCCATCTCGTGAATATGCAAATCGACCTTTGACCCCTGATGACCTTTGACACGGAAGTGACGTCATCGTGACCCATGACCTTTGACCTCGGTTGACCTTTGACCCGGAAGTGACGTCATCGTGACCTTTGATCCATGACCTTTGACCTCGGTTGACCTTTGACCCGGAAGTGACGTCATCGTGACCTTTGACCTAGTGTCCGAAAAAGACTACACTTACTACTCGGAAGGCACATGTCATATAGGCCAATTGAGACATGTCTGAGACACGTTTTCGGCAAAGACGTGTCATGGCAGGAGACATAAACTCAAGACATGTTTCAAAATTGTCAATAGCCACGTCGTACATTTTAGATATGTCTTTTATGTAGACATGTCTTGCATGGAGACACTTCTTTGTGAGACGTGTCTTGCATAGAGACGTAAACATGCGTTTTACCATGCTGACATGTCTCAAAACTGGCTTCACAGGACATGTCATAGCTTGTGTCTTCACCAAATGTTTTTTAATGTCTTTTTATTTTTGAATATATCATGCTGAACCAAACAGTGCCGCCGACAAGGGGGTTACGGGGTGCCTTACCCCCGGGCCCGGGGTCCTAAGGGACAAAGAAAAGACCACCAGGGGCCCGTAAAAAAGGGGCCCGTGCGTTCATTTTGACCCCCGGGCCCGTAATGGCTCTCGGCGGGCACTGGAACCAAATGTCCATTGACTTTGTTTTATGGTTATTAAACGTCACACTAAGTTGGCAGCCTGCAGTGGCGGCGCTTCTTTCCTACGGTGTCTGATCTCCGCCAAATGCCCCCTTTTATTATTAATTCCCCGATTTTTACTTACCCCCCCCCCACCTTTTTACAAATAATTCCCCCTTTTAATTTCCCCTGTTTGCAAATAGTTCCCCCTTTTTTGTAAATAGTTCCCCCTTTTTATTGTTACCCATTTTGTAAATAGTTCCCCCTTTTAACAAATAATTCCCCGTTTTAAATTTCCCCCTTTTACTTTCACCCGTTTTGTAAATATCCCCTTTTACTTTCACCCGTTTGTAAATATCCCCCTTTTACTTTCACCGTTTTGTAAATATCCCCTTTACTTTCACCCGTTTTGTAAATATCCCCTTTTACTTTCACCCGTTTTGTAAATAGGCCTATCCCCTTTTACTTTCACCGTTTGTAAATATCCCCTTTTACTTTCACCCGTTTGTAAATATCCCCTTTTACTTTCACCGTTTTGTAAATATCCCCTTTTACTTTCACCCGTTTTGTAAATATCCCCTTTTACTTTCACCCGTTTTGTAAATATCCCCTTTTACTTTCACCCGTTTTGTAAATATCCCCTTTTACTTTCACCCGTTTTGTAAATATCCCCTTTTTACTTTCACCGTTTTGTAAATATCCCCTTTTACTTTCACCCGTTTTGTAAATATCCCCTTTTTACTTTCACCCGTTTTGTAAATATCCCCTTTTACTTTCACCCGTTTTGTAAATATCCTCCTTTTTACTTTCGAGCTAAATAAAATGAATAAAATGATACTTATTGTGTAATTTATGAATTCTATAGGATATAGATCTACATTTAAGAAAAATCATAATCTGAATTATATCATGCAACTAAATATAGACCCAGGAAAAGGCCAGGAGTTTGGAATTCGAATCAATTCGATTGGCTTTTTAATCGTTATTATTTTGGACTTGTCTCGACTTTAAAAAAAAGACTAGGCTTAATTGCTACTTAATTCTCCATCTAACATAATAGGGCCTACTAATTCTTTTTGGATTTTTGAGGCGTGCACCACTGACCGAAGTCCCTGGTTCATTTGTCTGGTCAATTGAATATACGCCATAGAGCCTTTGATTAGAAAGCACATTTTTATTGTTAACGGAATTGTTGACAAACAAAGAATAGCGAAAATTACTCGGAACTGGCTTAAAAATAAAGTTGCATAAAATCACACAGCCACACTTGTCATAAATATGCAATGCCCATTTTGTCCAGGCCCGTTTTATAAATGTATGCTTTTATTGTCATTTCACTGTTAAGACCGCTTGTTTTAAACTTTGGTGCTAACTTAAAAAAAACCTTTTGAATAATATAGCACAAACAATTCTTATTATCTAGGCTTCTGTAACAATGGCAGCCAGTTGTTTGTTGTCTCTGACATATCCCTGTTTATAGACAAGTTCTTCACAGACTTTCAAACATCATTGCTATGAATTTGACCAGCATAAATATTTATGCATGCCAGTTTCACCGTTTAACATTCTGAACATCATTTGGTTTATCAATCATATCGGATTTGCTCTTTGTACAGCCCCTCTATAAACGTGCATAAAAGTTGACGGATCCCTAACCCATTGAATTTAGCGGCGCTTGCACAACAGGCTATAAATCTACCTACGTTGGTATCCAAATTCATATAGAACGCCTTTCCAATAATGGATGTAGCGAAATGAGCTGTAGTGAGTGCACGGTACTCTCCAGGGTCCAGGCTTACTGGTAAAGCCTACGCACGGAAAACGGGGAGTACCAAACAAAAAGGGAGTATTATTTAAAAAGGGATAAACTATTTAAAATGGGAACCTATTTGTGAAAAGCGGGAGGAAAGTTAAAAGGGATTATTTGTAAAAAGGGGAACTATTTACAAAATGGGTGAAAATAAAAAAAGGGTATTATTTGTAAAGGGGTAATTCGAAAACGGGGAAACTATTTGAAAAGGGGAAATTAAAAAGGGGGAAACTATTTGAAAAGGGGATTCGAAAAGGGGAAACTATATGAAAAGGGAAAGTTGAAAAGGGGGAAACTATTTGAAAAGGGGAAAGTCGAAAAGGAGAAACTATTTGAAAAGGGGCAAGTCGAAAAGGGGAAACTATTTGAAAAGGAGAAAGTCGAAAAGGGGAAACTATTTGAAAAGGGGGAAAGTCGAAAAGGGGGAAACTATGTGAAAAGGGGGTAAGTCGACAAGGGGAAACTATTTGAAAAGGGGGAAAGTCGAAAAGGGGAACTATTTGAAAAGTGGGAAAGTCGAAAAGGGGAACTATTTGAAAAGGGGAAAGTCGAAAAGGGGGAACTATTTGAAAAGGGAAAGTCGAAAAGGGGAACTATTTGAAAAGGGGAAAGTCGAAAGGGGAACTATTTGAAAAGGGGAAAGTCGAAAAGGGGAACTATTTGAAAAGGGGAAAGTCGAAAAGGGGGGAACTATTTGAAAAGGGGAGAGTCGAAAAGGGGAACTATTTGAAAAGGGGAAAGTCGAAAAGGGGAACTATTTGAAAAGGGGAAAGTCGAAAAGGGGAACTATTTGAAAAGGGGAAAGTCGAAAAGGGGAACTATTTGAAAAGGGGTAGGTCGAAAAGGGGGAACTATTTGAAAAGGGGGAAAGTCGAAAAGGGGAACTATTTGAAAAGGGGAAAGTCGAAAAGGGGGAACTATTTGAAAAGGGGAAAGTCGAAAAGGGGGGAACTATTTGAAAAGGGGAAAGTCGAAAAGGGGAACTATTTGAAAAGGGGGAAAGTCGAAAAGGGGAACTATTTGAAAAGGGGGAAAGTCGAAAAGGGGGAACTATTTGAAAAGGGGAAAGTCGAAAAGGGGAACTATTTGAAAAGGGGAAAGTCGAAAAGGGGAACTATTTGAAAAGGGGAAACTATTTGAAAAGGGGGAAAGCTAAACGGGGAAATATTTGAAAAAGGGGGAAAGCATTTCGCAAAAAGGGGGAAAACTGAAAATTTGGGGAGATGAATTATAAAAGGGGGAGTTTGGCGGAGATCAGACACCGTACTTTCCCCCCAGCTTGCCCTCCTATTGAGGCAAACCCCCAAAATTAAATATTACTTGGGTATCAAGCTAACAGAGGGCGTACGGTGACTGAACAGATCAGGAAAATCTATCAATTGTGCACACAATCGAAGTTTTAAATGCAAAGGTAATAGGGGGTAATCATGCGCAATGGCAAGTGGATGGAATGACCAAATTCAGCGGGACCTGGGGATGCAAAGACACAAGTAGCGGACAGAACTGAATGGAGGAGACTTACTCCACAGGAGGTAAGGTGACACAACGTCCTGTGTAGCTATAGTCAAGTCAATTTGTTGAAGACATGTTTATTGGCAAGACATGTCGCAAAGAGCACACCAAGACACCATTTACTAGCGTTAGAATGCTTACAACAACGCATTATTCAAATATCTGGTGTTCCAGAACGTAATTTAAATTTCACTATATGAAACAAATTAATCTGCAAGAATTTTTTTGAAAATAAAACATTAAAAAAAATAAAAAATCACGAATTGCCCTTTTAATTAAGAAAAAACGAAATTTAAAAAAGAAAGCGGAATTAAAAAAAATGGAAGACATGGATGAAATAGAGAAAGCGAGAAAGAAAGAGAGAAAGATAGAAGGAAACAAGAAAGAAAGGGAGAGAGATATAAAGAAACAGAGAAGAAAAGAAAATTCAAGAAAGAAAGGGAGGAAAAGAGAATGAATGAAAGAAAGTTGAATTGGAAAGAAAGTGTCACTTTTGATCCGGCCCCGCCTACTTCGATACTTTTTTGACCAATCACAATTCGCTACTTTTGGACAGCCCGTCTCCAATTAAAGCTGCTGCGTAGGCGGAGATCCCGCGGTTTTAAATCTGGTAGTGAATGGAATTTTGACACTTCAATTCAAGGTCGATCGCTGAATGCAGGGAGGGAAATCCGAGATCAGCCATTTTGGAGAAAAGCATACATCTACCGAGTACTAGGCCTACAAACATTCGAAAATAGCCGTATTTTTGCTGTACACACCTTTGAAAAATTCAATCTATTCTTGTTCATGTGTTAAACGTATCTGCACTCCACTTCTTCGTACTCGTTGTGTCCTCCATCTGAGACTTACTTAGTACAATACATGCTTAAGCTTACCACCCAAAAATTCGTCACATTATATACACGTCATAACCATGTGACTGAGCGCCAAACGGTAAGCTTAATAATACTTATTTTATAAATTAATTGTCAAATGCCAGGATGTAACATTGTTATTTAAAACGTTCATCATGATTCAGTCCATGAGTCAGCATGCATGGAAGCTCATGGTCTGATGGACATGTAGTCCGAATAATCAAATCAGACCCAGAACAAAATATTAATTTCTGACATGATCGTGTCCTGGGTCTGAACTGTTTCCATGCAAAATCTTGATGGCAAATTGGACAAAAGAAGCACATATGGTTCTACGTGATAGTAAGACTCGCCATGATGTACAAAATCAACTGTGGGCTGTGGCTTAGTGGACGTCGACTGGGAACCATACCTGACCCGACCAACACGACAACTGAAACGCACTCATCCATTTTCTTTTCTACAACCAAGAACCAGAACGACCATCTACTCAGACAGCTTTTTCCCCTGGACTGTTAAGCATTGGAATAATTTACCCCATCACACATTAGACGCTCCGAACTCAAAAATATTTAAATCAAGGCTCCATGACCTTTTGACGACACCGACACTACAAGTTAACTGCAGGTCATCCACCTCTGACGTGATGCGGGAACCCGCTTTGTTGGAGTATTGAACCAGAACCAGAACCAGACAGCTTTTTAATCCCTATTCATGTTACATCAGGAAAGTTGAGAAAGATCAACTTCCCTGGTTACATGAATCACACTAAATTGTAAACCATCCTTCTTATCACTCTGATACTTGAGTGTTTGGACAAGCGGAGCGGTATTTGTCTACCTCTCTGTTTGTAAACAGATTAGAAGGTCAAAATTGTCATCCTCGCCGAATAGGAAAGTCAGCGTAATAGTACGGCACTAAATGGACATGGTCACTAAATACAGCAGGCCAATTAGATCATAAATGTATAAAGAATAGAAGTAAACCTTACCTTAGCTACAATGTACATGCATGACATGTAGCTCTATTAAATTCAGTCAGTGATTTAAAGGCCCATTGATTGAGGTGCTAATCCAGACGATGGTAAAAATCATCAAAATTCAGATTTTGATACCTTTGTTATTTCATTGTCATTATGTGCTAACATTAGTGCCGTACTATTACGCTGACTTTCGTATTCGGCGAGGAGGACGATTTCGACCTCCTGGTTTGTTTACAAACAGAAAGGTAGACAAAAGACCGTTCCGCTTGTCCAAACACTCAAGTATCAGAAGGATGGTCCACAATAGCGTAATTCACGTAACATGAATAGGGATTAATAAAAAGCTGTCACGTAGAACCATGTGCTTCTATTGTCCAATTTGCCATCAAGATTTCATATGGAAACAGTTCAGACCCAGAACAGGATCATGTCAGAAATTAATATTTTGTTCTGGGTCTGATTATTCGGACTAGGTCACTACTAAATTAGATCATAAATGTATAAAGGGGCCATTCTTCGGTCACATGTGTGACATAAGTAGGGGTATTTCACACTAATGCTCCTGTGCCTGCTTTATAAATAAAACAAATTACCCCATATCTTTTGCATGATAGTTACACTAATGTCTGTACTTTTCACAAATATTTTAATTTTTTTCTTACATTGTCTTATTTTCGTGCCAGGGGTCAACAAAGGGTCGGTCACGTGTGTGACATCAGACGGATGCAAGTTTTTGGATTTTAAAATTCATTTCTAAATTTCTGTGAATGTTAAAGGACCTACACATTCATACCAAATGTAGTAAAGCATTGATATCTTGCAATTACAATGACACACACATTGACAAGAAACATTCATGCCTAGATGTGTTAATTGACGGTTTGATACTAAACATTTGGTAACGTGTGTGACATTTGGTTTTGTTCGTCTGAATGTCACACACGTTACCAAATTTTTGGGTGAACAATTTAAGTATTTTATAAAAGCAAATTTGTTTCCAAATTTATTTATTATATGCCCTATAACCAACTAAATGTATTTTTTAGGGAAAAACAGTGGTGTCATGTCAACAATCACTTCATACAAACCTTCGATTAAAACTGAAATAACCGGATGGTGACACAGAAATCCATATTCTTAGGGGTAGGGGTAAAACATGTGTCAGTTTTTGCTCTTATATAAGAATATTTCAGGTGATATTGAGCTAAAACTTTGTGTTTAGGTTCATTTTGTGATCAACTTTTATATGGCAACTACAAATCAGGTACAAATTACATGTTTGGATATTTTTCTTCCATAAAGTCCATTTTTAGCCTATTTTTGTGTACATTTTGTACGATCAAGGTTTTATCACATTTGTGAGGACACAACCACAAAATGATACCATAGCAGCAAGGTATCAAGAATGTTGGTACTTATTTTGGTGTCAGTGGATAGAGGAGACCCATAGCTATACATTGATACCAAAAATCAACATCATAGGGTGCTCATAATGGAATTCCATTGCGGAGTTTGTACGTCACACACGTTACCAAACTTGTCACACACGTGACCCCGGTCACGTGTGTGACTTGTTAATTACCATGAATTACGTAAAAACTAACAATAATAATTTCCATTTAGGAAGCTGGAATGGAGGGTATAATCAGTCTACCTTTTGACATAAAATATGAAGTTCAGTTGATAAAATCTTTTCTGATGGTAAAAACAATTGCATGTTTTTGGTCACGTGTGTGACATACAAAACCAATTAATTTGTTTCGTTTATTACGCGATTGTTGTGGTTTGAAAAAAATTTCAACTGTTCTGATTTGTTTTAGTGGCGTCATAACAGCATATTTTTCAGGAAATTAAAAAAACACAATTATAAAAAGTTAAACTGCAGTAAGTGTTAAAATGGCCCAAAAAGCTTACTTTTAGACCCAAAATTACCAATTATGTTAATTTATGCAAATTAGGATGTTCCACGATTAATTTTTCATGAAAATTACAGTTCTTAAAACTTTGAACTGTACTTATCACAAAAAAGTTTGAAAATAAATGATACCTACAATTTGATTTTTTCCAAATTAGTTTCATTTTCTGAAGAATGGCCCAAAGAATAGAAGTAAACCTTACCTTAGCTTAGTCCGAATAATCAGACCCAGAACTAAATATTACTGACATGATCATGTTCTGGGTCTGAACTGTTTCCATTCGATCTCTTGATGCCAAATTGGACAAAAGAAGCACATGGTCCTACTTCACAGTTTTTTAATCCCCTATTCATGTTGCGTGAATCACTCTATTGTGGACCATCCTTTTGATACTTGAGTATTTGGACAAGCAGAACAGTTTTGACAGGCCCTTTGTCTACCTCTCTGTTTGTAATCAAACGAGGAGGTCGAAATTGTCCTCCTCTGCGAATACAAAAGGCAGCGTAATAATACGGCACTAACCTTACATGTAGCTACATGTATGACATATTAAAATTTAAATTCAGTCAGTGATTTAAAGGCCCATTGATTGAGACGATGGTAAAAATCATCAAAATTCAGATGTTGATACCTTTGTTATTTCATTGTCATAAATGTGCTAACATATGTCATGTACATGATTGTAGCACAGGTAAATAATTATTTTTTCCCTGCAATGAATCGCGTCCTAATATTCCGTTGGTGAGTGACGGGCGATTGGTATTTCACCAAGCTTCACCAATAAAGTAGCTCGCGTTTCCGAACGCAAGAAAAGGAGTCCTATAGCTGATTGGCTAGAAACCGATCACTAGATCGCTCAGTGACAAACTCAGATGTAGAGTGGGCTATGCTTGTTCTTTTCATGTATGATTAAATTCTCAAACAGTTGAATATATCACATTTTAATTAGACTGCGGAACTCAGTCCTCAATGATAGTCAGTCACTTATCTTTTGGTCGTTATATGACTATCATTTGAGGACTGAATTCTTACCATACATCTTCCGAGGTGCAGTTTCAGACAATAGCTTGGGATTATTGGGGCAGAGGTTATCTTTGAATTCTTTCATGACCACCCGCACCGAAGCATAGTCAAGCCTGTCAAGGACACTCGGCGTGAATTGAAAGACCATGTCACTCGCCACAAAAGAATGTCAAAGGTCATAGACACCAATTTGGTGTACTTCCGCGCCTCGGAAAATGATATTTAAGGTTTAGGACTACATTATAATATCGTACACAGCGTTGTGAGTCGGTAAATTACTGGTTAATTTACATGGTAAATTACCGGTAATTTACCACCATCTTAATTTACCACATGTGATAAAATAGGGTATAAGTAAAATATGAAATGAAAGATTTTTTTACTAAAACTTCTAATAATATTGTTTTTATTTGTTTGTTTTATATTTGAGGTTCAAGGCTTAGCGCAGCACTTACAATATACATGTGTCTTATTTCCAATTTTATAGATTTTGTCCGCTAAATTACTGCTTGGTACTACATTGGTAGGTTCTCTGAGTACGGTATTCAATCTATCAAAACAAAATAAAGTGAAATTTCTGGTTTGATTTTCCCAAGAAATCCCTCAGACATGATGGAAGAGAATGGTGAGGTTTTATGCAGTTTGAAAGGTGACTTGAATTACAATAAATTGCCCTGCACTACTGGTGAGAAAACATCTCGTGGATGGGAGACAGGTGAACTACAAGTTGTACGAAGAGCAAAGAATGGAAATGTCGAGTTTGATTGTATCATAAAGCACAAGGGATCCCATCACATTTCAAAAACGGTAAGTTAACTCAATTTGGAGTTCATTATTAATGGCACTAGTATAATAAATAAACCCCATGGACATAAACAACGATCATGCCCTGGGGTAGGTCATTTTTACTCAGGGGCGTACCGGGGACACGAGCTAATGGGGTAAAATTTCCAAATCGTTCCGCTGACCCGCTACTAAAACGAAAATGTGCAATTTTAATGCTGAAGTAAATGGGTCAAAATTAGGGGCTGGCATTTTCTTCGGAAGGGGGGTCACAAATATACTGGGGGGGGGTCATAGTATTTTCAGATCAAAAATAGGGGGGTTATAAGTTTTTTAACACCCAAAATAGGGGGGGTTATAGAATTATTTAGGGCTGGTGACTTAAAATTTTGTGACCCCCCTTCCGAAGAAAATGCCAGCCCCTTAGGACAGTTCATTTGTGGTCTAAAACGGGGCCATTGAAGGAAGATCTATGCAAATTACTTGCTTCACTTTTGGTCAATTTTGTCCCATTGTTTTGAACCGGGACTGTCCGGGGGGACTTGCTCCCGGTTGTTATGCATCTGGAGCCATTTTATATCAATTCCAGCGATCTGCATGAGACAAGAAAAACCTGAAATTTTGAGCTTCTTTTACCGCATTTTGTTTTCCGGCAAGAGTAACTTTCGAAATTGGGGGGTGGGTTGGATGCACAGATAAATGATCACATCATAATCTTGACTACAATATCATGCTACATTTTATGCGTTTACGCTTTTTTCTTCATCATTTGGTATTTCTAGCTGTTGACGAATCGTGTCCTTGGTGGAGTCGTACCAAAGCCTTCCAATCCATCTCGCTGCACTATAAAACTCAAGACTCCTGAGAGTGGCTTTGTGATAATCAACAAAGCTAACACGGAAGATGTACAGCTTCTGATAATCATTGTGGATGAGATCAAGAGAACATTCCACAAAGGTAAGCAGCAGGGTTGATGATTTATTTGATTTTTTTAAAACAAATTAAAAAAAATGGATTTTTTTAAATTTAAATCATATTTTTTTTATTTAAATCAATTTTTTTTTAAATTTCTTTAATTCCAAGAACTACTATACCCTATAATAAATTCAAAAGAGACCATGCGCAATCCTATCAGGTATTTGCAAAAATTCAAAACGTGTTTTTACATGTGAAAATTTGAAAGAAAAAATTTGGCAAAATTCATGGGGGAAAACCTGTTGAATTCTTCACCTTGAAAATGAATTTTTAGCAATAGATAAAGTGACATCATTGGGGTATTTAATTGTATCCAAAAGTTGTAGACACATCAGGAATGAAGTAAAACCGTCAATAGAGGTTATCCACTTTACTCATGTGTGACTTCTAACAAAAGGCACTGGTTCTCGTAGTATTCCACATTCAAACCAATTCAATGTACGACCTCTGAGTTACCTGCATGACTTTGGTGGGCTATTTTGAAACAGTGATGGTTGCACATGCAGGTACATGTACTTCTTTTGAAAGTCCTAAGCAAGGTATAACAGTCACTGATAGGATATGCAGCTTATGGAGAAATTAAGTTACATTGATCAAAAATGGAAAAAAATTGAAAAAATCAAACAACCCTGGTAAGCAGTGCACAGTCTTTGTAAAAATCCTAAAACTTGTGTCCAAGTATGTGTATTTTGCATGTTCAGTGGCATATCAGGGTCAGTTGTCTGAGGATAAAGACACATAAATTCCTGGTGGGCGTCATTTTGGTCCTGCATCACTGTGATAAGTGCGCATGAAACATGTATATACTGTTTTAATTGTACACCAGTTATTTTAACCCAAAATTAAGGTGCATTTGTGTTTACCTGTCTAATTTTCAATGTATACATAGTACACTATTTGGGGAGAGGGTAGGGGGGTTGAAATTTTCTTTTTGGGGAGTCTTGGGGAGTTGAAATTTCTTTGTGGGGTGTGTATAACCAAACCAACTCATTTTGGGGTTTCAACTCCCCCCCCCGTCTCCTCCCACTCCCCAAGACCAAACCGGTAAGACATGGGGTAGGTTACCCCACCTGTACCTCAGTTTGTCACTATCGTGTGGGAGTGGTAAGTCATCATCATCAATACATGACTGTACCTTTAAAACACTCTAGTATACTTGGTAGGAATTTGATAACAAATAATTCAAAATCGAATTGCAACTTTTTCCTTGTGTCAACTGGGTCTTAGTTAATTTTAAAATTTCATTCCAGAAACCTTACCATCAAATGGAGATTCAACCATAAACCTGGAAGAAAATTCAACATCAGCACACCAGAGGTATGTTTGTTGAAAAACTTAAATTTTGATAATTTGTATCATCATTTTATTCATTATCATAATTTAGATCAGCCTTTTGGGTGATACAATACATATTTGTGTATTGTCATCGAAATGCCTGGATAACTACAATATTTAACAAATTGTATGCACAGATGATGTGCATGAGCGTCAAGCCTTGAAATAAGCGTACTGGAGCCAGAACCAGGAGCAATTTGATTTTGAATGTTGCGCCTGCTTTGCTGGGATTTTACAAGAACCAGAAGCAATATAGAAATAGGAGCAATTTTCAAATAGTAAAACCGTACTAGAATGCGGTGAATAGGGACGCTGCACAGCGATATTGCTGCTATTGACCACATACCAAATTAATATTTCTCGACTGGACTCGAACCCAAGACTGCATTGTACTTTTTTTCAAGGTTGTACCAAGCACGTCCAGAGCATGTTCAAGAGACAATACCAGGCATTTATCATGAGGGCTACCATGCTGGTATCATGAATACTTGGATAAACTCTTTTGTTAATATTGCTAACAGGGTATTCTTGTGATGAGTTTATAAATATCGCCCTAGGAACTTTAGAGTTTAACTGATACCATGAGGTTTTATAAACCTCTACCTGATAAAGTATGTCTGTGTACTGTAATACATCCGATCGTATGCCGAGGCATTGAATATGTAGTAAAAGGCAGGTCCGATAAAATCCGAAGATATGACCAAATTGATGGTTGAAGGCGGAAAAATCCGCCAAAAGAAGATGGCCATATGCATATGTGTGCATTGTACTTGCATACTCCCTAGAAAACTTCAAAAATTCTCAACAAAACTCAAAAAATATTGCAAATTTGTAATACAAAATGTTATCATCATATTGGCCTTTTTATCAAAATAGCCCTTCGGAAATTGCTTGAATTTATTCATACATCAACCCATTTATTTTCTACAATACAGTATGAATTCTTGGGAATATGAGAGTTGTGAAATGATCTTCTTCATGCAGGGTTTTGTTTTGAAATTTGTTGTACAGATAGTTTTTTATTGTTCAGTTACTTGGGATGTTTCGGAAACGCCTCAAAATATTGCCGTCAAACATTCCCGTATATCAAGAGATGGCGCTATTTTTGGGGTAGGGAAATATCTCTGTGCGCGGGGGTTAATAGGGACAAAAATGAGAAAAGTTTGAAATCTCATTTTTTCTCTTTTGGCTAACACTTATTTTTTCTATTTCCCCAAGTTGAAAGAGCAATTACATGTAAACAGTGTTTAGAAAATGGTTCGGCACATGTGAAAGAATAAATTTAGGACACAGGGTGCCCAAAATAAAATTATCTAAAAAAAAGCTCTGAAAAACAAAACAGGGTGGTCAAAACTTTCCTCCCATAATTTTTCAGAATGATTTTTAAAATATTTTCCAGTAAATGTCATCTAATCCAGGGTGAATAGGAACACCCTTACCACCCTTAACCCACCACGCCTACCACCCTACCCCTCCACCCTTACCCCACTACCAGCACCACCCTACCACACCCTTATATCGCCACGTCTGCCACGTAACTTTATTTGCATTTGAATATCATGCCTTACCAATCAATATAATAGGTACTTGGGAAGTGAAACCATGTGCAGAGCTGCAAAAATGGGTGGTTGTATTCAAATGAGTATATTTTGAGTTTGCTGTGAGCAATTGCAACAATTCTTTTTTTATTTAGACATGTAGAATTTGCTCCTTCCAATGATGTTTTCATTTTAAGCAGATTCCTTTCAGAGGTCTAGTTTATACAGCCCCTCAAACATGAGTTTACTTTTTGACTGAGCTTGTACCATCCCCACCACCCTAACCCTACCACTCTCATCAACCCTACTGCCCTACCCCACCCCACCCTACCATGTCCAAGCCACTGCCTGACCCCACTACCCCACACCCTACCCAGCACTCCATCATCCTACCCTACCCTACCCCACTCCACTACCCACCACCCTATCCACTACCTTATTCACTACCCCTACCACCATGATACCCCTCTTATACCCCACCACAGCCTGACCCCACTACCACACCACCCTACTCTACCCAACCACTACCCTACCACCCAGTCAGTCTGATATAAATAATAATATTGAATGGCTTATTTCGTGTGATACAAGAATCTATTGCTCTGATAGAAAAATATTGCACTTGTCTTAGACTGATATAATATTTTCTATTCTTGTGCAATATATTCTTTTAAAATCATACCATCAAGTACATGTAGTTTCCCATGTTTACATTTGATAGGTGCCCTAATTTACTGACATGATATATCTGCATAACAACCCAATTGTTTCCTAACAATCATGATGGTTCAAAAACAGGCTGCAAAGCCGGTATTCCTGCATTGAAACACAGGTTTCACTGAGATTTGTCACTCCAAAGAATACAGAGCAAATTTGGCATCCCCCCAAAAGTGTGCAATTTTGACAACATTTGGTGCATTTTATGAAAAGTTCATGTACCGGTAGGTATATTATTATGGGTCATAAAATTTACTTCTAAATAGGTATAGAGAATGTGAGAATACCAGAATCTGCATGGTACATCCCTGCAAGGTACAAAATTTGTAGTGTCTTTAAATTGTGTGCAATGTATACTGTAAAAATGGAAATTTTCCTGCGGGTAATTTTCACGCTCTTTCAATTTAGGATTCTAAGTTTCCATACATTGAACTATGCACAAAAGGAATATATTTGCAGGTTGTTATTTTTACTGTTGCTGATTAGAATGCGAGAAGCACAAAAATAAACGTAGCGCGAAATTTTCCACTTTTACAGTACATTGAACTTCTATTTGATAAAAAATAATAAAATATGTGGTTTGTAACTTCTCTCATTATCAGTACGACTATGAAGAAATCTGGAAAAAGGAAATCCAAGTCATGTAAATCTGACAACACATCAGGAGAAGGGGAGGACACAGTGAAGAAGACATGTGTAAGTAGGGCAAATAAAAAAATTATAATTGAAAAACAGACACCCCTACTTGTAAGTACAGGGGTAGCGCTAGGTTGCTTTTTTTGGGTCCCGGACTTGCCAAAATAAGAGTTCGGACCCCCTGTTTTTCAATTTTCTGTAAGTTAAGGGGGCCCTGCAGACCCCCAGTTTTTCAATCTAGCACTATTGCAGACATACCATTTATGCTGCATTTGTTCAACTCGGACTCACCAAACTGTACTCCGGACCCCCTACTGTTTAATTTTCTGCAAGTTCAGGGGTCCCTGCGGACACTGGAGTGTTTAGTTCTAGCGCTACCCCTGCTTGTAAAACATGTACATCGGGGACATCTGTGTGTAGTAGGGGTGTGTGTAGCATCTGTCTGGGACTATCCAACCACGACTATGATATGTATTATGTAGCTATGCATGTGTGGATATGTCCCCACTTTGCTGGGAAAAATCATATGTGTGTATCCCCAGTTTAAGTATGGAATCAGATATGTGTAATTGATTGATTCTGTACTATGCAATAGGGGATTTCACCCCCACGTGTCTCACTAATGCCTTTAGCGCCCTCTAGGGGGGTTATATAGCGCCATTAGCATACATTTTGTAGTAAGAAAATTGAGATATCCCCATTGGCAGGCGTATCCCCAGTTTATTGGGATGGGATGGAAATGTATTCCTGTTTCACACATTTTACAAACGCACACACATAAACCCCCACCCCCACACCGATAGCTAAATGTAGTTACTTGTTACAAGCTTCTCACCACAGTCAGACTGAGTACAAAGTACCGATGCGGACGCACACATTGTGCCGACTTTGAAGGCACGCATACCTGCAGCAGAGACGCAGCACTTCGCACTATTTACGCGTTGTATACGCGCACATTGTCACTTTGTACTTCAGAGTGGACAAACTGTATAAATTGCCGTACTATTGCTGTTGCAAAAAACTTGTACAAACAATAATTTGTAAACAAACAATAAATTGTTGGAACTATAGGGCAGCCATTTCACAAATTCTCATTGGATTTGCCCACTGACTGATGAGCACTCCTTTGCATTCGCCAGCTACTCTGAAACTTTGGGACATTACTGGATAGTGTCTGTCTATGATTAAAACACAATATCCTTGTGATTCACGGTATGATATTTGTAAATATTTTCACCCATTATTTTACAGAGAAAACCTCTCAATGATGTGAAGAACATCTCCAATCAGAGACCATCAACTCAGAATCTGAATGGAGTGTCATCAATAGATCAAGATTTTGAGAATCAACCAACAACATCCAGGGAACCAGGTGAGACAAGTGATGCCTGCCTCTCAAGTAAATATGCAGTATCTGGTAATAAATAACACAATATTTAGTGCATGTTTACTTGGAGACTGGTGTTTTTTAATTTTTTTAATCAGTCTGCTCACAAGTTCAATTAGCTAATCCAGTTGAAATCCATACACCCCCTATGGAAAACATGACCTTAATCTCCCATGCAGGGAGTGTGAAATTCAAATGGAATCTGCACATCCTGTGAGAGATTAAGGTCACATCTTCCAGACTGGTTATTCAACTGGAATAGCCCATTGCATAGCATTTCTATTTGGGAAACAGGTTTAATTGCCTTTGACTCATGCAGTCAGCATCCAAAGAAAAATGTAGTATCTACTAGTAATGAACAAAGCAGATACTTTCTCTTACTTTTAAAAGAATCTTGAGTTGTTTTACATGTATTCATAAAGTTCATTCAAGTGCCTTTTAACTCTTTCCACCCAGTGTCGACTGCAGACGACAAGTTTCATTATTTAAAAAAAAAAATTCCAGAATTGTACATTTTCATGACTATATTTGGAATCGGTATGACAAATGCATTAAAATGAGTACAAACAAGCCTAGTATTGGTTCAGTGGCTCTTAAGAAAGCTCTTGATTTTCATGTTATGTATTCATAAAATTCATGCTTTTTAACTCTCCACTTTGGTGTTGAATATAAAAAAAATCAGAAATTCCAGAATTGTAAATTTTCATGACCTCATTTGGAATCGGCATGACAAATAACATTAAACTGAGTACAAACAAGCCTAGTATTGGTTTGAAAGCTCTTGATTTACATGTTATGTATTCATAAAGTTCACACAAGTACTTTTTAACTCTTCCCTGCCGGTGTTGAATGCAGACGCCAAATGTTTCAATTTTTTTTTAATTAAACAAATTTCAGAATTGTAAATTTTTATCACCATATTTGGAATTGGCATGACAAATGCATGAAAATGAGTACAAACAAGCCTAGTTATAGGTTAAGTGGTTCTTAAGAAAGCTCTTGATATTTTGAGAAATTATCGCAAAACTTGGACTTTTTATGTTGAAGCCTATGGCTAGCACACAGAGCATTAAGCAAGAATAACAGATTGCTTTCATGTTCACGCATGGTATGGTTAGTTATATAGATCTGTGGTACCATTTACATACCTTACATGCCAAAAGTCAAATTTGATATGTTATGTTTGGGAAAATCACTGAACTCTATATGCTGCATGGTATATTGCAAATTTCTTACAGTAGGTATAGAAATATGACCTTTTTGTAGAAGTTATTGAAGGAAAAATAAAAAAGGACCTTTACCCATAAAAACAAACATGTACTAAAACATTCTGAACCCGTACAACTTTGTAAAATTTGATCTTCGTCAGCTCCTAACATATATGCTAAGTTTGCAGCAGTCTTATCCAAAGAGTACCAACTCAAACTTGACCAGTGCTTAACGCTATGGTCACATTTTTTAAAAGATTCAGAAATAACAACAATAAACAAGTTAAATTGGGCTAATTAATCTAGTTGAAATCCATACACCCCCTGGAAGACATAACCTTAATCTCTACACAGGGGGTGTAGATTTTAATTGGAGTTGCCCATTTAGGTAACCCATCTTCTCTGGGTAACCCCATTTGAAATTCACACTCCCTGTGTGGATGATTAAGGTTATGTCTTCCATAGGGGATGTATGGATTTCAACAAGAGTACCCCATTGTGGAGGTGAGCAGATAGCCAATAATGCCTGCACTGTGAAACCTCACCACTTTAAAAAACGCTCTACTTTGATTCAGGGTTGTTTGATTTAAATCACGCCGATTTAAATCACTGATTTAAATCGTGATTTAAATCACTTGATTTTTTTTAAAATCACTGATTTAAATCAACTTTTTCATTGTTTACCATTTTTGATAAATGTAAGTTAATTTCTTGCTTAAATTGACTGTTTTTCTTCATTCTGAATGCTTCTACAACTTCTGGATACAATTAAAATACCTCTATGATGTCACTCTATCTATTGCTAAAAATTCATCTTCAAGGTTTGTTCCCCATGATTTTACCAAATTTTTTCTTTGAAATTTTCACATGTAAAAACATGTTTTGATTTTTTGTATATACCTGGTAGGATTGTGCATATGACTAGCATTCCACTGGTACTCTTTTGACTTTATCATGGGGTATAGCAGTTCTTGGAATAAAAAAAATAAAAAAAATCGATTTAAATAAAAAAATTCTGATTTTTTAAATTAAAAAAAAAAATCAACAACCCTGCTTTGATCAATCACTATCCTTTGATAGCTCATGATCCTAACTCCAACCCTAAACCTAACCTTACCCTTACCCAAACTTTCAGACTAGTGAACCCTTTTTTGGACTAGGGTACTTTTTTTGGACTACAAATTAAATGTGGCTAATCTAATTTTGGGGCTAGCGAACCTTAAGACTATAGTGAACCTTAGGAGTTGGGACTTGCCTATGATGGGGGTCGACTGTATGTAAGGATTGAGTTAGCGAACTCAAAAATAGCGCGAATAGCATACATAAATGAGAGTTTGCGTGTAAGCGCTGACAAGTTGAGTGCTCCGTGTATGCACAGATAAGTGATGTCGCCAGGTCCAAACGCTGTACCGGGGTCAGTTGAATTCAAGTACGCTTAGAGGGCACAGACGTGGAACATTCCAATATATGTGTTATTAATCTATGAGACTAGCAGTCATTCTCCTTAAACAACTTAAGTTGCACAATATAAGTTCAATTCCAACTAGTTTGTTTTAAATGAGACGTAATTTCATGACCGTGGCATTGCTATTGTTAGCTGCTTCCAAAATACTATGATTTTTAAGGGTTTTTTTTCCCGGGGGGGCCACTCTATACATATGTGTTGTCATCACCGAGCAGAAATCCACGGAAAGGGTACTTTTTTCACGATAGTCGCGGTCCGCACGGACCGTGAATAGGGTAGCTATTTCATGCTATTTTGGGAAAAAGGGTATACATTTCAACACAGGTCAGCGTTTAGGGTATGGATTTCACGGACATGAGGTCGACGATTAAAGGTATGGATTTGGAGGACATGAAGGGCCGGTTTATTGACCACCTTTTCTGGCATTTCTGGTCAGTGAAAAGGGTAACTTTTTTATGGCGGTCGGTGAAAACAGTGCCTAAATATTAGTGGTCAGTAAAAAGCCTCCCTTTTTTACAAGAAGGTCAGTGATTAGGGTAGGTATTTTCATATGCTCGAGATCCGTGTTTAGGGTGTGAAATTTGAGGGTCTGCTTGATGATGACAACACATAAAAGCATATAAGTGGCCCCCCTGGGTTTTTTTTAAGTCTCCAAGTGTGTATGGTGAATTATGAAATTAGCCAAATGTTTGTTTTATTGAGAACATTGAAATTAGGAGAAAAAGACTGTTTCTAAAAAATTGAAAATGAGAAGAAATTGACTCTGAACAGGAAATGACCTTGAACAATGTCAGCATTGATATAACAATAATAGGGATGCATAGTACATTTCATTGGAAACTTATTTTTAGATTTTCTATTGTACATGTATTAAAGTCATTACATTGTTATCGTATTTCATATTGTCAAAAAATAAGATGATGCAAACACTAAGTTGAATTTCGCAATATTTGTTTGGCTGGTTTGCATGTATATTTTCTACCAGATTTGATCCAATCAGGCTAAAGTCGACAAAAATGAAACTGAGATATAGGCAAAAACTGAAGAGAAAAAACAATAAAAAACATAAGAAAATGGGTATATAAAACTTAAAAGGGTTCATGATTTTGCATAAGTATGCAAGAGACAAGAGGATTCAACATCAGTTATACTGATGAGCATGTTAGTAATGGTAGTAACTCAATTTTCAAAATTTCCGACTTTGGCCCGAGGGGATCAGATTGGGTCACTCACATGTTGGAGATTTCATATTGTTAAAGGTGACGCTAATTCTAAAGTTGACAATTATTTCTTGCAAATTTGTGTGGGTTGTGTGGGGGTGTTTTTGTATGGGTGTTTTTGTGTTTGTGTGCACGTGCATGCACTGTTTATATGACGTACGTGGTAAACAAGACATAGTTTAGATTGATGGCAGGTATTTTGAACCTGTAAAGTTTGAGATTTTTGAATCAGTTTTATTGCTTAATGATGGTGCACAGTTAAAATGTTCAATAAATATCAAATCATCAGAATACTGTTTGTAGGCTCTGTAATGAGATTATGAATAATTAATGTCGCATATTTTGCAAGGGATGTGGGCTTGCTCTAGCGGTTTTTACAAAGGGAGAAATTGACGAAAATGAGCAAAAAGGCCTAGAATCGTATATCTTGGTAACCAGCATGCGGGGGGGGGGGGGATGCTTTGTGGCAACTATGTATGGTGGCAGCTATGCCACTGGTGGTACTACATTGACATTTGCCCTATTTCCCTTAACCATGTAGGTGGTAGGGGAGAGCGGGGAGTGTTCGCCCTAGGGGCAGGTTCGCCCACCCCTTGTTTCTCCACACTACGGCTATTGGGGAATTCGATGATGGCAACATTAGGTGACATAGGTCATTATAAACTTCTCATATTAGCTACGCGACATATAGAGATGTGTTCATCAAACTGCAGCCAAAACAAAAAAATATTACACCAAAACGTAATTTTTAGAGTATTAAATAAAGCATTAATAATGTTGTATTAACATGATACATAAATACAGATGGTTTTAATGGAAATCTGTATTTGGAACATATGGGATTTGTTAAAGATTTTAAAATGCAGTTATAAACTCCTTATTCGATTTGTATTTTGCATACCCTGAAGAAAATTCAAAAATGTGCACAAAGGGCACGTTCGTCCTTTTGAGGATGGGGCATGTTCGCCCTATATCATCCCCGGGCGGACTTACCCCAAACTGGAGGGCCGACCTGCCCCATCAGCATATTATGCAAAATATTGATAATTATACCATTAAACAAGGTAAAACTACTGAAAAGCATGTTTTTTAAAGTTATGTGGTGTCAGTATTACTCATAGCACCGTTTATGTCCTAATCCATAATCCCCCCGAAGTTGTAAACATGATACGTTTAAGCTCACTTTGGACCCCTACATTTTACCCTGACCTGACCCCTGCAACAAATTTAGTGATTCCCCAGAAGAGAATGAATGCCCTGTATACCCTTGCTAAATGTTTGAACATTGAATATGTTATTGTTACGCAATGTTTAAACCTTTTTTGTGATTAGGGTGAACTTACCTCACCATATGGGCGAACCTGCTTCAATATAGGGGGCAAGTTCGCCACTTGTTTGCTCTATCCTGTTGCTATTGTAAGGTCTATAGTTCTGGGATTGTGGTCGTATATAGCTTAAGACATGGGGCTTTCACATGGGCTAATGAGATCATCCCTAACCTTAAAATTTACATCGCTAGGCTGGTCAGAAAAAAAATAGGGCGAACACTCCCCGCTCTCCCCTACTACATTGAAGTTTGCCCTATTTCCCTTAACCATGTAGTATTTGATTCAGAGGTGCACACATGTATATCGTTTCTGTAGGAAGTTTAATGTAGAGTACCCTAACATTGAATAGTATGAATTTCTGATACAATGTTGAACTGCTTATAACGGTGCATTTTTGGAGTGAGTTGCTTACGTGCAAATATGAACCCTATGATCAGATTGTATTCATGGGAAAATTATGAATCTTAAAATGTTTATACGACTGACGTGATTCCTTTCATACAAACTTCATGGTTATTTCACAAATTGAACAGGTACATATTTGTGTAGGAATGTCATTGTTGTTGTTTAATTCCAATAATCAATGAAGAGACTAATATTATTTGGTCCCTAGATGTGAAATTAGGTGACATGGCTATTCGTTCTATTGGGCTATTCCAGTTGAAATCCATACACCCCCTATGGAAGATATGATCTTAACTCTCTTCACGCGGGGTTGAGTGCAGACGATATGCATGTTTCAATTTTTTTTTCAAAATTCAAAATATTCAGAAATGTAAATTTTCATGACCATATTTGGAATCAGCATGAAAAATGCATTAAAATGAGTACAAACAAGCCTAGTATTGGTTCAGTAGTTCTTAAGATAGCTTTTGATATTTTGAGAAAATATTTCAAAACTTTGAACTTTTTCCGTTGAAGCGCATGGCAGCACGCAGAGCGTTAATCTTCCAGACAGGGAGTGTGAATTTCAAATGGAGTTACCTGAATGGTAGACTCCATTTGAAATGGAATAGCCCACTTATGGTACTGGTACTGAAATCTAACAGTACAACCACTAGGTGAGTTATATATAGATGGTAGCTGTAAAAACAGAAAACTGAAAAGACAGAAAATTTTGGGAGATTTGAAATAGAGAGTTGACAGGAAAGTTGTAGGAGTCATGCAGGCTCTTATTTACAGGGATGTGAGAATTCCTCTTTTCAGCTAATTTCCTCTTTTTTTGTTGCCAAAATTTATGTGTTTTCGTTTCTTTTCAGCCCATATTTGGTGTTTTTACCCTGATTTTATGCTGTTTTTCAGGGCTGTTTTTAAGGTAATTTTCCTCTTTTTTGGTCTGTGGCTTCTCACACCCCTGTTTTAAAGTGATGCATGATAGTTTGTTGGATTGTCATGAAACTTGGTGGATTATTGTGAAGGAGTTAGGGAGAAATGCCACTCCTGTCTGTATTTACCAGGACAAACTTGACCAGAAGTTGTAATGTGCATCTGACCTTGGCCCCGGTTTTAGGCCATTGTCCTAATTGTGACCCATTTTGCAAATATTAGGCCATAATTGTCATATTAGGCCATTATTGCCAATTAGGCCACAATTGACCTAATTGTGACCTATTTTGAAAATATTAGGCCATAATTGTCATATTAGGCCATAATTGCCAATTAGGCCACAATTGACCTAATTGTGACCTATTTTGAAAATATTAAGCCATAATTGTCATATTAGGCCATAATTGCCATTAGGCCACAATTGACCTAATTGTGACCTATTTTGAAAATATTAAGCCATAATTGTCATATTAGGCCATAATTGCCATTAGGCCATAAAGTTTCTTAGTTTCATGACAATCCAACAGAACATCATAAATGGGAACACACACCACATTCGAACCAAACATTAACTCCTGCAACGTCATGTCAACTCCATAATTCATAACTCCATACTTTTATGTCATTTCTGTTTTCTGTCTTTTACAGTTACTTGACTGCAATGGAAATACATTGTGCTGACTAAAACTGAATTTTAGACCCCACTTTTTTCTGCCAGGGTGTGCTAAAAAACTGTAAAGTGGGGTGAGGGGAGGCTAGTACAGTCATTTTGACAATGTTTCTATAGCATTACATACATCAGCATCACATACAAATAGCAACACACATTTACCACATTCAACATTTATGTTATAAGATGCATGATACCACCATAAATTTTCCCCTGACCAGTGTGCATTTCTCCAGACTGACTGACAAAAGTGGGGCCTGGGGAGGGGGGGGGGGGGTGGGGCAGAAGATGCCAGGCCCCCATTATTTGCCCATGCCACTGATAATCATGATGCTAGCTTGCAATCCAATCATATTTGATGGTCCTTTTGATTTCTTTATGTGTGGGTATTTGAGGCTTTCTGGGTGGCGAGCTTAAAACATGTGACCTGGAACAATGTTTATCATATTGCACCACACAGTGGAGTGTGAACACAGCTTTGCCAAAAACAGTAGTACCCACCACATACTTTTTAAGCAAAATGTGATTGAAAATCCTTCAAGCATTATTATCATTAGACTGCTTATTATGATATTTAAATTGTCTTTTTTTGCAAACAATTAAGTGCAAAAACAGCAAATATTAATACCATTGATATTAAGTTTTTAAGTTGAATTTTTTGTAAAAATTTATCATGATTAATTCAAAGTAAGTATACATCAGTATGAATTGGAAATGCCAAAATAGGCCACTATAGTATGATGAAAGAGTACAAATGTTACACATTAGAATGGCAGTGACTTTCAACAAGGTATATTATACAAATATTAACTGTCTATGAGTGTGATGGTCGAAATATAATCACGAGGTGAAAGATGGATTGTTCCATTCCACGAGCCGGAACGGCGAGTGGAATGGATTTTATATAACATAAAATGTTGGTTTATTTTGCAACCATCGGTTTCACGCATGCTTAATTTACACAGTGATCATCAGGCAAAATGACCTGTTTTTTTATACATGTGTAAACCAGTGATTTCAACTGGTTTTAACAGGAAGAACATAGAAGTTATGGTGTGGAGATTCTTATAAATTTATGTTATGATTTCATTGAATTTTGCAAAATTGTATTGATATGAATGAACAGAATACCCATGGTTTGCTTTGCAGAATTTTCCAATTTTGCAAGGGTGCACTCACATTATGACATCATAGCATCATATTAATGTGGAGCATGTTAGTACTTATTTTGGTAAGACCCATAGCTATCCTTTAAAAGACTCGGTGGCACTAAATTTAAATTGACAGGGGTGTGCTGTAATGAGCTATAGGCTGTCATTTTCTGAAGGCGGTGGGTCATGAATATACTGGGGCGGGGAGGTAATATAATTTTAAGACCCAAAAAAAAAAAAAAAAAATGGGGGTATAAATTTTTACACCAAAATTAGGGGGTTATAGAATTAATAACGGCTGGTGACCGAAAATTTCCGCGCGTTACACATGCATTCTTTTAACTTACGATCAAAATGTACGCACAATCTTTAGTTATATGATTCAAAATTTTTGGGCGCTCCGTGCGCCTTCTTTACACCTACAATGAAAATTTTAGGACACTAAGCACACTTCACATTAAAGTTTTTGCACGCTTCGCGCCTTAGTTCCAGCAATGAATAATTTGTCGTCAGTCTGCGCCTAGGCGGAAGGGGGGAGGTTATAAAAATTTTCGACCTGAGATGGGGGGAGGGTCGTAAAAATTTAGCCCGCGATGGGGATCATAAAAAAATTTACTCCGGTCACCGACATATTCATGACCCCCTTTTCGAAGAAAATTACATGCCCCTAAGAACTGATTTTTCTGGCAAAATAGGGGCTTGCTGAACTGAAATTTCAACATTTTTGTAGGGTCTAGGGAACTAAAATTTGACCAAATTATAAGCTGTGGAGGTAACAAAATTCCAAATTTGAGGTAAAGAGCATTGATTAAAGTAGAAAAGGTTCTTTTCAAGATTCCTGATAGCCCGGGAGTTGAAATATTTCCGAGTACCAGATTATTTGGATCTGAAAAACAACCTTTTCTACTTCAATAAACTTACATGTACGATTATGAACAATCCTAATGAATATGTTTTAAGAGTAAAGAGCTTTGAGCTCAGAGTTTTAGGCTAAAGAACTGGAGTATAAGCCAAATGTGAGCATAAATGGGACCCTTGAACGATGCACATATCCGTACCTGGGGGTTGTAGCTACAGTGTGCGTTGCCAGGCAGCCCCGCCCGGGACTGACGCTGGCTGCCTGGCACTCATGTTCACTAAAAAGATTGTGTCCCAAGCCAGTGCTCTAATTGGATGGTAACATTACCCTGCACAGCCCGGAACTCAACTTGGGCTGGCTACAACCCTGCCCATACCACCTTTACATGTGAGTACCCCTCCAGGCTAATAGAACAGCATATGGGGGTTGGTATTCGCCAGTGAAGTGGTTACATAACTCCGTGGTAACTGGATCACGCACCTTTTGGAATTGATAGTACATGCCATAGACTTTGTGTTGCGATCATTTCGATCGTGGTGCAGGACTCGCTGGCGAATAGAAATCCATGGGGGGATTCCTCCCTTATATTAAACCATGTAACAAAAAATATGTCAGTAAGACAAGAGATAATCATCATAATCACAAAATTTGCATTTACAGGGAGAGAGAAACAAAGAAACGCTGATGAGAAAGATTCATCTAGCCCCAGTGGACCTCTTGATGAAGCAGAGGAACAAAGACTGAAGTACCTGTCGAAAGTTGTTGAGGATCTGCTGGCAGCATCGTTTCTTTTACCAAAAGGATGGACGGAATACATTCCGAAGAGCTTGAATATACAGCCACCATGGCCACTGTATAAACCACTTAATCCAAACCTGCATAAGGTAAAGGAGGGTCACAGTTTTTGGGGGACACTTGAATTTCGAAAGTTGCGTATCACCCAAGTACAAGGACTTGTGATAAACAACTTGAAATACAAGTGCCCCCCCCCCTCCCGGCCCCCGGGTGGTTTTCATTCAACTTTTCACAGAGTTTGGCAAATAATTAAAAATTGCATACAAACAAACACATAGTCATAGAATTTTTATTTTGATCATGAAATTCCAGAGGTTTAAAACGCTTGATATTTTTGATTTATTGTTGTGGAATTTCCAGAAATGTCAAAAATTTTCAAAAAGAAACTTTAGTATGAAAGGCAGAAGCTAAGAAAACAATGTTTGTGGCTTTGTATGTAATAGAAACAAGAACATTTCACTTTCAGTATCTTGTTTATCACTTGTTTGTCTAAAATTTTGTGATTAGTTCATGGAAAAGTTATAGAATATAGAATCGAATGTATGCGGGTACCCTGTAAAAGTTTTATTATTGATGAAATTGTGTTCCCCTCTGTGATCAACTCAAATTTTAAATATTTTTGCAAAAAGTTTTGCAATTTTTAATTTACTTTCTGAATTGTCTGTGTTTTGTAAATAATTCACAAGTTGAGAATTGAAGGAAGTAAAATTACATTGAAATAGTCCTATTCTGGTAAACAATTTGACAATATAAAATTATGAACATAAATGTGGGCCAACTGGTGGAGCCTACTGATTTGTTTTCACTCAAGGGCAACATTATAGGTAGCATTTTTGTCTTTGCCTATCAATGGGAATTCTCTCTATACCAGATACAAGAAAATATTGTGGTCATAAAGTAAACTTTAGGGGGATGTGTGGTCTATAGTGGGAGAGCACAGACCTCATGATTGTGAGATTGTGGGTTTGAGCCCTGCCGTAATCATGCATGTTGTGCCCTTGAGTAAGGTGCTTCACCTCAATTACGCCTCTACCCAGGTGCATAAATGGGTACTGACATTCTTTAATTCGGGAGGTAACAAACTTGCTGTGCAGTGGTGGCGCTACAGGGGGAGGGGGGCAAGGGGGCATTCCCCCACTTTTGAGGCAAAACCCCCCAAATTGCGTAAATTTCCACTTTGCCCCCCAATGCTCCCCCATAACAATTCCCCCGGTAAAATTCCTGGTGCCGCCACTGTTGCTGTGGAGAAGGTGTAGCGATCCCCCTACAGCAATTTACATGGAAGAGTCTGGCCCAATCACCAGTGAAAGAGAGACGGGCACTCGTTAACTGTTTATCAGGTTCGCCTCCTTTACCTTTTTTAAAGTATACTTTAATTCCAGCTAAAAGTTTTTTCTATTTGCTGCAAACATGTACATAAAACATTCAATACCATAAAAGGCAGTCTGTATTGATCAAAGCTTAAGACCTTTTTCCTCATCTGATCAGACGTCATTGGTTAATCACCATATGGGACCAGGCATGTCCAGGTCCTCTATGTATGAATATGCATGTATACACGATCACTGGTGCATGACAACACTGCAAATGTGAATGAATGGCAAAATCTGCACGTATACATGATCACTGTTGCATGACAGCTCTGCATGGCTGCAGGTAATGCAGAGGCATATCCACATACATGTAGGAGAAATACGGTGCACACCCCCCTAATTCCCCAAAACATGATAATTATGCTAAAATCAAGAAAAATCATGCCAAATCAGCCCAATTTCAGCCAATTCTAGTCTCTGCCCCCCCCAATTGAGAACACTTGATGTGCTCCTGTAATGGCTAGCGCACAGCATTGGGTTGTATTTGGTACACAGTGAAGTCATTGGAAAAAAGGTCTATTAAAACTTTTATTTGAAGAAATCATGTGATATTATCGAGGGGCTCATTAATTAAATCTACACTATGCAGTTGGTCTTTTGTGACATTAAGGTGGGATATGAGGCATTTTGTAGAAACTAGAAAATGCTCTGAGCATGTTTTAAACAGATTAATAGAGTTAGGGCATAGTATACTGATCAGTATGCCTTTTGTTTGAAGCAAGTCGGACATCGTTTTCATAATATATTAATTTATATTTCCTTATCAATGTAGTTAATGAGCTAATATGACTTCAAAGTGCTCATGAATGTGAATTTTTGCCTACATTTTGCTAAAAATCAATGCATATGTTCAGGGTACTTCTATTTTGCAGAGTTTTCCCTTGAAACTTAGTCAGTGTTTCTAATATGTTCTAATGTATTATACTGTCCAGCCGGCCTCTAATTTGCATATGAACATAATTAATGGGCATAATTAATAAATGTTGATACAGAGATGCCAACCCTCCCTAATTATTAGGGAGGCTCCCTATTTTTGTGAACATTTTTGTTCATTTTAGCATGGCAACCTCCCTATTTCTGGCAAGTTTTGTGCCATTGAAGTTGCATGTAATTTTGAAAACCTCCCTATATTTTGTTTGAAAAAAATTGAATCCTCCCTATTTTCTGGATGTTAATGTTGGCATCTCTGTTGATACCAAGTGACTTCTTTGTTCATCCTCTCTCCTTTTTCGTTTCTTCTTTAACTTCCGATAGCAAAAAGCAGCATTCAGTGTTAGGGTTAATGAGCACTTTCAATTCATATTTCATTAAACTTTGATAAAAAAAATACAATACAAAGAAATTTACAATCCCTCATATTCCACCTTAACACGAGATCAATAAACTTTGGCTAATTCTGCGCTTTATTTTGGCATTGGTTGAGGTATATACTGCCCTCTACCCTTTGGATATCTGATTGGACCCAGCTAGCTCAAATGGTCAGGTACTTGACTATGGTACATGTCTACATGAGTGTTTTGCAGTACAAGTTAAAGCCCCCGAAGTGTCAAATTTTCTGTTCTTGTGAAAAATTGAGTTAGCTTGAAATTACCCTGGACAATATTGCTAATTGTCCCGGTCTACCCGTACGGAATTCGGGAAGCTGAACCTGCAGTGGCTGTGATGGTTATTATACAGGCTGATGTAGGGTTTACACATATACAAATGTATATAGCTGCATCCCTGATTGCTGCTAACTGATGATTAGGCTATATGGTGTGTCTTGGGCTACATGCACTAGTCAGCGGCTTTGCAAAGCTCAATGTAATGCTGTTTTTTTTTTTTAGTACATTAGCATTCTCCTCAACTGATACGCAGTTAACACTCCCAAATTATTATGACTCGTGTGCCATTCTATTAATAGAACTATTTCTGAATACCTGGGCATTTCTTTCTACACAGCCTTCAATTGGGGTTGACAACAATTTCTCGGGTGCGACACTTACAAAAATACGCCCAAAATATAACTTTGTCAGAAATCAATTTAAGAGGGCATTTTTAGACAAAATTCCCCAACATTGGTCCAAAATTGTATAATTTTCTGTGGATCTCATTCAAAATGATTTGCAGTTTTTGTAGCAAAATTCACTGAAAATTGCCTGAAATTAATGTTTTTCTGCTGAAGCTCAAAAGTAAGAACTTATGAGAGCCATTTTCAAGTCGCATTCGACAGTTGAAAGTCACCTAATTGGGCTCCATATCGCAGGTATGGCATTAACCCTTGCCTTCAATTTGTTTCACATTTTATTTTGATTGAAATCTGTATTATCAATTGAAGGGCTCATTAACTCCACACTATGCAGTTATATTGTGTCATTATAATTATATTTGAGATCAATAAACTTTGGGGAATTCTGTTCTTTGTTTCCGCATTGGATAGAGGGCAGTAGACCTCTAACATTTTCCCCAAGATGCGTTTGGAATCTATTGGTACATAGCATATCAGTGTAACACAGCTATTCTTCAGTTTACACTAAATATGAACTTGTAACAATATACAAATCAAAACTCCTGCTTTTGAAATGTTTTTTTTTCTTTTGGACACATTTAATTTTGTAATTTGACCATTATGCTTTTGAAATTGGAACAACCACTACTGCAATTTGTGAGACAATTAGTGCCTCTAATTTTCTTTGATTTTCACTTTTTAGTTTCAATTTGTGTAAAATTTAAAATTTGATGTTCAAAATTGTGTCAAAGGAACTGAAATTGTTCCAGTGAGACTAATTTAGGGATATTTAAGGTTTGCTCATCAGGAGCAGTGTTCAATTCCACACTATGCAGTTGGTACATTGTAGTGTGTCATTTAGTAGGAAGGGATCAATAAACTTTGGCTAATTCTTTCAGCTTTGGTTTATAGAGGGCAGTAGACCTAACTTTTTCTCAAAATATGTTTAGAATTGGTACATATATAGCACATCAGTATCAAGTGTCCTTCAGTTAAAACTAAATATAGAATGATTCTCAAATCATATAATAACTTGCTCTTGAAGTTTATATTACAAATTACCCACTTTTTTTATTTGACAATTTTTTTAAATGTGTGTGTAAATGATGCTTTTGAAATTGACAAAAATCACAAGTGTCAAACAATTAAAAGGTCAGCAATTTGTAACACAATAATAAAATCAAATTATTTCATGTTTTTTTTTTTAAATTAATTATTTCGGTTCAAAGTTAGGACACTTAGGCTGACATTTTGGACAGTGGGACTATATTTTAGGGACATTAAAGGCTGGATCGGAGGGGGGGGGGTCATATTGCCATCAATGCCTGCTCCAATCATCAAAATTACCTGACCAAAAACTTGATGATTTACTTGTTCTTGATGATTTACTTGTTCTTTTTATCAGGATTATTACAAAGTTATAAAGAAGCCTATGGACTTTGGAACCATCCGGGGTAATATTATGCGAGACAGATACCAGACGGCTCAAGAATGTATAGCAGATATCAACCAAGTCTTTATTAACTATTTCACCTACTACGGTCGCGGTTTTATGGTAAGTACGTTGGTGCGAAATCATTTTGAAAACGAATGACATGTTTTGCTGCATTTAATAATGGGGATGTGCACACATGTGTTATGTATGATATGGCCATGTCAATGTAGCAATTTCACCTAACGCAAACATACACCACTTTCAACAAGGCCTTAAAATAATCCTTTGATTGGCGTAACATAAAAAATAGGGTAGGTAGGTAGGGATTTTTTTAACTTTTAAAGCTGTAAATTGCGTTTGATAAAGGCCTTGGAACATATTTTCTTCTTTTTTTTCGAATTTATTATTTATTTATTTAGGGTCGGGCCTAATTTTATGGTCGGTCGGGTTACAGGCCTAATCCTAAATCAGACATTGACAAAAAACTTGCTCCCTAGCCACAAAATCCAATTACAAGAGGTCAGAGTTCATTCTCTGGGATAAACTAAGCCATAAATTGAAAGATCAAAGATCCAACCATGTCAAACAATGTGTTTAAAAGTTGCTGTTTACTTTTACAGGTATATGTACCATACTCCTTCCATTTACCGCCCAGGGCGCATAACAAATTCATTTTGAGTGGGCGCTTATTTTTTTATATTGTTTGCATATATTGCATAATGTAAACAATGGCCCAAAGTATGGATTTTATGTGTACTAGATGGTTCAGTGTTTGACTCACGGTGTAGTTGGATGCACAAATTGATAGAGGATCATTTGTAGTCAAGTACCTGGTGGGGCGCTTACAGGGGGATGGACGGTTAATGGAACGAAGATGGTATGTATTTTCTCTAAAAATCATCGCTACTTACAACAGTTAAGTGTTTGGAGACAATGAGGATCAAAATTGATTCTCCTATAAAGCTGCAAGAAAATTACACTCCACTTTGACTTGATCTCTGGTGATACTGGTACCGAGGGTACCACTACCCATGCATGTACTCTCCCATAAATTACACGGTACCCGGGCACAAAATTACCCTAAAATTCCTGACCGTAGTCTGTATAATGAAATCATGCAGTCATAATTTCAACCAAACACCACTGATATATCTGCACATTTAGAAATTGCCAACAGTGTACTTTTTTTGCTTAATTTAATATAATGTGCAGGTCAGGCAGGTAGAAGATCTAGAGGATGTGTACGTCAAACGAGTAGCTGACTTACCCGGGGGAGTTGACATAGACCAACTGACATCAGGTAAGGATATGTAATGTACAGGTCAGGCAGGTAGAAGATCTAGAGGATGTGTACATCAAACGAGTAGCTGATTTACCAGGGGGAGTTGACATAGACCAACTGACATCAGGTAAGGATATGTAATGTACAGGTCAGGCAGGTAGAAGATCTAGAGGATGTGTACGTCAAATGAGTAGCTAACTTACCAGGGGGAGTTGACATAGACCAACTGACATCAGGTAAGGATATGTAATGTACAGGTCAGGCAGATAGAAGATCTAGAGGATGTGTACGTCAAACGAGTAGCTGACTTACCAGGGGGAGTTGACATAGACCAACTGACATCAGGTAAGGATATGTAATGTACAGGTCAGGCAGATAGAAGATCTAGAGGATGTGTACATCAAACGAGTAGCTGACTTACCAGGGGGAGTTGACATAGACCAACTGACATCAGGTAAGGATATGTAATGTACAGGTCAGGCAGGTAGAAGATCTAGAGGATGTGTACATCAAACGAGTAGCTAACTTACCAGGGGGAGTTGACATAGACCAACTGACATCAGGTAAGGATATGTAATGTACAGGTCAGGCAGATAGAAGATCTAGAGGATATGTACGTCAAACGAGTAGCTAACTTACCAGGGGAGTTGACATAGACCAACTGACATCAGGTAAGGATATGTAATGTACAGGTCAGGCAGATAGAAGATCTAGAGGATGTGTACATCAAACGAGTAGCTGACTTACCAGGGGGAGTTGACATAGACCAACTGACATCAGGTAAGGATATGTAATGTACAGGTCAGGCAGGTAGAAGATCTAGAGGATGTGTACATCAAACTAGTAGCTAACTTACCAGGGGGAGTTGACATAGACCAACTGACATCAGGTAAGGATATGTAATGTACAGGTCAGGCAGATAGAAGATCTAGAGGATATGTACGTCAAACGAGTAGCTAACTTACCAGGGGGGGTTGACATAGACCAACTGACATCAGGTAAGGATATGTAATGTACAGGTCAGGCAGATAGAAGATCTAGAGGATGTGTACATCAAACGAGTAGCTAACTTACCAGGGGAGTTGACATAGACCAACTGACATCAGGTAAGGATATGTAATGTACAGGTCAGGCAGATAGAAGATCTAGAGGATATGTACGTCAAACGAGTAGCTGACTTACCAGGGGGAGTTGACATAGACCAACTGACATCAGGTAAGGATATGTAATGTACAGGTCAGGCAGGTAGAAGATCTAGAGGATGTGTACATCAAACGAGTAGCTGATTTACTAGGGGGAGTTGACATAGACCAACTGACATCAGGTAAGGATATGTAATGTACAGGTCAGGCAGATAGAAGATCTAGAGGATATGTACATCAAGCAGTAGCTAACTTGCCAGGGGAGTTGACATAGACCAACTGACATCAGGTAAGGATATGTAATGTACAGGTCAGGCAGATAGAAGATCTAGAGGATGTGTACATCAAACGAGTAGCTAACTTACCAGGGGGAGTTGACATAGACCAACTGACATCAGGTAAGGATATGTAATGTACAGGTCAGGCAGATAGAAGATCTAGAGGATATGTACGTCAAACGAGTAGCTGACTTACCAGGGGGAGTTGACATAGACCAACTGACATCAGGTAAGGATATGTAATGTACAGGTCAGGCAGATAGAAGATCTAGAGGATGTGTACATCAAACGAGTAGCTAACTTACCAGGGGGAGTTGACATAGACCAACTGACATCAGGTAAGGATATGTAATGTACAGGTCAGGCAGATAGAAGATCTAGAGGATATGTACGTCAAACGAGTAGCTGACTTACCAGGGGGAGTTGACATAGACCAACTGACATCAGGTAAGGATATGTAATGTACAGGTCAGGCAGGTAGAAGATCTAGAGGATGTGTACATCAAGCGAGTAGCTGATTTACTAGGGGAGTTGACATAGACCAACTGACATCAGGTAAGGATATGTAATGTACAGGTCAGGCAGATAGAAGATCTAGAGGATATGTACATCAAACGAGTAGCTAACTTGCCAGGGGGAGTTGACATAGACCAACTGACATCAGGTAAGGATATGTAATGTACAGGTCAGGCAGATAGAAGATCTAGAGGATGTGTACATCAAACGAGTAGCTAACTTACCAGGGGGAGTTGACATAGACCAACTGACATCAGGTAAGGATATGTAATGTACAGGTCAGGCAGATAGAAGATCTAGAGGATATGTACGCCAAGCGAGTAGCTGACTTACCAGGGGAGTTGACATAGACCAACTGACATCAGGTAAGGATATGTAATGTACAGGTCAGGCAGGTAGAAGATCTAGAGGATGTGTACATCAAACGAGTAGCTGATTTACTAGGGGGAGTTGACATAGACCAACTGACATCAGGTAAGGATATGTAATGTACAGGTCAGGCAGATAGAAGATCTAGAGGATGTGTACATCAAACGAGTAGCTGACTTACCAGGGGGAGTTGACATAGACCAACTGACATCAGGTAAGGATATGTAATGTACAGGTCAGGCAGGTAGAAGATCTAGAGGATGTGTACATCAAACGAGTAGCTAACTTACCAGGGGGAGTTGACATAGACCAACTGACATCAGGTAAGGATATGTAATGTACAGGTCAGGCAGATAGAAGATCTAGAGGATATGTACGTCAAACGAGTAGCTAACTTACCAGGGGGAGTTGACATAGACCAACTGACATCAGGTAAGGATATGTAATGTACAGGTCAGGCAGATAGAAGATCTAGAGGATGTGTACATCAAACCGAGTAGCTCAATGAGTAGGGGGAGTTGACATAGACCAACTGACATCAGGTAAGGATATGTAATGTACAGGTCAGGCAGATAGAAGATCTAGAGGATGTGTACGCCAAACGAGTAGCTGACTTACCAGGGGGAGTTGACATAGACCAACTGACATCAGGTAAGGATATGTAATGTACAGGTCAGGCAGGTAGAAGATCTAGAGGATGTGTACATCAAACGAGTAGCTGATTTACTAGGGGGAGTTGACATAGACCAACTGACATCAGGTAAGGATATGTAATGTACAGGTCAGGCAGATAGAAGATCTAGAGGATATGTACATCAAACGAGTAGCTAACTTGCCAGGGGGAGTTGACATAGACCAACTGACATCAGGTAAGGATATGTAATGTACAGGTCAGGCAGATAGAAGATCTAGAGGATGTGTACATCAAACGAGTAGCTCACTTACTAGGGGGAGTTGACATAGACCAACTGACATCAGGTAAGGATATGTAATGTACAGGTCAGGCAGATAGAAGATCTAGAGGGTGTGTACGTCAAGCGAGTAGCTGACTTACCAGGGGAGTTGACATAGACCAACTGACATCAGGTAAGGATATGTAATGTACAGGTCAGGCAGGTAGAAGATCTAGAGGATGTGTACATCAAGCGAGTAGCTGATTTACTAGGGGAGTTGACATAGACCAACTGACATCAGGTAAGGATATGTAATGTACAGGTCAGGCAGATAGAAGATCTAGAGGATATGTACATCAAACGAGTAGCTAACTTGCCAGGGGGAGTTGACATAGACCAACTGACATCGGGTAAGGATATGTAATGTGCAGGTCAGGCAGGTAGAAGATCTAGAGGATGTGTACGTCAAACGAGTAGCTAACTTACCAGGGGGAGTTGACATAGGCCAACTGACATCAGGTAAGGATATGTAATGTACAGGTCAGGCAGGTAGAAGATCTAGAGGATGTGTACGTCAAACGAGTAGCTGACTTACCAGGGGGAGTTGACATAGACCAACTGACATCAGGTAAGGATATGTAATGTACAGGTCAGGCAGATAGAAGATCTAGAGGATGTGTACGTCAAGCGAGTAGCTAACTTACCAGGGGAGTTGACATAGACCAACTGACATCAGGTAAGGATATGTAATGTACAGGTCAGGCAGATAGAAGATCTAGAGGATGTGTACATCAAACGAGTAGCTAACTTACCAGGGGGAGTTGACATAGACCAACTGACATCAGGTAAGGATATGTAATGTGCAGGTCAGGCAGGTAGAAGATCTAGAGGATGTGTACATCAAACGAGTAGCTAACTTACCAGGGGAGTTGACATAGACCAACTGACATCAGGTAAGGATATGTAATGTACAGGTCAGGCAGGTAGAAGATCTAGAGGATGTGTACGTCAAATGAGTAGCTAACTTACCAGGGGGAGTTGACATAGACCAACTGACATCAGGTAAGGATATGTAATGTGCAGGTCAGGCAGGTAGAAGATCTAGAGGATGTGTACATCAAACGAGTAGCTAACTTACCAGGGGGAGTTGACATAGACCAACTGACATCAGGTAAGGATATGTAATGTACAGGTCAGGCAGGTAGAAGATCTAGAGGATGTGTACATCAAATGAGTAGCTATCTTACCAGGGGGAGTTGACATAGACCAACTGACATCAGGTAAGGATATGTAATGTGCAGGTCAGGCAGGTAGAAGATCTAGAGGATGTGTACATCAAGCGAGTAGCTAACTTACCAGGGGAGTTGACATAGACCAACTGACATCAGGTAAGGATATGTAATGTACAGGTTATATAGAGAGAAGACGTACAGGATGTGTACCTCAAACGCGTAGCTCACTTACCAGGGGGAGTTGACATAGACCAACTGACATCAGGTAAGGATATGTAATGTACAGGTCAGGCAGGTAGAAGATCTAGAGGATGTGTACATCAAACGAGTAGCTAACTTACCAGGGGGAGTTGACATAGACCAACTGACATCAGGTAAGGATATGTAATGTACAGGTCAGGCAGGTAGAAGATCTAGAGGATGTGTACGTCAAACGAGTAGCTAACTTACCAGGGGGAGTTGACATAGACCAACTGACATCAGGTAAGGATATGTAATGTACAGGTCAGGCAGGTAGAAGATCTAGAGGATGTGTACGTCAAACGAGTAGCTAACTTACCAGGGGGAGTTGACATAGACCAACTGACATCAGGTAAGGATATGTAATGTACAGGTCAGGCAGATAGAAGATCTAGAGGATGTGTACATCAAACGAGTAGCTGATTTACTAGGGGGAGTTGACATAGACCAACTGACATCAGGTAAGGATATGTAATGTACAGGTCAGGCAGGTAGAAGATCTAGAGGATGTGTACGTCAAATGAGTAGCTAACTTACCAGGGGGAGTTGACATAGACCAACTGACATCAGGTAAGGATATGTAATGTACAGGTCAGGCAGATAGAAGATCTAGAGGATGTGTAAATAAACCGAGTAGCTAAATTACAAGGGGAGTTGACATAGACCAACTGACATCAGGTAAGGATATGTAATGTACAGGTCAGGCAGATAGAAGATCTAGAGGATATGTACATCAAACGAGTAGCTAACTTACCAGGGGGAGTTGACATAGACCAACTGACATCAGGTAAGGATATGTAATGTGCAGGTCAGGCAGGTAGAAGATCTAGAGGATGTGTACGTCAAATGAGTAGCTGACTTACCAGGGGGAGTTGACATAGACCAACTGACATCAGGTAAGGATATGCAATGTACAGGTCAGGCAGATAGAAGATGTAGAGGATGTGTACGTCAAACGAGTAGCTGACTTACCAGGGGGAGTTGACATAGACCAACTGACATCAGGTAGGTATACCATTATCAATTATGGGCAATGTTTTTACTTCTAGGTTCAAAGGTCAAACTCAGAATATACCATTTTAGTAGTTCCTGAATCCTTTGCATAGAAACCAAGACTATACATATGTCATCCCCCACTAAAAAAAGTTCAGATTTTTATACCACCAGAAACCTAAGAAAATATATGTTTGTGTGCATAAACTTTCTTGCAGATTTGGTCATTTGACCAAGCAAAGACATTGTCCAACTTGTATTTTCTGTCTGTCGAGAGTTGGAATTAATTACAACAGTGGCATACAGGGCACTGTAATATGTACAATTATGCAAATTCAATGTAATAAATTTTGGGGGATATCTATTGAATTATGCCATAAAAAGAGGATGCTAAAAAAATATGCTAAAATCACAAAATGCCCCTTTAGTAGCATTTCAACATTTAACATGAAGTTAAAATGGTATACATGTACATTTTTGTGCCAGCAAGGCATTAATTTTTGAAACCATGCTAGAAATAAAAATGCAAGCAGTCAATGCTGAGTTAACCATCAACATTTATGTAATAAGGAGTTATTTGTGGCAATGTTTGCATGGGTTGATATGCAAGAGCCTATTTAGCTATTGTTTTAACCCGTACGAAACTCTGGGACAGGAGTCGATTTAGAAAATAAAATTTACATGCACAACTCTAATTTTTTCCTCAAAATGGGGTGAATAACACAAAATTCTACATTCACAGAGCCAAAGTTACATACATTAGTGTAAAACCCCTTTAAATCGAGCCCTGCTTGGGGAGCTGATCCTGGATGCAAAGGCCGATTGTGGAATGTCTAGGGTGTATGTTTCTTAGCTGCAAGTCCCTCTGTTGTTGTTAAATGGTTTGTGGAATGATATGGGGCCATAGTGGTCAGCGACAACCTGTACAGTCTGATGAGGCTTGTGGATCAACATCCAGGCGTTGTGCCTGTGCGTAGCGCACTATTAATCACTACGCTTTTTCTTTTTTTATTGTGCTAATTCATGAACAATTAATGAATATGTATATTTTGTAGAGTGAACATGTAAATCACTAAAACTTCCCTAAAAGTGTTCCGTCAACTACCCTACAAAAAGCAATATATATAATTTGTTGCTTATTTTATGCTTATTTTTGTAGATCTATCAAGGCCTAAATCACCACGAAATAAACAAGAAGATTTGAGACATCGATTTCTTCTCAATTGTACCCAGACCTTTATTTCTCATGGCAGCCATGGTGAAGAATTGGACTTAAATAAACCACTTAGCCCAACAAAGTACAAGGTAAGAGATGGCTGCTTTGTGTCATTGATGTCACCCATTACCACAAAACCCGTAACAGCTTGGTGAACTCAAACCCCCAGAAGCGTTCAAAATTGGGAAGGGGAGACTTTTTTAAATGTAATAACATGTCTGCTTTAAATTACCTTGGAACAATGGCGAAGCTAGGGGTCAAGGATACAAAATGGCAGTCCCCTGCCACAATTTCTGAAGCAACTGTGCACAGAGTGTACGAAAATTTGCACAAATACCACTAATTTGGTTATTATCAAGTTGAATTTATCGATCTAGGGGCACTGAATTGGTTGATAAGACGGCGTACAGGGCATGTGCCCTCCCTTACCCCCTAGCTATGTCACTGCCTTGTTGTCTGTTTGCGAAAAAAACATTATTGTAATCATTTGTATGAGTAATGACCCAAGCTTACAGTTTCATTCACCTAATCGCTCTCTTGTATCTGACGATGTCAATCAAACTGCCCATGATCCTTGATTGGTTTATAAAGTAGCATGTAAAAGTGAGGTTGATTCATCTGGTGCCTTCACTGGTGTAAAGGTTAATGTTTTTAACATTAACTTTAACCAGGCAAGAAGAAACTTTTCTAGATATTGTTGACATGGTGCCTTCAAGAAAGAAAGACTTCTATCACTAAAGCCTAACTTTTGAGACAGTTTGTATTCCCGCTTTCAGACATTTTATTTATTTATTTATTTATAACAATCGGCCGAAGCCAGGCTAAGCCCAATAGTGCTCAGAGGCTACTAAATTCAAGGGATGCCATCCGGATATGACTGGACAGGGATATGGGAAGAGGTCCGATTTTAGATGCAGGAGGAAAACTGGAGCACCACAGAAAAAGCTGCGAGGACGAGCATGGATCGGCAACCAAACCCACATGTGGCACTGCGGGGAATTGAACCCCGGCCACAGTGGTGAGAAGCGAGTGAGAAGACTATACTAACCCACCCTCCCGACATTTCAATCATCGTGACGATTTGTAAACAAACCAATTCCAAGTTTGATTGACATGTGATATCAGACGCGACTAGTATCTTTTATCGTAAATAATGCATATAATTCCTCTTTTTGTTCTGATTTTAGCGTTACTATGACATTGTGAAGAAACCCATGGATTTTGGAACCATAGCTAGGAAAATAATTCTGCACAAATACAAGAGAGCTTCAGAATGTGTCGCCGACATCAACCTGGTGTTTAGCAACTGTTATTTGTATGACCATGAGCGCACTGTAAGTATAAGGAACTCCCCATAAAAAATTAATTCGGCCCCAAATGCCTTTCCCTTATATGGTGTTGTGAGAATCTAAAAGTGGGAGGGGGGAAGGTAGCTAGATAGGGACAAAAAATGTCTCAAACTATATTTTGACAATTCATGAGATTTGACTATCTTGGTTTGTGAGCGTGAGAAAGTGCCGAAATGTGTGAGACCATAGACCGTGAAGAGATGGACGGTCGTCTGGATCGTAATTCTATAGAAATTTCACATTATGCTGAAACCATGTATGTCTCACTCGCACTTGTTGGATTAGCGTGTTTAAAAGAAGCGGCATTCAATCGAAGTACATACATTGTCTCTTACACAGTTACAACTGCAATATAAACTCTTTGGTCATAAAACAATTATAGTTACAAGAAATGCCATGGTAAAAACCACTTATTTGATTCAGTTTCAAGTTAATTAAATAAATACATATATTCACCATTGCGATTTATCTAACAATACCTGTTACTCTGGCATTGAATGAGTTTCACTTGGCGTTAAATAAGGCTTGGTCTCAACATCATGTTTGCACGGATGCTCAGAGCATAACATTCCATTGATTTGCGAGTTGGGTTATTGACCTTTTGTATCATAAATCGATTCGGTGGCAGGTTTGAAGACTATCTTTTCTTTGTGTTCAGGCGAGATGATCATAGCTTCAAAGGATATGCTGCAGATGACCGTCCATGTCTTCACGGTCTATGGTGAGACTCACGCCAAATGCGTGAGAGTTGACAGCCAGGGACTATTTATTGCTAGCTGAAGTCCGTTAACTAACTGCTTGTCTGTTGAAAGTTGGACATGCTGAGTGAATCATTATGTTTTGAGTTACTTTAAAGATCTCGCGATGGAACCAAATTGCCACACCCTGCCAGGCATGAAAGCTTCGGGTTTCCGGCCACTAAGGGAAGCTGAAAATCCATTTCCAGACAGGGAAAACACAGGGAATTTGAGGAAAACAGCCAAAATCAGATATTCAGAAAAAAACTCAGAGAATTTGAATGTCACAAGAGGGCGATTATTTTTCGACCAATGCTTGGAACCCTGAACTTTTAACAACTCTGAACACCTAAATATCTTACAAAATCTTACAAGGAAAACCACTGTGCATTCATGCATTCCACGTGATGGCATTGCGCAATCACCATAAGTCATTTATGGGCACCAAGTCGCTGGCCGGGCAAGTGACTCCCCCGTGGCATGAGGTAGGTGATCATGTGCGTGGCACCCGAGGGGTCCTGGGGCAATTCCTGGGGGTGCCAAGTGAAATTTTTCTTCACCTTCTCTCCTTTTTCGTTCCTTCTCTGCCTTCCGATAGCAAAAAAGCATGTTCCTTGTTAGGGTTATTAATGTAGTGTGTCAGTTGAATTATTTTGTTTGTTTGACAGAATTTATCTTTTATTTTTAGACAACAAAAGCAAGATACCTAGAGCGTGTCTTTAAACGTGAAACTGCAGAGATGCCTGGTGGAATGGATGATATAAATGCTGAATTACAACAAGCAAAAGGTAGTTTCCAATTGGGCCAAGAAAAAAAAAAGTTGAAACCACCGACCTATATTTTGAAAAGCAGGATTTGTTTTTATGACACAAAATTATTCCACCTCTGATTTTGGAAATACCAATTGTAGTTCAAATGTAGCTCAAATAGTTGAACTATCTCAATTCACACATATAGACCATTTTGCTAATAAATGCAGGTTTGGCTGTAATTTTTAACAGATCCAACTGACCAACCCTACCCTCATAAAAAATAGCGAAGGATAAACAAACGTTTTTCCTTTTGCCTCATAACCAACAAAATATGACATGCATGGTCAGGCAACACTAATTTGTGGAGCAAAACTAGCCTGGTATCAGTTCTTTTGGTCATTTCTCAGTATTATAGATTACCGTATTTCGTCAAATAGTCGCCCCCCTCAAATAAATGCCCCTCACCACTTTTTTCAACCAAGATGTTTCAAAAATTCCGATATTTCCATGCTATCTTGTGTTGTAAGCTTACCAAGTTCCCCACATGGTCAATAATAGTGTTGTCAATAATTGGCGAAAATCTGCATCGGAACACCGGAAGTGAACCAAAAGTCAGTGTCAAAAGTTCATAGTTCGTCATTTTAGCGTGACTTTTAAGCTTACCTAATGATTTTAACGGGAATTGTTGTGCTACAAATGACCTCTAATAAACGCCCCCCCTTGGGAAAATGTAACGCCCCCGGGGGCGTTTATTTGACGAAATACGGTATATGACGCAATCTGATCCAATAGACAATATTGACAATAATGAAAGCAAGATATAGACGAATCCAATTTCATGCATTCCTATACCTCAATGGCTGCCAAAGTTGGGTCCCCGTCGGCTCAATCTCACCCAAAATGTGAAATAATGCGGCCTTGGGAGGGTATTTTAAACTGCATTCTATCACCCGTGTTACACGTAGACAAAAGAATGATGACAGTTTACAACACAAAAGAATCGAACATCGATTTTTAAGCGGCTTTTTGGTGTTGCGGGGACCCAAAGATTGCCGATCAAATCCTGACCATGACATGGCTCGTTGGATTCGTCTATAGGCAAAATTAAGGAGCAAAGAACTATCACTGCAAACCCAATGTGTCTATATTTCAGCAAAACGTCTAGAATTGGTTTGGCAGTAACAATGAGGGATTAACTACTAAATATAGACACAAATTTAGACCACTATTTGGACAGTTTACCTCAAAATGTAGTCTGATAAATAGACTGAATATTAGACACTAAGCCCAAAACAGAATTGGGTGCATTTTACACACGAGTGGTTCTGGAATAAGAAGCAAACATGGGTATCATTATGGGCTCTTATAAATCAGTGAAAAGAACCAATTTTCCAGTTCAGTGAATTGCTAAAAACAATAAGCATGGATTTCAATGGTACATGTATACATTTGTATGTTTAAATAGTATTGTTTGAACAGTAATTTTACATATAGTTGTACAATAGTTGTACAACAATCAACATTGAAGATGATATTTAGAAAAAGTCTACAAGAAAACATTTGGGCTGGAAAATTGGGAGCTAGCAGTACATGAATGTGTCTATAATTGTGTCCATAATTTTGTCCAGTATCAGTTTAACAAAGGCTAATTACTCTATTCATATCTAATCTCCAATACTAGACGTTTTGCTGAATTATAGACGTTCTGGGTTTGCAGTGTATAAAAGACCTAACAAAATTGACATTGAAAAGTTCTTAAATTTGCAACCAACTTAATGTATGCCAGGGACTAGGGATTTTAACATCAGTAAACTTCAATTTTCAAAATTTAAATTTTCATAATTTTTGACTGGTCTGAGTGGATCAGATGATGATGATTGATCAGAACTGATTATTTTTTTTATTGTTATCATTTTATAATTATTATTTTTATATTGTTATTATGTTTTTTATTATTATTAATTATCATCATTTTAGCTGCTGCTGAAGCAATGCAAGAAACAGATCCAGAGCCACCTGTACAAACCATTCCTTCATCACCAGCCACACCCGGTAACCCATCCAGTAGTTGCAGCAAACCTCCAAATACACTGTCATCCTGTACAAGTAGAACCCCATCTAGCAACCAAAAGTCCCTGCAGAAGAATCAGGGAAAGCAAGCAGCTACTAAGTCTACTTCATCAAACCCACCAGGAAAAGCTCTACTTTCACCATCAGCCTCACAGGGTAAGCCAACCAGTAGCTCCAACAAACCACCAATCACACTGTCAACTTGTACAACAAGCACATCGCCATCCAGTATCCAAAACCCTCAGCAGAAGATTCAGGGAAAGTCAGGAGCTGATAAATCTACTCCACTAAAACCAACTGGAAAAGCCTTACACTCAACGCCATCAGCAGCACAGGGTAAACCATCCATTAGTACCAGCATACCACCAAGCACACCTTCAACAACCACAAACCCATCTAGCAACAAAAAGCAGAAGAGTAATGGAAATTCACAAGCTACTGAATCAACTCCGCCATCTTCCATATCAAGTGATAAACAACCCAGTGTTAATGGAAAAGCATCATACTTGGAAAAGACTGGGAATTGTGGAGATGCCCAGTCAACAAAGATGTGTAGTACAGCTTCTGGGATGACAAGCAAAGGACCAATTGGGAAACCATCTGGGAGTGTCTCTGCCAAATCTAAGGTAAAGAAAAATCTCAGGGACTCTTCTGGTCTCTGAACCCATTAGGTGTGTTGATTTGGATGGCTTAACTGTTTCTGAAATTGAGCTGTTTGATGTTCATATAAGTTGGTATTTTACATGAATAAATTTTTTAAATTTTTAGTCAATATTGAAAATCAGTTTAGTTTGTCAACTGAAATTGTTAGAATATCCATATTTTGACCTCATCATTCTTAATAAAACATGAAATAGCAACAACATATTCATTTTGACTCGATCCTTAATTTTTGGTACTCCAACAAGAAACATAATATTTTAAACCTAGTTAAAATTTCTATTGAAATATGTTTTGTACCACTAGATTCCACCACAAACCAAAAGAAAATCCTCAGAGATGACAGCCTCATCTATTACAAGCAACAACAACAACACTCCACCTAAGGTGCCTAGAATAGATGTGGAGGAAAACCAGGAACGCCCAGATAGTCCTCTCCCAGAAATAGACTTTGGTCAAATGCAAGGAGAGTTAGACAGCAACTGCTTACAGAGAGGCTTAGGGCAGCATGCTAAGGTGGGTATAGAAATGCTAATTGAGGATGCTAGCTCTAAAAGGGGGTTAAGTCACATTGAGTGCATTTTGAGATACATGTATGGCAAAGCAGGTGATTATGTCTATATACACTAAGCCAAAAAAAGAAACTTATAATTTTTCACAAGGTCGTATCTTAAAATCCTGTCCATCAAAATTAACGAAAAATACATACAGGATTGCCTCAATACTCTACTCTAAACACATGTCAGTAACCAAGCAGTTGTCCAACTGACACAACAGCAAAATGCACTGATATGGAACAGCTTCCTGCACCACATTCACAGCCCTATTGGCACCAAGCAAACGAAATCTGTGAGAATGGCATCTTGAATCACAGGTCACAAACTTACCAACAGATACAAACAGATCAGAAACTTACGAGGATCATCATGTTACATGTCCAAACAAATAATGAAGTCCTTTAGTAACAGGTATGTCCACCGTGCGCTTGCACGCATGCTGTGCACTTGCTTCTCATGCTTCCAACCAAGTTCCTGGGGAAGATTGCCCCATGCTTCCCATTACTAAAGGACTTCGTTATTTGTTTGGACATGTGACATGATGATCCTGGTAAGTTTGTTTTGACTCTCTTTAATGTTTTTCAATTAATGTTGTTAAAATTGTTTGCTGTGACCTGTGATTCAAGATGCCATTTTCACAGATTTCCTTTGCTGGGTGCCAATAGGGCTGCGAATGTGGTCTAGGAAGTTGTTCCATATCAGTGCATTTTGCGGTTGTGTCAGTTGGCCAACTGATTGGTTACTGACATGTGTTTAGAGTAGAGTATTGAGGCAATCCTGTGTGTAATTTTTGTTAATTTTGAATCACAGGATTTTAAGATATGACCTTGTGAAAAATTATAAGTTTCTGTTTTGGCTAGTGTAGTTTCAATGCAAGGAGGTGGTTCCCAGTGGGCACATCAACGTGAAATCAACGTTGATATATCAACGTTGATTCAACGTTGAAAAGTGAAAGTTGACATCAACCTTTTCGTCAAAGTTGAATCAACGTTGAAGCTTCAACCTAATTTCAACCCGATTTCAACCTGATTTCAACCTTGTGTTTCATATCAACCTGATATCAACCTAATTTCAACCTGATTTCAACGTTGAATCAACGTTGAATCAACGTTGAAGCTTCAACCTGACTTCCACCCACTTTCAACCCGATTTCAACCTTGCGTTTCATTTCAACCCGATATCAACCTAATTTTAACCTGATTTCAACCCGATTTCAACATTAATTTTTAGCTTCAACCTGATATCAACCTAATTTTAACTTCATTTCAACCTGATTTCAACTTCATTTCAACCTAATTTTCATAGGCTTTAATCCTTGGGAGGGGGCGAATTCCTTGAAGAAAAGCGATGCACGCTTCGTGCACATTTTAAAATTTCTTTCATGAATATTGCATTGAAAGGGTGCGTGCGGCCCGGCGCGCGGCGATTGGGGAAGAATTCTGCAGAATTTTACACCAAACTCCATCTTGATTTTAACGTACTTTCAACCAGAATAGTCATCTACAGATGATTTAAAGTCATTGATATGCAAAAGCTTGAACACGACATACTATCATCTATAGACCTAAAATTTTCCCAGAGTATTTCGCACTTAGGCCTACATCATTCGAAGTCGCACTAACTCAAAACCAATTTCATAATTATTCGATAATTGAATTTCATAATCATATTTCACATTTGTATCATTAATATTAATTGGTCAAATCATTCGTCAGATGTAATGGATGTATCATGTACAACATGCTTATTTAAAAGGACGGTGTTCATTTTAGATGATGTTGCATGATCTTATTCTTACTTAAAAAAGAAAATAATCACAAAGTTATGAAAATGAAAGAAAACACATTCTAAGAAATATCAAAGATTACAAATAGAGTAGCGTTAAAGAAAAGAAGAGATATATAGTATAACCTGAAGGAATATAGGCCTATTATGATCTTAAACATGTTAAAGTATATAATTGCATCAATATAATATCTATATATCGTAAAGTTATCAGAGAAGAACATCAAAGAAAGAAAGAACGACAGAACAGAATGGCATGCAATAATAAAAGCCATCCGATCCCCGAACAAAAATAAAGTTGCTTAAGAATGTTTTGGACTTATAAATTTAAGATTTAACATGTTTAATCTTTGTAACAATTTATTTGATTAAAAAAAGATTTTTTAAAAAAGGAAAAGAAATATAGCCTCCATACATGATGAGCTCATTTAAGCATAAATAAAACTAGACAAAAATGTAGGCCTATATAAAAACATTTAAAACAAAAAGACCAAAAAAAAAAAACCAAAAAAAAGAATTTCCATGAAAGAACGCATGCACGATTAATAAATATTCCATATAGGCCTATAAATAGGAGACAAAATTAAATGAAACGATAATGAATTTCAATGACAAATGGCGAATTACTTTTAAAATACTTTTGCGAAAGGTATCGCTAAGTATTTATGATGACGAATTTGACCTGCAATTTGACGAAATCAATGACTCAAACACGAACCTTAATATAATGCTACATTTTACAATCTTTCTTGAGCGACCAGAGTCTGCATGAGTAGGCCTAATAGAACTTTAGTATCTGAGAAAAAAACAGGTCCTATAATTTTGTCGGACTAATATCTCGGGACGAAATTAAAACGTCTTTTGCACGAATATCAATGACACAAGTGCGAAATACTCTGGGAAAACCTATAGGTCCTATAGACTTATTATTAGGCCGTAGAATATTCGATGTAACATAATTATCTAGGCCTATACGTTATTTAATCTAGTCCCATTCTATTTCCAGTTATGTTTATGTTGTATCAAATGTTTGATGACGTAAAATCGATAATATATTTCTACCAGATATTCTACGTATTATTTTATCGATTTTACGTCATCAAACATTCGTTACAACTTAAGAGAACTGGAATGAGCGTTTTGAGCGTTTCGACACCATTTTTGTGGGACATGAGAGCACATCAGACCTGTCGAATTGCATTCTGAATACGAAGAATGTCTTTCTGATATCAAATAATTTTCATTTTATGAAATTCACGATATAATACTAATTTTATGACAAATTATTAAAATTTGATATTTTCACATTTTGGAGATATAACAGTCCTCGAAGTAAATTTGATAAATTTAATGATATAGTCTTAAAGTGTATGTAGCTGGGAGGAAAAGCCGACGATCAATTGAAAATTTTGACCTTTCATATTGAAGATATGGATTTTTTTCCTAAAAAGACTTAATTTTGTTGGTGTTTTGGGAAAAAAATCCATATCTTCAATACGAAAGGTCAAAATGTTCAATTGATCGTCGGCTTTTCATCCCACCTACATACACTTTAAGTATAAATCATCAGATTTATAAAGTTTACTACGAGTACTGTTAAATATCAAAAATATCAATTTTTAATGATTTGCCATAAAATGTGTATTACATTACGAATTTCAACAAATCAAAATTATTTGATATCAGAAGGCCATTCTTCGTATTCAGAATGCAATTCGATATGTCTGATGTGCTCTAATGTCCCACAATAAATACTGTCCAAACGTTCATACCCCTTCCTTAAACATAACTGGAAATAGAATGGGACTGGACTATAAAAAAACAAAAAATAACGTAGATATGTTACATCAAATAGTCTACGTCGAATACTTGGAGTCTTGTTTTATAGCGCCCCTAATATAATAGTAATCAATCCTATAATCACTTTATTCTCTTAAACATGTACTAGAAAGAATTTGAATAAAATCATTCATTACAAAAATGATATGCAAGTAGTTTTATAACGTTGCGTAATTTGCATTTATTTTAATTACAACGTTTCTGTTTTTGCACATAATGTTTCACAAATTCATATATTGTATACCGCTTCTTAATTCTATCTAAAGAGACAAATCACAAAAAAGAAGAAAATTAGTTAATTAGTACAGAAATGAAATAAAAGAATTGAAAGTAAGGAGGATTGAAGTTATAGTATGAGGGAAAGAAATCAATAAATAAAAGTAAAAAGGCATCAAGTTAATAGCAAACAAAAATCAGAAATCAAAATAACTAAGCGAAAGAACAAGGAGGAGACAAGAAATAGAGACAAATGGCACAGTCATGAAAGTAGAGAGAAAAACGTAACAACATTAGGCCAAGTAAAATAAAAAACATATTTCACGTCCGGTTTTTGAAAAAAAGGAGGAAGAGGGGGCTTTTTATTTTTTATCGCAAAATCAGTGAAAATACCCATAAATAGAGCTGTTTAAGGGCGCACAATAATGATAATGCCGGGAAAAAGGAGGAGGCCTCTTTTTATTTGTTGTTCGAGAGATAGACCCCTCTAATTATCACAAAACCTTCCAAAAGTGTTTCTTGATTATCAGCAAGGCTATAGAAAGCATCTCTAGGTCCTAGACATATTTTTTAGAAAAAGTTATGACTGAATTTAAAAAAAATAAAAATACAATTGAAGAAACCTCAAAAAAGGAAGCGGGAGGGGACGTGAAACATGTTTATTTTTTTTATTTGGCCTTATAGTCCAAAACAGAGGTTCGATGACGTCCTAATCCTATAAAGTGCTTTTGGGTTAAATACCACTAATTATGTATTACACGGGTTTCAATGGGAAAATGCCTAATTTCGGGTGGAATTTTCTCATATTCAGAACTCTCACAGTTCAATGCCACCAATATCAGGTGAAACTATATGATTTAGATGCCAAATGATCAAAAATTCAACATAGGTTGACCTGAGACTTTTCTTGTTTTAACGCACTGAACCGTAAACACCTTAAAATGACAGTGCGCCCTCGAAGCTGAAAGTTACAATATGATAGGGCGACTATTTACTAAAAACCGAAGCCGATGCGTATGAATTTTGGTACTATTACATCAAAATGTCATATAATGAGAGAAAATGTACCATTTTGAAGCATCAAACTCTAAAAAGTACTTTTTGGCTATATAACTTGATCAATTTCAGCGATTTTAATGCAGCCTTTTCGAATGCCATGAAAACAAATAGTTCCACAGCGTATTTCAATGTATCGACCAGGCCTATTAGTGGTCTTTAACCTATATAAGCACAAAGGTGCTCCAATCTCGGTAAATGCCATGAATGTAAACATTGACATTTGCAATACATGTTTTAACAAGAAAATTTCTGGAAAACAGCATGACGAGTAAAATATCAATGATTTTCGGACACCCTGTATGATGACTGTTTCGCTGTTTTTGCTTCAACCTAGGACTATATCTGGAGATTCGATATGTAGCCTGTCCTAGCACGATCAGATCAGATTAAGATTGATTTGGGGTTAGTGTTCCGATTTAGGCTTGCTGTTTAGTGTTAGAATTGTTGATTAGGGTCAGGTTCGCATTAGGAATAGGGTTTTTATAGGGCTAGGCTCATGGATAGGGATAGAGATACGGCTAGGTCCGAGGATTAGATATGGGTTTAAAATAGAGTTATAGATCAAGTTAGGGTTCGGCTTGAGTTAGGATAGAGTGAGGCCACACAGGATGCTGTAGAGGCCCATAGACAACGTGTACACAAAGACTAGGTTTTATTTTACACGTGACTATAGGCCTTACATGCGCCTTTAAAGCTTAAGCAAAATGTTTAGCCTAGGCCTATACTGTATTTACACGTATAGGCCTATGTACGTTATTTAGGGCAAGGAAATCACCAACAAAATGTGCAAGTGGGTCTAATTAACAAAGTGGTATGTCTATATGATCATCAACATTGATTTTTCATCATCATTAAGCTTTCTATATGTATACGCAGGCAAGCGAAGGTTGTTGAATTTAGAAGCCCTGAAATCACAGAAACCAGCCGTAAACCCAATACTAATGCCACAAGTCCCCCCCCCCCTTAACCCGTTACTACCTGAACGGGTTCTAAAAACTATACCTTATAGTCGAAGAAGATGCACGTTTTCTTGCCAGGGCAAATACAGTTAAATATTGAGAAATGTAAGCAAAAAATAGCTAGAAAAGTCTCCATGACGAATATCAGATCCATAGAATTCAGTGTTTCTATAGGTTAAATACCACTAATTATGTATTACACGGGTTTCAATGGGAAAATGCCTAATTTCGGGTGGAATTTTCTCATATTCAGAACTCTCACAGTTCAATGCCACCAATATCAGGTGAAACTATATGATTTAGATGCCAAATGATCAAAAAATTCAACATAGGTTGACCTGAGACTTTTCTTGTTTTAACGCACTGAACCGTAAACACCTTAAAATGACAGTGCGCCTCGAAGCTGAAAGTTACAATATGATAGGGCGACTATTTACTAAAACCGAAGCCGTGCGTATGAATTTTGGTACTATTACATCAAAAATGTCATATAATGAGAGAAAATGTACCATTTGAAGCATCAAACTCTAAAAAGTACTTTTTGGCTATATAACTTGATCAATTTCAGCGATTTTAATGCAGTCTTTTCGAATGCCATGAAAACAAATAGTTCCTCGTCGTATTTCAATGTATCGCCCAGGCCTATTAGTGGTCTTTAACCTATATAAGCACAAAGGTGCTCCAATCTCGGGTAAAATGCCATGAATGTAAACATTGACATTTGCAATACATGTTTTAACAAGAAAATTTCTGGAAAACAGCATGACGAGTAAAATATCAATGATTTTCGGACACCCTGTATGATGACTGTTTCGCTGTTTTTGCTTCAACCTAGGACTATATCTGGAGATTCGTATATGTAGCCTGTCCTAGCACGATCAGATCAGATTAAGATTGATTTGGGGTTAGTGTTCCGATTTAGGCTTGCTGTTTAGTGTTAGAATTGTTGATTAGGGTCAGGTTCGCATTAGGAATAGGGTTTTTATAGGGCTAGGCTCATGGATAGGGATAGAGATACGGCTAGGTCCGAGGATTAGATATGGGTTTAAAATAGAGTTATAGATCAAGTTAGGGTTCGGCTTGAGTTAGGATAGAGTGAGGCCACACAGGATGCTGTAGAGGCCCATAGACAACGTGTACACAAAGACTAGGTTTTATTTTACACGTGACTATAGGCCTTACATGCGCTTTAAAGCCTAAGGAAAAAATGCCTAGCCTAGGCCTATACTGTATTTACACGATAGGCCTATGTAACGTTATTTAGGGCAAGGAAATCACCAACAAAATGTGCAAGTGGGTCTAATTAACAAAGTGGTATGTCTATATGATCATCAACATTGATTTTCATCATCATTAAGCTTTCTATATGTATACGAGGCAAGCGAAGGTTGTTGAATTTAGAAGCCCTGAAATCACAGAAACCAGCCGTAAACCCAATACTAATGCCACAAGTCCCCCCCCCCCTTAACCCGTTACTACCTGAACGGGTTCTAAAAACATACCTTATAGTCGAAGAAGATGCACGTTTTCTTGCCAGGGCAAATACAGTTAAATATTGAGAAATGTAAGCAAAAAATAGCTAGAAAAGTCTCCATGACGAATATCAGATCCATAGAATTCAGTGTTTCTATAGGTTAAATACCACTAATTATGTATTACACGGGTTTCAATGGGAAAATGCCTAATTTCGGGTGGAATTTTCTCATATTCAGAACTCTCACAGTTCAATGCCACCAATATCAGGTGAAACTATATGATTTAGATGCCAAATGATCAAAAATTCAACATAGGTTGACCTGAGACTTTTCTTGTTTTAACGCACTGAACCGTAAACACCTTAAAATGACAGTGCGCCCTCGAAGCTGAAAGTTACAATATGATAGGGCGACTATTTACTAAAACCGAAGCCGTGCGTATGAATTTTGGTACTATTACATCAAAAATGTCATATAATGAGAGAAAATGTACCATTTTGAAGCATCAAACTCTAAAAAGTACTTTTTTGGCTATATAACTTGATCAATTTCAGCGATTTTAATGCAGCCTTTTCGAATGCCATGAAAACAAATAGTTCCTCGTCGTATTTCAATGTATCGCCCAGGCCTATTAGTGGTCTTTAACCTTTGGTGTGATCCCTCTCCCTCTTTTGCTACATGCATGTCTGAGAGTACACAGCCACCTTAATTAGGGCCAAGTCACTTCTTTGATTTGGCTTTGATTCATCTTTTCTAGAGGACTCAGAAAAGTTTACTTCTGCTTCTTTTCCATAGCACATGCTTCAGAGAACCGATACCAGTTTTGTTGCTCCAAGTGTAATCAACCAATGCATGTAAAAAGAAAATTTGCGACTGCTTTGCGCAAGGTGTTTATGGCGAAGCTTTGATCCCGTTTTATATCATCCGTGTCTATTCTGAAGTTGGGTCTACCGTCTACATCCTTATTTTTTAATCAAATGCGAAGCCCTATGATATTACATTGTTTATTATTATTGTTGGTACCACTGCTCTCCTGAATTTTTATCACCTTACAACATACTCCCTCTTCTGCTTGATGCATGATTCGGATTGTGTTGATGCACCAATGCATCTAAGGAACAAAAGAAGATACAGAGGTTACTATAAGCATATTTCCAAAAATAAATTTTTTAATACTTGAAAATAGACATGTCCAGTTATTTCTTACAAAAACATTTGAGATCAAAAGTTAAAACTGTATTATTTAGGGGTTCATTCATAAGATTGAGGGCATAAACAGCGATCATGCCCGAAATCCTATGAATGAACCCCGTTCATACATACAATGACATACCCAACATTCTTAGCAATTCAATACAGATGAAAATAATAAGTGTTTACAAGTTTAATTAAATAACATTTCCATACCGTTTTCCTTCATAAATTGGAAGAAAATGAGTAGGCCTACTTGCAGGAAGCAGCTCGGCTCATGAGGTCAACGGCCGGGAGTCAACGCGTGAGATGGGCGCGATGACATGCTGGCGTGTGCGCAACACTAGCAAATCGTGGATCGTGTTAATTGGGTTCCAACGCTGCGTGGCGCAGCTTGTTTATGCCCTGCGTACTGGTCATAAACAGAATTTATGACCAGCAAAAAAGGGCCCAAATCCAATCAGAAACATCGTTATATCGTGAGTAGGCCTATGTATGAAACTATGATCAGCTCTTAATAGGCGGGAATTATTCGGTTTTTGTTACTGCGCGAGTCAATAAAGTTCCAACTAACGCACACGTAAATCCACAAAAGCATGCCGCACGCGTCTTCACGCAAAACGCAAAGCGCAATTCGCGTAAGTGCTGCACCCAGCTGTGTACACCGTTCTATATCAATCCACGATGATTATGAGTCCCCGCCACAGAATTAAAACCAGAGAACCAGGACTCGACCGCCATCTTGATACAGGCATGGAGCAAAAATTGGGGGTATTCGGTTTCCCTCGGAATGCGCTCGAGGCATTCGTTGTCATGCAAGCGCGACATAGATGATAGGCGCATTTGAGAGACGCACTTGATGCGACCTGCACGCGAGTACCAAGACGCTACAGATGAGACACAGAATTGTTTTCGTTCGTCTCCACGCACCGTCGGCAAGGACCCGAATACCCCAATTTTCTCCCCATAGCTGACGGCGCGATTATGCGTGGCGGTATAGGGAGTCGGTTCTCCTTCTCTAATTCTGTGGTCCCCGCCTATCAGGGTATAGTTCAGATGCAAAAGGCGATGTACATGCCAATGCCATTTTAAAACCGATTGCATCATGGATTGTCACTTCTTCTGCATCAGCATTAGGCTAGTGAAAGTCGATTCCGAGTTTATCGTCCCCCGCCCGCGTCACTTTTTGGACACCAGAAACAACCGCATCAAATTTTCAAAAATGCCAAAATAATTCATTATTTTCAAAGTATCAGTGTTTTCACCAGTTTTAGCAATTGGAAACATATATTTTTGTTTGTAAAACATATAAATTTATAACTTGGAACCAATACCAGGCTCTTTTCTAACTTTTCTAGTCCCTACCCATATAAAAACATGTTTATAAATAACATATATGAGTGTGGCTTTAAATCAACTCGCACTTTAGGTCATTAATGAAATCTGATGAAATAATGAAAAAAGAAAAATGAAAAAGTCACCTCACCAACCTGGGAAAAAAAAGGGACGATAAACTCGGAATTGACTTTCATTGGCCTTAGACCTCATTTTACAGGCATTCAAACCATGCTTTATACTTTTATGGCAGATGTTGGTGGCCTTAGTGCAAACGGTTTAAAAATGGCATGTATCACCTTTTACATCTGGACTTCAAAAGTTATGCATAGCAAGCCTAAATGAATGCACAAATAATTGAGAACTCTGGTTTCTTGATAGAAAAACCTGGTTTCTTGTCTAGCTAGTACTAGGCTATGCCTACAACATTTGCAATGCATTGTCAGGTACATTTCATTGTAAACTGTATCCTGCCCTAGGCTAGCCTAGCATGCGCCATAGGGTAGGCTACACATGTAGCGATGTACACCATAATAAAATCCAAAATAAGACAATCATCATGATCATGTTTTGCTACATTATTTATGCCTAGGGCTAGGCCTAACCCAGTCAGTACTAGTACTACTAGTTTTGTATCAGCTTTATACTCGTACTTAGTAACAGCTAGACGGTACCAAGCATGCTCAATTGCTCGTGTCATGTGCTTAGACTTAGTGCGTGCCCTAACTAGTACATCGCCTAAGAATGTAAAAAGTTCAGGCTAAGCTAAGCCATGTCATGCATGTAACTTGTAAGCCTAAAGTAAAATGCAAAACACAGACACCAAATGTAGGTAGAGTAACTGATACAAAACAATGCATACCAATTACCATCATAGTCAACATGGTCAATGAGCATGGTAAGCTTATCATACACACGATATATGTCATATTATTACAAGCTGGCTAAACTTAAATGCTATATTTTGTTTCCTGATAATGCACAGCTCACAATCAATCAAAAGTCATACAATAATTTACAGAAAAATAATGGTGTACTTACCAGTTTTTATTTACAAAGTAAGTTCAAAAATACATGCATCATTTCTCCTTCTGCTTGTTCCAATTAATTAGCTGGTAACTAAGTAGTGTTGGGCAGTATCCAATACTCAGGTATAACAGTGTTGGGTGATATGCAATGCAATTGGGTAGTATATTAGGCATTGCAAATTTGCAATACATTTCAACTTCATATTATTAAAAATAAATATATAATTTAAATAAATAATTTAAATAAATAAATAAACAATTAATTAATAATTAATTAAATAATTAATATTAAATAATTATTAAATTAAGCAATTACTTAGTTAATCAAATTATTTAATAAATAATTACATTATAATAATTGAATATAATTTGAATAAATAATTTAAATAAATAAATAAACAAACAATTAATTAATAATTAAATAAGTAATATTAAATCATTATTTAACTAAGCAATTACGTAGTTAATCAAATCATTTAATACATAATTACATTATAATAATTAAATATAGGCCTATAATTTAAATAAAAAATAAATAAACAAAGAATTAATCATTAAATAAATAATTAATATTAAATAATTATTAAATTAAGCAATTTTTTTGGTTAATCAAATTATTTAATAAATAATTAAATTATAATAATTAAATATATGATTTAAATAAATAATTTAAATAAATAAATAAACAATCAATAAATAATTAAATCAATATAAAATAATCAATAAAGTAGGTAATTACTCAGTTAAAGGGGCATTTCGTGATCCACAGCCTCATCCCCCCACTTTTCCCAAAAAAAGTTGAGATTTTTACACCACTGGATACCTCTGGCTACATAATGTGTATGTACCAAATATTTCTTGCAGATTTATTAGTTTAGCAAAAATATCGCCAAATTTGAATTTCGTTCTGGTGCACCAGAACGAAATTACAACACATTGTCTATGGAGCAGTGTAATACACATAATCATGCATAACTCGCAAACGCAAAATCGGAATCAACTGAAATTTTGGAAATAAGCTTTTTTCTTGTATATCTACTGAAAAATGTCATAAAAAGAGGATGCTAGGATCACGAAATCCTCCTTTAATCAAATTATTGAATAAATAATTAAATTATAAAATTTAATCTATATTTAAATTAGTAATTAGATAAATTAATAGTACATTAATTATTAATTTATTATTGACATATTAATTAATATTATTATGAAATAGACACAGGGCCGGATTTACCATTGGGCCAGATGGGCCCCCAAAATTGCCATGTGCATCTCTCTTTTTAGACCGACAAACACCATGTGGCGTAGCAAGAGGGAGGGACAGGGGGCAGTGCCGCCGAGAGCCATTACGGGGGCCCGGGGGAAAATTAACGCACAGGCCCTCTTTGATCAGCAATGACGTGCAGGACTTCATAGGGGTGTGTGTGTGTGTGTGTGGGGGGGGGTGTTAACCGCATGTAAACAGCAGTGAACATTTCTTAAGGTTCGAAAGGTTCGAAAGTAGCGTGTTTAGCTGCCACATAATATTAGGGGAGAGCGGGGAGTGTTCGCCCTATTTTTTTCTGACCAGCTAGGGGGGGGCCTAGCGATGTCAATTTAAGGTTAGGGATGAAATGAAATGGCCCATGTAAAAGACCTACATGTATGTCTTTGGCTATGTACGACCACAATATATCAGAACTATATGGGCCTTATAGCAACAGGATAGCGCAAACAAATAAATTGTGCAAAATGGCGAACTTGTCCCTTGTTTTCGGGGAAACATGAATTTCAGGGGAGGGGGACAAAAAAGCAACACTTTTGCACAAAATTGCCACAAAAGGGAATTTTTTGTAAGGGGTTGGGTTTTTGCCTTAAAAGTGCGGGGGGCAAAGAAAAAATTTGGGAGGGGGAAATTCTCCCTCACCCCCAGCCTCACGTAGTGCCGCCACTGAAACAAATGACCGTACGGGTATGCTTCGTTGGAAAGACCGCGCAGCTCCGAAAGCCGCTGAATTTAGCGCTGACTGATACCCCGGGACTCATATTAGCTCTAAACGACACCTAAACTGCTACTTTTGGTATATTCCAGGCGATTTTCCAACCAGAAAGGCAGAAAGAATCTTAATTTTGATCGTTTGCACCTCCAAAAGACCACCGTTACCTCAAAATCATTCAGGGGGAGAATTCTCACCAAAAATGAAAGGAGGACAAAAAGGTACACGGATGGGTACGGGGTTATGATATTAACAGAAATGTTCATTGTACAGGAAGAAGAAATTGGCAAAAGAAAAAGATGAAAAGAAGAAGTGGAAAACTAAACGATGTAGAAAGACTCCATTTTGCATTAAAATTTAAAAACATAATTAAACAACAAAACCTTTCATGCAGACAGTATAGTAGGCAGTGGCGTAGATATCTTTTGACATTGGGGGTGGTGGAAAGGGGACGAAACATTTTGCCATATTGAAGCTAAACTAATAAATATGGTGCAAAGATGGTCGCGCAAAAAATGGTCAGAACCTACATACAGGCGTCATTCGGGGGTTGATAGCAGTGGCAGATCTAGAGAAGCAGGAGGGGGGATGGGACAATGATTGACGCTTGCAGAAGTATAACTTTTGCACAATGAAGACCTAATTGAAGCGATTTGGTGGACAATTTTGGCACTATCAGTGTGTAAAATTTGAAAAAGCCGAATTTGTGAAATGAGCGGTCCATGAAGCCTTTTGTATACGTGGACAAGTTTTCCCTCATTTTTGCAGTATAAATTGGGTTAAACATTGGCAAATGCACGAAAGCAGAAGCGAATATGGCCAGTTGCATATCGATACGCAGAGGGCAGGGCAGAGGGGGTGTCTGAGGGGGATGTTCCCCTATCAGAAGTTGGAAAATTTTGCAAAATGAAGGTCCAATTGAAGCCACTTGGTGCATCATTTTTACACTATTTAAATCAATTGCTTTAAAGAGAAAAAAGGGCCTGCTCTCATCTCAATTTGCAAAACGGCAGCGAAGTGGTCAATAACCTTGAATTACGAAAAGGTGGATATACAGAAATGGTACCAAAATTTGAGCAATCTATATTATTGGTTGAAAATAGGCCATAATTATATGAAAAAGAACATCACTGTACCCGGTATATGGTACAAATATATGCGCGCGAAAAATGCCATATTAAAGCTAGAGTGATATGATAAATATGGTGCAAAGATGGAATAAACTTGCACGAAGCGGGCAAAATTTGGTCCTTTTGGGGCTAGAATGGCCGGTGGCCAAATACAATGTACATGTATGAGGTTAATTTGGTCAGAAACACGGCATATACATACAGGCGTCAACATGGGAAGGGGGATTGTATGGATCGCCCCGGCCCCCCACCACCACTCACTAGCATGTGTAGCAGGCTGATGGTTAATGAAAAATATTAATGTGGATGCACGATCCGAAAGTGTTGAGAATATTATGTCGAAAACCATATATTGTAGGCCTATATTAAATTTTACTTTAGGTGCATGCACATTAATATTTTTCATTAACCAAATAACTGCTATTGGCCTACACATGCATGTTAATGTCTTGTTCTGAAGGTATTCAGTTAACTATTTAGCTCTATTGGTGCAAAAGAATAGGCCTACAGGCTACAACTGAGATGATTTTTCCGACACTGTTTGTCCCAGTCTTGCGGATGTGCACATAATTATGTACATCGTGCATGCACATTATAATATTTCAAGTTTCATTAACCATTTAGGCCTACTGGCTATACACATGCTATGTCTAGAATTTGTCTTCTGAGTATTTAGTTAACTATTTAGCTCTGGTGCAAATAAAAGCCCGCAAGATGAGGTTGAAGTGATATTGAAATAAGGTTGATAGGCCCCTATTTCAACGTTGATTCAACGTTGATTCAACATTGAATCAACGTTGAAATTGATATTTCAACGTTGATTCAACGTTGAATCAACCTTGAAATATCAACCTTATTTCAACCTAATTTCAACGTTGATTCAACATTGAAATATCAACCTTATTTCAACCTTACTCAATGTTAGGTTGAAATAAGGTTGAAATCAAGTTGATTTAAATTTCAACCAGATTTCAACGTTGAATCAACGTTGAAATATCAACCTGATTTCAACTTCAGGTTGAAATCACGTTGAAATCAGGTTGATTTGCATTTCAACGTTGATTCAACGTTGATTCAACGTTGACATGTCAACTTGTGCCCGCTGGGTATGTCCTTGCAGTTTCAATGCTCTACCACATTATTTCACTATGAAACTTGCACAGAGGATGTAGAAAACCCCTTGTACTATACTAGCTCCATTTTCAAGATTTTGTGACTTATATTTCCCCTTTCGGTACTAGGATCCTCAATTTTAAACAATCCTCAATTCTAAACAAACTTTTGTAAATTAAAGTTTCCTTTCAGTGAAAGGTGGAATTACAAGCCGACGTCAAACGTCGGCTTGTGCTGTCTTCTTCCAATTCTTCTTCTTCTTCTTCTTCTTTCTTCTTCTGGCAACCTCGTGACATTTTGCGTGACTTGCCACGTTTCGCCCTAGCTCTCTTATGCTTCGACAGATTTCAACCATACTTGAACCAAATGACCAATGGACTAGGCCAAACCTTCCATTTGACTTTGACCTTGCTGTGACCTTTGACCTAGCTATAATGGTCAAAATGTGATTTCACAAAAATGCTACTCCTTCCACAAATTTCATGCGATGAGGACATTGTTATATTATGTGACTCGACTTTAGTCGGTGTCTATAGGGTGTGCTCAGATAAGGGGTCAAAGGTCATTAAGGGGTCATTTCCGGTCAAAGTCTAAAAAATATTCAAAAAATCACTGTCTTTACAAATTACATAGCAGAGAGTCGCCATTAGCACACATGCATCGCTACTAGCCAGGGTCTTTAGTATGCCTACAGTTTTGGGGTCAAAGGTCATTAAGGGGTTACTTCCGGTCAAAAACCAAAATTATCAAAAATGTTCAAAAAAAATTTGTCTCAAAATGTAGACAGACCAGAGTAATATAACCATCATACATGAATCAGTGTTACCTGATGTATGCATGGAATTTTTATTTTGGGGGTCAAAGGTCATTAAGGGGTCACTTCCTGTTTTTAGCTAAATAACTTTAAGAATTTTTATCTCGACAACTAAACACAGAATTTTTTAATTAAAATTGGAACAATGCATTTTGTCGGTGTACATAAGGTTTTTTTTTTTTTCATTGAGGTCAAAGGTCATTAAGGGGGTCAAAAGGTCAATCAAAAATCTTAAAAAAATCAAAATCCATGTATAAGTTCCGATTAAGCTGAAATTCACCAGGAATATTTCTTATGAAATCCTAAGCACAATGCAAGAGCAGTTGACCCCATCCGTAACCCAGGGGTCAAGTTATAGGGGTCAAATTGCGGCTTGTATTCAGCGTCTGTTGACTCTAGTTTTTAACTGTTTCAGAAATTGAGTTGTGTTTAATATGTTGCTCAAAATGCAAGAAAAGGTATTGAACATAATTGCTTACAGAAAGCTTAGGGCAGTGTGCTGCGAGAGTATAGAGATGCTAATTTAAATTTTTTGCAAAACCTGCTTTCTGTAAAAGGTGGACTTTAAGTCATCTTTGTGTCTCTTTATTTTTTTAATTGCAGATGGATGGTTTTCTCTAGATTCTGTTAAGTTGTATGTAGGAAAAATATTCACAATACATATGGATGGATATATTTTGTACAGAATTGTTTACCTATAAAGTCAGAGATATCGCATCTGACAATCCTGTCAATCAAACTCCCCACAGCCTGTGATTCGTTAATAAGTAGTGTGTAAAAGGAAGTTGATTCATCTGGTGCCTTCATCAGATAAAAGGAATCGCAGAAAACTGAACAATGTTGGTACTTTTACAAGGCAAATACCAACTTTTCTAGGCATTACTGACATGTGTCTTCGAAAAGATAGTTTGCAAGTATTACTAATTAAGACCTAACTTTTGAGACTGTGTGATTTACTACTGTGTTTCTGAGTTTGATTGACAGGTGACATCAGACACAAGCTAGTTTCTTTATATTCGACTTTTATTATAACTATAGCTGCTTCACAAACTGATTGTTGTGCATTTTGTAGTTGAATGTGGTGAAAATAACTTCTGCTCTTTTCATGAAATAGGTCAGGTAATTCCTTCTTGGGAGTGTTTATTGCCCTATCTATCATAGCGCTGTCTGCTAGCATATTAGTATGGCTTCCTCATTCTACTTCCTTGCATGCACAATTTCTTGTCTGTCTCCTCTGACATTTACCACAGAATTATAACGAGAACCAGGACTCCATACCATAAACCTTCGCCTAATGGGGTAAATTTCATGTACAAATAGAGAGCTCCCTCCTCAAAAAATCTCAACAAGAATTAAGGGTATGTGCTCTTATTTGCTTGTGGGATTTTTTATGGGAGGGCACATTTAGTTTGTGTCTAAAATTCCAGTTATGTCAAGGTAGCCCATAGCGCCATTAGGCGAACGTGTACAGTATACATGCAATAGTGCGTTCAGTTGGGGGTATTCGGGGCCTTGCCGATGAAAACAATTCTGTCGCTCCTTAGATGCAGTCAGTGCGTCACACCATGAAGGAAGCCTGTCTAGTATCGCGCACTAGCACCGATTAGTTTTTGGTGCATTTCGAGCAAAACACGGATACCCCAACTTTTGCGTGTATCAAGATGGCGGTTAATTGAGTACCGGTTTTCTGGGTTTATTTCTATGCTCTAGCACAAATATACAAGTTCCTGACAAATGTAAATGGCAAAACAAGTGCATAATAGAGGAAAGTATAGTTTGTCAGTGATGACATATTTCTGAGTGTCAGTTTATTTTGTGTTGCTTGTATGTTAATTGAAATAATCTGTGATTGAAAAGACAAAGTGTTCACTTGATTACCAATGGTGCTATTGGAAGCTTCCTGTTATGTGTTTTTTATTTTCCACTGTCCATCATTTTTTTATTAAATAATTAGCACATTTGAGTACTAGATAGCTAATTTCACAGTCTGTTTTCTTAAACTCAATGCAGAGACATGCTTGGGTCCTAATTAGACCTTGGGACCATTATCAATTAAAACAAGTACCGTCGGATCCGTGGCGGTCGCTGCGGGACAAGGAATTCAATTTTGCAGTGTTGGTGTCTTTGAAGCAGGTTCAAGTTTGACCCCTATTTTGACCTGTAACCCCTCTGTGAGCTTAACCTTTGAGAAAAAAAAAATAAAGAAAAAAAATTGGGAAAAAAAAAAAATTTAGGAAAAAACAATTAAAAAAATTTTGGAAAAAAAAAAAATTTGGAAAAAAAAAAAAATTTCGAAAAAAAATTTCAAAAAAAAAAAGAACAAGAAATTTAAATTTCCCTTAATTCTCTTCAAAAAAAATCCCAATTTCCCTTAATTCTCTTCAATTTCCCTTAACTTCCCTCAATTTCCCTCATTTTCCCAAATTTCCGGATCTAAACTCTTTTTCCAGTATGGGGCGGTATAGGCCCTCCCCTCACCAAGTATCATAGCCATGTGACAAACAATGTAGACGTAACAGCATTTTTTAGCGTTTGTTACTAACGAACGGACTAACGGACTAACAGACTAACAGACGGAGAGACATGGTGACTTATAGAGCTGCTACCCGCAGCTAATAATGCTCAAGCCAGGCTAAAAGGCCTATATAAGCATGTTGGCCTAAATGGAAAAGGCAGAGAGAAACAAATTTGAAGATGAAGAAAGATTTGGGAAAAGAAGGCCACTCCCAACAAATCAAGTGAACAATTTTACTGTCAGCATTTGGGTCACGAGAATGGAAATGCTAATGCTGCTACATGTAGGTGGGCTTTGCAATGGGGATCTGTTACTTCTCAAATGTGATTGGTATAATTGAAGACCGAATTAAAAAGACTAGTTTGCGTATCACGTCTTGTCAACCAGGCTAAAATGCCGTACTGCGCAGGTCAGCAACCAATCACGCCGCGGCTTTGCCCTGACGTGAGACGCAAACTAGTCTTTTTAATTTGGTTTTTAATTATAATTGTCTTTCTAAAGCAAGAGGCAATGGCTAATATTCATTGCCATTTCATCTTCAATGATCTTTCTTGATCTATAGTAAAACTGTTCTGCTTTAAATTTGGTGTTGCAAGCTATCATGATGCATGGCCCAGGCCCATACAGGGTTCCAGACTTGGTTTACTTTAACGCACAAATCACACATATTTATGCTGTAATGCACAAATCACACATATTTATGCATTCACACACTTTCCTTATGCCTTCAAATGCAAAGTGAAAAGTCCAGCATGTACAAAATCTTGAAAACACACTCTTTCATATAGGCCCTATCCAATGATTTAATATAGAAAAACCTGATATTTTCATCTGGTTTAAAGGAGTGTTTCGTGATCCTAGCATCCTCTTTTTATGACATTTTTCAGTACATATCCACGAAAAAAGCTTATTCCCAAAATTTCAGTTGATTCCGATTTTGCGTTTGTGAGTTATGCATGATTATGTGTATTACAATACTCCATAGACAATGCGTTGTAATTTCGTTCTGGTATACACCAATCCGAGAAGCGTTTACTGTATTTGGCCCTCTATTGACGGTACCACATTTGTACCAGTGCGGGAGATTTAACTTGTTCAATGAATTCATGATCGTGTATTGAAAATCACTGTTGTGTACAATTCTGTATAGCACACTAACAAGTAAATGATAGAACCCCCGACCTTGGGACACCGCAGTTTTACGTGCAGGCAGGGTCGGGGACACCGCAGTAATGGCTTAGTCGGATTGGTGTATACCAGAACGAAATTCAAATTTCACGATATCTTTGCTAAACGAATTAATATGCAAGAAATATTTTGTAAATAAAACATTATGTAGCAAGAGGTTTCCAGTGGTATAAAAATCTCAACTTTTTTTGAGAAAAGTGGGGGGATGAGGCTGTGGATCACGAAATACCCTTTTAATAGACAAAATTATACTCTTATTATGAGAATGAACCATGAGATTATGTCCCCTTCAACAATTCAGTGAAATTAAGACACACATTGTTAAAATTAAAATTTACAATTGAAAGGGTATGTTCAAAAATCGATTATACCCCTTCAGCAAAATGCTTAAAGAAAACCCTAGTTACAGAGAGCACAGAATTAATACGAACCCTGTCAAGTATGATTCTTCTTTCCTTGGCTGACTCAAGGAAAGAACAATAAAAAATTTTCATAATACCAATAAACCTCTAGTACTGGATAATATGTAATCATTATAATGTTTTATTGTTCAATCTCAGCAGGAAAATGCTAAGCTGGCCATCACAGTGTCCAGTAGATTTATCCCAGGATGCCCAGATGCACAGGACATAGAAGCCAGACTGCCTTCCTGGGAGCTCAATATTGATGCAAATTTGGATGCAGATGATGCAACTCTGAGTAAGGTATGTAAAATATGTGACTCACTATGAAATTAATACACTGATAAGCACACTGACAACTGAAATGAACACTGAAAATATACCATAAAGCACCACTCACTGAAAAGAACACCGAAATAGTTCTTCTGTTATTCTGTATGCTAAAAGCCATTGTCCAACCACACTGAAAATGGACTGAAACACCTTTGAAAATCATAAGGCACTCATTAACCCCACTGAAATTGATTTAATCTCACTGAAATGGCCGGAGAATCACACTGAAATGAGCTGACCAGTTCCTGTTATGGAAATTACTGCCTATAGCAGACAATAGCCACTTGATATACATGTACCACTGAAAATACACTGAAAATAATTTCAGTCAAAAACAATTTCTTTTGTTGTGGTGATTTTCAGTGTAAAAATTTCATAGTGACTATGGCCATATTCATAATTGACTAAGTTACATGACGTGGGTCCATAGGCTGATGTGGCTTTTCTGTTTTAGGTCCATAGGCTGGTGTCACCTTGCGTTTTCAGGTCCTTTTTCTGTGTCATCCTCCACCACTTAAGTTTGCCATGAGCCTGATGTTCATGTCCTGAAGCAGCATCTCTATGCTGTGTTGTACTTGGTCTTTACATCTGGTAGGTGGGCAACCTGGTGGCCTAGAGACAGTGAAGTTGGTCTGGTAGGCTTGGAGAAGAAGGTGGTGGTTGAGTATACGTACAACATGGCAAAACCATTTCATCTGTTGTTGGCTACTTCCAGAATGGTCTGTTATGTTCAGCCTGCCCCTGATCTTGTCACTCCTTACATTGTTGATTGGTCTAACACCAAGGATAAACCAAGTATATCTCATATACTTTAAGCTAGCTTTATTGGTGTAATTTGCCCAAAGTCCAAAGTTTGGTTCTCTAGGTGTGATGAATAGGGAGGAGAAGGTCTCTACTCACCTTGAGATGTCTTGGTTTGACCAGATAGTGTTTTTTATTGTTATTATATATTGACACTTTAAAAGTGCATTGGTGAAGGTTATTTAAACAAGATATTCCTGAAAAAAATTGGTGTCAGTTCCAATTTACAATGTAATTATTATTTGAATGTAATGTTAAAGATGGTTCCGAAAAATGGCCAAAAGCAATTCGACAAATAAAAAAAAAGGTAAATGTGGTGACTAGTTTGCATATCTTGCGACAAAAATTGCATCGGATCTTACGACTGCCGCTTACCACAACCTCATTAAGTTACATCCCTATACGCCTCACCAGTTCTTTGAAATGGCAAAAAACAAAAAACAAACAAAAAACAATTTTTTTTTTTTTTTTGCAAATTAGCTACCTAATTTTTCCGCCAAAAATTGCATCAAGTCTTAGGGCAGCCACTTACCACCACCCTACCAAGTTATACCCCAATACACCTCACCAGCTCCGTGAAACTGCCGCTTACCACAACCTCATCAAGTTAATATCCCTATACGCCTCACCAGTTCTTCGAAATGGCAAAAAAAAACAACCAAAAAAACAATTTAAATATGCAAATTAGCTACTTAATTTGCATATTTTGCGCCAAACAATGCATCAAGTCTTAGGGCAGCCACTTACCACCACCCTACCAAGTTACACCCAGATACACCTCACCAGCTCCGAGAAACTAGCCTGGAAGCCAAAGGCATTTACACAGTTAAAAACATAGTTCACACAATACAAATGTATAAGACCCCATTATAGCATAAGGCAATTTATAAGTCATTTTAAATGATTTTAAATGTGACGTATACAATTTGTCTATAACACAGGGAGATATAAAATGTAGGGATTTGGGTACTTTTGTTCAATTTTCACAGAAATTGAAGGATTTTGACCTATGTTTTTGTTTGTCTGTTTACCCCTGGGTCGCTGAAACAAAGAATTATATTAATTAAATCACCTAATTTATAATTAATAAAGGACAAAGAAAGATAAATGCAAAAGTGTGCTTCATTTAGTTAAAACAATAGTAACATCCCTGTTGTGTACAAAAATATAACTCTATACGACAATGCAAATCAGGATCAATTCATGGACTAAGTGCACAGGGAAATGTTGAGTATGTAAATTAAATGGAACAGCCAAAATGCCAATGGGTATGTAATTTTAACTAGAACAGCCTTAAATTGATATCGATATTAATATTGACGTCACAGATTCGATTTGTCACGTGATCGTCAAACCTGTACTAAAGGTGTCAGTTCTGCAGGAACTGACACAAAAATTATATATTAAGGTTAGCAACTATTTTAAACTGTTGCGATTTGGTAGTTCATAGCATCATGTGAATGAGAGTGAGCTTTAGCAAAAATTTCATTGATTATTTCATAACATGCATGTAGAAGAATTCAAACATCACTGATATACTTTTGTAGGTCCTGTGGTTCTTGAGTTACAGAGGGCTGAAACAACAACACTTTTGTAAAATGTTTATAACTCAACAATAAATCAAGCAAGTTTTCAAAGTATATGATTTGTAGAATGCATAAATGTAGAACTTTTGCAAAACATCAAAGTGTCATTTTTCAATAATCTATTGATTTAGATAATGAAAATCATTTTTTTTTTGCTTATTCGACCAACAATACCTAGTCTACTCTTAAAGGGGCATTTCGTGATCCACAGCCTCATCCCCCCACTTTTCTAAAAAAAGTTGAGATTTTTATATCACTGAAAACCTCTGGCTACATAATGTTTATGTACAAAATATTTCTTGCAGATTAATTCGTTTTGCAAAGATATCGTGAAATTTGAATTTCGTTCTGGTGCACCAGAACGAAATTACAACGCATTGTCTATGGAGCAGTGTAATACATATAATCATGCATAACTCGCAAACGCAAAATCGGAATCAACTAGAATTTTGGGAATAGGCTTTTTTCGTGGATATGTACTGAAAAATGTTGTAAAAAGAGGATGCTAGGATCACGAAATCCTCCTTTAAGTGAATCTCATGCTGGGATCTGAATTTTTTCCCAATATTAATCTTGTGTGTGTTTTCATTGCAGGTCAACCAACATAATGGGATTTTTTCAGCATTCTTTGCAGATGTTTGCATCAAGTCTTACTCAAGTGAATCTGACACATGTAAATGGCAGGTTAGTTTATACTGTGATATGATTTAATCATTTGGGCATGATTTCCTTTGGTACAGGGCCTCTGATTGGTTCATTGCATGACAAAATCATCTGAGTAACCAATCAAAATATAGCTTTCAGCTCCACTGACTATTTTTACCATATCTCTGATTGGCTCAATACATAACCCTCTTTGTACCAATCAAAAGAGTACTTAGATGCTGATTGAATTTGGCTGGTAGTGCCCATTAGGTTAAAGGCTTATAGGATAATGCAGTATCGTTTGCACCCAACAAAAATGTGTCATAGTAAAAGCATATGAATAATGGGTTATGAATATTCCTTTTTATTACCAAATAATGTATCCCAAAAATGGCTAATTCTACATAACTTTTTCATTTTTATTATTTTTAGTAATGCTAGTGATCCCAACAAAGTTTGTAATGGACATGCAGGGCCCAAGAATCACAAGGATTTGGTACCGCAAAATTTGCCTTAACGCAAACTATGTTGATAGAAAGCAAAATCATACTTCTACGCTATTTAAATTTGGTATACACTCACCGGAGCGCTTTCACCGGGTCAACCGGCGTCTTCAGCGGATGTTATTGCTGTGAAGATTGTTGTTGCTAGTGATGTAGTACTAAGACACCTCCGATGACATCACAGATGTTGATGACGTCAAACTTGAAGTTGTTGTGCCACCCCCTTGGTTCTGGGGGTTCAGGAAGTTGTCCCAGACAACTATGTTGTATGTAAAACTATGTTGATTTACCATGTCATACTACCATTTTGCGTATCTTTTCTTGATTTCTATTATAGTGGAGCAAAGCTAGAGATCCCAACGAGCCATGTAATGGATTCAAATTATGCAGACATGCCAAAGGAGACGAGGGGATTGTCAAATTTACTATACATCTGTACCCAAAGTACAAGGTAATTATTTTCTTATGCAAATATATGCACAAAAACATATTTGCAACAATATGTGTACTATGTGCAGCGTACTTGACAGAAGCTTGCAGCATGCAGTTCAGAGTATGCAAGGATTGTTGGTAGCACATGCATATGCACACAAATTCACAGAAATATTCATTGTACTCGAGCAAATGTCGCAGCTATGCGCAAGTTGTCAACACACAGTCTTCTCTGCACGCACCTTAAAGCATGCAGTGTACACACAATCTCAATATATACCTGCAACTATTTGGTAGTTCACAGCATCTTGTGAATGGTAGTGAGCTTTGGCAAAAATTCCATTGATCATTTCATAGCGAGTGTGTAATTCAAATTTCACAGATATACTTTTGTAGGTCCTGTGGTTCTTGAGTTGTGTTGTAAAGAGAGCTGAAACAACAAAAGTAAAACGTACATAACTCGGTAACAACAATAAATTTTTCAAAATATTTGATTTGTAGAATGAAGTTTTGCAAAGCATCAAAGTATTATTTTTCAATAATATATTGATTTAGATAATGAAAATGGATTTTTTTGGCTGCTTCGACCAACAATACCTTGTAAAACAGGCAACACATGCACTACATGTAGTGCAGTGCATTCAACTTTTAAGCAAAGTATAAGGTTTTACCAAATTTACTGGTATGAAAAACAGGGAAAATGCTTTGGAGCTCAAATTTCACAACATTTTTACTATAAAGGGAGCATAATCATGAAATGTTATAATTGACAATGCTTGGTTACTAAATAAGTAAGTACAAGAACAAAAAAAAACAAAAAACAGTTGTATTGGTGTAAGCCGACTTAACCTTATAGTTTCTTTTTAAAAATACATTATTTATTTTGGGGCCACATCCATGTTTGGTGCTTTTGAAAAGTTAGGGAAAATTAAATCGCAAAGTATCACACAATTTTAGTGGGTGTTTTTTTTTTTATAATAAAAGGTGTTTTACCCTATTCTACCAACACTATTTATTTTTAACCTTTTACGCCAATATAACAGTTCTTTGACTAGACCTAGATACCTAAGTTGATTGGAAAATTGACTCCATCTATTGGTCGGGTTTTGTCTGACAGTGTCACAAATATTGTCATATTTTTCAGCCACCCTGCTTCAGGGTAAGTATTCTTTCCAAATTACTTGGTATCCACCACACAGAAAGGTTGAAAGTGATTTATGGTGCTATATGGGACTACATCAAGAAGAATGAATTACAAGATCCATATGAGCCGGGCATCATCAACAACACAAAGCAATTCTGCAAGGTTGGTTAACAGGAATACTGTATTTAACATATTTAGCACCCCAGGCCCTTAACTCCATGAGAACTACCTGCTGATTGGCCAAAATGAATATTCTGTCCAATTTTGAATTAATAAAATCATCTGTAAATACAAGTTTGACCATAAATAGTTTAAAGCCGAGTCATAATTGGCAATTGAAATGAGCATTTCAAGTTATCAACCAATCAGAAATGCTGTTAGATGACTTATAGTATCCAGGGGGTTAAGTCAGTCACTTTTGGGAGACACTTATTAAAATTATGAAATGCATGTCAGAACTAAGGGGCACCACACTTAATAGGGGGGTGCCGCATTGCCAAATTCAGCATTGATTCTGCGCCATTCCAAGCAATGAAAGTCAAAACTTTGCGCGCTTTGACAGCACAAAATCATTTGAAGGATCATTTTAAGACTGATATTCAACTTAATTATAACCAAAATTACTTCTTGGTAGGTCCTATTTGTCCAAATATTCCTGTGTCACAATTGTTTCGTCTTAGCCCTAGGTGCCACAAACCCTATCTACGCTACGCTACGCCACGCCACACTGTTCGTCTTTCCCATATACCAGATTGGGTTCACCTTTAAAATTGGTTTGTTTCATAACACATGTTGATTTTTATGAATTTTAGGATGTGCGTAACGCAAAGAGACCAAACTAGTGTACCTCTGGCAGTTATCGTTTAAAACCCGATATCAAACGATTATTTACGTCTTAAAAACTTGAAGGTTACTTCAAGTTTCCGCATGTAGCACTTTAGCATGCATTATCGACGCAACACATTATGCATGCGAACAATCACACACTTTTATTGTAAGTTTACAATGCGAATCAGTGGCGAAATATTCAGGAGGTACACTATTTTGCTCTCCACGAGTGACACACAAACAAGATACAAGATATTTTATTTTCCCATAATTCACATGAAATCACACAAGTATACATTTTAAAAAACAAAGGCAATATCAAACAAACGAATTATGGAGGGGATGACCAGAAGGCCAGTAAGGCCAGAGGAAGTCACCCCCCTTAACAAAGCAATGTTACCATCAAAAGAAGTAAAAACAATACAAAGTATAACAAACAAACGAGAAACACAATGCTCAAGAATTAATCATATTTTGAGATCAAGTCACGTTTATATATCTTACGGAAATGTTTCAATGAATTTGCCGTTTTTATTGAGTTTGGCAATGAATTCCATAATATTGGACCAGCAGTACGAATGGCATGGTCAGTAAATGTTTTGTTGTTCTTCATTAAGTTGAATTTATCTGCGTTTCTCGTTTGGTAATTATGAATATTGGAACGTAGTGTAAAGAAGCCATCAAATACGCCCGGTAATTCATTATTACTGTACTTGTACATAAACACCCCCAATTCAAGTTTGTAGGTGTCTGCAAGAGTTAAAATATTGTATTTGGCAAATAAGGGAGCAGTATGGCTTCTATAATGACTATTTGCTATTGTCCTCACAGCCCATTTCTGTAATTTCATAATTTTATCCAAGTATGTTTTACACGTATCCCCACAAATCAATATTCCGTAATTTAAATAAGGTAAAACAAGAGTACAATATAGAGAATACAGGATACGATCAGGTACATAAAATTTAAGTTTGTTCATAACTCCAATATTTCGCGAGATGGTTTTTGCTATACAGTTTAAACTTGGTGGCGCCAGTACTCTTTGGGTCTAAAATCTTGTTGGGTGTTGTAAATCTTAAGCAAATCTAAGCCCACACTTCACTGATGCTGTCCACTATTGATTTGATACGTCAGGTTTTCCAGGTCAGGCGTATGAGGGCCAGTGAAATGCCAAAGCATATGCAACGCATTCTTGAAGCACCATTACCAATCGCCATTAACCATGTCATTACTATGGATGCAGGAGGTCAAGGCAGTACAGCCACATTTGAACTTGATGTTGAAACTGTAAGTTGATAAATGATTTTTAAAGACACAGTACATGCTATATCTTAGCCTTGATTCAAGGCTTTTGCCTTTTTCTTCTTTCTTCCTTTTTTAAAAATCACTTTCACCCAGGGAAGTGCAACTTTTGCTTGAAATTGAACATGAAACCCAATTGACTATAAATGCTATAGTTTATATAGGCCTAGGCCTATATTGCTTGTAGATCAATGTTTTGTCTGAAGTATTTCGATGTCATTCTTGAATGTCATTCTATCCATGTACTGAGCATGCTGGGTTTGGCCACAGAGGGGCCGGCCTGAAGGTTCATGTGTTTGACCAGGGTTTCACTTCCTTGATCTGACCTGGGAATCCCTGCTGGCTGCTTACAATAGTATCAAGCACACTGTATGCAAGAGACAGGGTACTCTCACACTAAAATGACATTCCCGCAGAGGTATGGCTGGATGATGTTCTATGTATGTTGTGTGACAATGGTTTTAGTCTTTATATCAATGGTTATAAATGATACAAGTGATAGAAAAATGCATTAGTCTCTAGAAAGCCTGAGGACTTGGAGCAAGTCTAGCTATATCTATCGCACAGATGCTCTATCGCTAAGATAAAAGTTTGATAATACAAAAGCAAAGAAAATATGGTGATTTGAGTGTATTATGGATCTTAAATGCTATTATAAAGTGTGCTGAGTTTGGGATTAAGTTTTTCATATCATTTTGTATTTTTGCAGGAAAATGGGTGTGTATCAATATCTCCTCGTCAAAAGTTACCAGACACTGAAAACCCATCAGCAAACCCTGACCAAAATGGTGTGAACCCAATGTCATCTCAGCCAGCAAACACCCAAGGACGACCAGCATCGAATGTGGCTTCTAAACCATCTAGCAATGCTCCATCAACTCTCAGTTCTCCAAGCCAGATGCCTTCTGCAAGGAACGGGATGAAGACTGTGCCCCAAGGACATGTACCACCGACTAGTGCTGCTTTTACGAATAATACCCATGAAGGGCTTACTTCGAACATGAGTTACGAATCAGCAAGCTCTGCACCATCAACCATCAGTCCTCCTAACCAGGTACCATCATTAAGCAATGGGTCAAAATCTGTACCCCAAAGACCTGTAGCACCCATCGATACTGCTTTCCCAAATACTCATACAGCATCTACCAATAATGGCAACTCCTCATATCTACCTCAGACTCCAGCCCAAACTAGACCTAGCTTGACAGCCAAATCATCAAGTGTTCAGAACCCAAGATCTCCTCCAAGTACAATAACGTCCCCAGACTATGTTCCTACATCAGTTAAGCAAAGATCAAAGTCTTCCTCAGATGTCATAGAGATTTGTTCAGCTTCATCAGCAGGGATCTTCCACAGTAGATCTTTAGCAAAGAGCTCAGATTTACTTAAACCAGCAAGTACTTGTTCTAGTGTTCCTTCAACAAGCTCTGGTGCATCTTTAAGGAGTGGCAATGGAGAAAGTAATACCACAGCAACCACTGAATCAGGAGGGGTTGCACAGGATAGTGAAGCAGGCCCATCTAGATCTGGTGACAATGGTAGCATGATTGGAACACCAAACATACCTGTAAGTAAAGTATGTTATATTGCTATATGTACATGAAGGGACTTATGTCAAAATGATGCAGTTGACCACTACAACATGACATCAAATGTGGCACATTTGAAACTGAAATTAAGGCAAAAATATTGAGTAAAAACAATAAAATACTACAAAGAAAATTTACATCACAAAGCTTCAGAACTTTAGAACCAAGTATGCTAGTCCTTCAGTGTTTTCAGTATATGATAGCCTAATGTATGTATAAGGTAATGCTTTAGTATTGTAACTCAATTTTCCAAAAAATGCCTCTTTTGGTCCCCATGGAGCAAAAGTCTGGTTGAATTGGTGAGACCAGTGTAATAGATGATACAAGTTGTCAATTCAAGAGAGTTTATTTCATTATGTAACTTTTGAAAGTTTGGAGATCTAACTTTTGAAAGTTTGGAGATCTAACTTTTGACAGTTTGGAGATCTAACTTTTGACAGTTTGGAGTATCTCAAGCTTATTTTGACTGTCAGCGGGGTTTTATCTTCTAGGGCAGACTCCCATGAATCCTGTTGATAGAGATTTTAGAAGAAAACAAAATACAAAGAAAGGTTTAAAGTATCAATTATACCTCACAGGGCTTTAATATTTTCATGCAAATTGTAAACATTAATTGCAAGCAGTAATAGCCCTAACTACATTATAGGTGTGGTACCTGCCAACCAATTTGCCCCAGGGAGGCATGCTGGATATTGATTGGGTTTTGTTGATTTCAGCACAATGTTGGTTGATATACATTTGCCATAGTGTGCAAATAAAAAAAGTGACAATAATGTACTTTATTTCCATTTTCTTCTAGTCTTCTACACAGTCTACAAATACTCTCCTAGAATCCTTCAAAGAAGAACTCTCTTGCGCCATATGTACACAAGAATTACAAGAGCCCAAAGATCTGGAATGCAGTCATACATTCTGCAAATCCTGTCTTCAGAAATGGCTGGAATCGCAAAACCAAAAGACGTCCATCCCATGTCCTGTATGTCTGAAGGACACCCAACTCTCTGATGGAGGAATTGATGGTTTGAAGACAAGTCGTATCATCAAGAATCTTGCGGACCAGGTCAGATCTGCTACTGCAGGATCGGTGCTGAATTCTGCATGCAAGATCCACGAAAATATGATCGTTTGCATCCAGTGCAAGACTTGTGACCAGTTTGTGTGTGAAAAATGTGTTGTCATCTGCAAGAGGCTTGCGCATGAGGTCGAAGATCATCCTGGAAGATTTCGTGATGCAACTCCAGGTCAGATGCTTCATCCACTCTCGGATAAGAAACGGAAGTATTTGGAGCATCTGCAAGAAAATAAGAAAAGAAAGAATTCTTGGAAGTTGCAAGTGGAGCATATCACTCATGCGGTAAGACGGTATAGTGACGGACTGAAAGAAAAGATTCAAAAAGATCTGGACACAAAGTTGGAAGAGATTGAGAAGTTAGCAAAGGAGGGCGAGGAAACATTTGAAGCTTATGAAATGGAAATGACAACATTGGTGAAAGAGGTTGATGGCGCTATTCAGAAACAAACAAAGGTGAAGGCAACAACAGAAGCAGCAGCAGCGCAACGGTCAGCTACAGCACAAGCAGCAGCACAAACAACAGCAGCTCCTAATATAACTTCATCCCAACAACCTCATCAAGTCCTGCCGTATCAAGTACCTGGACAGAATTTACGAATGCCATATGCGGGACAGCATGGTTTACAACCCATCATGGGACAGCAGATACCTACTGGTCAAAGGTGGTCACTACCAGTCATCAATGGTCAAGCATGGACAATGCCTGGTGGCATTGGTGGACAACAACTTATGCCACAACATATATTGAGCTCTGGTCTGGGTGGGCCAAGCATGGGTCCAGTGAATGCTCTTGGACATTTTGGTCCCATAGGTCCACCTTTAGGTGTCGCTTATAATCAGTTCGGATTTCCCTTTAATGGTTACAGTAACCACGGTAACAACACACAGTTGCACGCAGCTTTACAACAACCTCCTCAGGGATCCGTCCGTGCAGAGAATCATGGGAGCCAGACTGTTTCTCAGCAACAAAACCCTGAGAAAAGCGCAGTACAAAAGGCAGCAAATGATGAGTCAGAAAAGGTTTTGAAGAAAGCCATCCAGAGTGTCCCAGCAAACCGTATGCTGACCTTTGTAGCCAGTGGTCACCACCTGCAGAAATCTCCTGTTGGACAAATTGTGTATCAGTGGTGGTGATTTGTTGTTATAGGCTCATAGAATGGGAATTTGTGAACTTTAAATGGAGTTTGCAACTTTCTAGACAGGATGCAGCTGGACAAAAATTAAAAGTGGTAATAAATGTTGTGGTTAAAAAGGTAGACATAGGTTTAGATACATTGTATAGGTGTGTAGGAGTGCCAAAATCTCATATCCTGTGTATGTGGGTCGCCAGCATAGGTCAAAGATCTTAATGATGTCAAATTGTTCAAGTTTGCATGTGTTTACACAGTATACACCTATACAATGTATCAAAGCATGTGTTCGGCTTTTAACCACAATGTTTAGCAAATCTCTATAGGGACCAAGCTATGGAATACTGCTACCTATCTATTCAGGAAATTTCCTAATTGCAGGATTTTTTTAAAGGTGAAAAAAGGTGTTTTTTTAGGATTTGTGAAAAATTGTTTTCAGGAAAAGTGTTAAAGTGGCTGACATCTCTGTGAAATAAGGTGTCACTTAAAATAAAAAAGCATAATTTCTGTAACAAGATTTGTGTATATTCAGCATGCAGTTACACAGTGCTGCTTGTTTGCTACAGTTTGGGGACTCTTAATCAGTCAGCTAAATGTACATGTAAAGAGGTGTTTTTTTTTTGTTTTTTTTAGATTCAAGTTAACAAATCTTAACATGGAAATTTTTCAGGATTGCTAATAATTGAGTTTAGGAATACCTATTGTGAAAGTATGTGTATTTTTTAACTCTTTGTACAAATGTACTAATTGGTATAATATTGAGGTTATGAAAGAAGTACTAATATTGATAATATACTTTTGTAATCCTCTATGTCCATACCATGCCATCAATTTTACAGCTAAATATTGTTTTAAGTGTGGCAATGTTGCCCTAGATGTACATGTATCACCAGAGATATAGCTGTTATTTGATCAGATAGTATTGGGATATCATTACGTTTTGTTACCTGGAGAGATTTCATCATGTCTCACCTCCCTTTTCAACCAAATCGACGGTAATAACTCTTGTAGTGAGGGATCAACATTTAACCACAAATTGCCTCAGGCAAAACTCACTTCCTGGGAACTGAATACCACACAAGGTCTTTTTTATGTAACTAATTGACCCATTTGTGTTATATACTGCCTCTAGCTATAATGACGTCCTTGTGATCTGGTCAACTCATTGACAGATACGGAGGGAATTCAATTTTTGATAAATTCTCTCCTCTCCAGGTAGTGAAACGTAATAATCATGTAGAAAGCATGAAATGTAAAGCCAAATGACAAACAGGTGTCCTAAAATTTGTTATATACCTAACAAACCCAAGAATATTTTTGAACACTTTTTAAACATGTCAATATTTTTTTTTTAAATGTTTTAATGTTTTGTTTTATAAAGATCATAAGAAACATCTTAAAACCTTTTGTACAAAAAAACCTACCAAAATGTTTTTTATAATGTTGGTAAAATGTTGCGTAAAATAGTTTTTTGCAAACATGTAGAAAGAAAGGTTTAATTAACAAACATTGGTTGCAGTCGTGTTTTTAGATATTTTTTTCTGTGAAAATATTTTTAAAATTATGTTTTATAACTTTCATTTTTAAAGCCTTAATATATGATTTTCGGTCACATTTTAATCTAGTTATTCTTTATAACGTATTAATTAGTAAAACTGTCAGAAAAGTTTTTTGATCATTTTAAGCCAAACTAATGAAGTAAAATGAAAGAATTCTCACCATCTTAGCCGCTGTGTTCTATGGGGGATTTAAGGTCATAATTATGACTTTAAAATTCAAACTTGCTCTGTTGTCTTAAAAATACAATTAATTTGGCTTAATCCAATTAGGTGAAAGTTGGAACATATGTAAACATTACAAATATGACACAAAAATTGACCAAACTCATTTTTAAAGATCAAACATTATGGCTTTAACCATGTTAACCCAATATTCAAACTTTTTCTGGCAACCAATATGCTCCCATATCGTCACTGGGCGGGAATAACCTCATATGTTCTTTTGGCCCTTGAACATGGATTAAGCCTTGTAGGTGTAGACTTTATATTGAAGAGGTTGCTTTATCTATGTTCAAGGGCCAAAAGTACATGCAGGAAACACCTCATATTTACTTTTGGCCCTTGAAAATGGATTAAGCCTTTTAAGTGTAGACTTTATATTGAATGGTTTACTTCATCCATGTTCAAGGGCAAAAAGTACATATGTGACTCATCACATCGAAAGAGACCACCTCGCGGCAGAAATGAAAATGGGGATTTAAACACTAGGATAAACTGCTGCTTTTTAGCTTGAAAATGACACCTTACTTGTTGAAATCAGATACCGTAAAAATGTTTTATGAGGCAAAACAAACTCAGAATTCTTTTTATTTTCTTTATATTTTTCCATTTTCTTTCATTGTTATCTGCCATTGAAGCTAGCCGCGAAGTGGTGTGTTTCGATGTGATGGGTCACATTTGAGATTTTTCCCGCCCAGTGACGATATGAAAATGTTATGAGAATGCTTTGTATTGGCTTTCTCCTAAAAAATGCAAACAAAGGATGGAGGCAGGGGGAAAAAGGGGTGATTGCTTGGAGGCCAATTTTATGTATACATGTGGTCTCTTTTCCATCAGTGGGGAATTTTGAAATTGATTATCTTTGGTAACCTTGTATTTGATTATTCCATTTAAAATCCACACTACAATATGTTAGAAATATCTTCCACAGAGGAGTATGAATTTTGAATGGAATGAACAGAAAGGCAGCTCCATTTGAATTTCATACACCCTCTAGATTCAACCTGAATCTTCCACAGAGGGAGGGTGAGTTTCAATTAGAGTTGGTTAATGTTCTAATTCTATTTGAAATTCATACTCTCCTGTAGTAGATACTTCCAAAATTTTGTGTGGACTTTTAAATGGATAAGCCCATGTTGGTATTGCCTTCCTTCAGCATTCAGGATATCATGTGCCAGTGAGTATGTGAAATTTTTGTCAAGATGTAAATATGTAATGTTACTCTGAATGTATTCAATATGTTAAGTGTGCTTTTGGTCTCAGGGATTGACATTAAGTTATGATGAAAGTAACATTTTAAACAATCATGAAAATGTGTTACAGGCTTTAAAATGACTCCATCTACTATTAACAGATCCATTGTAGGATGGTAGAAATCAGATAAAGGGTAACATGTACAAAAGAATGTAACTTAAATACAAACAAGTTCAACTGTTATAGTGCTTGTATAGTCTAGTACAGTTAGTGATCTATACGAGGGAGCTGTTTTGCGCACACAATCATTCCGCATCTATATGGCATCTGTAAACTTGTGCCTGTGTACACCAGTGCTTTGAGTGAAGCAAATTGAAGCGGCATCCAATGAAATGTGCAAATTGGGCTATAATCCAGTTGAAATCCATACACCCCTTTGGAAGACCTTAATCTTCCACACAGGAGTTACCTGAATGAGTGATTCCATTTCAAATCTACACTCCCTGTGTGGGAGATTAAGGCAACTGGAATAGCACAATGATGCCACTGAGTGCACTGAGTGCACTAAAATAAAAACACTATATAAATATAGACTGGTAGCTATTTTCTACATGAAATGGAGGAGGGGCATTTTTTTTTAATCATCAAGCGGAGTATGGTTTAAAAAATGTAAACTACCAGAAAGGATTTTTCTTTGATATCAGTTTTACACATCATGTATGTGTAATGTGTCTATAGACAAGGTGACACACGATCTTAAACACTTTTGTTTATTGGCAGTAAGTTGCCAACGACATTGGTTCAAACCCCATGGAAATTGATGATGACCCATGCAGATTTTTAGACCTTTAGCTTATTTCTAACACTGGGTCATGTATAATACTTGAGTTATAATATAACTTGATACATAATGGACTTCTACCAAGTTTTACAATATATCATGTTTTTGAACAGTTAATGTACACATCTTGTATTTAATCCACCTGAATGAGTATGTAGAGCAGGGGTTCTAAATTATATTTGCTTGTGGGCCACAGAGGGGCAAACTCATTTCAAAGATCTTCATTTGAGGACCAAATACACCTTGTTTTGCTTTACTGTACATGTTAGATCTTTTCAAGGATCAACCACAATTGGCCTGCGGGCTGCCTATTGGGAACCCCTGGGTCCGTATGCACAAAAGAGTTAGACCGGGTCTAAAGTTAGACCTGGTCTAAGCAGAATTTAGTTCCACCAGGAATGGACCTTTACTCTTATTTCCTTCCTAAAGTAGCTAGCAAATTTTAAAGATTTAAATGCAAAGTTAAAAAATAATACAAAAGAACTTAAGAAAATGTAAAGGAAAATGTCCTTTCTTCTGGTATGAAATTCCACTTAGACCAGGTCTAACTTTAGACCCAGTCTAACTCTTTTGTGCATACGGACCCTGATGTAGAATATTTATAACACTACTAGTACTTCTGTTATTTAGACTAGATTTTACTTATTATTTGCATGTTTTAGACTAGAGATGACTAACCCTACCATGAATAAATAAAAAAAAATCATGGAAACTTTCACTCTTGGGATAAGGTGCTGTAGAACAAAAACTGTTTTTCCGTTTTGGGAATGTTTTTTGCGTTTGCTGTAGGGGGAGAGCGGGGAGTGTTCGCCCTAGGGGCAGGTTCGCCCACCCCTTGTTTCTCAGCACTACGGCTATCGGGGAATTTGGTGATGGCAAAATTAGGTGACATAGGTCATTATAAACTTCTCATATTAGCTACGCTATAAACCTGCCCCAATATGGGGCAAGTTCGCCACTTTGCAACACTTTTTTGTTTGCTCTATCCTGTTGCTATTGTAAGGCCTATAGTTCTGGGACTGTGGCTGTATATAGCTAAGACATAGGGCTTTCACATAGGCTAATCAGGTCATCTCTAACCTTAAAATTGACATCGCTAGGCAGGTCAGAAAAATATAGGGCGAACACTCCCCTATGCATGAAAAATCAGCTGCTTTTAGACGATTTATTTCGACTAAAAAATGTGAGCGAAATGAGGGGAAAAAATTGCAAACGCACCCAAATTTTAACTGTTTAAAAAGGTGTGGCTTTTTAATTGCAAACGCACCCAAATTTTAACTGTTTAAAAAGGTGTGGCTTTTTAATCATACGGCACTAACTTTTTTCAAAAAGAGATGCCTAGATGTTTAGGGTTTGTTATTTTGCTGAGTAGAATATGAATAGTGAAATCTGTATAACATTTTGTGTAAAAAATGGGGGCTGTTTGTCTTCCATGGCTTTAAGTAATAAACAGTTCATAGCTATGTACCATTTGGGGTAGCTTTTGCATAGATGATGTACAATACCTTTTAGGGCTATAAAGTTGATCGTGTGTGATACACAATCTGTGTGCAGCTGCCCCTATCGCATTTACCACTTAAGCCAGCTCAGCTACGTAGGCAGAAAAACAACTGAAATTACCTGGCGCATATCTTTTTCTATTGATGTTAAAAACAATTTAGGTCACTCCCATTTTCATTCTATTTTAGGCTTCTTGCTGTATCTTTCTTATTCTGTGGCGTAGCTAGGTGGAAAGGGATGGCACATGCCCTGGGTGCCGTCTTAATAGGTGGGTACCAAATCAATCAACTCAGGGGGCACCATTCTGTACCCTTGCACCTGGGTGCCACAACCTCTTAGCTCTAGCTATGCCACAGTTTTAAATTTTATTTTCATTTCAAAGTATGTTGATAGATAGATATGCAATTACATGGTTCACTAATTAGGGGCAGCAACAATTCTCAGCAAAACTTGTTGGGAAACCTATGGAATAATTATACTTTGATATTTCTCTTATTTTAACGTGCTGAAATGCCGCTTTTCTTGGCTGACAAGTCTAAACAGTATGCTTCCCCAACTCCCCCTTCCCCACTAATCAATGTTGGGTACTGCTAAGAACGCACTGCATGTTTCAACATTGTTTGGGGGAATGACATGCTTAAATATTTAAATTACCCAATTGAAAGTGTTCCAACACTTTTGACAAGCATTGTAGGCTAGTTCTCAAAATATTGATGTCCTCTATGCTGGAATATGACCTAGTATTTTTAAAGGCTATATGTGTGATTGTAATCTGCTAACAATGAATGTATTAAGGGGGTACTACACCCCTGTGGTAAATTTGTGACTATTTTTGCATTTTTCTCAAAAACTAATAACACACTGGTAACAAAAGTTATGTGTATTATAGGGGCAAGGAATCCAATTACTACACTGAAATTTCAGTAACTCAAGACAAGCTGTTCAGTATATATGATAGAAAATGAGGTACATCCTAGCTGTACCTTATTTCTTATCAGAAATAATGAACCGCTTGTCTTGGGTCGCTGAAATTCCAGTGTAGTAATTGGATTCCTTGCCCCTATAATACATAACTTTGTTACCAGTGTGTTATTAGTTTTTGAGAAAATGCAAAAATAGACACAAATTTATCGAGGGGTGTATTTCTTAATGTCTCCAACAATTCATATAACAGTAATTGACTCAGGAACTCATTATATCAAACAACTTCAGCGACAATAAAATTATTAACACAAAAAAAAAAAAAAAAAAAAAACTGTGGTGTTTATTTTCTCTTCATTTTTTCATTCAATATATAATTTATACACGTATGAATTAATTGTAAGTACCGTATTGGTCCGAGTATAGTCCCACCCGTTTTTTAGGTGAAATTTTTTCACAATTGGGGGTGGGATTATACTCGAATTTAAAAAAAAATGCATTCATATTCAATGCATTTTAAATTATCAATTTTCATATTAAAAACACAAAACAAAAAAAATTTTTTAGGTCAACCATGAATGATCCTAGCATTTAGGTCTAGATCCAGAGCCACTCCAAAACCGAAAAAATGAATAACTTGAAAAAATTTTCTAGAATTTTTCGAAAAATGGGGGGTGGGACTATACTCGAACGTGGGACTATACTCGGACGAATACCTACAACTGTCACGCATTGAGCATGACACTCACGCATTAGGGCTGCTACACATTGAGCGTGACAATAGGCACTCAAGTTCCTCACGCTCTTACAGTCACACCAAGGTTCTAGCTTTCCCAACTTTCTCCATTTTTGCAGTGTATTTCCCGGACGAGCCCCCAATTTTGTTACGAGTCGTACTTGACTCAAGGCCAAAAACACCTTTTACCCAAATTCACACGAATGCACAACACAAATACACTGTTTGATTAAGCTAACAAAATCTAAGTCTTTAATTGAAAGTAAGATATGATTGGTACAATATATGACACCAAATGCATACAAAAATAATCACACAATCACAATAATATTTTAACTACTCAGTACTTAACCAGCAGTCGTCTTGTAGGTGATGTAAATCACTTGTCCTGCGAAAATCAGCGAAGTCCTTTGTACCCTTGCATATCCTTGCGTATAAAATCCTCACACAAAAATGGTGCTGCTTTCTCCAAACATTTATCTCCTTGCGCTGCTTTCTCCAAAAATGGTGTTTCACCAATCACTCTTTCTCCAAGGAACAGGCTTTTTCTGCATTGCTCCACTGTATTTGACAAATGTGTTGTTTTCAAAATACCAGACTCCAGCAAGTCGACAGAAGTTTAATCCTTCGATGAGGAAGAGCACATTCGCGTAAATCTCCTTTGTTGCTGTATTGAAATAGCTCAATTATTGGTTTTGTAAACTGGTTAAAGTGCACTTCTTTTTTGAAGCACGAAGACCAACACACACATGTGGAGTTTTATAATCTCCCATGACATTTTGTCATCAGCAAATTCAAGATCTCACATATTTATACCCCTAATCTATTAATAGACCATTCTGTCACATTTACTTCCTGTTTTTTTTTTTCCAAAATGATCTCCATTTCACAATCCAAGGGATTTTCCCAAGATTAATTATACACATTAACCTTTCACATTACATCACTTCCTGAGGTTTTTCCCATGGTGCAATACATTGAACTGGGGATTTCCAAGTTTCAAACATAGATCTGACTTTGTTTACAATAACTTGAGGGAAATCCCAAAATGACTTTACAGACCAACGCTTGCAAGTGCAAGGGGGTTTCCCATCTCATGAAATACTTTCAGCTTGTAAACAAAGCTAAATAACTCAGGGCACATCACACTACTTGATTGAGCGCGCACATTGTCTCAATAAAATCCTGTTTTGGAAGCTTAAAAACTTTATAATGTAGAGTATCTCTAAAAATGTTATGTAGAAGCTTAATATGCCTGGTAGGATTGAGGAAATCTTGAGCCTAAAAACCTTGCTTGCAATTTACACCCCTGGTTAGTATTGATTTAAAAAAAAAGTCATAATCGCTAGTATCGTTGCAATTCCTTTGTTGGTCCTTATTCTCTGACACTGTCTAACGAAATTCTGGACATTGATTCGCTTGTCATAATTGAGTAAATTTCAAAGCCTATGCCATACCAAAACACTGTGAAATGGACGTAACATTTTTAAAATGGAAAAGGCAGAAGGCTGAATTGTTACATAGTTCTTTACGGTTGGAATGTAGTCACCGAGTCGAAATATCTCTAAAATAAGCAAATTGATTTCATTTCATTTCATTCGTCAGAAAACATATAAAATACATATATATATATTGCACATTCAAAAGCACTACATCAAAAAAAAAAACAAAAACAAAAACAAAAACAAAACAACAACAACAACAACAACAACAACAACAACAACAACAACAACAAACAATTAGATATTTTTAAATATCTAATTGTTTTTTTGTTTTTTGTTTGTTTTATACAAGCCCATTGAGTAAGTTCATCAGGACTGTTAGATATCATACCATTGGCAAACCCTGCTTCACAAGTCCAACAATTTACTCCCCCTCCAGACGTCCCGTCCCCCGACCGGAAGACCCCATCAGCGACGAACCAGCAACACCCCACTCCCACCGCCAGAGCGCACAGTTCCCCGCAGCAGCCAGCCACACACATGAGCTAGTGATCATATCCCTTCATAAACAAGTCCGCCATCACAGACCACGCGTCACAGCAAAAACCAAGACACTGACCGGAACAGGTGGTATCAGGGTCTATTTTAACGCGCCTCCTGGCACGTTCGTGCAGTGAGAATAGAAATCCGTGCAGTGAGAATAAAAAATCCGTGCTTAAAATATGTCTATACTAGTTTCAGCCCGAAAAATGACTAAGAAATTAAAGAAGTTCCTCCAGAAAGTAAAACTGATCTAGACGGGAAATCCTATATTGTATAGTTTGTGGTGATCAGTCAAACATTCAATTGGCAGGGGATATCAAGAACAATGCCTCTGGTAACGCCCTTTCCTCACAATCTTTTGGTCACGTGGGGGAAGCCACTGGACGAGAAAATCCGCAACAGGCGTGGGGTCAGCTCCATATACCGGACAGAAATTGTCCAGAACTGCCCTGTGCATCTTCTTTTTTAGACCGTTAAACACCTTAATTTGGGGGCAAAAGTAGTGTAATTTTGCAATTTACCACAACATATCACCTTTGTGCTAAAATTGAGTGAAATGGAAAGGTTTTGCGCGCTTCGTGCACAATTTGCACACATTCCTTTCGACATTTGAAAAACCCGCCCATATATTTGTATGTTTCTTTTTTAATGTTAGGGTAAATAGGAAAATAACAACCAATAAAAGCAATGTTTCCTATACTTTACAAGACCAGGGACAATAAAACTTTGGATGCTCAATTCTACTTCAGTGCCAATGAGGTTAAGAAAATGGCACTTGTTCCAAAATATACAATACATAATATTGTATAGTGCTGACATTCAAAGTTTAGATGTCTCGTGGCAAGCATAAAATTGGATATCGCTGTAAAATGTGTCATAAAAACAGAACGGCAAGTGCTAATTACTTTGAATATATCATGTGTTTTAAATCCTAAAAATTCAATCTGGCTATAAAATAAAGATGGATTCTTTGCACTATTGCACTTTTTGGACTCACCCTGTATATTGCTTGTAGAAAATAAACACCCTGTTTATGGACTGAACTTCAAGTGTTTTAAGTTGAGCACTATAGACATTTAGTTCATGAAGAGTGTGTTTAATCTTTTGTAATGAATTTGTATGCAACTTTTTGTATTAAAAACTTCGGTCGAAGTTTTGCCACAAGTTAAAAAAAATAACGGTTAGTTCATGAAAAGAAGAAGTGAAATTTAGCAAAACGCGACGAGGTTTATTTGCCCGTAAGCGAGCTCTCTTGTTCCGCTATTGTATCCGCTATTGTATCCACTATTGTATTCTATTCATAAAAGCTACTGCAAGAATCGCGGCAATCCCTGATATTGCTGATGTCTACCGCCGGCGTTTCGCATTTATTAACAATCAAAATTATCCCATACTCTTACATTTATAGTCTTATTCTCACCTTTTATATAATATTCAGAAATTGAATTCGGAAAACTACTAACTTTTCAAGTGAAAATATATATTCCATCGAAAATATATCAGACTTAATTGTATACATAGAAATCTATTATACCCAACCCATAAGTGCCCAATGCACCCAAATATCCCCGCAAATATCTCATACACGATTTTATTCATTCATTTTGGGCTTTATACACTCAGAAGTCGTCCAAAATGGCAACATCATCAGCATGATCAAACCCTCTATGACTTGTTCACTAGTTGATGCTTTACAAATTACCCTCACTTGACCAAACACGCATAATACATGATCGAAACACCCAGCAGAGTTTTACATAAGATTATGTGGCTTGTCTTAACGATTCAAAAGATGCCACTTTCTTACCCACCCGGCTTACCCACTGACACTAGCTAATTTGCATGGCAGAAATCTATAGTGCGGACACTCTTCAGTCGCAAACCAACAAAATTCGTGCTATTTTGGCGTTCTTGCAAAAGAAATCTCGTGAATCGAGTGCCCTCTCAGCAATATCCCTAGATGTTTGCCAATAATGACACACTCTAGAAACGCCAACATAAATCACCCAACAGCTTCATTTTAAGAATTATTTCAGTATCCAAATCAATAGGAACAGAAAGAGTATGGTCTACACATTCCAGGAAAATGTTTTATTTGTTTCTTCCGCCATTCTATATTTCCCTAAAATTATCACATTTTTTCTCCAAAATCCTGTGTAAATGATTCTCCACGCCACGCAGAAATTATGTGCGATAAATCATACAAATTTGCCACAATTTTACATCACTTTAGACAGTATTGCAATATCTTGATGATTTTAGGCGTTTTGAACGGCAACTTGAGTATTTTCAGAAATCAAATATCGCGCCAAGGGGATGACACTCTTATTCACGCATTCATTTACAACGCAAACTTGTATCGAATCCCGGTGGTTTGCGACCAATGAAATGCCCGCACCCCTGGATTTATTAATCCCTGGTATGAATTATGTATTAGATTTGTCAAGGCAATAACCACGATCCGTTTTGTAATAATATAAAAGCACTTGCAATAGAATCCCGCTGAGTTCAATGAACTGCGCCCTGATGGAGAAGTGCCCCATAAAGAAGCTATCCCATTGACCTCTATTAACAGGTCAGTGAGCTCTCCATACACAAATGAACAAGTACAATAGGACAAGGCCAGCACCTATTACCTGCTTAGTAACATGTTATTTTGAAGTCTTGAAGATTAGTAATCGTCTGTGCATATGAACTGCGCATTGATGATGCAAAATATTAGTTCTATATAATATAAAATTACAAATACTGGTATTATGATATACAAAACGGCTAATAAAATCATGTCACCATGGCGTCATGTCAAAGGTTCATTATATCCCGTATGTTTGTCTAAATTCATATTTATATTTGAAAACAATTTCTACACCAATTTAAAATGTACTCAGGTGGAACCTTGCTTTTTTAAATTTTCATTTCTTTTTATGTAACAAATTCAGGTTTTTCCATTACGCGGGGCCGCCGGGCAATACAAATTTAATGCTAACATTGAATGAACGCAGAATCAAGAATGGGCGTTTCTAGTACATAGATCGTCTGACTCTACCTGAGGACCTAGCCTAAGTCCCATGGGCTCCAAGAGTGGCTCTCCATACACACATGAACAAATACAATGACGGGTCGCCATTGCTCTCCATACACAAATGATCAAATACAATGGCGAGTCCGACTGCCATGCAAATGAGCCAAATGAGCAGACCCTCTCAAGGGTCTGCTCTGTGATACCATACTGATCTTTATGTTATTACAGCGAGGCCCACATACAATGTTCAACACAAAGTGAACGATGTTATAACTTGGAGGGCTAACAAACCAACACCGCCAAATTCGACTGACGTGTGTACAACGTGGGATGCTATGAGGAAATTGAATACTCGTTGTCTGATCATGCATGTGTGTTTATGGTTCGGATAGCGGTTACTTAGCAACTCTCGTTCCGCCTTGGGTTTATTGAATACACTCTATATAAAGTCATCAATATGTCGTTTCCAGTCCTTGGCTGAACTATTGGGTTCAGCTATTAATTTTTTTAATAATTCTGTTACCCCAATAGCATTAAAAAACTAGTATTTTGATAATTAAAATAGCTGGATGCGGTATGCAGCTGACTGGGGTGGTTACGGGTCGTTAAAACCACTAGAACCACAAACCGCGAAATATGGATATCCAACTAGTTTGCCCCGCAGGGTTACAAAGAACCGCTAACCGCGAAATATGGATATCCAACTAGTTTGCCCTCGGAGCTTCAAAAACCACTCACCCCGAAATATGGATATAACTAGTTTGCCCGCAGGGCTACAAAGCACCATTAACCGCGAAATATGGATATCCAACTAGTTCACCTCGCATGGCTACAAAGAACCACTTAGCGCGCAATATTTTTTACCTCAAAAAAGAATTAATATCTACCAAAAACGTTTCAAAACGTAAAAGCGGCCAAAGTTTAAAAATCTTTCCTGTGTGGCTTTTCACCTTTTTTTAAACTTGGTCCCATTTATAAAAGTTTTTAAAGACCCATACGAAGTCATCTATAGGCTACTTGTTGGTTTTCTTAGTTGTCAATGTTTATTTTGTAGAGCAAATGAATTAATGTTCGTGCGTAATCATGAAGTTTTTTCCGTATAGACGTTATAATGTATTTTGTAGCAAATACTCACTTTGTTAAATTCGTCATCGTCATGTGCGATTCTGCGCCTTATGTACAGATGTAGGGCCTATATGTAGCAGGTTGACACACAGTCAATTTGCTAAGTATATATAATACTCTACTACTCTTTATGATCACGCAATATATAAACCTTGAAATGTTTTTGATAATACATACGGTAGCCTACGTCATATTGCACCGCTTTCGAACAGTCTTAAACCTATAAGAGTACTTTGTTGCATGTAAAAATTAGGACTCATTCTTCATGTTAATACTACTTTACTAAATGGGACCAAGTTTAAAAAAGGGTGAAAAGCCACACAAGAAAGATTTTTTAAACTTTGGCCGCTTTTTACGTTGAAACGTTTTTTGGTAGATGCTATTTGCCGACAACTTAACAGGCCCGGCGCAAGGGATTTATAAGTGGTGCGGCGCTAGAAATATACTATCCAATTCGAGCGTAGTGAGCGACGCGAGGGTAGCGTCTAACGGCGTGGGGTGCAGGGGCCCGCTTTAGGGCCCCTGAAATTTTTTTGTTTCTGGATGCGCTTAGAGGCCATTTCCTGTTGAGAAGTTGGAAAATTTTGCAAAATGAAGACCTAATTGGAAGCGATTTGGTGGACCATTTTGGCACTATTAGTATGTAAAATTTTAGTTAGAACATGTTGAAAAAGCCGAAAATATTTGTGAATGACGGCCCGTCCATATGAAGCCTTTCGTGAACAAGTTTTCCCTATTATTGTCGTCTAGTGACTTTGGTGACAAAATGTGATAGGCCCTGCATATCGGCGGGCCCGCAGTAATTTGCACATGCTTTTGCGGTTTTTTAGGCATGGACCTACTCAATTAAGTTCAATTTAACTTTTTCTCTCCTCCTTTTCTCCTTTTTTATAGCTTTTTCCCCCTTTCTCTTCTCTCATTTCCTCTTTTTTTGGGGGAGGAAGGCCCGCCCCCCCCCCTAAACCGCGCCTGCTGTAAAGTTATGACCAATACGGGGGTCCAGTGTGTTGGGAGGGGCAGCGTCCCCTTGCCTAGGGAAAGTTTGCATTTCTCAATTCGCCCGATTTGGTGCATACTTTTCCTTTTTTTCTCTTTCTTTCTTTCTTCCTTTTCTCTCTCTTTCTCTCTCTCTTTTGCTTTGCTCAAAACTGGTGCGGCGATCGCCTGACCTGTCGCATAGGTTGCGCCGGCCTTGCTTAAAGCCATATTATAACATTTTCAAACAAAATAGATTAGCATTTCTTTGCCATAAAATGTTAGCTTCTACTGTCAGATATATCCCTTTTATTTTTGAGCCGAACAACTACGGCAAAGCAAAGAAAATTGGAATTTACTACCAGCGCACATGTCGCCAATACGTACCACTCCTTCGGTCATGTTGTGGTACGACCCTTTGTTGTGTCTATCACCGTCCCGCACGCTATGTTCGCTGTGTGTTATGAACATCGATGATCGTGTATCATGCGTTCGACTAATAATTCCATCGTAATAATAAAGCGCCGAGTCTTGATTTTTGCAGGGTATATTGGTTTAATAAAGTACAATTTAATCGTGTAAAAAGAGGAATTTTAAAAATCCAGTGAGGGCGTCTTCCTCAGCAAATGTTATAATATGGCTTTAAATGCACCTTTGCATCACTGAAGCATGTCAAGTTGCAGAAATCTTATCACATTCACATTGTGAGAACTTTACGCTACTGTGCGACAGGTTAAAAGATGGTAGAGACACGTGTGCATTTCATTCAACATTTAATAAAGAGGTTCGTATACTTTTATGGAGTTTTCAAAAATGCAATTCAATTAAATGGAATGACATTTTAAATGAAACCTATTACCTTTCTCAGTAAATCAAATGGATTTTTATATTAATATTACATTTTACAGATGTTAATTTGTGCAATTGTAGGCACCTGTGCGCATTTTATTCATTTTTGCAGAGTTTGTATTCGTTTTTGCATATCAATATCATCAATACCATAAACCTAATGACATTTATGATCCTAGTGTGTACTTTCATGGAGCTGTAGGTAATTAAAAATGAAATGAATTGGTAAAATACATAATGAACCAGACATGAATCAATTTTCAACTTTACGTGCATATCACTAGATTGATAAACTTTACTCTGAGGACTGTTAATGTCAAAAATTTCATTTTTTAATATAATTTGTCATAAAATTTGTATTATATCGCAAATTTAAAAAATTCAAAATTATTTGACATCAGTTAAAGCTATTCCTCGTTTTCAGAATGCAATTTGGTATGTCTGAGTGATGTGTACTCAGCTCTCAGCCCTTAACGTCAAAAATGAGTCAGTAAAATGTGTCAGTGATTGTAGCGAAGTGAATGGGATTATTTTGAAATTTTAAAACGCTTGAAATATCACAAACAAATAGGCCTATGTTAATAAAATATAATACAAGCTATAACCATTGGGGTTCGAAAATGAACCCCACAAAACTAACCGAGTATACGGAAAATGCCATACGGCCGAGCGGTCAGTTTGCGGGCTCTCTCCGACCATCATGCCACTCGCCGCCTGGACCGGAAGGGAGCCGGGCCCGGGCCAACGCCTTTGAAAATTGGAGTTTTCGAGAAACACGACTAAAGGGTGACTACATGTTTTAATTGTCTATGCCCCATAGAAACAGGCAATATGACAAAATCTGGGAACATGAAGGTTTGCCAAATCAGTTCATACTTCGTAAGAGTGATGTCTCAATAATAATAGGTCCTGTGGATCGAGAACATAACTTAAAATATCAGCAGTAAAATTAAACCTTTCTTGCAGATTCAAAATCCATGATGTATCTTCTATGGATCGGTGCATAAATCATCAAAATATGTTCACGTGTCACTGAGATAATTGGGAAACTACAAAATAGACTCATTTTTGGACCTTTCCAATGGGACAATACACATTAACAATAATGTGCTGCATTGTAGTTTAGAATTGAAGAAATTAGTGAAGTTAAGGGTTGATTGACATGATTGAGTTATGTACGTTTTACAAAAGTGATGTTGTTTCATCCATTTTTACAACATTAACATAACTCGAGAACCACAGGACCTACAAAGGTATATCTATCAATACTATCACCTGGACATTTCATTTTGAGGGAAATTTTTCTTTTGAATCATTAATATTTCAGCCACTTCAATATAAAGTTCAGCCCTTCTATTGGTTGACAAATGTATGAACAGTTACAGTGGACTTCGGGTATATATAAACGCCCTTTTATAAATGCGCACGTGACATCTACAAGTCGCCATACCGTGTCCAACGATGTAAGTTACCCGGATGTGCACATATTCCACACGCAAAAGTATAGGCGAAAATGACAGGTTACAAGGAAAATTGGTTTTGCAAAATAGTGGAATTGATTGCAAAGGGCAAAATAATTTGACCCGAAACATAAACTCTTTATTTGGAATTTCCATTACGGAAAAAAAAATTATGACGGAAAAGCTAGATATAGCTGATTTAAAAAGTTATATTTCATTATTTCCGTGCTAAATGGGCGTGGCAATTGGCCATATTGATGACGAAATGTGATTCTTACTGGCATTAAGGTCAGAACTGGGTAGCTGCCGATGATGTTATTTGATAATGTTTGCACGAGGAACTTAGGGGGCTGTCATTTTCTTCGGAAGGAAGAGGTCATGGATTTATTTATTTGGGAGTCAAGATAAGTATCCCCCCCTAGTGCCGTCAATGAACATAACTCTGACCCTAATTTTAACTCTAATTATAACGTAAATTGAGGAAACTATAACTTGAGCCCTTTTCGGTATAATGACCCTCTCAAACTAATAGGCTAGATGTTCCCGCCCGACCTCCTCAACTCTAACTTACTCATTCGCTCGCAAATGGACAAAAAATAAATTCAAAATGTGTTTTTAAGCACTCGTATACTATACATCACGCTCATACGTTACATGACAATTTGACGTACAATCACGTATGTGATGCATGGTTTGAGGTCTATTCAGCTAGTAAGTTAGATCTCGTCATACACATTATTGTCATGGTATTATAGAGTCATTGTATACGTCAATTTTGTTCAATTGGATTCAACCGGCTTATAGAGTTTTACTTTACACGGAAGGGGAAAGTTAGCAAAAAAACAATTAATTTATGAGTGTAAAAGGGGAGGGGTGGTTTTGGGGAAGGGGGGGGACAAATAATATTTATAAAATTATAAGTAAGGCGGGAAAGAGAGAAACCCTGTTCTACGGGCGAAATAAATAAACATTAGTTATGTTTCTACATGGGGGTGCTGTGCAATAATCATGATCCTTTGATATCCATGATTTATCCTTGCAAATTTATAGCATCGAACCTCCAGCCAATGTTCCTTGCCAGTGCTAGCCACGAAACAAGGTCACAACTGTAGCCACTCCTTCAATGGTCGCCATTTCAGTGATTGACAGTGATGTAATGCAAATATGGCGCTGGCCTATCTGGTCACGTGCGCATTTATAAAAGCGCATTTATATATACAACCGAAGTCTACTGATGAACAGCGATATTCATACATAGCAAATAAAACTCGATATTTTTAATATAAAAGTTAAAATTTTCAGTTGATGGTCGGCTTTTCATCCCAGCTACATACACTAAGTACATGTCATTAGATTAATGAAGTTTACTTCGAGGGCGGTTAAATATCAAAAATACACACAATATCAAATTTTAATAATGTGTGTTATATCGCGAATTAAAACAAATATCAGAAGGACATTCCTCGTATTCAGAATGCAATCCGATATGCCTGGTGTGCTCTCAGGTACCACTGTGCAAACGTTGATATCCGAGCCCTTAACCCAAAGAGAAACGTGTGAAAAACATTCTTTGGGAGATAGATTGATTGATTTTGAACTTCTACTCAGCAACACTTGGCGTTTCCTTGTATTCCTTTTATAGTAAACTTAAACATTATTATTAATGTGTATTACCCCATTGGAATGGTCCAAAAATGTGTCTATTTTGTACAAATTTAATTATCTCAGTAACGCGTGAACGGATTTGAATCATTTTTGCATCATTGCTAAGCAGACACTTCATGGTTTTTGAATCTTTAAGAATTTTTTTTATTTTACTGCCGATATGCACCACTTTCCACTATTTCCACTTTTCCTATTCTTATTGAGAGACCCTGTACTGGTATCTGACCCCCCTGGGTAGGGAGATATGGGTACCCCCTAATTTGGGGCTTTTGACACCAGAAAATTGCTGTGAAAATAGTTGAAAAATGACGAAGTTCATGAGGTATTTTTTTCTATCAGCAACTTCTCGGTTCACTTTTATTTTGAAATATTTGTACAGAGCATTGTTTATTTGTAATATAGAACTTGGAATTACAATAATTGGGGTCTTGGATTTTCAGCAGGGGTCATCAATATTACCCCTCTTATAAAAGCATAAAAAAACAAAAAACAGAATTGAAGTCGGTCAATGCATTGTGATCAGTGTCAATTTTAAAACGCTCCTTGCAGTGGCACAAAATGGCTATGACAAAATTGACACATTTCGAGATTTTGAAGGTTTATTTGGTTGGACGCTTGCTTGAAAAAGCAGCGATAATTTAAGTATCACAGGTTAAATGCTTATCTTTCCTGACTTCGTTAAAGAAAACAAAATTACGAAATCTTTATTTTAATAATTATAATAAATTAACCAAATATACTATTTTAACAATTTCAGCCAATCTGCAGACAAATTAAAGCTGAAAAATGACTAAGTTCAGCTAATTAGTATTTCCACAAAGTGAGAGAATAGTAAACAATAGTTAAGCAATAGGTGCAGGGTAATACACTCTTTATTTCTACCAAGTTTCAATAGCCTGCGATTAAATATTTCTGAGATGTCAACAATTAAAGCAAGTATTCGTAGGTAAATTTCGGGAACCGAATGTTACCTACGAATACAATTTGACATCATGACAGTATTGTGAAACAACGCCATTCATGCCAATGCCCATATTGGTACATAACGAAGGCCTGTATGTTTGCTATCTAATCATATGTCAATGAAAGTTGCGAATTCACATACATGCCCACCATACAAAACTGAATACGGCTTAATTGTTGAGAAATATGTACTGAAATACACGACGGTCTGCTCATTTGAAAGAAAAATCAGATTCAAAGAAGATTAGAAGGGGATAAATACTTGGATTTGTCAACTGTCACGTGTGCTTCATTTTAAATGTTTACCGACCTTCTGGTTTCTGAGTAATTTGTGTCCAAATTGATTTATTCGTTTTGATTGCGATATCCACCAAAAGTCTAATTCTTACCTACAAATACTGAAATGTTACTTACGAATACAGCATAATACATGACATGTGTAATGAAGTGTCCCTACCTATGGAAATTAATTGTCAAAACTTTAAGCGGTACCCCAGGACACTATTATTACCCACATACGTATTCATTCAACAATTATTTATTATGTAAAATTGCTGATTAACTACTTGTATATCAAAATGAAGTGGTCAAAATCTTGCTCAAAGCATCAACCATTTTTGATCTAAGGTAAGAGCATTTATTCATTTGGACGTACCATCTGAAAGAGATCTAAAACTACCATTTTATTAATTCATTACCATAATAGCAAAATTTAAACCTCTAAACTCAATATAGATATTGTTAAATCGCGCATGTTACCTACGAATACGAATGAATACTTTTCATTGTATAAAGCGTTATGTGTATGCGTATAATTCCTAATATTCTTGAAAACATATATCCTACTCGTTCTTATACAATGTGTAAATTGATTCATACTCATTTGATAAATAAAATACAGAAACTGACCTAAACTTCATTTCCAAAAATAAACTAGCATAAATTGACTTAGATCATATTGATCGCGTTATAAAAATAAAAACAAATATTTTCTGGTTGAGCTAGCATTTTCCTGACACCCTGTGGTCTACATTACACGAAAAAAGCGTTAATGGGAATATTCCATTTGTTTTAGGTTGACTAGTATTGCGATAGTGAAAGCATCCTAGTGGTATTCGTAGGTAACATTGGGTTTTGATATCACATTTACTATCACACGTCCTGGATTTATTTTTCAAGATTAGTAATGGCACTTTTGGTTCCTAAAAGGCCAATATGTCATCAATCAATGGGCAAAAGGAAAAAAATGTGGAGACATTTTTATTTCGGACTTTATTTTTGGCCCGTGGACACTTTTTGGTTGGATTCGATCAGCTAATTACAGCTCATTATGTATTCATGATATTATTATGTAAATTATGCATGAGTAATTTTGGGTTTTTCAATATTTAATAAAAGTCTATTCATTCATCATAAATTTGTCAAGTATGAACCTGATATGATGTTGAATAAAGAAACTGCTGTTAATAACTTAAATATAATACAAAAAAATACGAAGTTTGACATTTTGACGGTGTCTGGAATAGAATTTCACTTTTCCTGTAAACATGGTATGTGTCACCATTGCTCAAAGCCAAATCCGAAAAGTAAAAATAAAAATTCATTTGCAATGAGACTTTAAATTAACATTTTGTTATCTGGATTAACATGGGAGGACAAATGGTAAAAGGAACCGCCATTCCTCTGTACTGCGTATACAAAAATAGTGTGGCCTTGGGCACACAGTGGCTTAGAGCTATTGTGGTTGGGAAAACTACTCCCTATAAAATATCTTTGATATCGAGTCTACAAGTCTATCTAGTGACAAATGCAAGTGATTAAATCAAATCAATGCAGAATTGATTCAATGAATTCAACGGTGGATTTTATTCAATTCACTATACGCCGTAGAAGTGACGTAGTTAATCGGATTAACTTCCATAGCAATGGATGAAAACAATTTTGACTATATCTCAACTACAACGTTCATGCGATACCGATGCAATAAACCATAGTGTCAAAGAAATGCTAATCACTTGCACCTGTAAGATTAGTCTCTTTGAAAAGAGCGGTATTGTATTCAATCTATTATATGATTGAAGACAGGTGATGAGAGCAACCTGCTGTAGTGCAGCGCGGTATATTAAAAAAGAAGTGTTCATCCATTGCTATGGTAGTTAATCCGATTATGACGTCACTTCTACGACGTATTGGTCCTATTCCACTCGAGAGCCTTATTTATTCCTTATACACTTGTTATTATGATAATGAATATGTAAATAGTTCAAAGATCAAGTTACCAGCGGGTACGTTTTACCATAGATAAAATAAATCAGGATGTGTCAATTTATAATTAAACTATGATACGGAAAAAAGCCACTGTTTTTCAATTGATAATTAGCATGTGTCCAATTCATTTGTAAATGCATATTGTTATTAAAATGATGGTCTGACCTTGCTAGAAGGTGCTAATCCGCAGATAGTAGCTTGATTCGAAATCCTATATTGTCCGGTATATGGAGCTGCCCCCACGCCTGTTGCGGATTTTCTCGCCCAGTGGCTTTGCACCACGGTGACCAAAAGATTGGGAGGAAAGGGCGCCTGTTGCGGATTTTCTCGCCCAGTGGCTTCCCCCACGGTGACCAAAAGATTGGGAGGAAAGGGCGTTACCAGAGGCATTGTTCTTGATTTCCCCTGCCAATTGAATGTTTGACTGATCACCACAAACTATACAATGTAGGATTTCATATAGGATGTACAATGGTACAGGTCGGGGGGGGCAAAATAGTTTTGTACTTAATATGAGGGTGGGGGTCATAACAGTTTTAGGGGTTGTGCAATAATTATGAGCCCCCCCCGGGTAAAATTTCCAAACGGCTCGCCAAAATCGCTTGCCCCACCCATCTCGGCCCGCCAAAAAAATCTTTGCCCCCCCCCCCTTGAACATGCCAAATATTTGGGATCCCAATTTGCAAACCTTAAATGGTCTAGATGTATGTTGCGAGCGCTGCGAGCAGTAAAACTTGCATATTTAAGCGTTTCCGTACTGTTTTCCCAAGTCTTTTTAGAGCGTTTTATTAAAAAGGCACCTCATGAATGTGTGCCAAAAATCGCTTGCCCCCCCATGGCTTGCCAAAATTGCTACCCCCCCCCTTTCGGCTCATAAAAATTTCTTGCCCTCCATTACCCTCCCCAGGGCTCATAATTATTGCACAGCCCCTTAGGTCCCTTAACCATGTTAACTTGTGAGACCGGGGGCAACAAAGTTTTGGGTTCACGAAGAGGGGATAGGGCAGGCCTTCTCAACTTGTGGCGCTTGGAGTCAGTCGAAGTGGCGCACAAAGTGGCGCACGGTAATTTTAATATTATTTTCACATAAATCTTGAAACAAAAAAGAGGTGAAAATACTCAATCTCGGCCTTTAAAAAACCTTAAAATCCATGAGCTTCCGGGGGCGCTGCCCCCTGGACCCCCGATAAAACTTCATCACTACACCGTACCCGCTATGCGCCCGCTCTAACTCACAAAGTCCTCAGGCGCCCTTAAACATTTTGGCACTTCATGATCACAGACATTTTCCACGTTGGCGCTTCCATTAAACTAGTTGAGAAGGCCTGGGATAGGGGTTTAAAAATTTGTAACACCAAAAAATATATTGTTCCCCCAACAAAGTATTTCTGAACACTCCCTAAACTTAGTTGATTTTGCAGCAAATGTTATTTTTCAGTGAGTTTTGCTTTTATTCCGTGTTAAACGGAAACAATCAAAATATGATGTAGCTAGGAAACAATCTATACTCCTGCTGGGTGTCACCCATGCATACTTTTTAATGTAGGCCTACCGGTATAGGGGCCCGATTGTCAATCACAAAGTTTGAAATTGTAATTGTTTAATGTAGGCTACTCCCTAACAGAGTACGTTTATGCTCACGCTGGCGAAGTGACGTACTTAAATCGGATAAACTACCATAACAATAGATGAATACAATTTTGACCATTTCGCCCGCACTCAAGTTCATGCGGTAGGACCTACCGATGCATTGAACCATAGATGTCAAAGAAGTGCTAATCACTTGCACCTGTAAGATTAGTCTCTTTGAAAAGAACGGTATTGTATTCAATCTATTATATGATTGAAGACAGGTCTACAGACGGCTTGACGTGAGCCTGTGATTATTTTTCTGTGGTCTTGTGGTGAACGCTGGTTATCATCGATGTTGAAGTGCCTATAATAGTTCAATGTAAGAAAATGAGCCAATAGACGTGATGAATAAAGGTCGGATTTTGGATTATTAGTGGCGGTATACAATTAAATGTCAAAATTACGGTGCTATTCTACTTTTCAACAAAAATTCATACTGGCAGGCTACACCAAAGTGTATTAGTACATATTTATATTTTTCGGAATACTTTTCCACAGAGAGGAAGCACATGGCAAATACTATTGCCGCGGGCGCCATTTTGGAAGGTCACGTGAAGTGTCAAATGATTTTTTGACTTCAAATACTCACTGTATTTCATATCTTATACTTGTCGTATATTTCCTTTGTATTATCGATAGTTAGTCTTAATTTCGACATTACTATATCAACAAGACATTCTCTTATCAAATTAAAAGACTGTATTGCAGAAACAAATCACTGTGGCCTGATGGGATCATAGTAGTTGACCCACTTCCGCCCCGGTCTAACCTTGCTTGGGGGCGCTTTTTACCATCTTCAACAGGTTCGATTCGCTAAACTTACGACACCTTTATGTGGTGACCTCAATCACATGGGCTGAGTAAGAGTTGATGTGAATTATTCATAACCGATCGATACCCTGCCTCACTTTGTTGAGAGCAAGCCAACAAAATTTGCCATAGGTTTGCGTGGCTAAACAAAAGCCGTGAATTTAGTGTCACCCCCCCCCCCGAGTATGAGGAGGTGCCTGGCTGTTGTGGCTGCATATGGGTTTTCCAACCACTATTGGGGTTTGTGAATAGTGTTGGTTGAGCACAGAATAATAGTCAATTTGGCACATTCTGTTTCAGACCCCACTACATTCACAAGATGTGTATTCAGTCGTGAAAAGAGTTATTGTTTCAAATGTGGTGTCAGGGGACTAATGCAGCTTTTCATTGATATGTAACACGATATGAACATGCCGCAAATAATTTGAGAAAAAGATGCTTGAAAAAACTTTCCAAACTTTTGCTGAGGAGTTAACGTGGTTGTCAGTTGCAAATTTACGTTGCGTTTGCGCAGTTGCAATTCTATTTAGCCTACCATCTGGTTTGAAGTGGCCCTACGTCACTTCCAGTATAATAAAGAGTTTGAGACCTAGTGACCAATGTGGTGATTCGTTTCATGTAGAGTTTTGTAGACTGTTTGTTCAGAAAGAACGATACATCTCATTGGTCAAAAATGAAGTGATGACTGAATATTGTTTATAATTTTCACGTTTTATCTCTCATAGATATCACTGAATATCAGTAATACCAGTGACTTGCAACTACCGACGCAACCTGCATCAGTTCAGCTTGAGGAGCTAAGTTTTTTGACGAAGCATCTGAAACGGATTTATACAGCGACAAATACAATTCTTTGTTACTGTGAGTGCATTACATTACTCTTATATTGCTATTATATCGTTATGAATTCGGCAGAGTGACGAATCGAGCATTTTGAGCAAAATGAGTTACTAGTCCAGGAGCAAGATCCCACAGGGGGCCTAAATAAGGACTTGGTTCATCCCCCACTACATACAAGGTTTGACACCATACAATGCCATAGGTAGTTAGTATGGACCCTCTAGATCACTGCTAGGTAGGTAGTGGACTCAAATTGTGGTATCACTTTTTTTACAGGTCATTTTATGTATGGACGTATAATCGCATAAATTCACCAAAAATAGGACAAAATTAAGGGGTATGTGGGGGCGGGTGCGGGGTGTGTATAGGGTTCAGGGTTGGGGTGTTTTACATGTCTTAATATGTCACTCAGCTGAACTATATAAGTTCTATTAACAAAATTTGTTTGGTAAGTTGCCATTCATGTAATATTCTGAATATTTATATGTGTGGGGTGAGATCAACCGCTGTTTGTCAGGAAAATAGACTGAAAATGTAAAAAATAGTTACTTTTCCACATGTAGCAGCGTGTGTAACAATATTAAGGGGTAGGGGAAATATAAACCATCATAACTCAACTTCAACTCATGATAATGAATTCATTTTGGAATTAATATGTAGCTAATTGATTGTTCAAACGTGTTAGTATTATTTTAAAGCAAAGCAAAATTGTCAGGTAGATAGCCATAGAATGTGAGAAAAGGTTACTTTTCTATAACCATATCAAATATGGCATTATTAAGGGTAGGGAAATAAAAACCACCATAACTCAACCTTTACTCATAATAATGAATTCATTTTGGTATCAACATGTAGCTAATTGATTGCTCTAACTTTCCAGTATTATTTTTAACAGAAAAACCATAAGATAGACATAAAATATGATAAAAATTTTAATTTTCCAATGTGTAACAGCGTAAGATTTGACAATATTAAAGGTTAGGGGACGTACAAACCAACGTAACTCGACATTTATTCATTATAATTTATTCATTTTGGCATTAATATATAGCTATTTGGTTGTTGTAATCTTTTAAAGCAAAGTAACCATTAATTGTTAGCTGGAAAGACATAAAATGTTTAAAAATGTCAATTTTTCATGGGTAGTACCGTAAAATATGACAATATCAAGGTGTAGGGACATTCAAATCACCAAAACTCAATTTTTACTGATGAAAATGAATATATTTTGGTATTCATGTAGCTATTTGATAGTTCTAGCTTTCTAGTATTATTTTAAAAGCAATTAAGCCATTAGTTGCCCGGTAAATAGACATAAAATGTATGAAAAGGTTAATATTCAATGTCTAACAGTGTAAAATATGACAATATTAAGGGGTAAGGGGACATACATATCACCCAAACTCAAGTTTTACTGATGAAAATGAATTCATTTTGGTATCAATATGTAGCTATTTGATTATTCTCATTTTCTGGCATTATTTTAAACGCAATTAAACCATTAGTTGTCAGGTAGTTAAACATACAATATGAGAAAAACGTTGATATTCCATGTCTAACAGCGTACAATATGACAATATTAAGGGTAGGGACATACAAATCACCAAAACTCAAGTTTTACTGATGAAAATGAATTTTGGTATCGATATGTAGCTACTTGATAGTTCTAACCTTCTAGTATTATTTTTAAAGCAATTAAGCAATTCGTTGTCCGGTAGATAGACATAAAATGTATGAAAATGTTAATATTCAATGTCTAACAGCGTAAAATATGACAATATTAAGGGGTAAGGGACATACAAATCACCCAAACTCAAGTTTTACTGATGAAAATGAATTCATTTTGGTATCAATATGTAGCTATTTGATAGTTCTAACTTTCTAGTATTATTTTAAAAGCAATCAAGCCATTAGTTGCCCGGTAGATAGACATAAAATGCATGAAAATGTTAATATTCCATGTCTAACAGCGTAAAATATGACAATATTAAGGGTAGGGGACATACAAATCACCAAAACTCAAGTTTTACTGATGAAAATGAATTTTGGTATCGATATGTAGCTACTTGATAGTTCTAACCTTCTAGTATTATTTTTTAAAGCAATTAAGCAATTCGTTGTCCGGTAGATAGACATAAAATGTATGAAAATGTTAATATTCAATGTCTAACAGCGTAAAATATGACAATATTAAGGGGTAAGGGAACATACAAATCACCCAAACTCAAGTTTTACTGATGAAAATGAATCCATTTTGGTATCAATATGTAGCTATTTGATAGTTCTAACTTTCTAGTATTATTTTAAAAGCAATCAAGCCATTAGTTGCCCGGTAGATAGACATAAAATGCATGAAAATGTTAATATTCCATGTCTAACAGCGTAAAATATGACAATATTAAGGGTAAGGGGACATACAAATCACCAAAACTCAAGTTTTACTGATGAAAATGAATTCATTTTGGTATCAATATGTAGCTATTTGATTATTCCCATTTTCTGGCATTATCAATATGTAGCTATTTGATTGTTCTCATTTTCTGGCATTACTTTAAAAGCAATTAAACCATTAGTTGTCAGGTAGTTAAACATACAATATGAGAAAAATGTTGATATTCCATGTCTAAGAGCGTAAAAAATGACAATATTAAGGGGGTAGGGGACATACAAATCACCAAAACTCAAGTTTTACTGATGAAAATGAATTCATTTTGGTATCGATATGTAGCTATTTGATAGTTCTAACATTCTAGTATTATTTTAAAAGCAATTAAGCCATTAGTTGCCCGGTAGATAGACATAAAATGCATGAAAATGTTAATATTCCATTTCACTGACGAAAATGAATTCCATTTTGGTATCAATATGTAGCTATTTGATTGTTCTGGCATTATTTTAAAAGCAATTAAACCATTAGTTGTCAGGTAGTTAAATATGCAATATGAGAAAAATGTTGATATTCCATGTCTAACAGTGTAAAATATGACAATACAAATCACCAAAACTCAAGTTTTACTGATGAAAATGAATTCATTTTGGTATCAATATCTAGTAAATGTTGAGTTTTGGCAGTTTATATGTCCTCTACCCCTTAATATTGTCATATTTAAGCTGTTAGACATAGAATATTTACTTTTTCCTCACAGTTATTGTGTATCTACCTGATAACTATAATGATCGATTTGCTTTGAAATAATAATAGGAAGTTAGAACAATCACTTAATACATTTTGATACCAAGATGAATTCATTTTCATAAGTAAAAATTGAGTTGTGGCTGTTTATATTTCCCTACCCTTAATATTGTCATATTTATTTATGCTGTTAGACATAGAATAGTTACCTTTTCTTCACAAATACTGTGTATCTACCTGACAAATAATGGTCGCTTTGCTTTAAAATAATACTAGTTAGAACAATCACTTAGATACATTTTGATACCAAGATGAATTCATTTTCATGAGTAAAAGTTGAGTTATGGCAGTTATAAATTTCCGCTACCCCTTAATATTGTCATTTTACGCTGTTAGACATAGAAAATTTACCTTTTCAGTTTCTGTATATCTGCCTGACAAATAATGGTCATTTCCTCTACCCCGTAATATTGTCATCTTCACGCTGTTAGACATAGAAAAGTTTCTCAGTTTCTGTATATCTGTCTGACAACTAATGGTTACTTAGTTTTAAAATTGTACTAGAAAGTTAGAACAATCATTTAGATACATTTTGATACCAAGATGAACTCATTTTCATGAGTAAAAGTTGAGTATGACAGTTTATATTTCCCCTACCCCTTAATATTGTCATATTTACGCTATTAGACATAGAAAACGTACCCTTTTCTCACAGTTTCTGTGTATCTACCTGACAACTAATGGTCGCTTTGCTTTAAAGTAATACTAAAAAGTTAGAACAATCAATTAGATATACATATTGAATTGAATTGAATAGAATTAATACCAAGATGAAGTCAATATCATGAGTAAAATATTGAGTTCTGATGATTTATTTTCCCTACCCTTAATATATTTCTATGTTATGCTGATATACGAGGGAAATCAACATCAGTTTTGTTGGTTTTTTTTTTGGTTTTTAAACATTTTTGTATTTTTCCCAGTGGTTACTCACATAAATATTCAAAATATTACATCAATGGAAACTTAACGGATTTTGTAAATGGAAGTTGGTGCAGTGTAGTGCCTTATTAATGTACACACACATTCATCCCCTCACCCCCACACATACCCTATGTACACCCAGCACCCAACACACATCTCGTCCCACAGACACCCGAACGAACTTATACATATTATAATGATTGGAACTGTTACAATAATGTTTCCCTTGATATGCTTAACATTAAAAACAAAATAAAACATTAAAATTTAAATTAAAAAATTAAAAATGGAAACTGAATCAATTTTGAAAATATAAAGCGGTATAGTTGTGAGATTTGAGGCCAATGTCAAACTTTACACATATGGTTTAAAAAAATCAGATTACCACTCATTTATGGACTACATACTTCCAAATATGCTCAAATGAAACCTGTTTTTGTTTAAAAATAATACTAGAAAGTTAGGAAAATCATTTAGCTACATATTGATACCAAAATGAATTCAAAATCACGAGTAAAAGTTGAGTTCTTGGAGTTTATATCTCCCCTACCCCTTAATTTTGTCCTATTTTTTGTGATTTTATGCGATTATACGTCCATACATAAAATGACCTGTAAAAAACGTGATACCACAATTTGAGTCCACTACCTACCTAGCAGTGATCTAGAGTGTCCATACTTACTATAATGGTGTCAAACCTTGTATGTAGTGGGGGATGAACGAAGTCATTTTTTTGAGGTTGCTGCTCCTGTACTATACTGTATGCTTGTCACTATGTATCGGGCCATCTTTCATTTCCACCAAAAATTAATGATAAATCTTACTTCCCGACGTAGATATTGAAATTGTGATTTAGACGAATCGCGCCTAAGTGCGATTAATGAATTTGCGTATACTTAGCTGTACAAAACAGGCTGATAAATTATATAATATAGCTGGAAACTCCGAATGTTTTATATTACATGTCATATACTGTTTTCATACCAATGGGTAGCTATAGGTATCTTCTATCCAATGATAGCAAAATAAGTTCAAACATTCCCCAAACATATCTACTCTAAAATTCTTGATTTCAACTGGAGTTTTCACAAAATATTACGGCGATGAGTAATTATAACTTATATACCAAGTCTATGAGCTATAGCCTTAGGACAACCAGCAATTTTAACATAAAAATCCCCAAATCAAGGATGGGTGCTATAGTTTACACGTAGTTGAATGCGGATTCGTTCCCGTATACAACTCTTTGCGCAGCGGTTGACACTTTTTGGATTTAGCATAAAGCCGAATAGCTGTAAATACCTGTTTTGAGGGAAATATCGATTGTTGCAGAACTTGCGAATATTGCAAATAATTAGGGTACATTCACTTCTATAATATTCATTTCAAATGAGTGCTCACGAATGTTCTCATATTTTAGAAGGGCCGATGGAATGTTACCAATTATTTTCTAACGCCGTTTACTCAGAACAGCGATTTTACGGATTCGTCACTCTGCCGTATTCGATATCATACCGCCCTGAATGCTAATAAAAATTCCTTTAAAAAGGAATAGGGCGAGCAAATGAGGAAGTGTCAAGATAAAGGTGTAGTTATTTTATTGTTTGAACTGTTTCTTTAATTTGCATTTATCATCATTAGTATTTTCTACTTGCCTCAAATGACAAGGACTATTTAGCCCATTTAATCTTACAATGAGACTGTACAGTGTATGGAAAATTTATAATATGCCTACCAGTTTGATCGTATAACCGATTTGCTAGATAATATTTATTACCATGTTTAATAAATTCGTATATATTTATCGTACAATAAAATGTGGCCAAATGTATATGTGTACATAGTGTGTGGATCATAAGAAAAATAATCTTCTACGCGCTTGGCTACTATTGTCTGTCCAATTAACTTAGACACCAAGTTTTTGTTACTTATTTGAAAAAATATCCCTTTTCAAAGGAAGTCATGAAAGAAAAGTGTTAACATTCGCTGAGACCTAACGGGATTTTTGTGTTTCCAAAGCATTGAGTGAGAGTTTACCAGAAATTCTATTGAAATTGGAAGGTTTTTCTCAACACTTTAAAAATAATCCGGTAGAAGTTGGGTACCACTATTTTGGAAGGTCTCATTATACAGATTTGCAGGTATTGTGATTTTGGATAGTGAATGGATGAAGAGTAAATTAATTATACTTCTCACCAAAAACATTTTATAAAAATGAAAAATATAATTCAGTTCATAAAATGCAGACAGTGTTTCTAATTGGCATATTTATTCTTAGTGTATTAACTTAGTGATCCCAGTTGTCCCTCAACCAATCACAACAATTCGGCGCGGTATTTGAATCTTGTTCTGTGCATGCTTTTGGCTTGGCCCAATTCCAAGAAAATACAAATTGTATGCCTATGAATTCTGATGTTCTGATGTTATTGGTGAGGAGTATAATTCACAATACACTACAGACGCATATAGTAACTTGCCCTATCATTTGTTATAATGCATCCACCAACTGAAATTATTGATTGGCTCCAAACAAAGAATTTGAACCGGTGTCCTTCACCGAAATCATGGCACAGTGCAGTCCATTCAATCAAGTATTGTCATCAACCTATTTGATCGTAGTGTATTTGTTATGCGTGTGAGACGACCTCTCGCGGTAGATTGCAAACATGCTTTTGTTGAATGCATTTGAGTAGACCGTCATTATTGTGAATTAGTAAAAGGATCAAAGAAAAAAAGGGTGGCATCACTGATCAATATAATATGCATGATTACAATGTTCAAACACCCCTTACTGTAAATAGATTATCCCATCAAAAGTTTCAAGTCATTAGGAATATTCGGCTGGACCCAGATATCTTGTTGTAAATCGGTCAAAATTGAATAAAAGTAGACAAGGAATAATATTTTTTTCATCGCGTTACTAATAATTTCTGTTAGGTCTGACCGTGTTTAGCAACTTTTCTTTCATGACTTTTTGCCAAAGTTAAAACTTTTCGAAATATAACCTAAAAACCGGGTGTCTAAGTTATTTGGACAGACAATAAAGCATGTTGGGAAGGATATTGACCTATGTCAGTTATCATGTTAGAGATGAGGTCCGACCACACACCACTCCACGCCATACATAAATTCTCCCAGTCACATTTCCCCAATATGAAATTTTTAAAAAGTAAAATTTTAATTTTACTTCTTTTAAAGTTTGGCAGAGGCGGGGTTCGAACTCACGGCGCAGCGCTTTGGCTATACCACATGACCAGCGCCTTAGACCGCTCGACCACGAAGGACTTGACAGTGTCATCGTGAAAATTTAAACATATAATATTAATAAATCGCAACTTCATTATTATACATCATATTTTGGAATTTTATCTGCTTAAAACATTAATGTGTATTATAATAAAGCTACCATTATTTATATTGTTGAATTCTCAAGCGCATAGAGACAATTAATACGAGGGTCCTGTGAATAGGCCTACATACACAATACATAAAATCGATTTTGATATCGGCCACGTGCTCTGCTGTGCATGTGGTTTCCCGTAGTGGCGGAAGTTGTATTACGAAGTGCATCCGAACTCCATTTTGAAGCAAATGCTTTTGACAAGGCATTGGATTGTTCCAGTTTGCATCCTAAATCCACATTAGACCCTAATTTTATTTACGAAATCAAAAGATTAGATTATCATAACAACAAAACGGTAATCTTTTGTCGGGTCTAATGTGAAAATTACATTAAAAAAATACAGTTTTTAAAGAATTAATTTTCACTTAATTCCAAAAAAAAAACACGGCGTATATAAGATTGAAATAAATTCTCTACCTTCTATACTAGATCAATTGTGACGCAAGTTGTTATCAAAAAGTGTTGTGATAGATGTACAGTTAATATTCATATATTCCATTAATTATCTGATGGTACAGTTTTTACACAGAAAATATTTATTTGAAAAACCTGCCACTCGGCTTTTTCCGGAAAGGTCACAGGGTCGCCGTGACCTGTGCAATAATTACAATTAAAATTTTTCTTATTCTAACAGCAAGCGTTTCTAAAATGCAGTATGGCGAAATGTGGTGTAGTCCGACCAAAGCTTGTTTTATACTTTTGTCGCTGAGCGGCGTGACGCACGCGCATTGCAGACAAACGGACACAATCGAAGCTTGTCATTGGTTAATACGTTGCCGTAGCCAGTGTTGTAGTCAAGACCTCTATGTCCGAGACCGAGACCGAGACCAAGACCTGCCCGTCCGAGATCGAGACCGAGACCGAGACCAAACCTTCCGAGACCAAGACCACCCCTTCCGAGACCGAGACCTCTAAGTTCCGAGACCAAGACCGAGACCGAGACCTTGGTTTAATCCCCTGGGATACTCAAGTTTGGTTTGGGTAGGGGTGTGCCGCTGAGAATTTAAAAGGGAACCCATCATTGTACCAACTGTTCAAGAAATTTGGACCTGCAGTTAACACTTGTCTTAATTTTTGCAATTTTTCTCCAAATTTTGGGAAAATTTCAAAAATGTTGGCGATAGTGGAGGCAAAATTCGTCGGCTGTATTCCATAGTGGCGTATAGTGATTTTTGGTCATTTTTTGAAAATTGGCACATATGTTTTAATGATGTTCTCTTTCATTTCTTCTAAGTCTCATCAGTCATAATTAGCTTATTAATTAGTAATTTATTAATTAAATGTGGCGTATAGTTACAAAGTGACATTTTTTGTATTCCATAGTGGCGTATCGACCATACGCCACTTTTTATACACATTTTATAATTATGAAATATCGGCAAAAATGAAAAACATCGTATGTCATAGTGGCGTACACGTATCGGACCTATACGCCACTATGGAATACGAACGACGAAAAGTAACGCCATAGGGATTACACGGCGACCGAGGTGGCGTACGGTTAACGTTAGGTTAGGGTATTGCGTTTTGTTTGTTTTCCATAGTGACGTATAGTTTTATTTTCAGTTTGCCAGCAATAGTATGTATTTATTTCTTTTGAAAAATATATAACAATAAAATCTATTTAGTTTATTACAGAAATTTCACATCATTTACACAATATAATGAATGTCTGATTTACACAACTCGATTTAAAATTGGCATTTCTTCAAACCCGGTTTTCTCGAAAAGTTGTTTATTCGCGGCGCCCCACTATACGCCACTATGGAATACGGACGACGAATTAGGCTAGTGTGTGAAGGGCTGGAAACAACAGTGCGCGAAGCACGCAAAATTGAGCAATTTTACCATATTTGGGCCAAAAACACACTTGTTTTTCGTGCTGAAAAGAAGATGAACACTGCACAGGGCAACTATTTGTTCATCTATTTTGCTTTTGTGGAGAATGTTCCCCTTGCAAAAGTTAAGTGGGATCCTCACTTCCACCACCTGCCCACCTATGTTTAATCATGAACTGAAATTGGAAGCTCACATCCGAACAAGCTCACTTATGATTCATTTATAACTTTTTATAACCTTATAAAATGATTTCTGTATCTTTATTCTTAACAATTTCTTCAACATTCATTGAAATTTAGGGTAAGGAATAAATAATGAACAAAAACAGAAAATCATATCTTTTTCTTCAGGTCTCGACAGGTCTCGAACAAAAAAACGTTCGAGACCGAGACTTTTGAGTTCCGAGACCGAGACTTTTGAGTTGTGAGACCGAGACCTTGACATCCGAGACCGAGACACTACAAAAAAGGTCTCGAGACCGAGACCTGGTCTCGAGACCTACAACACTGGCCGTAGCAGCAAGCGGCATGGAAGTATGTCGGGGCATTGTGGCTCACGTCACTGTGTGCGATCATGCGTGACAGGCAATTCCCGATATTGGTAAGTTCCCTGGTCGAATTGGCACGGTACATTAATTTACTTCCGAATGGTATCCTGCGCCTTTTAGCTCCAGTTCACACCACTCCACGCGCGCCATACATAAATTCTCCCAGTCACATTTTCCCCCAATATGAAATTTAAAAAATTTTAATTTTAATTTTACTTCTTTTAAAGTTTGGCAGAGGCGGGGTTCGAACTCACGGCGCACCACGCCGCTTTGGATATGCTCTATGAGCCTAGCGCCTTAGACCACTCGGCCACTTGTCTTGATGGAATCTATTATGAAACTTATTTGAAGATATAATCGCAACTTCAATATAGGCCTACCACGTGACAAGCAAAAGCAGAAAACGTACCATATTTTGGAATTTTATTTGCCTAAAAACATTAATGTGTATTAATAGCGCTCAATTGTTGTTAATCCGACAATAAACATGATAAATGCGCGTCTATATGGACAATACATTATATCGATTTTGACATGTGCTCGCACGGTGTCAGTACATTTCCATGGTCAGTAAAATACTATAGAGGAACCTACCATTTTTCTTGTATACACGTTCGATGTTTTTATCAATTACATAAAAAATCCATTTTAGACCCCAAATGTTTCTTCAGGAAATAAAAGATTAGATTACCATAAAAACGAAACAGTAATCTTTTGCCGGGTCTAATGTTATTTATACATAGAATTTTCAACGTTTTTTCTATCCTTATTCTTGCTCAATTAAAAATTATTTTGGCGTCTATAAAATTGAAATAAAATTCTCTGCCTCATAAACGACCTCAAATGTGCCACAATTGGGTATCACGAATCGTTATATATTATGTGCAGTTAATATTCATCCGGGATATTCATATTTTCTTTTATACAGAGGATGCTTCAGTTTTGACAGGAAAAATATTTTCTTGAAAACCCTCTCACTCGGTTATTTCAAAACGGTAACCACGCTTCCCTAGAATGTGCAATAATTTAGCATTAAAATTTTTCTTTTTCTAACAGCAAGCGTTTCTAGAATGTGGTATGGCGAAATATGGTGTAGCTCCAGTTATTCATTACACCGATCAATGGATTCCCGTTAAACCAGCAAACCTGGGTGAGGGCGTCACAGACTACTTTTTTTTTCTTTTTCGTCTATGGAGGGCTTATCGTATCATTAATAAATTATACACGCTAAACAAAACAAACACACAAGCACATTGAGGCAAGTAATTTGCCAGTATTCATAAAACTATAACGAGTCTATTAATGTTGTTAAATCAGCAAAGCTGGGTGAGGGCGCATCGTATCCAGGGGCTATTTTAACGTGCCTCCTCGTACGTTTGTGCAGTGAGAATAGAAATTCGCGCAGTGAGAATTAAAAATCCGTGCTTAAAATATTTATATACTAGTTTCAGCCCCAAAACTGACTAAGAAATTAAAGAAGTTCCCCCACAAAGTAAGACTGATCTAGTCGGGAAATTCTATGTCCTATATCGTATAGTTTGTGGTGATCAGTCAAACATTCAATTGGCAGGAAAATCAAGAAAATATTGCCTCACAACGCCTCTGGTAACGCCCTTTCCTCCCAATTTTCGGTCACTCGTGGGGGAAAGCCTCTGATGAACGAGAAAATCCGCATCAGGCGTGGGGCAGCTCCATCTACCGGACAGAAGTTGTCCAAAATTGCCTTGCGCATCTTCTTTTTTAGACCGTTAAACACCTTGATTTGGGGGCAAAAATAGTGTAATTACTACAACATATCACCTTTGTTTGTGCTAAAATAGTGTAAAATGGCAAGGTTTTGCGCGCTTCGTGCGCAATTGTCCCAGTAAAACATGCCAAAAATTATGACCTTCAGGAACATGTTCATCACCGCTCACCGCTGATATGCCAATGAGGATCTATATGGCATGCAGACCTGATAACGGGGGCAGCTTGATCACAAGCCCTCTGGCTCAATATTTGGACTTTTTTTATAATCAAATGGTAAAATTTACAATACTTATGGCCAAATTAGTGTGAAAAAGGCTAAAAGCGCGGCTTTCCGCAACATGTTCAAGGAAACCTTTAAAGACCATATAATTTATTTATTTATTTACGGTATATTAGTAGAAAGGAGTCCAGATCAGTGAAAAAGCACTGCTTAACCATAATTATGATAATTAATAAAAAATTATTGTTTTTTCATTTGCTAAATGCATGTGAAATCAGCCGGTTTAAACTCTTCCAGGTGCTTACATGGTAAAAGTATAGAGATAAATACTAAGTTGAATACTTTCAACGCTAAACTAAACACATAGACACTTAATGATGAGCACATCAAATCATTTGAGTATTAAACAGAGAATGAACATTTTTAATGTAAGGGTAAATATGAAAAGTAACAACAAATGAAGAGCTCTGTTGCAAAAACCCTTACATCCACTTTTGGCTGAAATTGAGTTATGGCATGGCATTATAGACGAATCCAACGAGCCAAGTCATGCATGGTCAGGATTTGGTCGGCCATCTTTGGGTCCCCGCAACACCAAAAAGCCCCGCAAAAAGCCGCTTAAAAATCGATGTTAGATTCTTTTGTGTTGTAAACTGTCATCATTATTTTGTCTATGTGTAACACGGGTGATAGAATGCAGTTTAAAATACCCTGCAAGGCCGCATTATTTCACATTTTAGGTGAGATTGAGCCGACGGATCCGTATAGGAATGCGTGAAATTTGATTCGTCTATAGTGTGGGTAAAAATGCACAATTTGGTGGTTGTTTGACCTTCATACCACCTTCCCTTCAGGATATATCGCACAGTGTCATATATCTTCATGGCAGAAATCGCCATGGTAGGTTGAATCCACAGCCACGCATGGCCATTTTGTTCCGACATTTAAGACGCATAATGAGCCGAGTGACATCCCGACTAAGGCTACTGTCAATACCTCGGTAATTGACTTCTCTAGTGTGTATGTGAGCTTGTATACGCCATGTGAGCGAGTGCTCACACTACGCTGTGTGTGACCTCTGTGTGGGGTTGAACATGTATACGCCATGTGAGTGAGTGCTCACATCAGAAAATCATAATATTTTTGTTAGTTTTTGAGTTGAAGACGCACGCTTCTTTCTCAAGACGCAAGCTAACGACTGTCATATCCGTTGAACATAATATGTTCAAGTGCAAGAACCAAGATCTGGTTTCTTTACACGAAATCATACACGGGAGATATTCATCCCGGTATCCAAAGATTTATCGTCTGAATATCAATCGTGCATGGCACATTTACGTGTATCGATCCCGGGTATTAATTTCAATGTCTCTGGCTGTATAACGTAATTATTAACCGGGCGATGTCGGTGTGTATCGTATATTTCCCTTTTGGGAGATCTTAGGGAATTTCGAGAAATCTTTACTTAAAATTAATATAAAATTTCAGGAAAATAATTGTTTTGATGTATAATAGTAGCCTAGAATGTTCTTTAACTATTAAAGCCAAAAGGAACTGTCTTGGGGTCACTATAATAAAAAAAAAATCATTGTAATTAACGAAAGCTATAGCTTCGGAAATGATAAAAAAACTCATTTTGCCGGATTTAATTAAAAATTCATAATTAAAAAAGCTAATGAGATATTTCAATTTTTCTTTTTGATTTTGAGAGCATTAGTCAAGTCACATAAAGTAGTGCAAACAAATAGGTTCTGTGTACTTTTATGGAGTTATCAAAAATGATAATTCAATTAAATGGAATGTCATTTTAAATGAAACATACCCTTCAGTAAATCAAAGGGATTATTTTATTATTATGACATTTTACAGATTTTAATTTCGTGCAATTGTTGGCATCTGTGTGCATTTTATGCATCTTTGCAGAGTTTGTATTCATTTTTGCATATCAATACCATCAATACCATAATGTTAATGAGTGTGTACTTTCATGAAGCTGTATGTAATTAAAAATAATGACATGTCAATTAAATGAATTTGTGAAATACATTAGTGAACCAGACATATATAAATTTTCAACTTTAAGTGCATATCATTAGATTGATAAACTTTACTAATGTTAAAATGTCAAAAATATCATAAAATTTGTATTATATCGCAAATTTCAAAAATTCAAAATTATTTGATATCAGTTAAGGCTATTCCTCGTATTCAGAATGCAATTTGGTATGTCTGAGTGATGCGCTCTCAGCTCTCAGCCCTTAAAGCCATATTATAACATTTCCAAACAAAATAGATTAGCATTTCTTTGCCATAAAATGTTAGCTTTTACTGTCAGAAATATCCCATTTTATTTTTGAGCCGAACAACTACGGCAAAGCAAAGAAAATTGGAATTTACTACCAGCGCACATGTCGCCAGTACGTACCACTCCTTCGGTCATGTTATGGTACGACCCTTTGTTGTGTATATCACCGTCGCACACGCCGTGTACGTACTGTGTGTTATGAACATCGTGTATGCGTTCGACTAATAATTCCATCGTAATAATAAAGCGCCGGTTCCGGCGTTTTATTCAAAATCTCAGATTTTGACAAAACTACAGCACCTAGAGTCTTGATTTTTGCAGGGTATATTGGTTTAATAAAGTAAAATTTAATCTTGTAAAAAAAAGAATTTGAAAACTTCAGCTAGGGCGTCCTCCTCAGCAAATGTTATAATATGGCTTCAAAAGTGAGTCAGTATAATGCGTGATTTAAACGCGTGATTTGATTTGTAAAGTTTACAGAACTCGAGGGAGACAACCCCTCTGCCAGCAACCTCTTCCCTCAAGCTTGTCTCCGCTAGCTGATCTTTTAGATTTTTACGTTTGCTGACGTGCGGTGACTTTTTTCTTCTAAAATAGCCCCTGATTTATCTTCAGAAATTGTCAATTTCAGTATTGTTTTGTAATTGTTGTTGCTTTTGTCTGGTATTTTCCGAAGTAAATATAAATCCACCTTCATGGTCATTTTTCTCCCTCTGCTTTTTCTTTTTCAATCCAGGTTTCGCAATCTTCAACAGAACAATGTTCCTCAGATTCCCAGCTGTACTCCTTGTGAACATCTTGTTCCTCAATGGCACCTTCATAATCTTCGCTGAAGAGGTGACCGGTGCCGGTAAGTAATCTTTGAATTAAGCCTTCGGGGATTGCGATTTCCCAAATACGCTGCTAACATGTAATTGCGCATAGGCCATACTGAAGAATACAGTCCGTCTAACTCTGAAGTACAAAGTACCGACGCGGACGCACACATTGTGCCGACTTTGAAGACACGAATACCTGCAGCAGAGACGCAGCACTACGCACTGTTAACGCGCTGTATACGCGCGCGTTGTCACTTTGTACTTCAGAGTGGAGAAACTGTAGACAGTAGAGAGCATAGACATACCACCTAGACCTATTACTGCCCATCCTTTACCACAGCGGGAGGTGAAGCCCCGTATCCAAGGTGATATTGACGGATTGACGGGGTTACTAGGCGCGGAGAAATATCGCATACATGTTTGACGCGCTCGTTTGCGTGATTACTGCGCCGTTATCGCCGCGTCAAATGCAACATGTTCCATAGACGCGAACATGTCTGCTTGTTTGCGTCCGGGTATGCGTCCTTTTCAAATTCGTTGCTAAGCAGTGTCGGCTTCACTACGCGAACCAAAGTCATAGGTCTAGGTTCTTGTTTGTCTGGGGTAGAGAGTACGTCCAAACCGGCATCATTTGATCCCACGATGGTTGCGCTCGTAAAAGTAGGATTAGTTACGCAACGGGATTAGGCCGCTGGGCATCAACTTACCGCTGGCGATTGGCAGGTCTCCACTCATGCGCATATTCAGTGGAACGTTTTTCCACTCTTTCCCTGCATGCACCGCGCTGTTTTTCTGTTTCCATGACTGTTCACTTAAAAAAATCCAACCTTCCTTTTATCATCAATACAAGATTGTGGGAAGTAATCATCTTCAGATGAGGGTATTCTTTCTTGATATAGTGGCAGAAGGTCAGGCAACGGGAGTCTTATTGGATTAATTAAATCAAAATCAAATAAATAAAAAACTGCGCGTATGTGGTCGATCACTTCACCAAACGAATTTTGGCGCATTATACTGATTGTGATGAATTGCATCTCATATTTGGGTACGACGTTCCCCTTTCCCTGAACATGCTGAAGACAGCTCCTCGGACAAAAAGGCGACTTAATTAAATTGACAACAATTTAACAGCCAGATTTATCGCTTATAAAACCTATCAGGTACCAAGAAAAAATACGAAGAATGACTTACTGTTGATGAAATGCTGTGAACAAACGCGATAATTGTCGATGTTTTCCATGTTGATATCTGCACGGCCAATGTTAGCCAACCACTTCAGCTTTTGCTGTCCCTTCTTTTCTCGCTTCTCTTGACGATCATTTTTCTTCGCTTTTGGAATCCTGAAGAACGATACATCTCTCTCACGGTTAGCCCTATTCCCGCATTTATTTACAGCACAAAAATTGACCATTTCGATGGTATTTTTGCAGGTTCAAATGTCGATTGAAATTGTATAGCGATAGCAGTATAGTACGTGTTTACATGTGATGTGTACGTGTGCTGGAGGCTTGCTTGTCCTCCAGTACGCTTGAGTGACTCCTCGGGTCACACAAGTTGACCTTTTGACCGGCCGTGAAATCGCCCTATAGGTACCCACCAATCTTGTATTACATCACCGCTAAAACACGAATCAGTAAAGCTATCCAATGAAGTAATTCCTGTCACATGATAAACCCAAGACACAAATAAATGCATATTTGGCCGCCAAAACCTCTCGCGAAGGCTAACACTACTTGGCCGACGCATTTTTGTGGCATTGGAAAACAAGAGTCAAGTATCCCATAGAGCGCGACTGCCTATCGGCACCCGTGTCTTAACGCGCCGCTGTTGACAGGATTGCGATATGAAGTACTACAGGGTGGTCCCAAACAAATTTACCCAATTAAAAATCGTATCTCAACATTGAAAAGTCTGCTTCAAATTGTGTTCACATATTCGTAAAGAACATCTTATTAAGAGTATTTGGAAAAAAATATTCAAAATGTATCAAATTAAAAACTTGACGCTAGTTTTAAATCAAAGGGTCAAAATGAACTTTGTCTACGCGAAGGCCTACTGGCTTTAGCGTCGCATCACTGCAATACGCCGTAGAAGTGACGTCATAATCGGGTTAACTACCATAGCAATAGATGAATACAATTTTTGAATAGACCGCCCTGCACTACAAGCAGATTGCACTGATCACATGTGTATGTCAGCAAACATAGATTGAATACAATACCGCTCTTTTCAAACATACTTATCTTACAGGTGCAAGTGATCAGCCTTTCTTTGACATCTATGATTCAATGCATCGGTACCGCGAGAACGTTGTAGTGCAGGGCGGTATAGTCAAAATTGTATTCATCTATTGCTATGGTAGTTTTTTCGATTAACTACGTCACTTCTACGGCGTATAGCAAGTTCGATAGATAATGAGAACCACTCAGCATATGCACATAATTTGTTCAGCAAGTTTATATAACACAATCAAATATATCAAACATAAACAATTTAAATGTCAAGCTACGATATTACGTCATGATATGCAGCTTTATTGCTACAAAGATATTAAAACAATTCTATTCAAATATGCGCAAAGCAATTGTAACCTCAGACACATTTTTGTCATTGCGAAATGTTATCTACAAGAAAGTTTGAAGTTATTGCACATCTTGGGCAAATTGTTACGTCGAGAACTGACTCTGGGGTTAGCTGCAAGTTCCCTGCGAACCGCTGCAATATTTGCAGCTGAACGTCCATTCTTGGACGTCCGCTCCGTGCTTGCATCTATTCACCACACTTCCGAAGTTGTGAAAGTTGTTCGTATGTAGAGTTATGGTAGGTTTGGGCGTGACTCTTACTAAATTGACGCTGCACTTCCAACATGTCCAAAAAGCTTTCTGTTCTCTGCCATAAAAGCCCTCTATTGTGTTGTGACTTGCCTTATCTTGACACCTTGCAAACCTATTTAGAAATAAGCCACGCACTTACAAAAGGTGAAACCTTTGTAATTGTGTAATTGTTAGACTAATTGTTGGTCAATGACAGGAGTGAAGTTCGAATTATGGGGATTAATCGATTTTATTTCGTTCATGCATGTGAAAAAATTATCACTTTTCAAAGACAAACCAAATGTGTTTACCAATTACATGCTTGCCTATAAACGCATATGTATGCCTTACTCTTTGCAATTATTATAGTAAGGAGTATTTCGTGATCCTAGCATCCTCTTTTTATGACATTTTTCAGTACATATCCACGAAAAAAGCATATTCCCAAAATTTCAGTTGAATCCGATATTGCGTTTGCGAGTTATGCATGATTATGTGTATTACACTGCTCCATAGACAATACGTTGTAATTTCGTTCTGGTGCACCAGAACGAAATTCAAATTTCTGACGATATCTTTGCTAAACGAATTAATCTGCAAGAAATATTTTGTACATAAACATTATGTAGCCAGAGGTTTCCAGTGATATAAAAATCTCAACTTTTTTTGAGAAAAGTGGGGGATGAGGCTGTGGATCACGAAATGCCCTTTTAAGTCTATAATTAACTTTTATTTCTTGTGCGTTCTTTTTTTAGTTTGGCCCAGAACTTATAAATGTCGTATATGAAGAGTTTGGTTCCAACTCTAAAGGCTGCTTTGTGTAAAGTTCATTTGAAGATATTCCTAAGAGTAGCAACAACCTTGCCAATCTAATAACATTGGACCACTAGAATAGATTAAACAATTTTTGGTTATCTTTAAAAAAATAATTGCAAATCTCTTTAACTTCCCATGTGCGAAGAAGAAAATAATGAATATAAAAGAAAAGTACATTTTTTGTTCCAAAAGGAGCTAAATAAAATGACAGGCATTTTTAGACTTTACATTGGAGAAATTTTAGGTGACAAAATAATGTTGAAAATAGTTAGAAAATACGCTAGAGTTACAAACATATCCCTTCCAATCGTTGAATGTCATTAAAACTATGACATGTGACACAAGGCAGCCATTAGATTTAGCGCAGGTTGAAACCGACAAACTCTTCATATTTTTTTTTCTTACTTTTCCAGGTCAATGTTGTCACAAATGCCCGCCATTTTGGACCCATTTCCAAAACAGCTGCTACCGTTTCTTTGGTACTGTCAAGAATTGGGTAGAAGCTGAGGGATATTGTAATTTATTCTACGGCGACACACATGAAGGACACTTAGTATCCATCCATAATTTAGCAGAGTCTAATTTTGTCTACGCACTCTGGCATTACTCCCTAATTAACTCTTCTCAATTGCAATGCACTGTAAACACAACCGAGTCGGATATCATCGCCTCTCCATTGCAGTCCATCTTGATTGGTGCGCATGACATAGGCCACGAAAAGAAGTTTACCTGGACGGATGGTACTCCCTTTGATTACAACGAATGGGGCCCAGGCGAGCCTTCAAATTCCCATAATGTAGGATCAGAAGATTGTACCCACTTCGTAGATGCAGATGCCCCTCATGCGTGGAAACCGTGGAATGATCTTCCATGTGACTACGTAATTCGTTACCCTTTCATTTGCAAGATTAGGCTGGACTGATAAGGACTGAACATCGTCATGTACCTATTGAGCGTCAATTGGTAACAATAATGAGGCTATCCCAAAAATAATATCCCATCCATGTAACAGTTTTTCAATTGACCATTATCCATCTTTGCTATAATTATTAAAGCCATAATGTCACGATGTACACTCACCGAAAATTTGCTACGTAATCTTTTTACCGAATTATTAGGTAATGCCAGACCACCTTTGCTATATTAAAGCCATAATATACACGCACGGACAATTATAATTTGCTACGTAATCTTGTTACCGAATTATTAGGTAATGCCAGACCACCTTTGCTATATTAAAGCCACAATGTACACGCACGGACAATTTGCTACGTAATCTTGTTACCGAATTATTAGGTAATGCCAGACCACCTTTGCTATATTAAAGCCATAATGTACACGCACGGACAATTTGCTACGTAATCTTGTTACCGAATTATTAGGTAAAGCCAGACCACCTCTGCTATATTAAAGCCATAATGTACACGCACGGACAATTTGCTACGTAATCTTGTTACCGAATTATTAGGTAATGCCAGACCACCTTTGCTATATTAAAGCCATAATGTACACGCACAGAAAATTTGCTACGTAATCTTTTTACCGAATTATTAGGTAATGCCTGACCACCTTTGCTATATTAAAGCCACAATGTACACGCACGGACAATTTGCTACGTAATCCTGTTACCGAATTATTAGGTAATGCCAGACCACCTTTGCTATATTAAAGCCATAATTTACACGCACGGACAATTTGCTACGTAATCTTGTTACCGAATTATTAGGTAATGCCAGACCACCTTTGCTATATTAAAGCCATAATGTACACGCACGGACAATTTGCTACGTAATCTTGTTACACAATTATTAGGTAATGCCAGACCACCTTTGCTATATTAAAGCCATAATGTACACGCACGGACAATTTGTTACGTAAACTTTTTACCGAATTATTAGGTAATGCCCGACCACCTTTGCTATATTAAAGCCATATGTACACGCACGGACAATTTGCTACATAATCTTTTTACCGAATTATTAGGTAATGCCCGACCACCTTTGCTATATTAAAGCCATAATGTACACGCACGGACAATTTGCTACATAATCTTTTTACCGAATTATTAGGTAATGCCAGACCACCTTTGCTATATTAAAGCCATAATGTACACGCACGACGATCAATTGGAAATTTTGACCTCTCATATTGAAGATTTTTTTCCCAAAAAGACCTAATTTTTTTGGTGTCTTGGGAAAAAAATATCAAAATTTTTCATATTGTATATCTCCAATATGAAAGGTTAAAATTTTCAATTGATCGTCGGCTTTTCATCCCAGCTACATACACTCTAAGTACATATCATTAGATTTATAAAATTTACTTCGAGGACTGTTAAACATCAAAAATTTAAAAATTTGAATAATTTGTTATAAAATTTGTATTATATCGCGAATCTCAAAAAATCAAAATTATTAGATATCAGAAGGACATTCTTTGTATTCAGAATGCAATTCGATAATTCTGGTGTACTCTCAGCTCCCGCAAAAATACGTGAAAATGTCGCTCAACGTTAATATCAGATCCCTTAATGCTCTGCGTGCTAGCCATGCGCTTCAATGGAAAAATTTCAAGTTTTGAAATATTTTCTCAAAATATCAAGAGTTATCTTAAGAACTACTGAATAAATACTAGGCTTGTTTGTACTCATTTTAATGCATTTTTCATGCTGATTCCAAATATGGTCATGAAAATTTACATTTTTGAAATTTTTGAATTTTGAATTTTTTTTTTAAACTTGTCGTCTGCAGTCGACACCCGCGTGAAGAGAGTTAACGTGCCTTTTTAATAAATTTGTAAATATTCTCAGTCATCCAGGTAGATAAACATAATAAAATGAATATAAAATCTGTTCATCTGGACTTACTATTTTGATAGCGACAGTATCGCGTCTCATCAAGACGCATCATCAGGCTGACTGATCAGGTTGTTGACTATTGATCTGTGACACACTTGGTGGTATGACGTCACAGGAGAGTCGCCGGGGTAGTTTCCGGATTGCTGCGTCGTAGATCCTTGACAGGTTGTGGCGAAGTCATTTGAGGACAAGGATGTGCTAGTGCTCGACAGAGAACATAAGTGGTTTGAAAGAGGGGTTAAGGAGGCAATACATGTCCGGCGGGAGGAACCTTCGCTCAACAGAGGAGGGGGACTTCGCCCCAACCTGTCAAGGACCTACGACGCAGCAATCCGGAAACTACCCGGCGACTCTCCTGTGACGTCATACCACCAAGTGTGTCACAGATCAATAGTCAACAACCTGATCAGTCAGCCTGATGATGCGTCTTGGATGAGACGCGATACTGTCGCTATCAAAAATAGTAAGTCCAGATGAACAGATTTAATATTCATTTTATTTGCCTTTTTAATGCTATGTGACATGTGAATATTTCGGCCACCTTTTAAAATGTTGTGTTTTTGGTTATTAGTACTTCTAAGTTTGTACCTTATACAATCTAATTATATGCTTTTATTGCTTTGTGACCTATAAAATTTCAGTTACTTGCGTTTGGGGAATAGTAGTTTTTAAGTTTGTAATGGTAGGATTCAAGTTTGTAGTAATGTAGTTTATATACTTTGTATACTCCACTCATGTGTTTATCCTTTGGAGAACAGCGCTAAGAGGCTTTCTTGCACACTAGCGCTTTATAAATGTCTTTTATTATTATTATTATCAAGAAAAACTGGTGTAATGTTCTGTACAATTATATACATGTAGAAACGGTGAGAAAAGGAGGAATGATATGGTTTGTAGAATTGTATTTTCGCTTAAGGATTTGAAACAAAAGGAGAAATGATAAGGTTAACTAAAGACAAAATGTTAATGTATAATAGTAGAGATATACTTTGTATATTTATTAAGATTATAGTGGTGTAAGTAAAAACAGATTCCTTTAAAAAGAGGATCATTATAGTAGAGATATACTTTGTATATAAGATTATGTGGTGTAAGTAAAAACAAATTCCTTTAAAAAGAGAATTATAATAGTAGAGATATACTTTCTGTCGTTTTATCTTTTCTATTTCGGGAGCTCTATTCGCTGGAATAGTGTGATGTCATAATACAGCCTGCATGCCTACTTTGGTTCAAGGACATGTTCCCAGTCATGCATGGTTCCTATTGACTTTGTGTTGATCAAAAGAAGTTTACATCCACCTAAATGGCATTATCTCAAAAACTAGACAGTTTTAAGAGCTAAAAGTTTGTCCAGTTATAATAATTAGTAAAATAAATGATAATATCCTGCTTACATGTCTTAAAAATGTGAAGTTTTGTCAGAAATTATCATATTCTTTTTACCAACTGGTTGGTTTCCAAAAATCCAATTGGTCATACTGTGTAAACATGGTACACAGGGGACTGTCCTTGAGAGGTGCTTGAACCAAAACACTTCAAATTGTATGCATGGCTGTCTTTATCCAAGGTGATGATGTAATGACTATTCCAGCTAATTGTTCAGAAACGAAAACGCAAGGGATTATGTGAGGTGATCTGTTCCTTGAATTCATTGTTAAGTTTGAAGTACCAATCAGCTTATTTCAATAGAGGTAGATGCCTGTTGTTAATAAAGGCTGGATAAGACAAGATTATGGAACACCCACGGTGTGTGGAAGACCGGTGTTTTTATTGGTCTAGCGCCCCTTTCGCTGGTCAATGAATGACAAATAATATACATTTAAAATAGATTTAAGTCTGGCAATTTTGCCTGAAGCAATTATCACATTACCAATTCCAATGAGAGAAATCCAATTAGTTTCACTTCAACGCACTTCTTTGGTGTTGCATATTACCAAGTTTTAAGGTGTACTTAGGACGAAATAATTCCCCGATTCATCTCTACATAATCATATGACCGATTTTTGCGCGATTGCACGAACAAGTATACGTAATTCTTGGCAACACTGATTACTAGTGAATAGTGATTAATGTATATTAATGTATATTTCTACGCTGGGCTATTTTCACGAGCCACTCCCACCTAGGCGGAAGTACCTATGCACTCAACGCAAGTCAATTGAAGCCGTACAATTTATCGCGAATTTACGACCGTAAATTTAAACACTACTTTTGTCTAGATAAGCACCAACCCTCTCATCTCACATTTGCATGTCAAAAATTAACATAACTCCCGAAACCGAAAACAGAAACTATCTTCGTTCAACTTTTCTGTAGGCATCAAAAGACTAGAATAAAAGAATTGTTCACACGTACCATGCTAACACTTCAAAATAACAATGAGATCCGAAACCGAAAACTGAAACCGAAACAGAAAAGATAAAACGACGGTTTGTATATTTATTAAGATTATAGTGGTGTAAATAAAAACAAATTCCTTTAAAAAGAGAATTATAATAGTAGAGATATACTTTGTATATTTATTAAGATTATAGTGGTGTAAGTAAAAACAGATTCCTTTAAAAAGAGAATCGACGGCTGTTTCAAAAGTAATGTTTTTCAATTAAACCATCCCGGAGAACCATTTACTACTCTACGGGGGAAGTCTGATTTGACAATGGCAATAATATTGATGATGAAGCCACTATCTTGAGACAATGGTATTATTAGGCTATTCCAGTTGAAACCCATGCACCCCAATGGTATATATTGCCTTAAACCCCCACGTAACCATTTAGATAACCCCATTTGAAATTTACACTCCCTGTGTGGGAGATTAGGGTCATGTCTTACATAGGGGGTGTATGGATTTCAACTGGAATAGCCTATTGCGAGAGGGATTTTGTAATCATTTATTAATATACGGCCATGTTCTTTGATGTAATAATCGGATTAACTACTATAGCAATATGTGAAAGCAATTTTTGAATATACCGCGCTGCACTGGTACGATCACGCGGTACCTCTGTATTGAACCAAATCATGCTGATCATTCGCACCTGCTATCTTTGAAAAGACCGGTATTGTATTCAATCTATGATTACAGACATACACAGGTGATGAGTGCAACCTGTTTGTAGTGCAGCGCAATGTATTCAAAATTGTTTTCACCCATTCCTATGGTAGTTATTCCGATTATTACATCACTTTGCCATTTTGGAGGCGATTCCTTGATAGGTCAATCAAATTAAGGCAAATCAGGGTTTAACCCACCACTAATTGTAACAGAAACCATTTAATCACCATTCATTTCAGAAAATTTTATTTAAGAAAATATCAAATGTCTCCAAAATCCAAGTAGTGGAACAGTGTCTAATTTGCATAAATCCAAAACGCAGGGGTGAAATTTCAAAGTTGGTCAAATCTGGTTTAAAACCATACCAATGTATGCTCTCATCATCAGGATTCAGAAAAAGTATAGTTTGACCAGTCTTCGATGTCAAAGGTCAAATTTTGGGGTCCACAGTCGTTTACAATGGAACTATGCTCCGATTTTAATCCAACGGGTCTCAAATTGTTCCTTTGGCAATAACAATTAAAATGAGGAAAGTTGTATTGTTTTGGATGTTTTTTGTTACATAGGTAACAATTTTTGTCCCCCTATGGAATCCAAATTTTGATATTTGACCTTTACACGCATAACACAAGACATTTATATCTTAGATATGTCAAACTATGCTTTTTCTGAATCCTTATGACGAAGGGAATACAATTTACCAAATCTGAAAGCGGCCATTTTGGATTCATGCAAATTAGGCACTGTTCCACAACTGGGGACTTTTAATATGTTCTTTAATATACTTTTCTAAAATGAATGGTGATTAATGGTTTCTGTTACAATTGTTAATGTATGATTTTTTTAATTTTGATTGGCCTAATATTGATGGATCCTTTTATAAAACTGGTTTGTCCTTGTATTGCCTATAATTATGCTAAATATTTCACAAACCAGCCAATCAGAGTTCGCCATGTAGCGTGATCGGCCATTGTGAGCTATACACTTTATTTTCAATTTGAATAATTTGATTTATAATTCACTTGGATTGGGGTTTCAGAGGGCATTAGCTCTCGCTTGTAGGCCTACGTCTTACAAATCCATTGCATCGTCACCATTATTTGTTGAATTCATCTTAATTTGTCATCGTCTATTACTGGTATGTCAAACGTCAAATAAATTTAATTAGGAGTAAAGAACTGCTGTCTACTTGTTGTTTCATTTCCTACATCCTATCCAATATATACGGAACATACAGGTGTGCTCCCCTGGTAAAAATAACCCTTTCACGGCTCCGAAAGACCCCTTAAATTAACCAAAATATAGCACTGAGTGACATTTCATTTAAAGGCCATCTTAATTAAATCCTGTGATTAGTGCAATCTGCTTGTAGTGCAGGGCGGTCTATTCAAAATTGTATTCATCTATTGCTATGGTAGTTACTCCGATTATATTATAACGTCACTTATACGGCGTATTGCAGCGCAATGTATTCAAAAATTGTTTTCACCCATTGCTTTGGTAGTTAATCCGATTATAACATCACTTTGTCATTTTGGAGGCGATCGTTAATTCCCGGGTATAGGTCAATCAAATTAAGGAAAATCATGACTTAACCCACCACTAATTGTAACAGAAACCACTTTATTAAAGAAAATATCAAAAGTCTCCAAAATCCAAGTAGAGGAACAGCGTAAATCCAAAATGACCGGGGTGAAATTTCCAAGTTGGTCAAATCTGGTTTAAAACCATACCAATGTCTTGCTCTCATCATCAGGATTCAGAAAAAGTATATTTTGACCAGTCTCCGACATACAGTTCTTGAGGCAAAAGGGTCAAATTTTGGGGTCCACAGTCGTTTACAATGGAGTTATGCTCCGATTTTAATCCAACGGGTCTCAAATTGTTCCTTTGTCAAAAATAAATTAAAATGAGGAAAGTTGTATTGTTTTGGATGTTTTGTTACATAGGTAACATCACAAAATAGGTCAAGGTTAACAGGGGCTCAATGGAATTCGATCTTCTTTGCCATGTTACTAAGGTAACAAACCACTTGAGATACCGTAGAAACCCGTCTATAAGGAATAGAAGCGACTGTGATGATAGCATATTTCACGCTAGCGCCCTCCACAATATTATATCATTATGGAATTTGAGCAAATCATTTACCGACACAAGCAGGTATACAATGTATTATTTTATCTTTATTTCGCATCTCACGAGCATAGCTCACTTGGCAAGGCATAAGACTTTGGTTCTTTAGATCGGAAGATGGTGAGTTCGAGCCTCATCACGGTCACACAAACTTTCATAAACAAAATATTGTTCAAACTTTTCATTTATATTTTCTTGCATTTTCTAAAGACTCCTTTCGTGATCATTTTTTTTTTTCATATTTAGTTTAATTTATTCTATTGTTTTCCTTTTATTGTTTCTTTTCTTTGTCTTTTTTTTTTTTTTAATTTTATTTTTTCTTTGATTCATATAATATTGGCAGGATAAGGAGAGGAGGGAACTTAGCTCGAGATACTCTAGCTAAAATACAGGTTTACATTTACTATCTTACATTATCTTGCTGTATTTCAGCTAGAGCTCCAAACGACAAGCAGGGGGATGACACTCTATTCACGTGGTTTCTTTTCCAACGCTAAAAGATAACGAATTTTGGTGGTTTGTAAATGAAAAGTGTCCGCACTATCGATTGATTACGTAACTGTTATGAATAATTTATTAGTTTTTCAATGCAATCGCCTCGACCCATTAATACATATTATCTGTATTTTATCAAAGTACTTGGAATAGCAATCTGGTGAGTTCACTGAACTACGCCCAAATACTGATGGAGTTTTAATGGCGCTAATCCTCTCCATACACAGATGAACAAATACAATAGGAGAAGGTCAACACATATGACCTCCTATATGACATGTTATATGAGATGTACAACAACCTGAATATCATAAAGATCAGTGTTCGTTTGTGCATATGAACTGCATATTTACAATACTAAATATTACTCGTTATATATTATGTCAAATATTGGTATTATGACAACACGGTATATACATTGTATATAAAACGACTAATAGATCCTACTATCATGGCGTCAGGTCATTGGTTCATCATATCCCGTATGTTTCTTAAAATTCATTCATATTTGAGACAAATTTCTGTGCCCATTTTATAGGCGTACAGGTGGATCCGGTTTTTTTGTCATTTTCATTTCTTTTTGATGAAAGAATTAAGGTTTTCCACTGCACGGAGGCCACTATGTGATACTAATTTAATGCTATTTGTAAATGAATGCGGATTCCCGGTTGTTGTTTTTCCACAGTGTGACAACTGTCCACCCATCCAGACAACATCATCACATAATAAAACGTCTGTATTTTTACGATGAGTAAATATTAAACTGAACTTTGCCTTGGAACATTGTGTAAGACGGTGTAAGATTTTGTGGGCGCCCTCAACATTATTATCCTCTTTGTATCCGTAAATGACATGGCATAGACTGTGTGAATTCTATGAAGACTAGGGGCCTACTTATACATGGGGTCATATCCATGGACACAAGTAACGATAATTGACAACACGATACGCGACTGTATTTAGGGAGGCTAACCACTAATAATTAATAATGCCGGGTAGGGCCTACTCCTGGGCGACTCGTGTGGGCAAGGACGCTTAGGACGGTGACCAAATGAGTCTCAAATTTCACCGGGGAGGGGCACTCAAGTATGATAATGTAGGCCTATACGCATGTGTGGCCAACTTTTAAACACCCCCTAAAACGAGTTTTACCCTACCAGCAAATTTAGGATCAATAGGCCTAAGCTAACTTAATACACTAAAGGAAGTTTTGGATGAGAAAACGGACATTTTAATGAGAAACGGCCAAAATGGTGAGAATTTAAATTTTCTCATTCTTTTGGATGAGAAACTTCCTGGTGTGTGTGTCAATCATTATTGTCTTATTAAAATCCGGGACTTTGGTTGACCTGTGCTAGACTCCAGCACATGTTAATGACGCAAAGACAGTTGTGGTAACACCATGGTCGCAGACCTGCAAAAAAGCTCAAAAACAGATAGTAATGAAACCAGTTTTTATTTTCCTTGCTCTAGCGAGTTCACAGAGAAGGTGTTTCTAGTACAATGCAGCGTCGGACTCTAGCTGAGAGCGTAGCCTGAGTCCAAACGGACTCCAAGAAGGGCTCTCCATACACAAATGAACAAACACAAAGGAAAGTAGTCTCCTCCGTGACCAGCTTGATTTCGATGGAGCGAAACCAAATTGGCTGCAGAGGAGACGGGTAATTTTGCCATGCAAATGAGGTGAGTGCCCTCTCAAGAATAACTACTCTCTGCGACAAGCTTCCGGGTTTTTGTTGTTACGTAAGATGAAGAAGAAACCCGCCTCGGAGCCCGCCCTACTCATTATTTTTTTTTTTTTTTTTTTTTTATGTCGGGCATATCTAGGCATTAACAGCTGAAATCTAGGAGATAACGCTGACGAAACTTCGGCCAGATACAAGTGACCTGGTGAACGAAGTGGGTCGCCGTAGATAGCTGGTCGGGGTAATTTTATAGGACAGGCAAGTGTAGCCGACAATCGGGCGTTACCCTGATCGGAACCGCCTGTAACAAGGTCTATATCATGGATCATGTGCCCCGCCATTACCAGATGAACCACGGGGAGAGCAGAGATTTTTTTTAGGTCCTGCGGGGAATCGAACCCGGGACCTCTTGCACCAAAGGCAAAGACCTTAACCAGTGGACCACGCTGCTCCCATTTCATTGTACTTATTGCAATTTGCCTCCACATATTACGTAATCAACACAAAGCTTTTATGAGGATTAGTGAGTGGATAAGAAATTGACAGTGGAGGATACGAAGGACACGCCGATTGTTAGTTGTCAATCATGAATTGCCGCAACGTATTAATATTTTACTGCATGGCATTCCGCAAACACCAAGACAAATTATGCCGTATTTTTCCAAAGATCATCTCATATGAAGTAAGCTGAATGCGATCTGTACTTTTGTAACATTCCGATCGCTTTTGATCACCTATTATCGGCGAATTTGCTTGAAAACACGTGAGTTCATGTTGTGTAAACATAATTAGCATAGACACAAATGAAATTACGATGCAATACAATGCAATTTGAATGCGCAGCAGATCTATAGAAATAATGTTGCCGGTTTTATGCAGAATTAGACCCTGTCTGAGGGAACTAAAGACCCATTCAGTGATTTGCTCATCCGGACGATCGTAAAATCATCAAAATTCACCTTTGTCATTGTCATAGATGGGGTAACATAGCCTGCTATAGACCGAATATTCAGTCGATTATACATACTATAAAATCGACTGAAGTGTTCCTACTGCGTTTGTGCATGGTGTTATTGATGTCACTTTTGAGTTTAATTTGTCTCACCTGCATATATGAGCTCTCCAAATTGTTGCTTGTATACAGTACAAGGTTTGGGTGTGCAATCGACGTAAAAAGCCGTTCTGCATTCGTTAAAAAAAACCAATTTGTAGTCACGTCTTGAGCACAATCTCGTCGTGTCTTGCCTGTTTATTTTTAAATGCAAAATGGCTGACCTTAAAGGTTAATTGATTGAGTTGACCTCATACGTAATGCATATTGATCATCCATTTATCAAATAGGGGTGTTTTCTATCACATTGATGGACGTGCTGACCATTTCATCAGGCGGCATAAATAGCGCAACACGTGACGTACGAGGCTGGCGAATATACATGGCTGACAGCCCCGTTCAAAATACACGGTTAGCAATTACAAATGGAAAATTAACATACTTGCAGTGTGGTACACGGTCGTACCCCGACGGTTTTAGAGTAAGATAATTTTGCTTTGACACCACATAACAAATTTAGAATTGTTTATGAAGATTTCATGAAGATGTGTTAATCTAATGGCGACCTCAAAATTAGCGATATCGCTTCCATCACCGCCTGGTGACGCGGGTGGAATTTCCCTAGAATTTCCCTCAAGAAATAATGGAATGAACCATATCCTTTGCAAGATGACACAGGTCATACCGGGTCAACCATGATCAATTTTGACAGGACAACGTGGGTATGGAACTCTCCAACTGACTCGCAAGAAAGGGCCAAGAAATTTCACTTTTTTCAGTGCACATCGAGAAACCTGAAGTATTGCAATAGAGTGAGAAGTAAGTGGTTATCACCTATAGGTTCACAAAGGGAATTTTAGACGGTCATAAAAGGGTGAAAATAACGTGTAAAACAGCGGATGTAAATACCGACATCCTTCTCAAATCTAAAACATAGCGTAATAGTACGGCACTAAGCCTGCTAGTGGTTCAGCAGAAAACCGTGTGACACATAATATACATTTGGCTACATTTTATTATACGATAAATACGAATTTATTAAACATGGTAACAAATATTCTCTAGCAGATCGGTTATACGATGGAACTGGTAGGCATAGGCCTATTATAAATTCGGGATATTAAATATCTTCCTGACGAGACAGATCTGCGCATGTGGTCAAAGACGATTCCTTACTAGCCACAGACCGTCCGCTGGAATTAGTTGAACATGAACCATTCGCTATGGCTGTTGGTCGGACCTCTCATCTCTCCACATCGATTGTGACCTATAATCCCCGACATTGCCCTTATGAACTCACATCCTCCTGTTTTATTCAATACGCTGGCGAAGTTACGTAATAATCGGATTAACTACCATAGCAATAGGTGAAAACAATTTTTGAATATACCGCGTTATACACTGATACGTTCAGGCGGTACCTCTTCATTGAACCATATCATGCTGCACCTGTAAGATCTTTGAAAAGACCAGTATTGTATTCAATCTATGATGCAGACATACACAGTACAGGTGATGAGTGTAACCTGCTTGTAGCGCAGCGCGATATGTTCAAAATTGTTTTCACCTATTGCTATGGTAATTAATCCGATTAATTACGCAACTTCACCAGCGTATAATGGCCGAATAAATTCTGACCATCACTTGGCTTGTTGGATTCGTCTATACTACAATTCGCTGTCGAAGTGACGTAATAATCGCAATAACTACCATCAAGCAGATTGCACTAATCACCCGCGTATGTCACCAAACATAGATTGAATACCACTCTTTTCATAAATAATAATCTTACATGGCGAGTGATTAGCATTTCTTTGACAACTATGGTTTAATGCATAGGTGCCACGTGAACGATGAAGTGCAGGGCTATATATTCGAAATTGTATTCATCAATTGCTATGGTAGTTAATCCGATTAATTACGTCACATCGACAGCGAATAGCCTATAGTATGGGTTCAAGTGGAACAAAAAATAGCGTATGTCCATTGCTAGCTATGGTAATTAATCATGTTAGTGTTTACATCACTACTTCGGTGAAGACAAGAGAAGTGTGCCTTCTCTACCAACGCCTGTGATATAACAGGTGCAAGCGAAACAAAATTGAATGACCAGAATAGTTTCCTTTGTCAGACGAATTGATTGAAGTTTTTGAAGACACTCTATTCTTGATGGGACAATAGATTCAAATATGGAATAATTATTATTCCTCATCTATTTTTTTTATTGAAAAAACTGCAATTGTGGCAACAGAACAATATTTATTTTGATTTCATTTCAAGTAGAAACAAAATCGTGCTTAAGCCAAAAACGCACCCTACCTACCATTCCTCAAGAATTGGGATGGCACAAAGGTGCAACATAGGTTTTTATTGCAAAGACGAGGACAGACAAGTAGTTACAACACATCTGTCTAACCGTGGGTTTCGCTATTATTTAGAATAAATGCTTTTACTAGTTTCTATAAAACCACAAAATTACTAAAAAAAACTATAAAAAAAATAAAAAAAAAAAAAAAAAAAAACAAAAAAAAAAAACACAAAAAAAAAACACACCTAAAATTAAAAGTAGAAAGGTAGATACCAAAAAAACGTTGACAACGTAAAGAAAGCAGCAAGTTTAAAAAGCCCCCACCTCGGCTCACTTTTTGAAACTTGGTCCCATTTTGAATATCAACAGCAAATCGGTGTTTTTTAGCATCATTGCCATTAACATGCCTACTTGTTATTCGTTTAATTCAATCATTGATCATTAAGTAATATATCGCATCGGCACATTAAAGATTCATAACACTTCTGGAAATGTTTTAAGTTGATAATTATGACAAAGTTTAAATCAGTATCTTTTACAAATGGGACCAAGTTTCAAAAAGTGAGCCGAGGTGGGGCTTTTTAAACTTGCTGCTTTCTTTACGTTGTCAACGTTTTTTTTGGTAGATTTCGTTTCTTTTTATGAATGAAGCCGAGTAGCTCCAAGCTTGAAAAGTCATCCGGTTACGAAGTACTCCATAAGGCGAATAAAGCGAAAAATAGAAGTTTGAATAATATTATCCTTGATTTATGACAATAAAAAATACGAGTATATGTAGCTATACCTATAACTAAAATGTACGTGGTTCTTTGTAGCACTGGGGCAATCTAGTTGGATATCCAGATTTCGCCGTTTGTGGTTCTTTGTAGCCCTGCAGGCAATCTAGTTGGATATCTCTATTGAGCGGCGGTTGTTGGCGGTCTTTCGCGGTCCGTGGTATTCCTTTATTCTTCAAGCCCTGTCCCAACGCACTGAATGGTCTATTGTTCTATTGTGTCCGATTTGAGCGCTGACATATTGGAAAATGTTGCCAATCAATATTCATGAGAGTGTACATTCAACGTCCAATTTTCGAAATTGGGTGACTTGTGCTTTGCAGGTGTAAAATACATCTGACTGGGCGTTTTAAATACGTAACGCATAAAGGCATTGCCATCATCGAATGGCTGCCTATTCGCCACTTGCACGGTTCCGCCATTATGCACTATATGCGGGGAGAGCCTCGAACTGGCAGCATACATGAAAGGAAGAATTACGGAACCTTACACAGAATGTTATATGACTGGTTCAATTCCCATTCATGTATGCTGCCAGTTCGAGGCTCTCCCGCACATAGTGCATAATGGCGGAACCGTGCAAGTGGCGAATAGTGCTGTTAGTGTTAGGCCTATGTGTGTGTGTGGGGGGGGGGGGCTGTGTTTAGTTTCTATAATAATTATTATAAAAGGCCTACATTTATTTGTCATTCATTTCTTTTCCTTTCTCTGTACTTGCTAAAGTATCACTCCCTCTTCTTATCTCCCTTTACTTCTCCATCCCCTCTTACGTTTTGTCCCCTGTCATTCCTATCATTTTCCTTACCTTTCTATTTATTTACGTCTATTTATTTATTTCTCTTTATTTCTTCCTCTTTCTCTCTTTCTCCAGTCCGGATCCCCTCTCATTCTTCATATCCCCTCCTCCACCCTCATCCCCTCCCAAGACCTCTCACAGAAGAGCTACCCCCTTCAGTACGCCACTGATTATGATATTCCCCTTCTTAAAATAAAATAAAATAAAATCTCAATTTGTAAAACAACTTTTATATAGGCCTATACCGGTATACTTTTTATTACGTTACATGTATACGTAGCTCCCGGGACGTAGCTATTTAATACCATTATTGTACTATTGACATGCAGACACATGGCAGCCTTGATGCGTAATCATTCAGCAAGCGCATTCAATTTATTTAAATGAAGCACCTAATGTCAGTGGGGTGACAACGAAATATGCATTAGCGGCTAATGTGTGCCTTTTGTGCTTACGGCTACTCAATCACACCCTTGGGTTTATGTATAACAATAGGTACTTTTCGTTCCATTAAGCGCTTTCACGCGACTTTCATTTGATCACTTATTGACAGTAGCCTGCTAGGTAAAGCGTTAATACACTGTCGGGTCAGCTTACCGATTTAATGGCGGAAGCCCTTTGTCCCAAACAAAAGGTACCTTTCGATGAATAGCTTGTCAGATTTCAAATCGGCACAAGGTTTCAATGCGTTACGTAATCTATTTCCTCTCCATCTTATAATAGCTCCATGCCCTGTCCTCTATCGGGGCTAATTTATTGTTTAAGCTTGTTGGAAATCCATATTTCGCGGTGTGTGGTTCTTTGTAGCCCTGCGGGGCAATATAGTTGGATATCTCTATTGAGGTGGTTGTTGGAGGTCTTTCGCGGTTCGTGGTTATAATTTTCCTTATCCTTCAAGCCTTGCTCTCTATTGAGGGCTAATTTATAGTTAAAACTTGTTGGACATCCATATTTCGCGGTGTGTGGTTCTTTATAGCCCTGCGGGGCAATCTAGTTGGATATTTCTATTGAGCGGCAGTTGTTGGCAGTTGTTCGCGGTTTGTGGTTTTAATTTGTAGGATATCCATATTTCAAGATTTGTGGTTCCTGAGTCCTGCGGGGCAATCTAGCTAGATATCCAAATTTCGCGGTTTGTGGTTCTTTGTAGCCCTGCGGGGCAATCTAGTTGGATATCCCTATTGAGCGGCGGTTGTCGGTGGTCTTTTGAGATTTAATTTTCCCTTTAATTTCGGGCCGCCCTCTCCTCTACATCCCGAGGATGCTTTTCAATAATTTAAATTATATCCCTTTAATTTCGGGCCGCCCTCTCCTCTACATCCCGAGGATGCTTTTCAATAATTTAAATTATACGGTGTCAACAATTACTATTACTTGGTATGATAACTTATCTTACCATGTTGACTTATATTGTTTGTTAAGGCAACTTTCGCGGTTCGTTGTTATAATTTCCCTAATCCTTCAAGCTTTGCCCTCTATCGAGGGCTAATTTATAGTTAAAACTTGTTGGACATCCATATTTCGCGGTTTATGGTTCTTTATAGCCCTGCGGGGCAATCTAGTTGGATATCCAAATTTTGCGGTTTGTGGTTCTTTGTAGCCCTGCGGGGCAATATAGTTGAATATTTCTATTAAGCGGCAGTTGTTGGCGGTTTTTCGCGGTTTGTGGTTTTAATTTGCATGATATCCATATTTCAAGATTTGTGGTTCCTGAGTCCTGCGGGGCAATCTAGCTGGATATCGAAATTCCGCGGTTTGTGGTTCTTTGTAGCACTGCGGGGCAATCTAGTTGGATATCCCTATTGAGCGGCAGTTGTCGGCGGTCTTTTGAGATTTAATTTTACCTTTAATTTCGGGCCGCCCCTCCTCTACATCCGAGGATGCTTTTCAATAATTTAAATTATACGGTGTCAAAAATTACTATTCCTTGGTATGATAATTTATCTTACCATGTTGACTTATATTGTTTGTTAAGTCAACTGGACGTGACAAAATATCTTGCTATGTAGACATTAATTTGTTGCTAAATTGACTTGGCATTATAATTTATTTCGGGAAGAAGACATCCATTTTTGGTATGTCGACTTAGCATGATAATTTATCTTGCCATATTGACTTGTTTGTTCAGTTGTCTTTGCGAGATATTTTATATCGTCATTTTGACATAATGCTGATAATAAGTCGACATGGCAAGATAATTATCTTGTCAAGTTGTGTCACATAGACGCTTCCGTACTATATATGCTTGATAAATGTTATTTGGATTTTTTTTTCCTGCTGGCCTTCCATACTAGCGGAACAATTTTCCACACCTACAGAGTGTTTGTAATCAACCTACCGGGACGGTATGACAATTGTCATGTTCTACGATAGCTGAAGAGTCAGGTCTCTTAATCGATTCAACAACCATTCATACATATCACAATCATCATTGTCCTATTATCATGCGAATTTGCCCGTGGTAGGACAAAATACATTTAAATGAGAATAACAATGAGTAGCGTCGTATTGCATACCCTATAATACCTGATCTGGTTTCTTGTGTTATTCAGATTTCTTTTGATCCTTGATGGTGCACAGTGTCGACTTCCTATTCGATAAATATAAATTTAATACTCCGTTGGTGAGCGACGGGCGACTCTTATTTCACCGAACGCAAGAAAAGGAGTTCTATCTGATTGGCTAGCAATCGATCGCTTAGGTCGCTTAGTACTATAGTAGTCAACTACAAACTCAAAACTGAGCATCGTATTCAATTCGATTGAAATCGATATTCTATTATTGCCGTAGATAAAGAGAGTGATAGTGTGTCAATAATGTACATTGTATTGCAGCTGGATTTTACATGCATTCTTTTATATAAATTTTTTCTCAAAGAGTTGAATATGATCAAAATTTTTACTCAGGATTTCAAATTTTTTACCCGCAAATTGCCGCAGTTAAACATATCCACAGCAAAATACAGGTCCTCACTAATTAGTGTATTTAATTTCCAGTTAGTGTATTTAAGATAAAACCTGACAAAAAATATAATTTTCTTGCAATAGAAATATCATATGGGATACTGATATGGTAGGCCGCAACCGCCACAACGTGGAGCTGCTACGCGTAGCTGACTTTTTGCTCCGTGGAGCCAAATTGACCAATCATGATCATGTTAGAGTTTTTCATTACTCGGAGGTAAAACTGACTAATTAAGTACGACTTACTCATTACGTGAAGCGAATTTATTCATTAAGAATTTGCCAGACGAGCGTCACGTAGTTGCAAGATATCCTCGGTCACGAAAGTTATGATTCAAAAAGTAGTTTATGAAAAGTACGAACTGACTTATTATTAAGATGGACATGCACTCATAAGAAACTCATACAGTATTGTACATAACTATATAGCTAGGCAGAGTGGTGGTAAACTATGCACACAGTTCTGCGATCTGCAGTGTATCGCCGGGAGCTAATTTGTATAACTTGCGCGGTGTCCCTGCGGAATTCGACCTTCAGCAAACTGCAAACCAGTTCAGATTTACTTTATATACTAGTAGTAGGCCACACATACTGTAGTTACTGTCCGTTTTCCTATACACAATACTCAGTGCGCTCACCATTGACGCGTGACCTCTACAAATAGTGTATGTTAGAAGTATAGGCCATTGCCTAGTTGACGTCACTACTGTGTAAAAATAACCGGCCAATATTTAAAGTATTCTCTGAAATTCTAGAAAATATAGTTTTGTAACATGTCCTAAATTTTTAGCTAATTTAGGTGTTTGGAAATATTGGTACTTTTGTACCAAAAAATATGAAGAAATTATTTCTAAACCGTGTTAAGTCATTAAGCTTCTCATTTTCAAGAACGCTGGTTAACAATAAGCAGACTATTGTCTCATTTCGTAAACAAAATCCCACAGTATTGTTACCTTGCGTTCGCTTTATAATCGTTCACCCAACTGAAACTATAATACCAGCTCATTGCTCATTGCACAGGTAAAACAGACACAAGTGGAGTGTGTATTTAACCAGAGAAGATCTGATGTAACATAGTTGAGCCGTTTTCATTGAGTGTTATCTTGGTTTAATAGCTTTTAATAGGGTTTAAGTCCTTCAAAGGTCGTGGTGAGTTCTACTGTAGACATGACTGCATCATGATTATTTTAAAGTCAACAACATTCAACAATATGATCACCGTGATAGTATGAGAGTATCAGTACCGTGGGTGTCAGTGATCCTGGTCTGACACAGTAGACAAACAAACAAACAAACACGCCACACACATGACACATGCATGCAAGGTAACATTGACTATACACTAATCAAACAATGGTATTGATCCTGTACAACTGGTCGTGGTTTATTTACAATCGATTCATTTAAAATCCCCATAGTAAACATTAATTTTGGCAAGAGTTTTCTCTCTCTGGAACGAGAATGCATCCACTGGCTCCGCGTAATGAAAAGATCTAACATGATTGGTCAATTTAGCTCCGCGAAGTGAAAAGTAAGCTACGCGTAGCAGCTCCACGTTGTGGCGGTTACGGCCAGCCATATATTGATCATGCGAAAATCGTAAAACATAGAATAGAAACAGTGTGGCAGGCGCTCAAAATCTCAAATTGTATGCTTAGCCTGAGTTGCACGGCCTATCTCGAATAAAATCACCATGCGTAGTTGTTGAAAAACGTGAGGATTCATCGTACTATCACGGCAATTTTTAACACGAAGATATAGGGATGTTGACGGTGTGGGGCGTTTCTTAGGTATATCCTTGTAGACGGGGTTTTACGGTATGGCATTATTCAAACTATTTTTTTAATGTTTCTGAAAACGGAGCAAAATGAATCCATTTTTATCAAAATCGAAGCATTTTTCAATATTTGTCCCCCTGTGGAATCCAAATTTTGACATTTGACCTTTACACCCATAACACAAGACATGTATATCTTAGATATGTCAAACTATACTTTTTCTGAATCCTTATGACGAAGGGAATACAATTTATCAAATCTGAAAGTTCACCCCTGCATAAGCGGCCATTTTGGATTTATGCAACAACTTGGACTTTTGGGGACTTTTAATATGTTCTTTCATATACTTTTCTAAAATGAATGGTGATTAAATGGTTTCTGTTACAATTAGTAGTGTATGAATTTTTAAATTTTGATTGGCCTTTAAATATTGATGGATCCTTTTATAAAACTGGTTTGTGCTTGTATTGCCTATATGCTAAATATTTAACAAACCAGCCAATCAGAGTAGTGTGATCGGCCATTGCGAGCTACACACTTTATTTTCAATTTAAATAATTATTTAATTTATAATTCAGTTGGATTGGGGTTTCAGAGGGATGTTAGCTCTCGCTAGTAGGCCTACGTCACCATTATTTGTTGAATAATTTTCATCTTAATTTGTCATCGTCTATTACTGGTATGTCAAACGTCAAATAAATTTAATTAGGAGTAAAGAACTGCTGTCTACTTGTTGTTTCATTTCCTACATCCTATCCAATATATACGGAACATACAGGTGTGCTCCCCTGGTAAAAATAACCCTTTCGCGGCTCCGAAAGACCCCTTAAATTTACCAAAATATAGCACTGAGTGACATTTCATTTAAAGGCCATCTTAATTAAATCCTGTGTCTCAAAGCTGCCGCGCGAGTAAATAAAATCGCGCGCGTAGTCCTCTTTGAAAATCAGGAAATTATTTTTTCTATCTATTTTATTAAAAAAAAAGGAGAAAATAAAACTCAAAATTCGTATTTGATTTCAAGTTTTCGATTTTTTCGTAAACTTCGGACACGTACACAAAAATAACAAAACAGAAGAATAACAGTTTATAGCAATGACTTTTTTGTCTGCTATTCCAACATTTGCAACATTGGATATTTTTGCACAAAATGCTTGTCTGAAATCCTGTACTGACACATAAAAAAAGTTTAATTAAAAAAATACAGTAAATAACACCGCATTCCGCATTAGGTTTCGAATTTCTCACAAGCTTTGAGACACATGATTTAAAGGAAGATTTCGTGATCCTAGCATCCTCTTTTTATGACATTTTTCAGTAGATATCCACGAAAAAAGCTTATTCCCAACATTTCAATTGATTCCGATTTTGCGTTTGCGAGTTATGCATGATTATGTGTATTACACTGCTGCATAGGCCACTGTTGTAATTTCGTTCTGGTATACCAGAACGAAATTCAAATTTGGCGATATTTTTGCTAAACGAATTGATCTGCAAGAAATATTTGGTATATTAACATAATGTAGCCAGAGGTATTCAGTGGTATAAAAATCTCAACTTTTTTTGAGAAAAGTGGGGGGATGAGGCTGTGGATCACGAAATGCCCTTTTAATTAAGATGGCCTAGCTCTAAAACAGGGGAGGCGTCAGAGGAGGGAGGCAGGGGTTGACCGCCCCATATGATTGGCAAAAAGAGGTGAGAAAGAGAAGAGAGGATGAGAGAGAAAAATGGAGGGGGAGAGAAAGATAGGAGGGAAAAGGCGAAGGCGTGGCGAAGGGGGAAGCTCTCCCCCCTTCGGACATCTTGTACCCATTTGGAATGCTGATCGATGCGGTTTTAAGTTTTGTTGTATTTTGGGCCCATTCGGCACATCCCCCCCTAAAAGTCACCTTACCTCCCAAGCCTTTTCTCAGTGCCTCTCTGTCTCAGTGCCAACCCTTTGGATAAATCCTGGCCACGCCACTGTCATGGCGCAGCAACACTCACAAGTCTGTGCCAGCGATTAAATCATTATAAATTTACTTTCAGAACACGCAACTTTTACGTTCAAAAGAATCTAACATCGAATTTTAAGCGGGTTTAATCCACCCAATTGGGTACTCACAACACCTGTTTGGTGCATGCGGCGCGGGTAATGGCCGACCAAATCCTGACCATGACTTGGCTCGTTGGATTCGACGTCTATATCCAAAACCTATATAAAACACCTCTCTCAAAAATGGTGTAAGCATTGTGCACCAATAACAACCATGCAATTGGCTTCCTTACGGCTTTCATTTTCATTTTCCAACTTTCAGGCACCCCCATTCATATTTTATCGTGCGTATTTCCCGCGTAATTGATATAAAGTATATCATGCAATACACAGTGGCGGCGCCAGAAAAAAAATTGGGGGGGCATTAGGGGCAAATTTAATTTCAGGGGGTTCAAAATAAAAAAAAATGTGCGCAAAATTACTGCAAAAAGTGGAATTTTTCGTAATTTTGTTTTTTCTTTTCTGCGGGGGGGCAAGAGTTCTGATTGGAGGGGCATTAGATCTCAGTACAAATACTAGCGGAACTATCTCAAGTACAATATTGTTCAAGGTTGCGCCGCAGGCTTACAAAGAAACAATAGCAATCAAGCTTAAACTTTAAATTAGCACCCGATAGAGGGCAGGGCCTGAAGAATGAGGAAAATATGGGGTAAATATTTAACGGAATAAACTGCATAATCATATTATTTAGATTTATTCCGTTAAAAATTTTATTTTAACTTATCAAATTACTAGTTTTTATATTCTATGGTGTCAAATATTTATTCACAACGTTGTAAATACGCATTAAAGTACGATTAATAACAACAGAGGGCGCTTTTTTTTAATATGTGATCCTGTCTTCTGGAGTACAAGAGTATACTCTCACATGATACTTAATATGTGATCCTAATACAGTATCTCATATTAGTTTTCATGTTCTCCTACCCACTATGGGTGCCCAGACAGTAGCCTCAAAGGGCCCGATGCCCCATAACAGGTTATTCAGCTAAAGGAGAAAATGGATGAATCGTTTTGCATTGTAACTATTACACATTGTGGTGCACATGACAGCAACTTTTTTCTGTTCGGGGACCCAGACAGTAGCCTCAAAGGGCCCAATGTCCAATAACTGATTTATTCATCTAAAGAGAGACATGGTTGAATCTTTTTGACTTGGAACTATTACCCATTGGGGTTTACAAAAATACAATGACAGCAACTTTTTCCTGTACAGGGGCCCAGACAGTAGCCTGAAAGAGACCGATGCCCTATAACTGGTTATTCAGCTAAAGGAAGACATGCATAAATCTTTTGCATTGGAACTATTACACATTGGGGTACACAAAAATACAAATGACAGCATTTTGTTCCTGTACAGGGCCCAGACAGTAGCCTCAAAGACCCCGATGTCCCGTAACAGGTTATTCAGCGGAAGGAAGCCATGCATATATATTTTTGCATTGGAACTATTAAACATTACGGTGCACAAAAATACCAATGACAGCAAAGTGTTCCTGTGCGGGGGCCCAGACAGTAGCCTCAAAGGGTCCAATGTCCCATAACTGATTTTTCCAATTTTGTCATCTTCCAAGAAAGAACTTCACCAGGAGTGCTTATCTTAAGAAGGGTGAAATTAGACTCCGAAGATGACCGCGCTGGTGATCTACCAATGAACTACCCATTCAGATGAAGAGATACATGGATGAATCTTTTGTAACTATTACCCATTGGGTATACAAAAATACCAATGACACCAACTTTTCCTGTACAGGGGCCCAGACGGTAGCCTCAATGGGCCCAATATCCCAACTGGTTATTCAGCTGAAGAGACATATGGATGGATCTTGTTGAATTGGAACTATTGTACATTGGGGTGTCAGGATAGCAACTTTTTCCTGTACGGGGGCCCAGACAGTAGCCTCAAAGGGTTTGATATCCCAAACTGGTTATTCAGCCAAATAGACACATGGATGGATCTTTTGAATTGGAACTATTGCATATTGACAAGTTATGGGACATCGGGCCCTTTGAGGCTACTGTCTGGGTCCCTGAATAGGAAAAGTTGCTGTCATTGGTATTTTGTAAACCCCAATCATGCCAATATGCAATAGTTCCAATTCAAAAAGATCTGTGTGTCTCTTTGGCTGAAAAACATTTTTACTGGTTTAAAGTGAACAATAGTCCATGAAGAGTAACACATTTCAAGGCATTCGATTATATAGGCACTACATAAAAGAAACCCACATTTGCCAATCAGTGGTTCACCGTAGCTTAGAAAGTGTGAAGGGTAAAGTATCAGGCATGTGAAATAAGATCCTTATGCACGCTGCTCTTGAAGGATGGTGTTCCGTCATGTCCGTTGTCAGATATGTTTCCGACTACCCCATATGGTAGGCTATTCCAAAACGTGAACTGAAGTGTGGATGAAGGTCCTGCCAGAAAGTGGTACTGTGAGAGCATGGCAAGGTATGGAGGCTTGAGCGGGTAGCCCTTCTGTCTACAAATGACTTTGGTAGCTGTGCCTTCAGATCTGGTGGGAACAAGCTGGTGTGCATAAAGGACTGTTGTTGCAGCCACTTCACGTTTTTGATGGAGAGATGTGATGTTCAGCTCTGTACTTGCTTCCTCTTCGCTCACGCTTATGATTGGAAGGTCCTTCCTCTCTGGATAGAGTCTAGTAATCCTAGAGTGGGTGTGCTGGCACTCATCTTAGACAGTGAGGCATTCCATCACACTGCAAACTTTAGCCTTGTAAACAGTTGCTCTGCCTCTGAAGCCTCTCTGACATCAAGTTTATTTGCAACTCTCCTCAGAGCGCCCAACTTCTGTCCTGCTCTGTATGAGACGTTAATTATTGTCCAGGTTAGCTTGCTGTCGACTGTGACTCCCAGGATCTCCAGCTCCTCCTTCTCACCCAGTGTGGTGGTACCAAACATAATATTAATCTTGGTTGGATTCCTCTTTCTTGATATTGCCATTGCTTTACGTTTCGATGTCTCGAAGGTCACCATTCGTCTGTCATTCCTATCTGCCCAGATCCTCATTTTCTCCAGGTCTCTGTTTAGGCTAGCCAGGCTGTCTCTAGATGTAACCTCACAAAACAAGGTGGAATCATCTGCGTAGATGTAGAATTGGGTTTCACACTCATCACCCAGGTCATCAACGAAGACAGAGAATAAAAGTGGGTTCAATATTGACCCCTAATGGAGGATGGCTAGATACAGACAACTTTGATGGAATGATCTGTCAGGTAGCTACTAATCCAGATGAGCAGCTTGCCGGATACTCCTTTTGCCATGATCAAAGTCCATTATGACAGACATTATTGAATGCTCCTTTGATATCCAGGGCAGTCGGACGCAGCTCGCAGGTCGTTGCCTCTGTCCAGGAAGTTGGACCACTCTTGGGTCAGAATGGTAAAGATATCAGTTATATTGTGGTATGGCCTAAATCCAAAATGTCTATCTGATACATTATGTCTATCTGATTGGGTTTCAAGGAGGTAATTCTGAAGTTGGATCTGTACAACTGAATTAGACTTCGCATCTCTTGTAAATAGGGATGAAAATGCAGCCTTCCATTGGCTTGGAAAAACTCCCTTGGAGAAGCAAAGCTCAAGCAGCAGACTGAGTGGTCTTGCCAGTTATGTGCTGTATTCCTTTAGGATGCTTGCAATGATTCCTTTTCCTTTGAGCATGTTGCTGAAGCTGAACTTTTTTTCTGTGCGGGGACGCTAACATTTTATAGCGGCAAAGGTCTGACAAAATGTTTCAGCTCTGACTTTGATGTAGTGTAGACTTGACGCCCATTCTGCAGCACTGGTGTATCAACTCTGATGGGAATACCAGACAGGGTGTTAGAATTTATGGGCTATCGGGCCCTTTGAGGCTACTGTCTGGGTTCGCGTACAGAAAATTAGTTGATGGCATTGGTATTTTTGCAAACCCCAATGAGTAATAGTTCCATTGCAAAAAGATTCATCCATGTGTTTCTTCAGCTGAATAAACCAGTTATGGGACATCGCGCCCTTTGAGGCTACTGTCTGAGCTCCCGTACAGGAAGAAGTTGCTGGCATTGGTATTTTTACAAACCCCAATGGGTAATACTTCATTACAAAAAGATTCATCCATGTGTTTCTTCAGCTGAATAACCAGTTACGGGACATCGGGCCCTTTCAGGCTACTGTCTGGGTCCATGTACAGGAAAAAGTGTGTAAACCCTAATCATGCTAATTACGGGTAATAGTTATAATGCAAAAAGATTCATCCATGTGTCTCTTCAGCTGAATAAATCACTTATGTGACATCGGGCCTTTAAGGCAACTGCCTGGGCCCCGTACAGGAAAAAGTTGCTGTCATTGGTATTTTTTAGACGTCAATGTGCAATAATTCCAATTCAAAAAGATCCATTCACGTGTCTATTTTTCTTCAGTTGAATAACAAGTTATGGGATATTGGGCCCTTTGAGGCTATTGTCTGGGCCCATGTACAGTTAAAGGTTGCTGTCATTGGTATTTTGTTGATCCTTGAGGCTACTGTATGGGGCCCCGTACAGGAAAAAGCTGCTGTCCTTTGTATTTTTGTAATCCCCGATGGGTAATACTTCAAATTCAAATAGATTAATCCATGTGTCTCTTTAGCTCTTCAGCTGAATAACCAGTTATGGGGCTTCGGGCCCTTGAAGCTACTGTCTGGGCCCCCGTACAGGAAAAAAGTTGCTGTCATGTAGTGTCATTAGTATTTTTGTAATCCCCAATGGGTAATAGTTACAATGTAAAAAAGATTCATCCATTTCTTCCTTCAGCTGAATAACCTGTTATAGGGCATCGGACCCTTTGAGGCTATAGCTGTCTAGACCACCGTACAGGAAAAAGTTGCTGTCATTGTGTACCCCAATGTGTAATAGTTCCAATGCAAAAGATTTATCCATGTCTTCCTTCAGCTGAATAACCTGTTATGGGGCATCGGGCCCTTTGAGGCTACTGTCTGGGCTCCCGTACAGGAAAAAGTTGCTGTCATTGGTATTTGGGGCTACTGTCTGGGCCCCCGTACAGGCCAAAATTGATAGGTATGATAGGCATGATAAATATCCTCCTGGGAGTGATATCCAACAAGTTTTGTCCATGTCTCTCTTGAGCTGAATAAATGCATTTTTTGGCCCCCTATTTTTACCCGGCAGCAATATGGAATATTGAATCTTGGGCCTATACTAACATAACAAGGCCATCAAACCTTTTGTCTCTTCTCAGCTGAATAAATCGTCTGGGCTCCTAGTCTATTAGCGAAATTTGAGGCCAAATTCACACGCACGCCATGACAAATTTTGTGCCGTATTTTCAACACACAGCGAAATCAGACGATCGGCCGGCAAACAAATACAAATATTTACAAAAAACAAAAATATACCTTGTGCAGAGGTATGCAGTCATTTTAGAATGTATAATAACAATCAAAAACTACCACGAACACGTTCGTGAGCATCGTGACTCTTCTCTATATATCATTTTGACAAAAGCTGAAATTTCCATATTTCTGCCATAGACAACACACGGGAGCTGGAGGTAATCTTAAAAATAGGCCTAAAATCTGAAATCGCATTTGGCTCTCCGTTTCAATACACACTCAGGTAGATCATTAATAAAAATCAGGAAAAGGAGGGGCCCAACACACTCCCCTGCGGAACACCAGATGTGACATACGGTAGGCTTCCGAACTCTTCTGACCATCTACCTGTACGACCTGTGTTCTGGCGTGAAGGAAGTCGCTGGTATGTGCTGCCATGTATGCCATAATGCTCGACCTTTAAGATGGCGATGAGACACTTTGACAAACGCTTTTTCAAAATCCAGGAGGATGACATCGGTTTGAGATTTCTTGTTGATTCCCTTAGCTAGGTCATCTACAGTGGCAATTTATTGTGTGTCGCAAGAACGTTGTTTCCTGAACCCATGCTGGGCGTCTGACAAGATTTTATTATCAGAGAGGTGACGGATGATGGAACAGTGGATGAAATGTTCACATAACTTGCACAACACTGAAGTCAACGAAATAGGGCGATAGTTGGCTACGGAAGAGCGACTTCCCTATTTAAAAAACCAGCGCCTTCTTCCATTGGGTTGGAACTCTGCCCTGCCGAATTGATGCCTGGCACAAAAGGTTGACTGCCGGAGAAACTTCAACAGCAGTCTCTTTTAGGAGTTTGGTTGGTATTCCGTCTGGTCCCGAGGCAGTATAAGGCTTTAGATTCCTCTGAAGCTTAATCACACCATTCTGACAGACTGATATAATCATATCATCCATGGCGGGGTTCTGGACTTCAGGCGAGAAGAGGAGACCCGTCATCGGTGGAAAATACAGAAGTAAACTGTCTGTTGACTTGAGGATGTTTGCTTTGACTTTAGGATCAGAATGGAGAAATCCACCATCTTTCAATGGAGCTACACCGACGTTGTCGCACCTCTTTGATTTTATTAAAGGGGGGTAACTCTATTGGTTTTGGATATGGATTGTCATTAAAATTACATAATAATATCAAATATCGCCCCCTTTATGCTGCTTTGTGAAAAAACGAGAGCATTTTCAGCGTAAATGTGAATAAATAGCCAAATTTGCAATCCAATACCTTGGTATACGTGAATTGCATTCTGGGCAGGCAAGCAACAACAACAATTCGCGTTCGTATGACGTACAATGCCCGGCCCGTATTGAACGGAAAATATTTGTTTTTTTCGTACCGTTTCAGAAAAAAAAGGAAACAAAATATATTTCCCCTTGCAATATGTACATTTCAAATGAATATAAAAAAGTTTGGGTTAAAAATGGAGAGAAAAAAACCCTTCAGGTACCGGGTTTTGAACCGGGTACCTCTCGGGTAAGTACAAACGCGCTAATCAATTGAGCTAAACAGCCTACTACGTGAAGCGTGGAAGTTTTATAATTAAATACGGCGCACAGTCTCCTCAGCAGTTAGTGTGGTTCGCTTTTTTTCACAGAATGTGTATGACGCGAAACCAAAGTAGCTGTTGAGGAGACTGATGATCGTTCATAATTCCCTGCCCCAGAATTCCGGAGTAATTTTTAGTATTTACAAACTGGTAACCTGTAAAAACCGCTGTGTTTCATGATTTCTCCGGAAATACATCGACTTGGAGCGTCAAATTTCAGGATAGTAATGAGAAAAATAGTATCTATTATGTGATACCAAAACCTCATCAACAATGAAAAAAATCGGGGGATGATGCTGTCGATCGGGTTACGGACCTTTAAGGCGCCAAGTTTCTTGTTTCTCTTACTTCCTGGGTCACTGTAGATAATATCGTAAGTGATTTTTTTTCCCAATAGAGCCGTAACATTTTGTTTAAAAATCTCCATTTTATTTTAAATTTATTTGAAAATTTTGAAACTTATATTTTTAGAGCAACGACAAATATTTCCCATTTTCTCCAATTTAAGCTCTAAATAAGAATTTACTTCTTTTTATTGCTGATTTAATTCCGCGATTTGTTCCATTAAGCAATATCAAGGATTAATGTTTTCAAGACTGGGAAATAATAAGTTTATTTGGTTTCACAACGCTAAAATAAACATTTATGACTTGCCCAACCTGGTGGTGCAAAGTGCTCCCCATAACTTATCTAATTTAAATAAGAATGCGGCACATGCAAATGAGGGATTACCCTCTCCCGGAATTGCTCCATGGTAGACTGCGCTGCATTCCTTTTTTTTTTTGATAAACAATTCATACGTTTCCATGCATGAAACCATTTAAAATCAGTTTCTCATGGATAGCTGAGCTGTTGAATCAGCGGAACAGGAATGATGAGTTTTCCATGGTCAGGTCAGAGAGATTAGGGAATGATAAATTAAACTGGTCTACTACAGTAGACTGCTTAATACTCAACATGATTTTTACGGCTTTGCTCGGCGAGTTTTTATAAGAAAATTCGTGATTTGCACTTTGTTGACTAAATCTTTACTCAACTTACTACTCAACACGCTTTACTCCCAGCACTGAGTAAAATAATTTTTAGAGTGTTCACATCCTAGCTCTTTATATCTTGCTCTCTGCCATGGGCACGGGTACTCATCCTACCCAAAACTTTTCTATGGGGTGGACACCCCCTAAATATCTAATAGAAGCATGGTAGGTATAGGCCTACCTACCATGATAGAAGTAAAAATAAATTGCCTGGTACATGTACATCTATAATCTTACTATAGACTAAGACTGACTGAAGTGCTTTAATTTAATAACAGTCGATTTGAAAGGTTTTTTTTTTATTATTACTCCAATTCCCACAGAGGAAGCCCCGCTTCGTTTGGGATGGCCAGTTCGCCACAGAAGAACTGACTTACACCTGTTACTTTGAGGATAAATTTTAACCATGACTAATTCCCTGAGGAACTTGAACCAAAAGGGGGGGGGGGGTTCTTTCCTTTTATTTCATTATTTCGGCTTGTCAGTTGCCCGGGGTCAGTTGTTACTAATAATACATAATACTTTTTGGCAAAGAATTAAACAATTAAAATTGTATTGAAATCAAATATTATACATTATGTTCTGAAAAACCTGAAATGTCGCGAGAAAGTTCGTAGAAAGTTTACCAACAAATTAAAAACTTGTGGACCAATCAAAATGGTTAATCTTACGGACAGCATGTCACCTGGGAAACTCCGCTGCACCAAAGGTCAACATTACACGGGTCAACATCATCATCAGTGTCGACGAGAAATACAATATTTTTGGTTTGGTAATCTGAATGTGATTGTTTAAATGTTCTTCACGCTGAGCCAGATGCGATGCTCTTTGCAAATGAAGTGACTAACCACACATGCACACAGTAATTGTCGAGCGTTCAACCTGCCGATCAATATCCGACCACCGTCGATTTTTCTGGAGACTTGTTTGGTCTTCTATTAGACTCGCTGAGTCTCATGGACGCCGTTCCTATGTCCATCAGACTCGTATTTCCCATTTTGGATGTCAATGGGAAATACACACTTAACGATTTGCGCCGGTTATAAACTTGAAAAAAAATCTTTAAAATTTCATCAATGTATATAAAAGTGGTACCAACCGTATTGTGCTTGCTAATTTAAGACTCGGTTGAAACAAAATTAAGGATCGAAAGCATTTTAGTGTCCAAAAAGGCAAAATTATCGTCAAAGTTCTGCCGAAATCGGCACCCTTGCGAAGGGTCCAGAATTCGAATCGGGAACGAAAATATCCGATCTTTGCGATCAAAAACACAAAATTACAACTTTAAACATACTATTGGCAAAAGACATTATTACCAAACAATACAGAATAGAAAATTTGACATCATTTTCTCAAAATATTGAAAAATTTGCTCACTAGACATCGAAAAAGTACGCAATCCAATTCCCGTTCAAACGCGTGGGAAACTGAAAGTGCGATAATCGTGACTAGTCTTCTATACTATGCATTTCTTCTTCTTCTTCTTCCTTATAAGTGCCTCCCTCATATGTATGAGTATTTGTCAGCACTCACGTACAGACAAGCTGTACTTATTTTTACTCTGGAACTTAGAGGAGATGAGTGTATTTTGAAGTACAGTCAACATGACCGGGATGATCCCCTGCTCTTTTCGAATAGCCTGTGACGTTCTTTAACGTGCACACTACATTAATGGTAAGCTTACAGTTTTTACACATAATTTTAACTCCATGCAGTGATGCACAATGCACATATCATGTCATTGTCATGTTTAAAATCGGTGTAAAGTAATATTCAAATTTCCTTTTATTGGACAAAATTATGAGAAAATTTTGAAAATGTTCTCATCCAAATGAATGAGAAATACTACGTATTAAATTCACCTGTCAACAACCTGTCACAGATGGTTGTTTGACACTGAAATTAATGTGAGCTTCAATTTTGTCATATTAAAGGAATTATTATGTTTACTTTGTTTTGATGCAAAACACCTACATTGCGTTATTTGTGTCCAAATAGGTGAAGGAAGTCTAGATAAGAATACCATTATTATCACGAGACATTGGCTAATTTAAATTGATAGGAACTGCTGTACGTCAGTAGCCCTCGTGAGACCTGTCATCTGAGATTTTAAAAGGGATAAAGAGCAGAATTTTAAAAAAAAAAAAATCTTTCTTTCTTTCTTTTCACAGTTAACTTTTAAACAATTCCAAATATGGCAAAAAAACAGATGTCAGGTGCAGGAGATTTGATGAAAACAATGGACGACACAATAGAGGTTAGTGACCTTGCGATCTTTGTCCGGGACCATTCGTAATGACAGATAGATGCTCTACCGTATTCAACTGTATTCAGTACATTTTAGTAGCTCTTGATCAGAGCCCTCGTAGTACCTTAGAAGATCCAGTGATCTCAAGTAAAATAAACCCAAGCAAGTGACTAGTATTAGTAAAGGAAATGTATAGGCCAATCCCTGCCTGGTTTAGACCATTCTGTAAAAAATTAATACCACTCCCAGCAGTACATGTACATGTACAGAGCTTGCCGAAGGCAAGCTTCAGTATAGGCAAGCTACAAAGTCACCAACAAGTAAGTAGGACCACTATGAAGTAAAAATCATTGTCTACCTGAGATATTGGTCTACAAAACCCACCAACTCTGCGAAAAGTCCACTCACCGAGCCGCCAGGCGATTGGTCTTACTATTAGTGTCAGAGGGCATATGGCATGGTTTTTCTTTTTTTTTTTCAATTGGATGGAAAATAGGTTGGCTTTGGAGCAAAGCTACATTTTAGTAGAAATTACAATGTAGGTATAAATTTTAAAATGCAGCATGAATCCAAATCATAGAATTGACATTCAGGTAAATTGTCAAACTTAGGCCTCAAAAAATATATTTTTTTAATACTTTTTAAGCTGTAAATTGCGTTCGATTAAAAGGGCATAAATTTAAGTGACCCACAGCCTCATCCCCCACTTTTCTCAAAAAAGTTGAGATTTTTATATCACTGGAAACCTCTGGCTACATAATGTTTATGTACAAAATATTTCTTGCAGATTAATTTGTTTAGCAAAGATATTGTGAAATTTGAATTACGTTCTGGTGCACCAGAACGAAATTACAACGCATTGTCTATGGAGCAGTGTAATACACATAATCATGCATAACTCGCGAACGTAAAATCGGAATCAACTGAAATTTTGGGAATATGTTTTTTTCGTGGATATCTAATGAAAAATTACATAAATAGAGGATGCTAGGATCACGAAATACTCCTTTAAAGGCATTGGAACTTTTTTTCTCTTTTTAAAAATTTATTTTGATTTGTTAAATTTCTTAATTTCCTGATTTTTAAATTAAAAAAAAGTCTGGGGTCAGGCCTACTGGTCGGTCGGGTTACGCCAATCAAACAATTTTCTTTTTGAGGCTTAGCTGCCATTTTCATTTATCAATTAATGAACAACAGTTTCATTGTTAAATGCTGAATAGTAATGTTTTAAAAACAATTTTTAAATTAAAGAATTACCGTACTGACCCGAGTATAGTCCCACCTTCGAGTAAAGTCCTACCCCCAAATTTTCGAAAAATTTCAGAAATTAATTTTTTTTAAAGTTATTTATTTTTTCGGCTTTGGAGAGTCCCTGGACATAGAGCTAAATGCTAGGATCATTCATGGTTGATTTTTAAAAAAATTGAATTTTGCATGCATTTTGAAATCATTATAAATAGAGTATGACATGAGTACAAATTTATTCAAAACACATAGGCCTACCATTTTTTTTAAATCAACCATGAATGATCCTAGCATTTAGCTCTAGGTAGGGACACTCCAAAGCCGAAAAAATGAAAAACTTCAACAACAAAAAAAGTTAGTACGGTAATTAGTACACTACTAGAGGAAAAATGTCTACATACATTGTACACATATTTGTTTCACAGGTCATCCACCACAGGGTCCTACAAAGCTCAATTTCTCTCCCGGTGGGGGGGGGGCACATAAATCTGACAGTGTACACAAATTTTTCTTAAACACTCCCTAAATGAGTTTTACCCTACCAGCAAATTCATAAAGTAATTTTTAGAATTTACCCCCTAATGAGTTTTTGGCTAGTAAAAATGCAACAAATGTACCTTTTTGGACTTATAATTTACCAAAAACCACTACATATGAATATCCACTCGTATACCCAAGCAATTTTTTCCGTTTTAGAAAACTATTCTTGAAAATCAGCGGTTTTTAGACCCTAAATGCGTCCCCCTGCGTCACCCTTTTTACTTATTTGTTGGTCACGCATATGCGTATAGACCATTTTATGTGAACGCCCGCTAGGGTTCATCAAACGCCCCTCATGTCAACCAATTTTTTTGTACCTAGTCTTAAAATATGCCATTGGTCATAAAAATAACCTATATGGGTGTTTCCACAGTAATGAGACCCCCCTAGGTTTTATTGCCCTAATTTTTGTTCCTTATTTATTTTCATAGTTTAATTTAGGCCATTGTTAATCTTTATAAGTAAGGAGATAGCGAGCAAAAATTCAATGCCCTACCTACATTTTGAACATTTTGTCCAAATAAACCCTATGGGGAAAATAACGGTTGTAACACAATAACGGTTGTAACATGTGACTTTTGACGCACAACAGATACAAGGTTGTATTTTGAAAAGTTGACCCTGTATGGTCTGTGCTATGGTTTTCCTAGGTTAACATTATTGATTCATTCAATACAAACCAAGTGTAGGTACTCTGTGATCCATATCAGGGTTAGGATGTGGGTACAAAGTCATAAGGTTGCAATGTGCGTCAATGTTACAACCGTTAAAATGTTACAACCGTTACAACATTAAATGTTATGAAACATTAACAATGAATGATATTTCATCGTTTTATCCAGGTTTGTTATAATAAGAGGAACTATGACAATCATAAGACAAATCCTTACTGTGATTATTTGGTTCATTTTGTAAGTTATATGTCATTTTGACGTAGGCGTCAACCATTGACGCTTACAGAAATATGCCACTTTTGTGCGTCAAGAGATCTCCTGAACTATATATTTACATAGAAGTGAGTATTTCATAATTTTCATAACCAACTTTATTATGACACCTTGGATAATATGAAAAAAAATGAAATATTGTTAATTTTTTTATTTTCATGACATTTTGTCTTAAATTGTAACAGTTGTAACATTGACGCATGTTACAACCGTTACGACATTGTAACCCATCTCCTAGCCATAGTATGGATCAAACAGTGCCTGCACCTGGTTTATTATGGAGCAATCAATGGTGTTAACCTAAGAAAATTAAACCAAAGACAATACATAGTCAATTTTTCAACGCTCGGTCTTTTATTCATTTTTCGTCCTCTTGTGCGTCAAGAACTGTCAATGGTCGCATATATTAAGTTGGTACCCCCAAAAAGGTGGATTTGTCACATTTTCGGTGACATGTGTTGAATGTTTCGCTCATAAAAAATGTTTTAAGCATAGCAGGGATGCACATTTGGGCTTATATGAGAGCCTATTTATTTGTCTAAAAGTACCACAAACAAAAAAATAGATCCTGTAATCCAATTAATTACAACAGCTAATTAACTCTAATTAGTCAGGGGTGGATGTGGTGGGTGTGAGGGTGGTGGGTGTGAGGGTATGCACATTTCCTATGGGTGACTGTGCGTGTTACAAGTTTTTTCTTTGTAAAATATGTTTTAAGGCATAACAGGAATTCAAACAAAACCTTTATGAAAGAATATTAATTTCTTCAAAAGAATCACAACCATTTCCATTAATCAGGGGCTTTAATTAATTATAGCCATCACTTAATTACTCCTGATTAGTCAAAGAATGGAAGAAACTATGCAATTGTACTGTATGCAAGCTTGATCTATTCTACAGTGCTGTTACTTTGACTCAAAATAGAGATGAGTTCTTGTTGTCCAATGCTGATCACACAGATATAATTATACTCTGTAGTATTTCCTTATACTTTATATACATGTACTAGGCCTATAGTGAAAGATTTTCATGAAGTCAAAAGTACATACATTGTACACATTCTCATTAGGAGTAGATGTATGTCGCAACAGAGCACACTTTTGCCAATTATCATCACCCTGTATGAAACATTGATAGCATTGCTAGATGGTGAAAGTGATTCAACAATTGCATGTAGTACATGTCATGTAGGCCTACATATGAATATATATATTCATTCTTGATTCTCTGTCTTTAGGTAAAGTGTACTTGAACATCGCCGTCATGCTTTGTACATACATGTAGGCCATAACATGCAAGCTATATTTAGTCAGTAAATGTATAATTTTGACACACCCTATAATGTTCTATTCATTTGTAATACACAGGAAATCTGTGGAATTGACTTGAATTCTATAAACAATGCAAATATAACAAGAATTCAAGCGGTAGATTTAACTGTCAACATTTCTGCTGGGAATTTGGCCACTCAAGAATAGCATTTCACAGAGTCTATGGTAAAATTTGGCACACCCTGTATAATAAGCAATCATTTTATCAGAGTTTCATGTCATATGAGCACATTCTGTTTTCAAACTATCATAATCCAACATCAAAACTGAGATTTTAGTCAGTCATCTTAGGATATTGAGCTACTTCAGTGGGATTACATTATCATATAATATATTATGTTCGCTTTTTTGCACACCCTGTATAGTGATCGTACAGATAATCAATTGATACAAATGTTGTATTTTTGGAAAGAGCAAACTCTGTACTTTCTTAAAATAAAAATGAATTTCAGTTACTACATACTGGGAAATGATGAGACTGGCATAATACTATTCAACTTTTTGTGTGAAATTATTTTGTTACACCCTATATTACCTATCGATCACCCTGTATATTCAAATGCTAACTAATGTATTGGCAATCCTTGAAACATAAGCTTTCCAGAAATGTATGGGTTTACATACTTTTCTTGAACTACATTTGAGATATAACCAAAAAGGTGCAAAAGGAGGTGATTTCAACCAAATTTCCAAATGTGCACCAATGGGGTACGGTACCAACTTAAAAAATGCGACCCAATACAACAAATATGTTACAACCGTTACTAATTTTCCCCATAGGGTTTACATGGACAAATTTTTCAAAATTGAGGTAGGATATTGAATTTTTGCTCGCTATCTCCTTACTCATGAAGATTAACAATGGCCATAATTAAAATCTGAAAGTAAATAGGAAAAAAAGAAAAATAACCAAAAGGGGTCTCATTACTGTGGAAACACCCATATGGTTACCAAATTTAAATTCATTCAGATGTCGTCTTCTGGGTCCACCGTGAGCCTAAACTTTGGGCGTGATATCCTGCACTTATGCAGCACAATAGACATAAGGCAGCTATTCTAATACACAGATTTTCGGTACAAAATAATAGCTGCCATGTGCTTTACTTCTGGATTTGAGTATTTTGGGGAATGTTGGGTCCTTTTTCAGTCCCAAAAAATCATATTATAAGGATGTGATACCTGTTGGGACATGACAGTTACAAAAACTTAATAGCTGCTCTATGTATCAACATTTTAAATCAGACATTGCTGCCATTTAATATATAGGCCTATATACTTAAGATTAGGTTACAGTACATAAGCCGGTGTGTGGGCAAAGGATTAGAATTTGCCAGTTCATATATATTCAAAATTTCTGTTGTCATATAATTTACGCTTACGCAGCCAGGTTGGGCATGCATCTTTTACCTGTAGGGGCCTACTGCTTGACAACCTAAAGATTTATAAGATCCTCCTTGAAGGTGGATCTCACAAGAGATGACAAGATTGTTGAACTGTGTATGATGATTCTGAGTAGTGATCAGCAATCCATCATGTCCAGAGTCAGTAGGCTCCCCCTAACCTCTAACCAAATCAATGTTGTTTACTTTCAGTTTATAACTGCAAGTTAGTAATAAGCAATGCATTAAATGACCCATTTTTTATTTGGATTTTTTTTTATTCCACCCTGTATAACTTCAAGGTCACCCTGTACAGTGAGTTGAAATGTGTATATTTAAATTGCTTTTGCCTTCAGCTTTCCAAAAATGTATACTTTTGCTAGTTTAGGGTTGATAGTTGTGGAGATATTCTAATTTGAAACTTGATTGGTGTAAAAATTCATAATATTTGTGATGTAACGCTAAGGGTGGCGAGTTCAAAACACGTGACCATATACACCTCAAGGTGGATTGACTTGTAGTGTTGTTGCTGACCACAGAATGGCCTTACCTGTACAAGCACCTATGGCATGTGAACATGTAAATGCTGCAGTGTCTCAAAACACAATGAAGCAACATCTCTGGGACCTAACTGAAGAGATGGTTTCATTTACATTGTACACTCTTCAGTACTTAAAAGAGTGCAGACAGAAGAGAATTAAGCAAGCACTGCTAGTAAACTTCATGCAGTTAAACCTTGTTTAACTTTAACTTTTAAGTTTAGGCTCACGGTGGACCCAGAAGACGACGTCCGATTGAATTAAAATTTTGCGTAGGTTATTATTTCGACTAATGGCATATTTTAAGACTAGGTAGAAAAAATTCGGTTCACATGAGGGGCGTTTGATGCACCCTAGCGCCCGCCCCCCGGAATTTCTGATTCTCGTCTGGAGGATTTTTATGAATTGATGCCTGTGTGCATGAGCTGTTTTTTTTCCTTTCATTTTTATTGCAATGCAAAATCGACTAGCAGTTGCAATCCTTTTTTTGACACATTCTTGGAAAGCGATCAAGTATTTGTTTGAAGGTTCTGTACAAAAAGATATGCATGTTGCTGAATTAACTTTTTTTATCATAATAATGAATTGCTGCCTTTTGCTGGTGCTTTAAAATCAAAAGTTACACTTGAAAATTGAAAAAGAACCAACAAATGGACCAACTCTAGAAAACGTTGAGACAGGGGACGAGAAATCTGAGGGTTTTAACAAGTATATAGGTTAGAGCTTTTGTGAGCTTTGTCTCGAATCCCATAATTAAATATTATTTATCATACTTGTTGCTCGTCATCTTTTATTTGTACTGATTGTGTTCAGTTGATTTAAGCTGGCTTTTTTAATCTGATGTGCTTTTATATCCCTTTATCATACAGGAATTACACTCATCATTTGAAAATCTGAGGAAAAGAGCAAGAGAGGCTCTAACACCGCCAAGAAATATGCCGCCAGTATTAAGAGAAACTTTAAAAGATATTCCAGGATGTGAGGGTCTTGAGTATTTTTTAAATTCTTCCCGATCTTTGCGAGATATGGCTTCAATGCCCTTCCAGAGAAGTAGCGAAGAACGAAGAAACCAACCAGAGGCAAAGACGGCTCCTTTGCCTTCATCTACTGCGTCAAACGATACACATAGAGCAAGTTCCACAAGTTCACAGCATGCTGATCACAATCGACATAATGAGGTAACCAATTTAAATGCAACAAAGGTACAATTTGTTCGGCCTACATGTATAATTGTGAAGTTATTTGGTTTTTGTTAATGCCCAGCGTGCACGTTAATAAAGTCCCAGCTTATGCTCATGTAAATTCACACTTCCACACACCAGCCACACATTTATGCAACTAGCATAAGTGCTGCGCCCAACGTACTGCTTGCACGCCATTATATATCAGTACACAATGTTGTGAGTCTTATTTTTTCCACCAATTATAAGCTGAACAAACTTAAAGAGAGAGAGAGAGAGAGAGAGCAGTGGCGAACCTGTGATTTATGTCATGGGGGGAGGGGAGAGAAAGTCATGTTGGGGCAGGTAAACTTAGTTCCCAAATTGGACTATGTAAAAAAAGTCTCAAAAACAGATCAACATTTGCAAGGAAGTGCCCCGGGGAAGTGCAAGGGCTGAAATGCCAAATTTTTGTGTCAACACTTAAGCATTTTCTTTTATTTTCAGCCCATTTCACACAAATTTTTTTAAAATAAATTAATCTTGGCATTTAAACAATACCTTTCCCGTGTATCAAAGCCCTTTACATTTATTTGGTGGCTCAGTGGTTACGGCCTTGGACTCATAATCCGAGAGCTTGTTGACGTGCGTGGGTTCGATTCCCCGTCCCACCACCGTGTTGCGCCCTTGGGCAAGGCGCTTTACCTCGCTTGCCTCACCCCACCCAGGTGCAATGGGAAGCTGTTAGGGGTAGTCACAGTCGTTGTACTGATGGACCCTGCGCCACTTGTAGGCTGCAAACGTGGTTCCAACATATTCTAATGACGGCGGAATAAATGTAAAGCGCTTTGAGGCTGTTTACGGCATAAAGCGCTATATAAATATCTACATTTATTTTATTTTTTATTCCGCTTTCGATATGTCAGCCAGGGGCGTAGCAAGAGCATCAGGGGCCCATGGACAAGGAGCAGTACGGGTCCTTTTAACCAGGGCTGTATTTAGCCTACCTTATGGGGCCCTGGTCCAGGCTAAAATTTGGAGGCCCCGAACTCACGTGCCGAGGAAGACATGTGCATTTAAGTCAGTGGCCAAGTTTTGGTTTAACTAAAGGGGGACAAGGGGGGGGGGGGGGCTAACATATTTTGTTCAATTTTTTGAATGCGCACGAAGCGCCGAAAAATTTTACAATTTTGCCGTATTTTGACCATAAAACAAGCTGTTATTGGGGTTAAAGGAAACATGCATGAGGCAATTTTGGGGCCCCAAAAATTTTGGGGCCCAAATTGCCTTGGACCCGAGCCCATCTGTCCCAATGGTGTAAAAATCCGGGTTATCCGGCCTTGCTCTCCATTATCAGCCCTTATTTAATTTCCGCTTTTGTGCTCGGGGCCCCTGAGCCCTCGGGGCCATGGACTTCGTCCACCCTGTCCCCCCGCTTGCTACGCGCCTGACGTCAGTTGCCATACAATGACTGAGGCATGCTCATCCCTTTAGTGGCGCTCAGAAACTCAAAATTAGAGTCACGCGGTAGCTTGACCAGCAAGTTTTAACAAAAACGACTGATAAAGAAGAATAAACAGATGCACCGCGAGACTATATTTACACGGAACAAAACGCTATTGTTCTATGATATTTTTCGCTGGGTACAAAATATATCTAAAACCATGCTAAATCGTATTTACTGTCCAAAGTGTCATATTTTAATAACTCTTTATTTCAAAAAGTTACACGAATCTTACAGTCAATCCGATTGTTTGATAATAAACAAACATTCTTGCTTTATTTCACGCGGTATTTCATAGCCAAAATTAGTGGCAAATCATAGCTAATCATTCTGATATCCACAATCTTTCGACACTGCTACAGCCATACATGGCTGTCACTGTCGCACTAATTTTTCAGATTCACTTTCAAATATACCCAGGCATTTTCCTGGATACCCTACATACAAATTCTGGACCCCATTCGCCAAAAAAATCAAGTTTTTCACAATTCTTTTATTCTTTCCGGACCACAGCATATATTCATATTAATAAATACTCCACTTTCACACATCGTAATAACGGGACGCCCCCGCATGGCGAAGTGGTTAAGGCCATGGACTTCTAATCCAGTTATGAATTTTTGCTCAAGTTCGAAACTTCCCACCACTTTTTTTTAATGTTTTATTAATCAATTTATTGTCGTAAATCAAGAATAACACCATTTCGAACATCCATTGCTATTGTGATGATTATTATTTTTTTCATCAAACAAACATGTTTGATTTTTTATTCACATTTAGGCCTAGACCTTGGGCCTACTTTCACCATCCAGATGCTATCACCATGCCTGACTATCATGGCATCTTCGTCATTTAAAACACCGAAATTTATTTATTATTTATTATTTATTTGTCAGTGGCTCTGTTCACAGCTCAGACTGAAATTATATTTGATATAAATATTATAAATGAAAATCACAAACCGCGAAAGATCGCCAACAACTGCCGCTGAATATTGATATCCAACTAGATTTCCCCGCAGGGCTGAAGGGCAGGACTTAATACGGGGAATGAAAATCACAAACCGCGAAAGATCGCCGACAACCGCCGCTTAATAGGGGCATCCAACTAGATTTGCCCTAGGGCTACAAAGAACTACAAACCGCGAAATTTGGATATCCAACCAGATTGCCCGCAGGCATATCGATTATATGGATATCCAACAAATTAAGACCACAAACCGCGAAAGATCGCCAACAACTGCCGCTCAATATTGATATCCAAGTAGATTGCCCGCGAAATTTGGATATGGAACTATTGCCCCACAGGGCTTCAAAGAACCACAAACCACTTAAATATGGATATCCAACAAGCTTAAACTACAAATTAGCTCCCGATAGAGAGCAGGACTTGATGAGGGAAATTAAAACCACAAAACACGAAAAGATTACAAAGAACCACAAACCGCGAAAGACTAGATTGCCCGCGAGGCCTATCGATTATAAAGAATCACAAACCGCGAAATACGGAGATCCAACAAGCTTAGACTATAAACTAGCTCCCGATAGAGGGCAGGGCTTGATGAGGGAAATTAAAACCACAAACCACGATATTCAACTATATTGCCCCGCTGGGCTACAAAGAGCCACAAACCCCGAAATTGGGATATCCAATTAGATTGCCCGCAGGCCTATCGATTATTCGATTCGTCGGTCGCAACACATAGTGGCGTAGAGTGATTTTCAAAATTTTCCGTTTAACATAGTGGCGTATAGGTTTAGAGCTAGCTATTATCCTATAATAGTTAATCCTTGTTAACTTTTAAAGATACAGTTTAATAGTTTGAACCTTCAACATTAATTACAAATGGAATTGGGCCACTGAGAGATAACAGTGGAGGAGTATCGACTCTGTTACTAGTAGTATATCCTTCAAAAATGTTTTGATCGGAAACATATTTTGTCCTTCACGTACGCCACTATGTGTTGCGACCGACGGATTATAAAGAACCACAAACCGCGAAAGATCAACAACAACTGCCGCTTAATATTGATACCAACTAGGGCTATAAAGAACCACAAAACGCGAAATTTGGATATGCAACTAGATTGCCCCACAGGGCTACAAAGATCCACAAACCACGAAATATGGATATTCAACAAGCTTAAACTATAAATTAGCTCCCGATAGAGTGCAGGGCTTTATGAAAACCACAAACCACGAAAGATCGCCGACAACCGCCGCTTAATAGGAATATTCAACTAGGTTGCCCCGAAGGGCTACAAAGAACCACAAACCGCTAAATTCGGATAGCCAAGTATATTGCCCGCAGGGCTACAAAGAACCACCAACATTAAAACACGATTATCTGGGGCATTTAGACGCTTTCGTAGTATAGGCTTAAATATATGCGCATTTACCAGTTCCGACATGAAGTAGGCCTAAATCGGATTTACTCTATGTGTGTCTCTCTGGCATTGTCAACATTGGGTGTGTGTTGTTCATGTTTACATTTTATTTACATATTTACGTAGCCTTGAATAATTAAAATATATTAAAATGTTTATTGATCATTGTGTACGCCTCTGAACATTACAGTCACGCGTGACGAGCAAGTTTTAAAAATAAACGACTGATAAAGTTTTGTTTAATTATTTATTGTCATGAATCAAGAATGGCAACTTCAAACATCCATTTTTCGTTTTATTCGTTTTATGGTGCACTTCATAACCTGACTTTCCAAGCTTGGAGCTGCTTGGCTACATTCATAAAAAGAAAAGAAATCTACCAAAAAAAGCGTTGACAACGTGACAGAAATCAGCAAGTTTAAAAAACCCACCTCGCTCACTTTTTGAAACTTGGTCCCATTTGAACACCAACAGCAAATCAGTGTTTTTATTTTATTTCAACAGAATACAGTGTTTCCAACAAGATTACAAACAAGCCTACTTGTTATTCGTTTAATTCAATCATTAATCATGATATTATAAAACAAAACACAAAAAGATATTGGCTTATCATGCAAGAACAAGATAATAACCGTTCAGGTCGTTCCAGAAAGCTTACAAATTAATATCGCATCTGCACATTAAAGATACATAACACTTCTGGAAATGTTTTAAATTGATGTAAATATGATAAAGTTTAAATCAGTACCTTTTACAAATGGGACCAAGTTTCAAAAAGTGAGCCGAGGTGGGTTTTTTAAACTTGCTGATTTCTTTACGTTGTCAACGCGTTTTTTTGGTAGATTTCATCTTTACACTAGTGGGTTTGTTATGGATTGTCACATACATATGTATATGATTTTTCAAGCAGTAATTTATTTCATATTTTAAACACAATTTCTGATTAAGAAATCAGACGAGAAGGTTTTGGAATTATGATATGAATTTTTGGATATTCTTTCAAAATGTTTCACCATTAGTCCATCAAGTTAACACCAACTCATGCCGTGAGTTTGAAATATGTAACACTAAATTTGAAACCTCTTAAAAACAATTTTCTTCTTGGCTTCTATTCACAGAAAACAGGTAATAAGACTCATCAGGTCTACCAGAGATCACTGAACATGGAAGGAGCAGCCACCAGAAATGAATCATCACATGGTTCCACATTGGAGCAAGGCAAGATATCAAAGGCTGAGAAGCGCAGAGAGGTAATAGGCCGGATAAATACTGGAAGTTTTTTTGGGAAGGAACACATACGGTCATGTTTCATATGGTGGGACCCCAAAATAGTGGGAGGCGTTCCATTTTTCTCTGTCCAATTGCATAAAGTTTGGGCTCATTATACAGCTTGATCATTCTATTTTTCAAATATGTGACATGATCAAGGGGAATGAGTTGGATGTCACTAATATTGTTTTTGAGATATTGGCAAAAACAGTGTTCAAATTCTTTTGTTTTATATTGTTTTCAGCCATTGATAAATTGCTCATAACTCGTAGCATTCGTAAACTGCCAGAAAATGATGTAAAAAACTTCTAATTGAAAATTGCTGACATGTGACTCTGTCCCCTTGATCATGTCACATAATGTCTCATAATTTGAAATGATCGTTTATTTAATTAGTAAAAAATATTAAAATGTTAACGAGGACCAACCTGGAGGACAAGCAGTAGAGGATAAGCAGTAGAGGAGTATGTGCCATCTCTATGAGAAATGTTTAGCCAACATATCTTTTTGAATTTTGAATTTTATCATTCCCAAATTCTGTGCTAGGCATGCAAATCATATCTGAAATCAAAGCTTGTTCATAATTCATTATTCATATTCAACTATTAGTTTGATCTATTTCATGTTTACAAGTATTCAGTACTCACTGAGAACTGTAAGTCAAGACTCAAGACCCACAATTTTTCCTTTTTCACTACACACAAATGCCAAGATTTTCGGTCACAACATGCGTTTTGGCTTTAAATTGTTGTATCTTGAGAATCATACACCCTAAGATAGGAAAAGTATACATTTTTGGAAAGCACTTTACCACAGGAATCCAAATATGCAGTTAAAATAAATGTAGGATATACTCTAAAGAAAATATTTTCAAAAATATAACAAACATTTGGTCCATGAACTTTCTTATTCTTATTTTTTCACACCCTGTATCACCACTTTGGTCAAATATAACAAAGCAAAACTATACATTTTATTGGAGCTCATAGTGTGGCCTGATTCCTTTTGAGGTATTTAATATCAGTAGCAAATGCAATAAATTATCAATCTACTAGTAAAATAAAAGGTTTTTTGATGATATCACCCTATATATTTTCTTACACACCCTTTATACCAACTTAATTTTACATAGTTGGTTCCTTGGAACATAAGCTTTCCAAAATGTATATTGGTAATTGGTGTGAGATGTATAGTTTTAGACATGAATCAATTTTAAGTGAAAAGGAGGACAACTGATCAAAACTGGTGCTTGTAACACAAATGTGCCCCACCATATTACTAGGCATGTCCACTAAAAATTGAAGTACTTTTAAATTGATTCAGACCTAACTTATGGGATGGGAATTGATGAAAGAAACATTTTGGCGTTTAAATAATCTTAATCGGACGTTTCATTCCAGAGATATGGCCTTTCGAGTGTCACGGTTTTATATAGGGCTGCTAGAACATGTTAAAAAGTTAAAGTCCAAAAGGAATACTAACAGAAAGTGCAACTTTAAGGTACTTTTTCTTAATGTATTTATTAACTATCTTATCTGGAACATTATATTTGCTTATAACAACATGAAAATAAGATCATCCTGAAAATTTAATCGATTTTGTTGACATACAACAAAAACTATAAGACCTCAAAACCCATGGTTTGTTTGTTGAAACCTCAAGCATGATCACAGATGGCCGCCATGGAAAATATCTCCATAGAGGAGATGAACAATAAGTGCATTATTTCAAATGAAAAGCGGTAGTCTTAAACATTGTTCAATCTTTTAAGGTCAGCACATTTTATCTTCAAAAATTATTATATTTCATCATGGCATAAGTTTGGTAACATTAATCACTACCAATTTTGAGAAATTTGCTCCAACTCAAAGGTTATCTTTACTACATTGAGCAATACACTGTGTGCATGGAAGCCATGATGGTCCCCGGTTTTATACTCCCTATGAAATGGACATGGTAGTGAGAAGTGCACGGGAAGTGCATGATTTGAGATGGGCCATGTAGGCTTAAACATTCTTAAATTTCTTAACATCCTACACATTTTGTCTTCATAAATAGTTAAATTTTATGAGTATGTAAGTTTGCTTGTCTGATTCACTCCAAATTCGGAGATAATTGCGTTTGAACACCTGATGCACGGAATGGTGTCACTTCAACCTGTTGTAGTTCTCATCTCATTAAATTTTTCATTAAAAAAGTTGATCTCTTCATGCAGGAAGGTCCTCTCTATTTACTGACCAAACAGGAAAAAGTTTGGTGAATGTTTTCTGGTGGAATCAGGAATTTCTTTGAAACACCCTGATATAGGCCTACATTTGGATCAAAACAAGTATGTACGCCATTTAACATGCCTGGGATTTCTTGTATCGATCAGTTTCTCCATAGACAATACGTGTGTGAGTGCACGCACACAGTAAATGAAAAATCGTTCTAGTGGAAACTGTATTGAGAGTGGGCATCCCTAATATTACTATTATATGTAGGCATACAAAATGCTTGTATGAATTAAAATGTAATCTAATCAACCCTAAAAAACATACCAACCCAATCATTTTGAACCAACAAATTATAGGATAAGATATGTTTTAATACTATGGCCCACTTCTTTCCGAACTTTTTCAAAGAGGTTAATAACTGCGCATCGGTTATTTGGAGGGCATTGTGAAAAATCTAAACATATTCCGAGGTCCAAAGCAAAATGTTTAGATTTTTCACAATGCCAGACATATTACCGATGCAAAGTTATTAACCTCATTCATAACCGTCACTTTGAACTTTACAAAATAACACAAAAGTTTCCTCAAAAGTTGGTAAATATAAACAATTTTTACATCTTCCCTTTCCCAAAATCGATCAGGCTAAAACAAGACGACCAATAACAAAAGTGTGTGTCAGAATCTGTTTAAAAATGGTAGGGCACAATCCAAATATGACAGCCAGCGCACGCGCAGTTTGTTGGACGCACACAATTGACCTCCGCGTGCGCCGTATTGTACCAATTACGCATTGGAACGCATTGGATATTGGAACAATTACGCATTTTGTGGTTTATTAAGAGATTTTGTGAGATATTAATGACCTCGATTTGCGCTCGCGTTTTCACAAATAACAAAATATGATTGGATCGCAAGCATCACGTTTATTAACGAGGTTATGAAATATCCATATTCGATATAGCTTTGGCAATTAATTTTCATAGAATATCCCAGTTAAACATGAGCTAACATGCATAAAATATGAGAAAGATTTTTTAACACAAGTCTCCACATACATAATTGACAACCGGTGCATAAATTTCACTGACCATCTAGGATTTGAACCTGGGACGTTTTGATCACCGGACCGATGCTCTACAAACTGAGCTATATGAGTCAGATGAAGAAGGTTGTCAGTTCAAATCCTGCCTAAAGTTATTGTCAGTATGAATGGGAATGAGTAGTGGACAAAATGACCTATACTTTGATCAGCTCGTAATCAGCGGGAATTATTAGACTTACTACTACGCCGAAAAGTAGACCCACGTTACGAATGATATTGTTGTTCTGCCGGGTCTATATTTTGCGTGTTAAAGAAAGTTGACAAAGTATATGACTTCAATTAATAATTTGTAATACTTATGGTGAGATGTCACAAGACAATTCTACAATAAAATATATTGATATTAATCCGCGATGTTATAGGGCCCGCTGATTATAATGAGCTGATCAAAGTGTAACTCCTGCTCCCTTGCTGCTCCCATAAAGTTTAATTTATAAGTCCCATTCCAGTCCCAATCCCTTAGAACTGTCTAACCTATCCAGGGCCGGATTTACCATAGGGCCAGATGGGCCCGGGCCCCCAAAATTGCCCTGTGCAGTGTGCTTCCTCCATTTTAGCTGAAAAAACACCATGTTTTGGGCCAAAATTGAAAAATTTGGCCTGTAATGTAGCAAAATTCAGCTTCAATTTGGTCTAAAATAATATAAAATTCAAATTTTTTCACCCGCTTTGCGTGTATGTCTTGGTAAAATCTAAGAACTTGGCCACTTGAGTGCACATGCCTACCTCACGGTGCGTTTGGGGGCCTCCAAATTTTGGCCTGGCCCAGGGCCCCCAAAAAGGTAAATCCAGCCCTGAACCTATCTGTCTAACCTGTCTATGCTAGGAGTGATTCTTTTATTCTCTACCAGTTTACCACCTTTAAAGTCGGTATAGTCAATTTCTATTTGCCAGCGAAGTGGTTACATAACTCCTTGGTAACTGGATCACGCTCCTTTTGGAATTGATACATGTCATAGACTTTGTGTTGTGATCATTCCGATCATGATTCAGGACTCAAAAAAGCGTGATCCAGTTGTTATAGTGATAATCGGATTACACGTAGCACTTCGCTGGCGAATTTTAAAAACACAATGATATTCATGGAGACCCATCACCCATCACTCAAACATTCTCATATTCCAAGTTTTGAATTCATTGAATTGCTCCAATATTTATAATTTTGCCTTAAATTTAAACCCGTCTTTGCACGTATCCTTTTACAGCCACGCGAATCAAGACCACCAGCAACTATCTCAGTAATTCCTTCAAGCAATGAGGAGACCAGTTCTGTACTTACTAAAGCAATTGGGACATTTCTTACAAGTATCAACCAAAGTAGTCCATCTAGCAGTAACACGACAGGAGTTGCTCCGCCTGTGACACCAAACAAATGTAGTGTGAAGAGAAGAAAATCTTCTGACTATGAGCCGCAGGCCCTTAAAAAATTCAAGAGTAATCTGAGAGAAAAAGACAGAGGATTAAACAAAACTGTAAGTACGGTACCTTACGTTTTGTCAAGCAGTGTTGCCAAAACTTTTCAGTGCCAAGGCGCGCCACATTGAATGACTTTCAAGTAGCACAATTTTGTTAAAACTCCAAAAAAGCAGCTAAAACCAGATGTAATTGTGCGGTTTTACCCAAATGTAGAACATAAATCGCCCAATTGGCCAGAAAAAAGCACTTGACTAATAAAACTTCAGGTGTCAATTTGAAGTTACTGATTGATCAATAAATGATTACAAAACCCATTGCAATATGGAGCTTCAGAGACTCAAAACCTTCATAATTTGAAAGGAAGATATTGCTAAATTACCGTCGTAACCTGACACTTGCAAAAGTAACCCAATTTTAAGCAAATAGCGGCATGGTTTTCTGAGTAGCAAGCAGCAAGCGCTTACCGAGTAACCCAATTTGGAGCCTAAGGCACAGCGCTGGCATCATTGTTGCCAAGCACTGCTCTAGCACAGTGCATGTTTTGTATACAGGTGCTGAGCCAACTATTTGAAGGGGGACCCGATCAATAAATTTATTCAGCTTGCTTCACTCACATCCAAATTGGGCAGCCAATATTTTTATGGTGGTTATTCTAGGGGAGCCAGAAGGGGTTCCCCCTTAGCCTTGGAGTCAGAAATTGGGTACATAACGATGGCCAATGTAACCATTTTCACTGTTTCTGAACATGTTTTAATGTATTTCTGTTTTTTAGATGTGGGGGGGGTAGGTGCCTGGACATACCTCTGTTTAATATTATTTATTTATTTATTTATATTTTAAAATATCCACCATTTTAGTCCACGGTTAGGCGATGAAAACATGATGATACACACGTCCGCGGTTAGATAGCAATACACAATGTCCTTGGTTGGCTGCAAACACACACAGGTTTGTATTTAAAAGTGTTAACCATTTGTGTGTCGTGCTGTAGAGCATCTTTAAACATTTTTCTTTTTTTTCTGTCTAGCACCTAGAGACATTTAAAAAGGATGGATTGGTGTCAAATGTGATGCGTAAAGACATGAAACCAGCAACATCTGTAGCAGCTACTGCCACTGTCAATTCAAGCCAAGATAAAGCTGCTGCTGCCACCATTGCACAATGTCATCAGAATTACTCGAGAAGGATGCAGTCAAGGAAAGTGAACTCAAGACCTGCCACTGTTCAAAATCAAGGTCAAAGGTTACAAAATGAATTTGTTGTGACATCCCCTTGGACAAATCAGAATAAATCAGGAACCCATGCAAGTAGATGTAACTCAACAGCTTCTCCCGTGGTTGGATCAAGGCTACAAAATAGAAGTGTTGAGGTGCCTCCTCGTACAAATAATAATAAATCGGGAACTCAATCGAGTAAAGCTAACTCAACCACTTCTCCCTCTGTTGATCAAAGGCTACAGAATACATTTGGTGTGACATCCTCTCGTACGAGTCAAAATCAATCAGGAATTCAATCAAGCAAAGCTGACACAACGGATCCTTTTGATTTAATTAGTCAATGGCTAGATAGATTTGCTCGTACAAATCAGAAAAAAAAACAGGAACTCGATCAAGCAAAGCTAACACAACCACTTCTTTTGCTGTTAGTCAAGGGTTACGGCAAAATATATCTGGTGTAACCAATCAGAATCAACCAAGAACTCAATCCAGCAAAGCTAAATCGACAGCTCCTGCCACTGTAAGTCAAATGCCAGGAAATATGTCATCTACACCTCCTGCGACTAATGCACAAAAAACCATGATGAAGAATCAAGCAAGGCCTGGAGCAAGTCAGACCCATCTTCCGGCATCACCTGTTACAGTTTCATCAAGCAACGGAACTAATAGGAAGCTGCAATCAAGCAGTGTTAGCAGTCTGCCTCAGCGGAACACATCTCCATCCATGCAGGCATCTAATCAAGCAAGGCCTGGAGCAAGTCGGACTCAGCTGCAGGCATCACCCGTTACAAGTGCTTCAAGCAGCCAAACTAATAGGATGCTGCAATCAGGCAGTGTTAGCAGTCTTCCTCAGCAGGATACATCTCCATACATGCTGGTGTCTAATCAAGCAAGGCCTGGAGCAAGTCAGACTCATCTGTCCGCATCACCTGTTACAAGTGCTTCAAGCAGCCAAACTAAGAAGCTGCAGTCAAGTAGTGCTAGCAGTCTTCCTCAGAGGGTCACTTCTCCATACATGCAGGCGTCTAATCAAACAAGGCCTGGAGCAAGTCAGACTCACCTGCCCGCATCTGTTACAGTTTCTTCAAGTAACCAAACTAAAAGGAAGCTGCAATCAAGCAGTCTACCTCAGCGGAGCACATCTCCATCCATGCAGGCGTCTAATCAAGCAAGACCTGGAGCAAGTCGGACTCATCTGCCTTCATCACCTGTTACAGGTGCTTCAAGCAACCACACTATTAATAGGAGGCTGCAATCAGGCAGTCTTCCTCAGCGGGACACATCTCCATCCATGCAGGCATCTAATGTTAACAAGGTAAGCCTTTGCAAGCAATGCAGTATTTGCAGATATAGGATCCACAACTTCCTAACATGTTTTGAAATAAATCTAAAGAATATTTTACAAAATGTAAAAAAGTATGTGTAGCTGTATTTGTTGTACATACCTGGACCACTTTATAACATGATTCAGTGCTAAAATAGACTGAAATAATAAGGGTAATGGTGGCCTAAAAGGTCAAATAGAAGACAAAGGTTACAAATTTGGTGAATGGTATTTTTATGGTCGGAAAGCCACCACTAGTTATACAGGAGTGGCATTATTTCTGTGTGTCTCTCTGTCGGATGGGCTGGTTAGGAAAATAGCATATCCAAAGACAAAGTAGCCCCCAGCTACTGCTCAGTGGCATAGCTAGGAGGGAAATTGGGGTCAGCGAATCGATGCTGGTTAAACATTTTTTGGGTCAACCAATTCAAAATTTTGTGTACTGATATATGATATATAATATGTTGCCAAAATTTGCGATTTGCTTCTTCCCTTTTGAAGGATTAATATTGCTACAAATTTGGGCATTTGAAATTTTATTTTTGTCCATAACCCCATTTTTACCTGAGAGGACTGATTTGGACTGCACCAATGTAATAAAAAGCAAGCACAACTTGTGGTTTGTGAACTGCTGTGTTGAATAACAACCTATTTGAAGCAATTGAAAACTAGGCTTGTGTGCAACTGTGCATGGGCCTGGTTTTGATTTATTATGTTCTCGCCCGATGACCCCCATAAATCCATAACTCACCCAAAGCCACTTGTACTTGGAAAGTCTCAGCCTTGCTTCTGTATCAATTTCATATCAAAGTGACCCGTCCCTTGGAGCATGTACATGTACACATGTATATTTGGTATGTTTGTTGGTGTTCATTTTTCTGTCTGTTATGTAATCTCAGGCTTTGCCTTTTATTGCTTCACCACATTTTTGCTGATTTTTTGTCTTTTATTTTTGTACGTCCCGTAATAGAGATAAAATGAAAATAATCAATGAAGAATTCTTTGTTTTAATTTCAATAATATTACATTCATTGCAGACTTCAGCATCAAGCATCTTAGAATCAATGAGGGAGGAACTTATGTGTGCTATCTGTACGGAAGAACTGGATGAGCCAAAAGACCTCAGTTGCAGCCACTATTTCTGCAAAGCTTGTCTGCAAGAATGGGTAAATTCGCAAGGAAACAAGACAAGCGTCAACTGTCCTGTGTGCTTCCAACCTACCCAGTTACCAAATAGGGGTGTTGACGGCCTGAAGACAAACATAATAATTCGAAATTTGGCTCAGCAGGTAAGAGAAGCGAGACAACCAGATCAGCAAGATCAAGTGGTGTCATCCCCTCCACATTCTGCAGGACCGACGGAAGAGCAGAATAAAGTGAGAAGACAAAGGATGAACAAAATTCAAGAAATGAAACTTAAACTCGATAATAACTTGGAGAAGCTCAAACAGCAAGGTAGGGACTTTGACCAGAGTGTTGATCAAATAACACAGGAGGTGAGACAATATAAGAATAGTTTGATAAAACTAATTGAGAAAGATGCAGCCGATATAATGATATCGATTCAACATCAGCAAAATGTGCGTAAAAGTCGATTTCTTTTCCATGAGACCAAATTTATACGGTTAAAAACAATTCTGTCAAACTTTAGTGAGGAAGATCTAGAAGACGACGAATCGCAGGATGCTATTGATTCTGGTACCACGGCAACGACAAAGCAGAACAATGGAGGTGGAACTAAGAAAGTGTGGGACTCGGAAGTCCCAAGTGTACCAGAAACCAGAAAGCCAAGGTTTGAGAAAAGTAATCTGCATGCGAGGATGGACGTAAGCCCTGTTGGAAAAGTACTTTGGTGACATTAGGTTTCACTTCCTGGAGAGAATTTATCAAAAATTGAATCCCTCCTGAGGTTTGTATCTGTTAATGAGTTGACCAGATCACAAGGATGTCATTATAGCTAGAGGCAGTATATAACACAAATGGGTCAATGAGTTACATAAAAATGACCTTGTGTGGTATTTGGTTCCCAGGAAGTGAGTTTTGCCTGAGACAATTTGTGGTTAAATGTTGATCCTCACTACAAGAGTTATTACCACCGATTTGGTTGAAAAAGGAAGTGAGACATGATTAAATCTCTCCAGGTAACAAAACGTAATGAAATGATGTTGAGTAGATGAGGACATTATACATGGTGCACAATTTATAAGTTCCCCCCTAAATACTTTTAAAAATAAATCGCAAAATATTTAACAAAATGCAATTGACATGTGTAGCCTTATTTGTTTTACACCTATGGAACAAATTATAGCAACACATGTTCATTACGTTCAGTCACAATGGTTCATTATGTAAAAAAAAGAGGCTCTTTAAAACTCTGTTAAAAGTTGCATGAGTCCATAGGATTCCACACTCAAACAATACAGAAGGCCAGGTCTATACATGCATTTGTTAAAGAAAACCTGACTGCTATGGGCTCAGGTGCAAATTTTTGAAATGTCCTCTTTCCTTACACAATTAACCATTGTGACTGAATGCAATGATGTGTGACGCTAAAAATTAGTCCACAGGGGTAAAACAAATAGGGCTATACATATCTTTTTATATGTTTACATTTTGTAAAATATTTTTTGACTTATTTTAAAATCTTGTCCATCTCCCTTAGAATTTGCTATTTCCTGTGTGGTAATTTTCGTGTACTGTTATTTACGCAATTTGATGTTAAAAAGACATTTTTGTGATTGCCCAGTGTTGTCCAGTACTTGCAACCCTGGAATACATTATCACATGTTCGTGTGACCAGCTCCAACAAAACTTGGAACAAGTGGCCAGACATGTTTTTGAGTTATAGGCCTTTAAAGATGACATTCCCATAAAAAAAATCTAATTTTGGAATTCTTAATTTCATGGTATTTAATTGTGACAGTAAAGTGGACTTTCAAATCCTTAAAAGTACTTAATAAAAAGAGGTTTTATATTTAATCAATAAATAACACTTGCTAATCCCTATTCAATCCTGTGTAAGGCAGGAAACTAATTGGCCCATTACTCAGAATAGCAATTTTGCAAATATATCAAGGTATCATTTTACAAAATTATCCATATCTTTAAAAGTATGGATGCTTTTTATATAATTTTGGTATAATTTTAAAGCCTACTGGCTAGTGCTTACATTGTTATTCTTCAAATCATGAAATGACAAAAATGCGACTTGTTCCTGGTTTTGTCAGTGCGGGTCACATATGTGTAGAACTGTTAAGATACGGGAATTCTTGCTTTTTTTCATTACTTAAAATGTACTATTCTGAGTGTTTGTAGTAGTTTAGTCAGTATTAGTTGTCTATGTATATATAAATTTGCTTGGTCCGTTTTACAGATACACCTCGCATTGACACCTCTCAGTGTCATCGCCCCGATATCTTCATGGCAGAAATCGCCATGGTAGGTTGAATCCACAGCCCCCCATGGCCATTTTGTTCTGACCTGTTTAATAGTTTTGAGATGCATAATGGGCTGAGGGACATCCGGCTAAGGCTATTGACAATAGCCCGGTGACTGACCTCTCTGTGTGTGAGTGAGTATGGTATGCGCCATGAGGTCATCCGCTTTTAGATTGCCTCCACATGTGGCCTCACGCTGCGCTATAGTTCGCACATATAAAATCAGAATTTCTGTAAGTTTTTGAGTTCAAGACGCAAGCTGCTTTCTCAATACGCAAGCTAACGACGATCATATCCTTTCAACACATATATTCAAGTGCAAGGAAAAAAATATGGCTTCTTTAGAATAAAAAAAATTACAGGAGATATTCATCATTTTCTACCCCAGTATCCAAAGATTTATCGTCTGAATATCAAATCGTGCATAGCACATTCACGTGTATCGATCCTGGGTATTGATTTTAGTGTCTCTGCTGTACCAAGTAATTATTAACCAGGCGATGTCGCTGTGCGCACCTCTCAGTGGGTATAACACCTATGTTTCAGATGGACATTTTATTTTTGATTGAAGACCATACATGTACATGATGCAATCCATAAAAATATTTCTTATAGCCCCCTCTCGAAAACTAGTGCATTACATACGTACTTGCTCAATTAGCATTTTGTGCAAATTTTATTACACAATTCGATGCTGTTCTTTTTTTAATGGACCTTTTCATTTTACATGTAAAGTCTATGGAGATTAATGTTAGAGAAGGCTGGAAAAGGCGCTATAGCCTCATAGGCTGTTTTAGACACTTTTAAGTTTTTTTAATGAGGTTTTAAAAAACCTCATTAAAAAAACCGCATCGAATTGTGTAACAAAATTCCCATGGTATGCTGCTTGAGTAAGTACAAATATAATTGAATACTTCTGGAGAGGGGGCTATTGCTAAAACAAAAAATGTCCTATACCTTAGTGGTTATGAAGCAAAGGTGATAAAAGCCCTGTGTCCTAGGGTACCGGTCGATATGTAGCAGTCGACATGTGTGGCAGTACAAAATTAACATGGCCCTTATTTCAGTCCATTTCCAAGATATTTTTGAGCAATTTTCACACCTAGTTTTTTAGGAAATGTGGATAACTTGGCTTAGAAAATACTCATATTTATGACGTTCCAAGAGCACCTTTACGCAACCACCTTGTCATCCCTCAAATTAAGAATTTGAAAGGGCACCTCGGGGCAATTGCCCTGTTAGAAATAATTAAATCTAGGTTGTGTAGAAATTTTGACCAAGAAAAAAGTTGACGTCATGAAATGACTGTGCCTGATTTGCGAAGAGGGACTATAAACATAAACATTCTCAATGCACAGAACGTATACTGTTGTTGTTCACAGAAAAAAACTCTGAATTAAGTATTACAAATTTAATGTTTTTTAAACATATGGATAAAATCAGCTTTTTTTATATATTGGTAAATTGTGATATTACAATTCATATGTATATCAATATCATGAGAAATATTTGGGCTAAAAAATAAAAAAATAATTTGAGCGTAGAATTTCAACATGATCAATCAGAGACTAGCATATAAACCATGTTAAGTCCACAAACTCATGTATCTGATTTCCCTGTGCGATATTGCAATGCTATAGTTATTGTAGTTTCAGTTGGATGAAATATTACAAAGCAAACGCATAGTAACAATACTGAATGAGAACAATAGTCTGCATATTGTTATGCAGCATTGTTATGGTAAATAATAGTACAGCTCATTGTTGCTAATGTCAAACTTGTCAAAGTGATTGTGATTGTATGATGAGAGCATGACATAGTGTCCGCTTCATTTACTTACGTCATAGCCCGCTGCCTTGAAAATTAATTTCGCTTCAAACGGGGAAAGAACACGTACGAGCCCAAACTTTACCTACACAATTTCTCTTTTGTCAGGAGAAATACGCATAAAAAATTGCAACAGTGTCAACTTGTAATGTAATAATTATTCTCTTGAATAGAGATAAACTTGTTTTTGCAATAGACCTGCCCTTTAATGGAAGTAAAATAGGAAATCCTTAAAAAAAGGTATTTTTTACATAAACACAAATTATGTACAATCTACGAATAAGTTATGCAAAATTTCTACATAGTTAACAGTGTATTTATGTTGTTGGGTATATTCTTTTACCCAATGTCTAGGTAATATTTATATATTTATAGGTATTTATTACATTTCCTTTGTTAATAGCAATGTTAAGAAGTTGCTATTGTACTTCAAAATTACGGACTTTTTAACATGCCCTAATATTCATAATTGAATTCGATTTGGAAATAACTTTTTCTGAAGAAATTTGTTATGATAATTTGATGCCTTGTGGTCAATGGTAGGTGATGTGAGCTGAACCATGATAAACCTTTGAAGAGTGAGTGTACAGTCCTGGAATGTGTGGCACAACAAAAGGTGTAGCTTCAGGTATGCTTGACATTATGCCTCCCCAGTGATCCCACAGAGTCCCGCAAAAAGCGTGGAATATAAAAATAATAGAATTTTGATTTTTGTCATGGAAAAAGTCAAGATCAGAGTCATGGAAATTTAATCATGGCCATGAAAATTCCAGAACTGGATGTCAAAAGTAATTAAAAAGTTCTGGAATTCTGGAAGAGCAGGTGAAAAGGGCTATTCCAGACAATAGATGCACATCCCCTATACAGGAGCTCGGATTTCCAGACTTTTTGTCCAGTCATGATTTTTGGAAATCCAGACTTTTAAAGTGTCCAAAGGCGAAAAAATCCAGCAGAAAAGTAGTTAAAAATCAGAAATCCTCAATTTGAGACCTCATTATGGACATTTGTGTGATTTTCCCTTCATCTAATTGGATTTCCAAGCTTTTTCAAGTGACATTGGCAACTGGAATTCCAGTCGTTTTCAGAAAGCAGACTTGGAAATCCAGACATTTCTTTGATTGAAAGGTTACTCCTCTATGGGATGTGCACTTAATTTCTTTAATAGTCAAATTAAAATGCAAACCTAAAATGAGTGTAAAAGAGAACAAAATGTTAATTGGGAAGGTATTGTGAAACAGGTTGGCTTGACCAAGGGGTGGTTGACTTAATCTTTGTTCCCTGTACTTAACGTTTATATGATGGGGTGTGGTATTAAATCCTTTGTGGTTACTACAAGCCTTTGTATTTCTAAAATGTAGATACATTGTACCAAGAAGATTCAAATGATCATTCCAAATGCAGTATTCGTAGCCCAATCTGAATTTACTTCCAATGTCAGAGCATGATTTAATTATGCAATCATTAATATTTTTTTCTTTGAACAAATTCATTTGAATTGTTAGATTGTTAGAACATTGTTCTTTTTATGCGAATCCAACAGAAATGAAGGTGTTGAACTCATATTTTTAGTGATGTTGCACCACTACACTAGTGGTTTCATCAGACTGGCAACTCATCACATCAGACAGCTTCCTTTTATAGGCAACTGGAGCCACTAAAAATGTGAGTTAACACCTTAGTTTCTATTGGATTCGCATAAAAGAATCATGTTAAGGGGTACTACACCCTGGCCAATTTTATGCCAATTTTGCATTTTTCTCAAAATTATAGCACATTGGTGACAAGTAAGATATGTATATTATAGGGCAAGGACTACAACTACTGTACTGAAAATTCAGTAACTCAAAGCAAGTAGTTATTGATTTATTAATCAAATATTGGTTTTCCCTCATTTTTGACTGTAACCCCACAACTGTTGTCTGTGCTGAAATAAAATTTCCAGTGCAGTAGTTGTAGTCCTTGTCCCTATAATATACATATCTTACTTGTCCCCAATGCACTATAATTTTAAAGAAAAATGCAAAAATAGGTACAAATTTGGGCAGGGGTGTAGTACCCCCTTAACAGAACAATTAATATTATTATTATTATGTAATATGAACAATAATGTGCCTTCGCTTGCATCTACAAAATTTGGTAATAGCTTGCTTTGATATAGAAATAAACAACACACACTGAAAAGTAGTCTTATGTTTAATATTATTATTATTTCTTGTTTAACCAGGGTGAAGTATTCAATATCAGATACTGGCTGTGAGATCTTTGTCATCCACAATTCAAATGCAGTATTAATGCAGAGAGCAGACTTGCCAACTGTCCCTCTTTTTGAGAGTCTGTCCCTCATTTGGGGTTTTCCAAAATGAAAAAGATGGACAGTCCTTCTTAAAATTTTAGTGATGGCAAATTCAAATGTAAGGACAGCAGATAATGATGCAAATTTCACTTTTTTGCTATAGCATTTTCTTTAGTCTATTGTGATAAATTTAGGCCTGAAAAACCATCCCTGAATTCTGGTATGGCACACCTCAACTCTGTGAATTTGGCTGTTCCTGGTTTGTGTCCATGTAAAGGGGTTTTGCCTCAATGTCCCTCTTTCTGACTTTAGTAGGTTGGCAGATCTGAGAGAGTGGATAATTCATATTATTTTTCTCCACTGGGAATTAAACCAGAGTCTTCTTGCGAATTGCACTAGAGTCTATCTATCAAATAACTTGACACCTTGTAGGCCAAGCAAAAAATAAATTATGTTTAGCGTCCACTTAAATTTATTTTATATGTCAGGCATAATTTTTTTTGTAAGAATGTTATCGATTTGCTTCTGTCAAATAAGCATTTTAAAGCAGTGTTTGTGTTATCAGCCCCTCAGAATAGTCAAATAAAGTTTTTACAAGAGCCTCATCCTTCTGCTCAAGTTACACAACTGGTAGCGATATAATGGCTGATTTTTTTGTTAAGAAAAGGCCGGATGCTAAACGCTAAACAAGGTTTATTTTTTCACTTGGCCTAGCTTGCTCTCACTTTTTTTCTTCTCGTTTTCTCTCTTTTTAAAATATTACCAGTGGCATAGCATGAGCCATCCGATGAGGTCTGCTGCGGTCACTGATTATTGCCCTGCACTTGGCTTTAAATACGCTGAAAACGTATCTGTGACCAGGTTTTGTTGTTGTTTGACTTGAAAATAATTACAGTTATAATAAAGATTGTTACACAGTCTAGGATTATAATTATTATATACAACAAGTATGTCACAATAGCTCACATGCAATTAGTGTCTTTCATTTTACAGACAATGACAGTTTGAAAGTATCATGATTACCGCATAGTGACGAACCCGTCCTCATCCCTTTGTATTTTATGACTAGGGCGACGTTCCCTTTTTGTACCCTTCAGTTTTTATTTACAGTGTAAAGCCGTTTTTGCCTTGGAATTCCACACGGTATAGTAATCTCGGATTCGCTCGGATGCGGTGTTCAAGCAATTTCTCGAGTCAGTCAAGTTAAACAGACTCAAGTCACTGTAGATGATACGTTATGATCATGATCTCCATGGCGAAAATTGGAAAATCTGAGTCGAGATTGGGTCATTGCGTTTTGAAAGGTTGAGTCTCAAGCCACTACTCGTTACACAAGTCTGTTACACTGCAAAAACAGTGATGGTATTAGGGGGGTGTTACTTTATAAACACTAAAATAACACTTTTAACACTTGTGTTAAAAACATTCACATCTTCATATGAAGTGTTGCTCTGCTGTCTTTGCAGTGCAGCGTAGGTATTGGGGGACGGGGGTGGCACTTATATAACACAAATGACCATACAGGTATGTTCCCCCGGAAAGACCCCCCTTTTTGGCATTTCGCACCTCCGAAAGACCTATATTTGACCAAAATGGAGCTCGGAAAGACCCTTGATTTGGATCATTTCAGCTCTAAAAGACTCCAAAATTTGCTCATTCCTCATCTTTATGGTTTTTCAGGCGATTTTCAACCACAAAGCCAAGAAAGACCCTTAATTTTGACTCCTCACAGCTCCAAAAGTCTCTATTTTACTTGTTCGCAGCTCCAAAAGACCCCCTTTTACCGGTACGCTGTCAGCTCCCAAAGACCCACGACCACCTCAAAATTCCGGGGGAACATACCCACCAAAATATTTTTTGATGTGACCCCACCCCCGGGATTGGGGAAAGACCAGTCCTGAAGAAGATGAACAACAGTAAATCAATCAAGATAGTTAATACATGATGGTCACGGATGACAAGTTGTCCCATTTGATATCTTCAGACACAGTGACAGGAAGCAGGACACTTGAGTGCAGGAAGCAGCAAGCAAAGTTCACAGAATTCGTCACAGTATTCCTTGGGTAAACATTTACAGTAGCGACATCCGTAGTCATCTTTACGGACTTCGTAATGGCCAGAGTCACAAGTGTCATCACAGTTGATTCGTGGACAGACCAGTTCCCCATTGCCTGTACAGAAATGAAATACATAAATATCAATTCGTCGTAGAAGAAGTGATGTAACAGGATCAATTACCATAGCGATAGGTTTTTTAGGCCAAGCCAAAATTTGGAAAGCCCCTACCTCCCCCAAATGGAAGATGTACATGTACAATTTTGGGGGCTTTGGATCCGGGCCCATCTGGCCCAATTGTAAATCCGGCCCTTGTCAGCCCCTGAGTAGCTAATTTTCAATATACATGTACATTAGGCCTATAACAGGCAGAGAAAGTTTTAGAAATCCATTTTACTTACTGCAACTAGAACAGTGCCAGTGTCCATTCAAACAGGTACTGTGTAAAATGACAAAAAAGAGGAGAAATCGATAGTAGTTAAAGTAAAATCATGTTAATGTGAAAATGAGTTATCCAAATAAATGAAACACCCCTTCAAACCTGTCCCAGTGGTTTCCAACCTTAAACAGAAAAATAAAACTCAAAATTAGCAGTAAAAACAACAATTACTTAACTATCTTGATCCACAGCAAACACAAACGAGAGTTTTGTCAGTATCACCTTGAAAAAAATTAGACCAACATTGAGAAATTTAGTCCAAAAATGGTTTAAAATGCTAAATTCTGCCCAATAATCATTAAAAAACCTGATTTTGTCCAAATTTCAAATATTTTTGGTGAAGTTGATCAAAATTTAAAAAAAAATAAAAACCTAGATATTTTTATTAAGTTTTTAAAAATTATTAAAACCAAATTTTTGACTCAAGAATTTTTTGTTACGTTGTTGGCCTAGTCCTAGATATTTTTATCTAGTTTTTAAAAATTAATAAAAAAAAAAATTTGGCCCAAGAATTTTTTTTTTTTACGTTGCATAAAAAAAAAAAGTGGGCCAAAATTCGTTTTTTGGGATTTTGGGCCAAAAATGAGCATTTTGGCCCAAATTTGACCTCACAGATGAACTTATCAAGTCTTTGCCATTCTAAATAATAGTATACTTTTATATACTTTAGACCAACAATTTAGCAGTTATGAGGCCCGAAAGTTTCCATAATTCCTGGGTTCAGACCAACCTTTTAAGGTTAAAAGTTGGTTAATAATGGTATAGTCTACATAACCAGTCGTTATCCACGGAAGGGTGTGACCTATTTAATGCAAACGCGATGTAGAGTGTTGTTTTTCCTGCCTCTGGAATACCACTGAGATTGTGCTTTCAAATTCAGGCCTGTTAAAATTGGCGTTGTTCTTCTTGTACGTGTGTGAGCGCAGTGTGGTCTTTGCAGCCGGTATTTCTTTTATTATTATTATGGGGGGGGGGGGGGGGGAGGGGGAGTGAAACCGTGTGTTATAAATAATCAGTTGAATTAAATGTATGAAAAGTAACATTAAAACAGACACAATTTACGTATTGGCACATTTTCACGCACTCCTATACTTTAACTTTTTTATCCATAGGCCCTACATATGACCAACTGCAATTATATCACATCACGTCTTCTCACGGGTATAAAAGTTGTAATTTATTTTGTCTTCATCTTCATATTATCACAGTAATAATTACGCCTAGTTGCGTAGTATCGTGGCATTCCAATGTGCAGTAATTACATTCTTTACTGGTTAGAGTAACACAGAATGGTGACGTGATAGGACGAAATCGGTGTCATTTCAATATCCGGAAATACCACATCCGAAAATAACCTTCACTTTTTCAAATCTGGGTTGTAATAATATGAAACTTGTATTGGAGTGGTCAGTGATCCACGCAAAGACGTAAACATAATTGTAGGTTCAGCTTAAAGGAAGGTGGCCCGATATAATTGGAAAATCGAATTCTTTGAAACTTATGTATCATACATCAAATGTCGTCTCTTCTAAGCATTCATGCAAAGAGAACACGTAAATATTCCTTATAAATGTGACTAGTTCCTTATGGAATTACTGATACAGCGTAATACTGGTAGTCTACATTGTTTTTTTATTAATGATAATATTGAACTCAATTGAAATAGGCCTACCATATTCTCAATAACATATTTAAATTAAGAGTTCCAAATCGGTGTATACCCGAAGATATCATCAAAAAACTAAACTGTTGAATTACATGTAGTAGGCCTATCAAACGTGATATAGGCCTACCACAGTCGAGACTAAATTCGACACTTTTTGGATGATTTCTTTGGATTATACCGAATTGGAATGCCTAAGGGAGCGATCGTTATTTATGGCAGGGGGGAATGGGTAAATTTAGGGGGGAACACGACATTTTTTTGTGGTCTTGAGGGGGGAACATGAAATTTTTAGCTGAACCAGGAGGGGGGATTGTTAAATTTTAAATGGAGAAAATTGGGAAAACAAGGGGGGAACGCGAAAATTTTGAGCCGACGCGAGGGGGGAACGCGAAATTTTTTGTCGATATTTTTGCGAAAACACCCATTCCCCCCGCCGTAAATAACGATTGGTCCCTAATTTCGAGAAAAATTATGAGCTTTCATCTCATACCAAATACTGCATCTTGATTGGGTAAAGTGGGGAATGAAGCTGTCAATCGGGTCACCCACCTTTAAAATAATTAAAAAAAACAACAAAAAAAACAAAAAAAAAAAACAAAAAAAAACATAAATAACCTAAGCCTACACTGAAGTATATAAAATTCTTATCAATCAAATTGAATACAACAAAACTAGCCTTGGTTCAAAACGTCAGGCAATTGAACCAAAATAGTTCGATCTTTCGATCGATCATCGATGCTTGGTCGATCCTTATTATTTATAAAATATTGTTAATTATGGTTTCACATGAGTCAGACTTTCTGAAGCTCAATATAATAAATTGAGAGAGTATATAACATATTATGAGTCAATGGGGTTTGAACCCCGGACCTCGAGCGATTAACCGTCGAAAGTTATACCACTGAGCTACCTAAGTTCACAGTTGGTACACGAGTCATTTCAAAAAATCAAAATTATCTGATATCAGAAGGACATTCCTCGTATTCAGAATGCAATTCGATATAACTGATGTCTCAGCTCCTACAAAAAATACTATGCAAACGTTAATATCCGATTGCTTAGAGATTAAAAAATACCGAAATCAGAAGTGAAATAAAAAATTCATCAGTCGCGGCCCAGAATTGTTTACTCGTAATTAAATTGGCCCGTGCACTGACAAAAATCAATGCACGAAACGCACTTATCAAAGATCTTCTGCTGTCATTGGTCCATTGCTCATGAATATTTTAATATTAAAAGACCGTTTATGAACTGCTGTTATTGCATTAGCTATATTAGCAATGATTAGCATTAGCATAAGGACTCATAGCCCGATTTTTAATAACGGCCATATCGTGTTGTTTTATTTCAATATAAATTTTGTGACTAATTTTGCATTTTTCTCAAAATAACAACACACCAGTAACAAAAGTTATGTATATTATAGGGGCAAGGAATCCAATTACTTCACTGAAATTTCAGTGATTCAAGACAAGTGGTTCATTATATATGTTAAGAAATGAGGTACGTACATTCTAGCGGTACCTTTTCTTATCATGAATAACGTACCGCTTGCCGGGACCGCTTGTCTTGAGTCACTGAAATTCCACTGTAGTAACTGGATTTCTTGCCCCTATAATATTAGGCATATCACCTCAAAAATAATCGCAGCAGAAACACGTTATTTAATGTTCCTACATTATTGAGCTTTATTAAAGCATCAAAAATCAAAAAACAGAATTGAAATCGGTCAATGCATTGTGATGTAGTGTCAATTTAAAGATGCTCGTAGATGGAATGAAATCCTGCCACAAATGGCTGTAATGACAAAATTGGCACATTTCGAGATTTTGAAGGTATATTTGAAAGCTTGCTTGAAAAAGCAGCGTTAATTTAAATATCACATGTTAAATGTCTATCTTTCCTGACTTCGTTACAGAAAACAAAATAAAAAATCTATCATTGAATAATCATAATAAATTAACCAAATATACTATTTTAGCAATTTCGGCCAATCTGCAGACAAATTAAATCTCAAAAAATGACTAAGTTCAGCTAATTAATATGCAAAATTGATGCCAATAGAAAACCGTACATGATATAAAGGTGCGGGTTTTTTGCACACATATGTATACAACGTTCTTTCAATTGATAACAAAAAATACACAAAAAGTAATTAATTATGCAAATTAGGTAATTACAGCTAATTATGTATTTATGATATTATTATGCAAATTAGGCATCAGTAATGTTAGTTTTTTTTTCAATATTTAATGAACGTCTGTTCATTCATCATAATTTTTTAAAGTATGATCCTGTTATGAGGTTGAATAAATGAACTGCAGTTAATTATTTAAAAACAATACAAAAAAAATAAAAAGTTTGACATTTTGACGGTGTCTAGAATATAATTTTCATTTTTACTGTAAACATGGTATGTGTCACCATTACTCAAAGCCAAGTCCGAAAAGTAAAAATTAAAATTCAGTTGCAATGAGACTTTAAATTAACATTTTGTCATCTGGATTAACATGGGAGGGCAATCGGTAAAGTGAACAGCAATTTTACTGTACCGCGTATACAAAAATAGTATGGCCTTGGACACACACAATGGCTTAGAGCTATTGTGGTTTGGAAAATTACTCCCTAAAAAAACATTGATTAATGTTTTGCTTCAACTGGTTTTAGGAAGTGTTTCATTTGTTGTCGACGGAATAAATTTACATGCTAAGAAAGATTAGTATTTCAGCTAAATGGTGGTAGTTCCTTTACTTCAATAGGCCTATATTTACTGATTTATGAGCGATCTTCAAAAATCCTTAAAAACAGGCAGTAGCTCTTAAACAAAACATTTTTTAATTTTTGAGGACCCGATGTTAGCCTCGGAAAGGCTTCACACATCATATATTAAAAATTTAAAAAATTTGGATAAAAGAAGCATATAAAGAAATTCATTTATCGACATGGATGTTTTCTAAAATTGGCCAAATTTGAAGCGCGCCCTTTTCAATTCACTGTTATGCTTGCATGCACAGTGTAGCAGAATTATTGTGCAGCCACTGTGACATACCTAATAATATACATAACTTATGTTACCAGTGTCTTATTATTGAGGAAAATACAAAAATAGTCACAAAGGGGTGTAGTACCACCTGAAGTCTGTCATTTAATTTTTATTATTTATAAAAGGTTATTAATTTAATATATAAAAAAAATACCAAAATCAGAAGTGAAATAGAAATTCATCAGTCGCGGCCCATAATCATGATAATTGCTTAGCCGTAATTAAATTGGCCCGTACACGGACAGAAATCAATGCACGAAACGCACTTATCAAAGATCTCCTGCTGTCATTGGTTCATTGCTCATGAATATTTTAATATTAATATACCGTTTATGAACTGCTGTTATTGCATTAGGCCATATTAGCAATGATTAGCATTAGCATAAGGACATAGCCCTATTAACGGCCATATCGTGTTGTTTTGTTTCAATATAACCTTAAGCCTGTCATTTAATTTAATATCTGGTCCCAAAACATTTCTGAGTCACCCATTGCCAATTTTATTTTCATTAGCCTCATGCATAGTTCTCTTGGGAAATCATCCCCAACCTTTTCGCTCTGTCGAATATCAACTTCCTAATTTTATAATTGCTTCCTATTTGTAATACCGAATTTAGAATTAAATTTTAAACTCACAAGCAAGCGTATAATTAAGATCGATTAAGACCATCTGGTTTCTGCTCGGACAAAATTCAATATTACCATGATTACGCGAGAATTATTATGACTGTGTAATTAGGTTAAGATTTGTTACAATCATATAGAATATTTTGAATGTCACACTGCAAAAAGAGACACTTCTAAAAACAAAAGAACGACAACTCGAAATTTCTAAACATGTTCAATTCCTAAGACTTCATGTGACATGTATTTAATTTCAATTTCGAAACACGAGCCGTCAAATTCTGAAACATGTTTAGAACTGAAACATCTTTAGAAATGTGGTACAATTTGGAATGTGTGGTGTTTGGATGTAATAGTATTTAAAATCTGTTTTTAGGGTCGCTATAGAATCCCGAATATTCGACGTAGAATACTCGATGTAACAGGTATTCGTTATTTAATCTAGTCCCATTATATTTCCAGCAATGATTAAGTTCTAACGAATGTTTGATGACGTAAAGTCGATTATGTTATGTAGCATGTCTGGTGGAACGACATGTCTATTTTACGTTATCCAACATTCGTTCGAACCTAAACATTACTGGAAATATAATGGGAATAGATTAGATAACGAATTATATCTTACATCGAATATTCTACATCTATTAAAAAGTCTGTTGCAGTCTTACAGTGCATAATTGCCATGATCATCATGCCACAATAATTTAGTCTAAACAATTTGGTCTATTGCACAATGAATACATGTAGTACCAATTTATATATTCACACTATCGTGTTCCAGATCCAAGATAATTACGATAAATGATTTATCTCCGGTTCCAAAGTTATAACTGTGATACGTTTTCATTTGAATAAAATAAATATGTCATTTAACCATCTGTAAGAAGTAAGAGGATATGTGATATGATCAAGCAAAATCAGACGGAAGTCGAAAATATTGAATTTCAGATATAGCCAAACAAAGGAAATAATTTCTTCTGTTGCCTATTGTTTTGGAAACACTTCAACTGTTCATATCTTGGGAACTAAATGTTCAATTTCAATGGGATTTTCTGCAAAATGTAGCTTTACAAATGATTGATGCAATCATATAGAAAACTGAAAATTAAATATGCCCGACTTCAGACTTTTGGTTAATCACTCCACATAATATTAAATTAACCCAGATTGCTCGGCGGCGCCGCCTGCTTGTTATAGTCATGATAGTAGCGATCTTATAACTCATATTCAACACTGATAAAACAGGAGGAACCATAAATATGATATACATACACTCTTAAAACAATCTACTCATTATTTTAATAGAAACTGCCAAACTGGTTAAATTTGACAGGAAACTATTTAGAAAGGGAAAAATAGAACTAGCCTAGTTCGCAAACGCAACGGTCACTCGTCGTGTACCGTACCATCGGTGGAATATCTTGAATCATCATACTGAGGTATCAGAGTACAGCACAGAGCATATGCTAATGGGGACATAACAGATTTCTCTTCAAAACTAATCGGATATTCTCATCAAAATGACAAGAAACTCATCAAATTTGATAAGATTGCCTTGTCATTTAACAAAAAATGAATAGGTTCTTGATAAAAATGACCCAACTTACCAAATTTGAGTAGTTTGTCTTGTCAAAAATGACAAAAAAAAATCAATTTTGAATAGTTTGTCTTGTCATGTCAGAAAGGGGACTTGATAGAATCTTGTCAAATTGGAGACCTTGTCGATTTGAAAAGTTACTTGTTGAAATAAAACATAAACTGTTGATTTTTGATAAGATTGTCGGTTCAAAGTGATAATATCACGATATACCTAATCAAAATGAACAGTATATCTCATCAAAACTTATAATTAACGTACGGGATCAAAAATAAACGAGTAGGGATTCTATTTAAAAAAATGAATAATACGAAATTAGAGTGTACATCGGACAAATATTACGAGTGTATTACTTTGATCATCTTGATACATGTATATCACGATATCTAATAAACCTGAGCCACTAAACATACAATAATAGATATTTTAATACCCAAAACTGAAATAATACACCAAAAAGATTTGAATTTCGAATCTTATAAGTCCAAACAATTAAATCTATTAGATTCGAGTTTCAATTCATATTACAGATGCATACGTCCTCATTCCATCGTAAGTTCATACATTTCCATTTCACGGCGCGTGGTTGATCGAAAGTCGGCATAAGAAAACTTGTTCCATGGGACATATTGCACATTTTTCCAGTTCAGTGGTTTAGAGAAAGTAGTCAAATGGCCATTCACACTAAGCTAGACTAAGCACAGTGTTGCACACTATATGCAGCCTTTCCGCCAAATGTCAGAACTACCTGAACGCGAGCTACTGTATTTAAAGAGGATGGTCTTACGCCCAACCCTGTCTTATAGATGCAATGGAGATTGTTGAAATCAATCAAAGGACGAAGTTTCCTGTTCATATTCACGAGTATGTCAAACATTACATTTTTTTGTAATTGACACCACAAACTTATACTAAATGCATACTTTTCGATTTACATCAAAAGCTTCGTGGCATTATCTCAAAGCGGAAACCATTTTTATACGATGGAAATGAGGCATATTAACATAGTATTATATTTTCATTGAAAGACGACGATTTAGGATTATCAAAAGATTTGCTTCTTGCATAATTAGTTCACTAAATCACTAATCACTAAAAGTACCAGAAACCTAAAATTCAGATGAAAAGATGTTGAATATGAGGAGTGTCAATTTAAATTTGCCATAGTTAAACTATAGTGCGCCCAAACAATATTCTGTGTGCGCCAGCCGTATAATTCAGTATGCATGTAGAAATGCAATGGGTATTGTATAGCATATGCCCGAACAAATCGAATAAGCTACCAAATGACTTGGGCTAATCTAACGGCAAGTCTAAAGTCTACACAAAAAGTAACTCAGCTGTTATAAATACGCCTATAGATTCAGAACTAATAATTGTTTTCAAAATATTTCAGCATAAAGAGAAGGATGATTTATTTACGCGCATTTTGATACCCCATTTGTCCAATTTTGTTCAATATTGACAATACAGCAGTGTTTTGAAAGAAAATACCTCCCTCCTCCCTCTCTCCTCCCTCCTCTCTCCCTCCCTCCCATTGTATTTGGACAACCAGATCAAAAGATGTGAGCCTTTAAAGAGTTTCCAAAACAATATGAAAGTTCTTATTAATACTTTCTTTGTTTGGCTATATCTCAAAATCAATATTCCCGACTTCCGACTGATTTTACTTGATCACATCACAAATTCTTATCCCTTTATCCTGAATTGGCCCAGAGAACAAGACAATCATCTTACCATCCACCGCATCCAGCGCCTCCATTCGTTCTACCTAAGTGGTCGTACCAGGTACCTTCATTGGGCTCAAAACAGGGTAAAGGTTGCTCTTCATCTTCGGCTACGCTGCTGGATGATAAATCTAGAACGAAAGATAATGTAAAGGGTTATTCCAGTTGAAATCCATACGCACCCCTTTATTGGAAGACATAACCTTAATCTCCCCGCGCAGGGAGTGTGCATTTCAAATGGGGTTACCTGAATGGGTGACTCTATTTGAAATTTACACCATGTGTGGGAGATTAAGGGTATGTCTTTCATGGATTTCAACTGCAATATAATCCCAATGACTGTTCAAAGACCAAACTGTAAGACCCAAAAAACTAAGCCCAAACTCTAAGACTCAAAAACGAAGACCAAAAACGACGTTCAAATCAACGACTAAAAGTAAAAGCTAATGCTATTCAAACTATGACCAAAAACGAAGACCAAAAAAACCAAAAAAACAAAAAAACAAACAAAAACAAAACAAACAAAAAACCGAAGACCAAAAAACTAAGACCAAAAACTGAGCCACAGACAGTACAACCAAACAACCAAGACCACAAACTAATATCCATCTGTAAGGCCAAGAAAATACATAAAATTGTGTGTTTTTGGGTCTTAGTTTGGGTCTTGGTTTTTGGTCTTATGTTTTGGTCTTGTGTTTGGGTCCATTTTTGTAGTCTTTGATTTGGTGGTTTTTTATTTTTGGTCTTATTTGTTGGGCTTAGTTTTTGGGTATTGGGTCTTCGTTTTGTAGACACGTACCCTGTTTCAAACATAATTATTCACTTTTTTACAGACCCCTCAACACCCCTAGTCAAACATGATACAATTGCATCGCATTAAAGTCTGTGTGCGTAAACCATGTAAACGTTCTATTGTGATTCAGACGCGTGGGGTAAATTATTATTAGTTTATGGATGGGCACCAATTAAACAACGCATAATATATTTGATTATAATTGTCCCTCAAGGAATGCTTGTTTAATATCTCAAACGCGAAAAGGGGATACTCGCGAATAGCTCGTGGCATGATGTGCATCGCAAAAATCGAAAATCTTTTGTAAAAGTCTATGAAAGAACCATAATTATATTGATTCAAATATTATTTCTCCGTCATGTCCTTGATCTAGCACGCATATAGATTTAGGCTGAAGTTCATCTACTACGGCATACTACTACTATTTATTCAGCTTGGAAAGATAGAAGGTCATAAACTACTTATTGTCTGTCCAAATAACTTAGACACCCGGTTTTTAGGATATATTTCGAAAAGTTTTCACTTTTGCAAAAAGTCATGAAATAAAAGTTGCTAAACACGGTTAGACCTAACAGAAATTATTAGTAAAGCGATGAAAAAATATTCTTCCTTGTCTACTTTTATTCAATTTCGACCGATTTACAGCAAGATATCTGGGTCCAGCCGAATATTCCTAATGACTTGAAACTTTTGATGGGATAATCTATTTACAGTAAGGGGTGTTTGAACATTGTAATCATGCATATTGATCATTGATTCCACCCTTTTTTCTTTAATCCTTTTACTAATTCACAATAATGGCGGTCTACTCAAATGCATTCAACAAAAGCATGTCTGCAATCTACCGCGAGAGTTCGTCTCACACGCATAACAAATACACGTCTACGATCAAATAGGTTGATGACAATATTTGATTGAAAGGACTGTACTGTGCCATGATTTCGGTGAAGGACACCGGTTCAAATCCTTTGTTTGGAGCCAATCAATAATTTCATGCACAACCTCTATAACTCAAAAGATGTGTGATTGGGAGCACGTGTGGCCGAGTGGATAAGGCGCCCGACTCATAATCCATAGGTTGCGAGTTCGAGCCCCGCTCGTGCCAACGTGTTGTGTCCTTGGGCAAGGCACTTTATCCTCATTGCCTACTGGGGGATGGGGTTGGATTGGATTGGATGTTTGTATAGTTATTTGTTTCAATATTGGCGCTGATTAAAGCTGCTGCCTGCAAATTGCATTGTGTCTGTTTAGGTGTGTTTAATGTACAAAACCTGCGGGTCACCATTAGAGTTTGAAATAAACCCTTCCTTTTATGTCACAGTTGGTGCATTATAACAAATGATAGGGCAAGTTACTATGCGTCTGGAGTGTATTGTGAATTATACTCCTCACCAATAACATCAGAACATTCATAGGGCATACAATTTGTATTTTCTTAGAATTGGGCCAAGCCAAAAGCATGCACAGAAGAAGAGTCAAATACCGCGCCGAATTGTTGTAATTGGTTGAGGGACAGATGGGATCACTGAGTTAATACACTAAGAATAAATATGTTAATAAGAAACACTGGCTGCATTTTATGAACTGAATTATATTTTTAATTTTTATAAAATGTTTTTGGTGACGAGTATAATTGATTTACTATTCATTCATTCACTATCCAAAATCACCATACCTACAAATCTGTATAATGAGACCTTCCAAAATAATGGTACCCAACTTCTACCGGATTATTTTTAAAGTGTTGAGAAAAACCTTCCAATTTCAATAGAATTTCTGGTAAACTCTCACTCAATGCTTTGGAAACACAAAAATCCCGTTACGTCTCGGCGAATGTTAACACTTTTCTTTCATGACTTTCTTTGTAAGTGGATATTTTTTTTAATAAGTAATAAAAACTGGGTGTCTAAGTTAATTGGACAGACAATAGTACTAGGTTACTACAATTGGTCGACGACAGATCTTTTCTAGGATCTGTGATTGAACATTAAATGCAATTTCATGCTTTTTCACACACTTCCGCTCTCCCCATGGTTTATTTAGACTTAGGTAAATGAACCATGAGAGTACCACGTCCTTTGGAGAGGACGTTCAGCTGTCAGTGCCATGTACATACAGAGAGTCACATGACTACATCTATACATGTAGAAAAGAATATACTGCAGGGTGACTGAAACCGTAACTGTCCCAATCCGTCCCAGTCCAAAGAGAGAACTCTTACGGAAAGCAATGATTCGGCACTAACTAACGAACGAACGAACGAACGAACGAACTAACTAAGTTAGTAAGTAAGTAAATAAATTAGTAAGTAAGTAAGTAAATAAATAAATAAATAAATAAATAAATAAATAAATAAATAAATAAATAAATAAATAAATAAATAAATAAATAAATAAATAAATAAATAAATAAATATATAAGAACTCATCTGGAAAGCAATGTTTCGGCACTCATTAATTAATGCTAAATATTGACGTATTTCTTTCCTTTGTAATGTATGGCAATAAACCAACTAAAAAGTAACCAACATTATATCGAAATACAAAGTTGGTTTTGATCTCATCGTCGGAAACTTAAAGCCATGTTGTAACATTTTCATTAAAAAAAGTATTTCTTTTCCATAAAATGTTAGACGACGGCAATACGTGTTACTCCGTCAGTCCTGCTACGGTACGATTCTTTGATGTGTGTATCACCATCCCGCACCGCCATGTACGTACTGTGTTATGGACATCGTGTACGTGTTCGACTAATATTTCCATCGTAATAATAAAACGATTTTTGCAGGGTATGTTAGTTTAATAAAGCACATTACAATCGTGTAGAAAAACAAAAAAAATTCAAAAATATTGAGGGCCTCCTCCTCAGCAAATGTTACAATATGGCTTTAATTATTTGGATATTTTAACGCCACAACTAAACATAACTAAATATCTGGTGTGGTTAAAGAATAAATCAGCTATCACATGCTTTTCTAATTTGTGAGTGGACACTACGAATGAGCCGTAAACTCGGCAACTGGCATTCTGAGTTACAGTGTAAAATGTATGTGAAGTTCGTATTCACAGGTATCTTAAGGGGGTACTACACCCCTGGCCAAATGTTTGCCTATTTTTGCATTTTTCTCAAAAATTATAGCGCATTGGTGACAAGTTAGATATGTATATTATAGGGGCAAGGACTACAACTACTGTACTGAAGATTCAGCAACTCAAAGCAAGTAGTTATTGATTTATTGATCAAATATTGGTTTTCCCTCATTTTTGACTGTAACTCCATATCTGTTGTCTGTGCTGAAATAAAATTTCCAGTGCAGTAGTTGTAGTCCTTGCCCCTATAATATACATATCTTTATAATACTTGTCCCCAATGCGCTATAATTTGAAAGAAAAATGCAAAAATAAGCACAAATCTGCGCAGGGGTGTAGTACCCCCTTAATAAGGTGCGACAAGTATATCATCAAACACTGTTTAAACCAATCAATAATCCTATTGTTGAAGAGGATAATAAGCTTCTACCTATTTCTATAGAATAGTTCTTGTCTTTGTTTGCTTTGGCTAAATCCTGTTCAAGTGGTGGATAACAAAGCATTGTATGTATAACCAACAATTAACAATGAGAGGACATTCCTGAACCTCATTGACTTGGGGATGATTTGAAATGACGGCCATTTATGACTGTTTGATATTTATTACCAGAAATGTGGAAAAAGAGACACATGTAGAACCGAAAAAAAGCTACAATTTTGTTGAAGGAACAGAGTTCAACAACCCATAACCCCGCTTCTGGATATCGTTTGAAGTCAATAGATATACCATTTTAAAACACGAAATAAAGCAAAATTGACCGGGCCAACTTTACGGCTGATTCGAGGTGTCCAGTCACATTTTGACAATTGACCACTCCGTTCTTGAAATAAGAATTTTACCAAACTCCATCATTTAGCAATCGATGATCTGTATTCGGAGTGCTAATCACTACGCATTATCAGCCCATGGGGCGTCTATTGTCATTGATCAATATTGGACTCAGTGGAACGATTGAAAATAAGATACTTTCGTAAAATTCTTTTATTTCAAAAACGGAGCGGTCAATTATCAAAATTCAAAAAGTATGTGATAGCTGATATATTCAACAACATCGGTTATTTAGCTATTATTTGGTTTACGCGTTAAGATACCTCAAACAATCCCATGATACAGTTCTTTCAGGGACACCCTGTAGATGAACTACAAGCGCTCATCTTACTCGGGTATTTGCCCATTCAATTCCAAAACAACACAGCAAATCTTTATTTTTCTTTTCATTCTTATTTTGTCTTTTTGAACACAACCGAGTCAGTTTACACAACGTAATACAAAAACTGTTCAGTGGCAGATGTTGGTAGGTGCAAATTACATGTTACTAATTTCGGTAACAAAAGGACAGTTAATTCTGCCTTCCATAATTAATGCAAGATACTTTGGGGCATATGCATGGTCACTTGAACAGTTAGACGCCAGTGGCCATGCTTAGACCCAAAGACACTTACATTGATAATGGAGGGCAGAATTAACCGTCCATTTGTTGCCAAATGAGTAACATGTAATTTGTACTTACCCATTTTTGGCACAGAGTAGTCGAAATGTGCAAGATACCAAGAAAATGAGATCAACATCAAGAATAAAATCTATTGGTTAAAGTTTAAACTGATACACACAACGAAATTGTTCGCTTACGCGAGCTTTCGACACGACTCTGGCTTTTTCAAACTGGTGGAATTGGTTTTATTGATCTAGAATAAATCTATCTCAAGACTAAGTAGCTAAAAACAGTATTAATGAATTGTTGTCATTCTGGACTGAGTTGATTATTCGAAAAACATGATAATTTCTAAGTTTCTTTAGAAGATTTTCCACACATTGAGGGACATTTCGTGAGATTTTTATACCACAGAAAACATCTGGCTCCATAATGTATATGGCCAAAATATTTCTTGTAGATTCATTCACTTGGCAAAAATATCGTCAAATTTGTATTTACAGAACGAAATTACAACACAGTGCCATGAAGCAGTGTAATATAATTTATGTAATCATAATCAATATTAAACTCGCAAAGGCAAAATCGGAATCAACTGAAATTTTGGGCATAAGCTTTTTTCATGGATATAACTGAAAATGTCATAAAAACGGTATCTTTTCCGTCTGCACACATAACCCTCAAACAAATAAACAAACAAACAAACACCACAACAAACCAAAAACTTACCCCAATCATCCGCTTCAAAAAGAGCTGCTTCATCATCAAAAAATGCCATTGCGCACACAATTAGCTGAAGAACCATCCACAAGCTTACTAAACTCTGCATGATGATGATGATGATATCTTAATTAATTAATACTTAATAACTGAAGAAAAACTATTATTTTATAAATAAGATCCAACTTTCCTTTGATAAAAGTCCAAGTCTGGTTTTTTTTGCACCCAATAAACAGCAGGAAATTAAGACCGATCACAGTGATGGTGTAGAAAATAACTGAGCAACAGTGAGTGAGATGGAGTGATTGCGACAGAATGTTGGCATATGATAGGATGAATTTGTTGGAGTAATACGGGTTAATCAGTCTTTATACCAGCATGCAATACAGTCGAACGCTTGCCAAATCCCACGGGGTTCCAAGGCCGAATGACTAGCATTACGTAGGACGTGATACGCGCTGGCAAGTATAGTAAAAACATGAATATGTTAGACTTCATTAACTATATGCTGCTAAAAATAATGTGCATTCATGATTGGAAAACCATGAGAGTATTTATTAATGATTTAATTAAGCTTCATTTTTGTTTCTGCGAGTATTAATTTGTTACTTCGTTTGAGTGGTAGACTGCTTTGCCTTTTTTTTTTTTATTTAGGGGCTGTACAATAATTATTGGCTCAGGGCAGTAGCGTAGACAGGATTTTAGTGCGAGTGGGCAAAGCCAAAGTTTCGTCCCCATTTTGTCAATTTATGACCCATAAGGACATTTTATACTCTTTGCCATCCCCAAGTGGAACGGAACAATTTGCCCCTCCCCGGTCCCTTAACTTCCCAAAACGGTGTGCAAAAACCCGAGGCAAAAAAATTCTTGTTCCTCTCAGCTATGCATAGATTGTTGCCGCCTTGCACATGCCAAATCATTAGGACCCAATTTTGTCAACCGTTAGGCATAAATAGGCCTGTAACGCGAGCAGGAAAGTTTGCATATTTTAAAGATATTTCCGTGCGGGGTTTCCGCTCTTTTATTTAGCCTTTTTAGAGCGTTTTATTTTAAAGATGTGCCAAAAATCGTTTGGCCCTACCAACCTTTTGACCTATATACCAAAACTTGCCTTTCCCCTCCCGTTGGTTTGCCAAAACATGCTTGTCTCCACTAATTGCACCCTTCAATGTGGTTCATAATTATCGACCAGTCCCTTAGTGTCTGTAATGGCACCATAAATATGTAGTGGTTACACTTCGTGAAACGTAATTGATTTCGCTTACTCAATGTGCGATTAAAGGGACATCAGAGACTTTGGTATAAATTTCTGAAGTCGATTTTAAATTTGTAAAAATACCCTTAACCATTTTATAGCACAGTCGATTTGAGACGTATAGGAAGGCACTGAGCAATTTTCTTTCAAAGCGCCAAATTTGGCACAGTGATAGGGTTTAGTGAGCTGAACATTTTTTTGGCTAGAGAGGCAAAAATATAGCGCCATCCTTTGGCCTACAGCGCCCTCTATAGCTTTGCTGAACTGAGTTTACACGTTATCCAATACAAAACGAATGTACAATGACTAAATTACAGTAAAATGTTCAGCTTCCCAAACTCTATCACTATGCCAAATTTGGTGCTTTTAGGGAATATTGCACAATTTTACCCAAATCTGCTGAGCTATTTTTTTTGAGAAATATCTACAAAACATGAAGAAAACTATTATAATGGTAACGCCCCTCTGTCAGTTCGTGTCTCCTAATTGTACGGAATTTGTTGTTGGGGTTAGTTAATACATTGGTAAATATTCAAAAAGCATTTCAAAAATTACATTTGTGGGGAAAAGTGTAGTTTGCGATTAACGGATATATCTTGGCAGCTTATATCTGTGTTGTGTTGTTTAATGTGATTACAGATTTACGTGCTCTCAATGAAGCGTACTTGCGAACCAGTTATTTATTTTGCGTAGCCAAAGTGCTGCTAATCCAGCTAGAACGAAGGGGATTTGGAGTACGTCAAAAGTGCGCATTTCCCCCAAAAGGGAATATTCTCTTCTGTCGGCAGGCTGAATTCTGGTAAATGGAATAGCACGAGGAGAACTGTTCCCAGTGAAGAAAGTGAATGAATGGTGAAGACAACACCCGGAAGCAACACCGTTTTGGAAATTCTCACCTGTACATGGATTTCCTTTTTTGTTTTTAATCTCTCCACTCCTGTACATGGATTTCGGATCTAGAGGATTTTCATTATGCCAGTGAAGTCAGGTTCCGACAGTCGTATTACGACTGTCATATGCTATGCATGAAAAGACCATTGCTCTTAATTTATCACATCGCGTGATGTGTTCATAGGACATGCGACTTTCGTAAGTTAGGGTTACAACCGAGTTTTGCCAACCGGGCCCTGGGAATGATACTAATAATCAGCAGCAAGAAAAAGATTTTTTTTAGTTGAGTATCACTATGAACATGATAAAGATTGTCATGACCTTGCAGTAATTAGATCCTAAAGCAGTAATTGTTATCCTATGAATGCTGTACAATGTACAATGTACAGTGTACATACCATTGTTCAATCATACTATACTTTTCATTAGATAATTCATTTGTTGTGAATTATGTATCTATCAGCCTTGGGTATTTGCTACCTGTAACATATAGTCTACAGTACAGAAATGTCCACCCATTTTGGAATGTATCAATAAGGAGATACCAAGCATATATTAACTTTTTCGGTACATTCCATAAGCCTTTGATGGTAGACCTGAGATGTCGTCATTTGACGTCACGCCGTTGAGCACATCATTAATAGCGAACATCGTTACTGCGCATTTGAAAGCCGTGAAGTGCGCAGTAACGCATCGACGTACGACATTACATGTCTACCCGCAAAGGTTTATGGGATTTACCGAAATGGTCAATTCCGTTTTCACAATATAGCTGTTTCAAGCAAACAAGTAGACTTCTCCGTAGTCCACTTGCCAATTGTGCACTACTCTGGCTATTACATTTAAGCTTAAAACTCTGATTTAATTAATGAGTGCACAATTGATAGATTTTCACAACTGATCTTTTCAGTCACCGTACGCCCGCTGTTTGTTAGCTTCCCAAGTGGACTACTGACTTTGCCTTGAGAGTTAGGCCAATTTCTGGCCTAACTAAAATTGGTGATGATGTAATGCATCTTTAAAATGAATCTGGCTTGTGATTGGTCGCCCAGATCTCGTTATTGTTTAAATCCTCCCGACGCGTACTGGTACCATTATAACTATACATGGTACACAACTATCTAGGGAATGCGGCGCTTTTGTGCTGGTGGATGAACGTATGCATCTAGCGCGTATTGTACCACCATGCTCAGTCTTGTGGTTAGATTTTATTGATAAACAAGTATGATTGACAGTGTGTGAGTCCGGGGTAAAGTTCTGCTTAAAAGTGAAAGTCCATAGTCGGTTTTTCGGATAATAAACTGGCAGATTCTAAAATTAGAATTGTTCAGTATTGAAGTGTCATTATAATTATGCCATTATGATATGTTGCATTCAATAATATAAGCATACGTAGGGCCTATACTTTACTTTTACTGTCACAAATATAATTATATAGCCTAAACCTTTTCATAACCATTTTATACTAGTATTTTGATGTACTAAATATCAGTATAATTTCGAGTTCAACTGAATGCGTTCATCATGATTAATAACATTTTTACTTATAAAAATCGACTATGGCATAGTCTAGCAAACAAGCAGCTCTGTCTATCAAAATATGTACCTAACATATTCTTATACAGCACGATTCTGTAAAATCTAAAGGGATCTGGAATGAGCGTTTTGAGCGTTTCGACAGTATTTTTTGTGGGACATGAGAGCACATCAGACATATCGAATTGCATTCTGAATAGGAAGAATGTCTTTCTGATATCAAATAATTTTCATTTTTTGAAATTCACGATATAATGCAAATTTTATGACAAATTATTAAAATTTGATATTTTTCACATTTGTGATATATCATACAGTAAATTTTATAAATCTAATGATATATTCTTAAAGACCTAATTTTTTTTGGTGTTTTGGGAAAACAAAATCCATATCTTCAATAAGAAAGGTCAAAATTTTCAATTGATTTTCATCCCACCTACACACACTTTAAGTATAAATCATCAGATTTATAAAGTTAACTTCGAATACTGTTAAATATCAAAAATATCAATTTTTAATAATTTGCCATAAAATGTGTATTACATTGCAAATTTCAAAAAAGCAAAATTATTTGATATCAGAAGGACATTCTTCATATTCAGAATGCAATTCGATATGTCTGATGTGCTCTATTGTCCCACAATAAATAATGTCCAAAAGTTCATACCCCATCCCTTAAACAAAACACGACACTTATCGTCGAAAATGCACATGTACTAGTACCAAGTTAGAGACTGTTTTTCTTTTTACTTTAAGTTGACATCTGAAACACTTATGTCGGATGTGTCTATAATTTTGATTTAATGTGACAAATATAGTAAACATTCATTAATTTCTTTACTTTGTCATACATATTTTCTTTTTTATTTTCAACATGTTTATTATTAATGTGGTTTCAGACAACTGTCGTGTGCGATGGGTTTCATATTTTAATAGTTGTCATTTACGAAATGTGGTTAATGTTGAGTCATTTTAGTTGGTGCAAATATTTAAATGAACTCCTTCATAATATAAACAACTTATTCACCTCCGGTTGAACCTGTTATATCGTATTTGAAAAAAGTAGTCTGTGCATGAATTTCATAACAATGTACATGTATAATCGAAAACATGTAATTTAATGAAAAAAGAACGGTTTAAGGTAAGGAACTATTTTAAACTGTTGCTCTTTGGTAGTTCACGGCATCTTGCGAATGGTAGTGAGCTTTGGCAAAAATTGCATTGATCATTTCATAGCGAGTGCGTAGAAGAATTCAAATATCACAGATATACTTTAGTAGGTCCTGTGGTTCTTGATTTATGTTGTAAAGAAGGCTGAAACAACAACATTTTGTAAAACATACATAACTCATTAACAACAATAAATCAAGCAAGTTTTCAAAGTATATGAATTTTAGAATGAACTATTGCAAAACATCAAAGTGTCATTTTTTAATAATTGATTAAGAAAATAAAAATCGATATTTTTTGGCTGTTTCGACCAACAATACATCGTGTACCCTTAAGGGAAAAGGGATATACGTTTGGACAGTATTTATTTTGGGACATTAGAGCACATCAGACATATCGAATTGCATTCTGAATACGAAGAATGTCTTTCTGATATCAAATAATTTTGATTTTTGAAATTCGCAATGTAATACACATTTTATGGCAAATCATTAAAATTGATATTTTCGATATTTAACAGTACTTGAAGTAAACTTTATAAATCTGATGATTTATACTTAAAGTGTATGTAGGTGGGATGAAAACCCGACGATCAACTGAAAATTTTGACCTTTCGTATTGAAGATATGGATTTTTTCCCCAAAACACCAAAAAAAAAGGTCTTTTGGGAAAAAATCCATATCTTCAATACTATTTTGACCTTTTATGATAAAAGGTCAAAATTTTAAATTGATCGTCGGCTTTTCCTCCCAGCTACATACACTTTAAGAATATCTCCTTAGATTTATAAAATTTATTTCGAGGACTGTTATATATCAAAAATTTGAAAAATATCAAATTTTAATAATTTGTCATAAAATTTGTATTATATCGTGAATTTCAAAAATAAAAATTATTTGATATCAGAAAGACATGCTTCGTATTCAGAATACAATTCGATACGTCTGAGGTGCTCTCATGTCCCACAAAAAATACTGTCGAAACGCCATAAACGCTCATTCTAGATCACTTAAAATGTATTATTATTCAGTGGTAATGGTCTAGTTCGTGGACGCATGATTTCGGGATCGTCTATCTTGTCGTGGTGCGCGTATGTAGTGCGTTATATGCGTAATTCTAGTGCGTAATACTTACACGCCCTTGCAACCCCAGACATGGTATGTCTATGCTTGCAACTAAAGACGTAAACTTGTAAACAAGTTTCGTTCATTTTAGAATAAGGGGAGTTTTTATGACGGTAACTGAATTTTTGCTCAATGAAATAGTTTATAGGGATTAACACAATAATTAACTAAGAATGAGAATAAACGATATGAATATTTGTTTTTACTATCCTCTACCGTCGCCTCTAAGTATTTTGACAATGAAAACGTGATGTTTGCTATTTTTGAGCCTTCCAGAGTTAATAATAGCACTAAACATAGCTGTGGTCTAAGACCACGAACACAGCCGTGGTGTGACACCTTAATGACCTTTGACCCCAATATCTATGAACACCTCACAGAAATTGCCTAATGTCAATGCATGTGTGCACGTGGCATCACTTGTGTCAGAACAGGTATTTGGAAGTAATTTTGTTTGGGACCGGAAGTGACACTTTAATTACATTTGACCCCAAATAAAAATACCACATTGGGTAACAGTAATTCCTGTGTTAACATACCGTCACTCTGCTATGTTTTCCTGGCTTTAATGACCTTTGACCCCAAATCCGTGTACTTTCTATAGTCACTTGGTAATAACAATGTATGTTTGCAAGTCTTATCGTTGTCCTACGTAATTTGAGGGAGAAGCATTATTAAGGTATTTTGCTTTACACCGGAAGTGACCCTTTCATGATCTTTGACCCCAAATTAGAAATATCACGTATACAATGGATAACATCAATTCATGTGTGAACATACCGCTTATGTGCTATGTTTTTTAAAGTATTTGGTTTTACACCGGAAATGACCCCTCAATGACATTTGACCGCAATTCCCTGCATGACCTTTGACCCCACGAGTTTCATGTAACAGGTATGGTCATGGTCAGTGATGAATGTGACCAAGTTAGGTGAAAATCGGTGAAAGCATGTGAGTGCTAGAGCAAATGCAAAGGTCGACAGAAGAAAGAAGAAGAAGAAAGAAGAAAGAACTTTTAAGAAAAGACATAACCGTGTGTAATAATCATAAAGCATTGGAAGTATGTCAAATCATTGTAGATCTCACCGGGTTCTAATAGAATAACATCATAATGCAATATGAAGTAGTCCTTAACAAGAGAAAGGGACAAAACGCTATGGGACCCATTTTTCCTAGAATTGCCGAAAAGCATGTTTTAGTTTTTCAAGACATGTTTTTCAACACTTTAAAGATATCTTGGATCAGAAGCTAGCAGCTAGAATATCCGAATCGTAAATTCCATAGTATTGATTCCAGGAAAAACATTCCATTTTACCATGTTAATAACCTTGGTATGGATAATAGGATATGAATGTGTTTATTATTGTAACTTCAATTCAACCAAATCAATACTGCCTACCTACACTGATTGCTCTTAAACTCTTACACTTCCGTCGCGTCGTAACAGAGCCTGCACTGATTGGCTCCTTTTAATATAATGGACGTGATGAATATTTTCATTAGTTAGAAACCAGCATAACCTCGTGAATATGTTAAATTAATCGCTTACTGTATTTGGATAATTGCTTATCGTATTTTGTTAATTTTCTTGAAAGCACTGTTCATTCATTTGCATAAAATAAGTTGTAATTAAAGTCCCATTCAGTGATCACAGCACAAGTGTAAAAAAATGAAATAAAATTGTTTATGAATTGCTTAAAAGTGACAGATAAGTCATTCAAATTATCATTTGGTATTTTTAAAATGGAAAAAAAAATGCCAAAAATTAAGTAAACAGCAGTATTGACGAAGTTGAAGGCCCCATCAAATATATGTATAGCTAATTTATATACTGTAGTGTAAGTATATATATTACAGATTCATGAGCCTTATTTTGTCTTAATTACACGGCCTTCGGCGGAACCACTAGCACATCTATGACAATGACAAAGGTACCAAAATCTGATTTTTTATTTTATTTTTACGATCGTCCGGATGAGCAATCACTGAATCGCCTTTAAGCTTTTAATCGTTAACTTTAATACTCGTTTTCGGATACATTTTGCACAAATATAATTTTGTCTGAATTATGCTTAGAAGCCTCTATTGTGGCTTCTTGATACGTAACCATTTTTATGACTAAACTACGTATACATAATCCAGGCTCTGAACATCCCTTTTAAGAGGATTTGATTCAGTACCAGGCTTCCAGTTAAAACGTCCTTGTTACGACATATTAAAGTACTTCGTATGGATAATATGTGCAATTAAAAAATTCAAATACGAAAATCATCCTTTGACTTCTTCTCGAGGTCTGTCTACGTAATAATCACACACTCATGGGTATAGACCTACTGCACGTATCCACTTCGAAAGCCGATCGACCATAAGGTATATTTGAGCCAAATTTGGACAACAGCTATAGCTTTTCTTCAGATGTTTACTGAGGTATGGAGAGTGTGGCCTTCAACACGTAAAATTGGGAAAGCTATTTAGCATAATAAAGGGTTAGTTCCCGATACACTGTGGAGCAAGGAAAGTGGGCATTTGCATTGTAAATACACTATTAAATCACGGCGAGATGTAAGTTAGGTGATGATGGCACAACTCATTACAGTTTGTCACTCGGTCTAGTCTTATAATTTGAAATGAGTTCTGACCGGGGACATCACCCCCCATTGTAAATTGTGCAATATAGGTTTATAGTTTTTACGATTCTTGAATGAAGGTATATTCCTGATAAGTATAATTGATACAAACACAATCTGCATGACGTATTGTGACCATGCACGTAGCCCATAATGCCTTAAGCGATAATTTGTTATAAAATTGGCATCATCTCAGTAACGGATCAAACTACCATATTCGTCCACCATCTGTGTTCCCCCTAAGGATTAAAATTTGTTCCAGTTTCGCTACAAAAAGTCCCACTGAATGACTATAGTGTTGTTTTTTTCTTCTTTTAGCTTGTTTCTTACATTCATCCAGTTTGTCAACATATTGCTCCAGTTTTAGTTCAGGGGAAACTATCTGACACCAGTAATATTGATCAGGGGTGGATGGGTGGCGAGGAGCAATGTCATTTTAATAGAGTTTTTGTTTTTGTTCTATGAATAACAATAAACGGGTACAAATACATATCCCACCCATACATACTTTTTTCAAGAAGGTACAAATTTAACAAAGTTCTCACGACTTACATTGTGGAAGTTGGTGGCCTGCGACCAGCATCCACTGGTCTTCAGTGCTGACTGATGCTGGTTGATGGTAGTGGGATACTGGGTCATGTGACCGGAAGTAGCAACGGATGTTCACCTCCGCCGGTCAGATGAATGGATGAGCAAGTCATAGGTGGGTGGAAGTTGGTGGCGTCCCTTGTCTCTGTTTAATTCACTCTCTTTTTTGTTTTTGTTGTTGCTAAATTGACGAAATTCAGCAAGTAAAATTGACATTGATTACAATTTTCAGAACCTGTCAGGAAAACGACGAGGCCTTTTTAAAGATTATTAGGGGTGATACTCCTTAGAGTTCCACATAAACACTTGCAAATGCAGAATTAGAAATTATTTAATCTATTTTAAATTATTTAACTCTGAAATCCCTACCCATGTTTAGGGATTTTTTTATTTTTCTCCTCCTTTAAAAAAAATTTTTTACGATTCTTTTCAAATCGGAACTCATGTTTAGGGCTTTTTGTCCTCAAATCTGGACCCATGTTTAGGGTTTTCTTGCAAAAATGCTACCCTCTACCTTATATACGTGAGTACCCCCGGGCTTGTTACTGCATGTTACTGTAGGTATGTATGCATGTGTGTCTTTCTGTCTGTCAGTATGTCTGTCTCACTTTCTCTTTTTCTCTCTCCTCTTGGCTGTCTGCTCGTTGAATCTCTTGTCTGTTTGATATCATTATAATTAACATCCACAGAACTGACAGTTTCATTATCATCATGTTCACCCCCGAAACATCTTAGTTAAAGGAGGATGGTGCGATAAGCAGGTCACTGCCTACTCATCCACACTGTTCCAATTATATGCCAACAGCGAAAAATAATTTTGCTCTATTATTGTGTCTTTTGAAAATTAAAGAGCTTTATTATGTTTTGTGTCATTGATATTGTTAAAGACCACGCTATTGCTGACCAACCATTTTGATTAAGCAAAATAAACTACTTCACATATTTTGATCTTCATTGCCAAAACAGAAGCAATGAAAAACATGTTATTGGGAGTCCGAATATCCGAGACACTCATAACGGGGACTTATCATTAAAAGAAGAAAACAGAATTGAAGTTGAAACACCCACCTCAATTATGAGATATGATGAGGTATCATAATTAAACTTGACAGGTCTTGGAGGGTTATTAACCGCAGAGGCGTGTGCACAATGTCGAAACGCATGAAACGATTAAGACGTAACCGAAGTCCATATTAAATTCTCTAAGGTGACACATTGAGAAATATAATATCCTACCCACATATGTGACGCTAATCTATAGACCACAAAATATGCTTACAATATGTTATGTTATTGGTAGCGACTTCTTCAAAGTGACAAATAACTATTATGTTGTACTTATACGAAATCCATGTTAGTGTATGTTATAATTAAAGACAGAGAGTCAGGGCAACGGCGCGCAATGATTGGTTGCCGACCTGCGCAGTACGGCATTTTCTGTCTAGTTATCAGAATTTCAGACGCGAATAGTCTTTTTATCTCTATCTTTCATTATACACATCATTTCATGGCACCAACAATTTAACCTTCATTACGCCCTCCACCGTTCATTCTCCCGTGTAAATAATGAAAGTGGGCAGCTTAATATGTCGATTCACAGATTAAGGTCATAATTTTTCTAAGAGCTCAAACTTTCGTATCTTATCTTACTTATCCTTCATGCTCATTTCTAATCACTGTTATATTCTTCTCCCGTGCATTATATTTTACGAACTACCCTTCACAGTTATTATCTGAATCCTGCATGTTAAGCAATAGATTATCTGAAACTTGCGCTTCACGCTAGACAATAGATTTTAGAAATTTGATCCAGAACCTGGGAGTAGTAGGTCTACGCGCAAATACCAGAAATACTACTTTCACACAATAGATGTGTCACTTCGATACCATCTAAAAATGCTGTATTTGTGACAAATTCCTATATCTTTAACAAAGTAACGTGACCTGTTGTTTAATTCATACCATCGAAATTTTGTATGTAGTTTATATTATATTACATGTAGTCGCACTTTTACGCATACGCGAATGTTTATAACGTTGTACGTACATAGCGTACGAGATGGTCATAACCTATCATCAGGACCGACCTCAGTCATGAATGACGGAGTGACATGGAATTCAATTGCGATTTTCTTTGCTTTATTGTTCGGCTCAAAATTAAAAGGCAGTATGCAACTAACATTTTATGCAAAAGAAATACTGATCTATGTTAATGGAAATGTTACAATATGGCTTGAAGTAATTCATAAATAAATTTTGCATGCGAATATTTTAAACAACAACTTAAATTCAAACTTGGGTTAAAGCCTTGTAAAACAAACTGTCGTATCTCCATTGTGATATTCCCTATTAGTCTAAGAAAGTAGTATCAACTCGTGTGACGTCACAGTGTGGTTGATACGACCACCTTACTCTACCCGGGTTAATTGCAATGGCGATATCAATATTATCTTATTAAAAATAATTAATTGCTTTTCAGATCTCCTTGATAGCCTAAGATGCCCTGTTTCCTGTTTCAAATTCATTAAAAAACCCTCAAGTTCATCAAAATAGCGCGTACGCCTTTATTGCACTCACCTGTTAAGAATTACGTCAATTAATTATGTCGCTAACCTGTATGAGATCAATCGACATACTTGATATATGATATGAAACTGACGTAACGCACACATTTGCCGCCAAAACGATATTGCTGTATTTGTCATTACGTTTTGTTACCTAGAGAGATTTGGTCATGTCTCACCTCCTTTTTCAACCAAATAACGGTAATAACTCTTGTAGTGAGGGATCAACATTTAACCAAAAAGTGCCTCAGGCAAAACTCACATCCTAGGAACTAAATACTACACAGGTCATTTTTATGGAACTCGTTCACCCATTTGTGTTGTATACTGGCTCTAGCTATAATGACAGCCTGGTGATCTGGTCAACTCATTGACAGATCCCAACCTCAGGAGGGGATTCAATTTTTGATAAATTCTCTTCAGGTAGTGAAACGTAATATATTGTTGGAAGTCACCGCTTGGCAGTGGACTTAACTAGACTTTCGCAAGAAGCCGGGGGGAAAACGTACTACCAAAGGGGGGTGTCTAAATACCGATCCTCTACAGTGGCGTACCGGATAAAAATTTTAAGGGGGACAAATTATAAAATTGTTCAACTGACCGGACTTTACGGGGCCAAATTGCTCCTATACACCAGTGTGCATTATTACGCCTATATCTATAATTTTGATTATATGCATGGTGTGATACTGATAAATCTTGCAGCGAAAATAAATCATATATTACATGATAAATCTTGTTATGAGTACACTCTGCGGCATTATGCACATTCTATTTGATAAACTCCAAAATGCAATTCAACAGCAACAACTATAGAGGGAGTGTGATGAAAATATTGCTCACCGTCGCGGTCTAGTGGTGGCGCTAATCATAATATACCGTGTCCGAGTACCAATTGAGTGGCGTTACTGGCACAACTGGATTTACTATTTTGAAATACAACTTTGCTCAACGTTCGTCATACACACTTATATCAACGGCGTTGTAAAAGGTTTCTCTTCTTGTTCTTCCTATATACGTGCTGTAAATGTTTATGTTTCAGGTATGCTGGAGGTTATCGAAATTCAATGTTGACAAAAATATCATTTGTCCCATTTTAGTGTCACAGAATAGCTGACAGTGGCAGGCGGTCGGATTTACCACAGGGCCAGATTAGCCAGGCCTGGGGCCCAAGATTTATGAGGCACCAAATCTGGGAGGATTCAATAAATAAAAGTATTTAATAAAATTAAAAAAAAGACTTTGGGACACTTTAATGAAGGTTTTGTTTGGAATAAGAAATAGGTTACAGGGATTAGATGTGGATTAACCAGTGGCCCTATATTTATAGCATGGGTCCTAATAGGTACATATCCGGCCTTGGATTATCATCATAGTGTTGTAGCTAAGTAAAGAGAGTAACAATGGCAAAAACAGTCGGTCTCAAAAATAGCTATAAATGTTCAGGTCTTTTTAGGGAAAATACTAAAGGTCCAATGGATGCCCTTTCTTACATATTATTACTTTATTTAATGTTTACTTCGAGGATTATTAAATAGCAAAAATATAATTTTTTAACAATTTGCCTTAAAATCTGTATTATATCGTGAACTATAAATACAAAATCAAAACTATTTAATATCAGATGGACATTCCTTATATTCAGAATGCGATTTGGTGTGTCTGATGTGCTCACAGGTCGCACAAAAATACTGTGCAAACGTTACTATCCGTTCCCTAAACATCCCATCTCAATTAATCATCTACATCCAAAGATATGATAATTTACATAAAGCAGAGAAAATCACAGTTGTTCCATTTTCCCCTATATTAATAGCGTGATGTGACCAATACCTGCCAGTGGCTCAATGTACATGTAGAGAAATTGGAGCAGGTTATTTTTTTTATGCCCGAGTAAATGGACTGTCACTTTAAAACAAAAACTGTAAGTCACACATAAAAATTCTTGACTTGACCGATATCATACTACATACAAGCAAAGACATAGGCTACATCCTGTTCAGAAAAAATGCTTGTTTTATCTGGTATTTTGATCTCTGGTAGAAGCTGGGATATATCCGAGGAAGAAGGTATAGTAACTTTGAAATTCTGAAAGCATCCATAAACAGAACACACTTGAAAACCTTGAAGACCGTAAGTCCACTTGGCCCATCAACATGTATACACTAAAGTTACGTATAGTTTCTTAGGGTTTGATGTGTAATACATGTTCCAGGGTCAAAACCTCATGAAAGATCTGTTTTGGCCACTGAACATGTATTAAACATTATCAAACTATAACAAACTAAACGCAGCTTTAGCGTATACATGTTGAGTGGCCAAGTGGACTTACGGTCATCTTGCGCTCATGTCTTCACATGTAGGTTTACTTGAGTGTCAAATCTGCTCCTTTTTGTGGTACCCACTTAAGATAATGACAGGTGGAAAATGAATATTAAAGGGCGTCACACCTGTGCCCATTGCATAATTGCTTTATACCCTTGACACGCATCCATTCCAAAAGGTTTTGCCCTATATTCCAAAACGTCACAGCTGTTGAATGAATATCGTGATAAAAGTTTGTGTATTTCAAAAGCATTTTGTCTTCATGTAAAACTGTGACTTTCCAGTATGCTCCCGTAGCCAGAATTATTTGTTTTTTGTTTTATTTGTTTTATTTTTATTATTATTGTTTGTTTTTGTTGTTGTGTTTTGCTGGAAGTTTCCAAAATGTGGACCTTGTGGAAATTCATTTACAGGCAAAAAGTTGACCTAAATTAGGACTTTTCCGAGATACTTTGAACAGCTTAATATGGAAAAAGTCCCTTTTTCTTTCTAATTGGGATTTTATTGTGCAGATTAAAAAAGTTTTTACCTAGAAGATGACATTTTTTTGTTACTTTGTGACAAAAAGCAGCAGGTTTGACATTTTCCAACTTGCTACGGGCCTGGAGCAAACATATTGTTTTGAGTCAATTCAATATTTTTTATTTTTGAACATGCTTCAAGTTCTTGGTATAAAGGCTCTTACCAAATGTGACATGATCTGGTCCATGGGGGCCAAAGGCGGCAAATTTGAAACTGAGATAAAGGTAAAAATAGGGAGTAAAAAAACAATAAAATACATAAGAAAATAGACATCAAAAAACTTCATAACTTTAGAACCAAGTATGCTAGACCTTTGGTGTTTTCAGTAGATGATAGCCTATTGTATGTATAATGTAATAATTACAGTAACTCAATTTTCAAAAATGCCTCCTTTGGCCCCCATGGACCAGATCGTGTCACAAATATATGTCGTTTTTGGCCGATACCATGCTACACACAACCAACGAAAAAAGAAATAGGCTGCACCCTGTACAGAACAAAACTGAGTGTTTTTATCTGTTTTTTAATTTGATCTCTGGTAGAAGCTGGGATACATCCGGGGAGTATGGTATAGTACCTTTAAAATTCGGAAAGCATCCATAAACAGAACACACTTGTAGGTTTACTTGAGTGTCAAATCTGCTCCTTTTTGCGATACCCACTTAAGATAATGATAGGTGGAAAAAAGGGCGTCACACCTGTGTCCACTGCAATGCATTGCTTTATACCCTTGACACACATCCATTCCAAGAGGTTTCGACCTATATTCCAAAACGTCACAGCGGTTGAATAAGTATCGTGATAATAAAAGATGATAAAATGTGTGTGTATTTCTGAAGCATCCATGTAAAAGTGTGACATTCCAGTATGCTCCCGTAGCCAGAAGCCATTATAGCCAGAATATGATTTTTTTGTGGGAAGTTTCCAAAATTTGGACATTGTGGAACTTAGATTACAGGCAAAAAGTTGACTTATCCCCATAAAATAGGACTTTTGTGAGATATTTTGAACAGTTTAATATGGCAAAACTCACTTTTCTTTCTAATTGTGATTTTATTTGGTAGATTTAAAAACTTTGACCTAAAAGATGACCGTTTTTGTTAATTTGTCACACAGATGTGCAGCTTTGACACACCTCCCCACCTGGTTACAGGCCTGGGCCAAACATATTGTATTATCACATCACATCACATCACATCAAAGCACAGCACATCACATCACATCACATCACATCACACATCACATCACATCACATCACACATCACATCACATCACATCACATCACACATCACATCACATCACATCACATCACATCACACATAATTAAAATGACAAGATTTGAGTCAATTCAACATTTTATTTTTGAACATGTTTCAAGTTCTTGGTTCGTACCAAATATATATATGTCGTTTAAAAATGACAAATGATTTTTGAACAACCTGTATGATAAATATAGTGTTAATAATTTAGCATGTTACCTTTATTTAAACACTGGATTGTATTTTAAATTTTTATTGATGAATGGGAACAAATACATATTACTTCATAAAATACAATAATTAAGTTGTACCAGTTTTATTCTTTACCGCACAATTGTACCATAACAACATGCATCACCGTTCAGTTATTTGAAAATAATGAATTAGCGCAATTATTATCCTTTCTTCCTTTTCCAAGTTTTATTTACCATGTTTAGTCATTTAATATAATACCTGCGAGTCCCTGCATATTATGTGGTGTTATCAAGCAAAATCAGTCTGAAGTCGGTCATCAATTACTTCAAATAGGATTGTAAAAATGCATTTACAAAGTTGCATTTTGCAGAAAACCAGTTCAAAAGCTATGAGCAATTAGAGAGTTTCCACAACATGAGGAAACAAAAGGAAACTTTCCTTTGTTTGGCTATATTTCAAAATCAATATTTCTGACTGATTTTGCTTGGTCACATCACATCAGGGTTAAACGTCTTCCTGATCCTACCTGGGTGGGGTGATGGTTAGGTGGGGGTAGGTGTAGCAACTCACCTATAGATTTGTTTCCTCAAATAAACGCTCAAATGACTTAGACTAATCGTAAGTACTTTTTATACATTGTCAACATTTCCCAATTTGGTTGGGCGCACTCACATTATGACGTCATAGCGACATTACATGGGGGATATTTGTACATATGTTGATATCATGAGATTCATACACACACCACACAAAAGTATTGCTACATTGCTGAAAAAAGGATAATTCATCAAACTGTAAATTGAACATTGATCCAACATCGCATTGATTTCACATAACGTACTGAATTAATTACATTCTTTGCATGGAATAAGAAAGATTAGCCTAATTGATGGAATGGAAGGTGTCACTTGTGTTGACTATCCCAGCGCTTACAATGATGTAAAGACGGGAATGCAGAGGCAAAGACACTTCGGTCTACCAAATGCCCACATGCCTTAGAATGGTTGCCAAATGGCTTAGTTGGTTTTTGCAAGGTATCAGGAAAATGACCGCAGAAGAAGGTTGCACGGAAGTCATAGGCGTAGATCCCGGAGTGATGGGGAGGGGATAACTCCCCCCAATATTTTGCCAGAGGGGATGGTCCATACAATCATCCCTCCCCAATGTTGACGCCTGTATGTGGGTTTCTGACCAAATTAACCTCTTATTTGACCATTTTAGCCGCCCCCAAAGCCCACTTTTGCACAATGTTTCATCCGTTTAGCTACAAAATGGCAAAATGGCCCAAAGGTGCCGGATTCACTATATTTCAAAAAAAAATTCCAACCCCATCCCCCAATTTAAAAAAATCTACGCCACTGACGGAAGTGTTGATGTAATGAACACTCAAGACAATGTCTTTCGTGCGATTCAGTAATTTCCTCCACCCGACACATCCACGAATCATTCCCACCATTCTGATACCAATTAAGATCATTATAAAGACATCTGGACATTCTGTGGACTAAAGTTTCTTCGTCTCTGCATTCATTTCCACCATTGTAAACACTGGAAGAGGCGCATGATGTCACCATTAATGACATCTTCCATCCATTTTATTAGCCTTGTCTTACTTATTTCATGCAAAGTTATGTGAAATCTACAGCAGTTTGCATAACCTTTCCTTTCTTAGCAATATGACTTTTAATATCAACAATTTAGGAGGGGTTGCAACCATCCCGCCCTTGCACCATCTCGTGCAAACTGGATCTGTAAGACGAGGGGTTAGTGATATGAAGTCACAAAAGAGAAGAATTGGGCTATATTGCTAAATAAGCAATAAATGGGTCAGTCCATGTCGAAACAGATTGAGTGTACACCCACCCTCTTGGATTTTGCTCTCCTTTGGCTCAGGGGTACCTTTCATGGATCCCTAGGTGAGGTCACAAGAAAAAATTCAAATTCCATTTCGTTTGCGAATGGCGGGCAATCAAAGTTTGGCGACCTCGACCAAAATTGTGAATTTAAGGGGTCCAAATGACAAAGTGCTCTCTTTGAGGGACACTTTCTTCTTAATTTAATCAGTTGTGATCCTCTTTTTGAATGTGGTCACTCACTGGCTGTGTCTGAAATACCTAATGCCAAAAAAGATAGATTTCGGAATTTCGTTGGGATTTCAGAGGGGGTCAAAATCAGCACTTCGTACTGTTCAATCAAATTATCTTGATTTTGAAGGACCCATGATAATGTCACAGTGCACTTATAGGTCCTAATTATGTTCAGAATGGATTAACCATATGCCAATGTCTATGAGCAATTCAAAAAAAGAGAAATTTCTAGACCCCCTACAGAATTTTAGGCCCCCCTAAAGTGGTTCAGCCACAAATGGCACTTAAAGTCGGCAAATTTTGACCCCTAATAACTTTAGGTGTACACCAGATATGAATTTCTAGTCTTTTGCATCTGAAAGAATGTAGTTTAATGTTACCAGGAACATAAGATTTGTTTTGTATTTTTTGTGTTTTAGTATTAAGTTGACGCTTTCAAAAATAGTCATTTTTGCCTAACATACCATGCATACAGGATACGGTACAAAATGCCAATTTTGTATGATAATTTTTTTTTTTTTGATCACTTTATAGCCATTTGTATTATTTATCCTGATATTTCAAGTTGCTCTTGAGTCAAGTAATAAGAAAAAACTACTTTCTAATCCTCTGTATGGATTTTTAAGGGGTCAAAAATGCACTCCCTGGCAACGATGCACATGCAAAGTACAGGTTATGGGGTCAAATTTTCAGAATGCTCCCAATTATGTCAAGTAATATATCAAATTACTCGTATGGTCATGAGGATTCCAAAATGTATAGTTTGTTATGTGTCAGACCTTTCAGGAGGGCGCTATGACGAAAAATGTTCATAGGTCAACGACCTTTTGAAAGTATCAAAACACAAAAATACAAAACAAATCTTATGTTCCTAGTAACATAAGACTACATTCTTTCAGATGCAAAAGACTAGAAATTCATATCTGGTGTACACCTAAAGTTATTAGGTGTCAAAATTTGCCGATTTTAAGCGCCATTTGTGGCTGATCCACTTTAGGGGCCTAAAATTCTGTAGGGGGTCTAGAAATTTCTCTTTTTTGAATTGCTCATAGACATTGGCACATGGTTAATCCATTCTGAACATAATTAGGACCTATAAGTGCACTGTGGCATTATCATGGGTCCTTCAAAATCAAAGATAATTTGATTGAACAGTATGAAGTGCTGATTTTGACCCCTCTGAAATCCCAACGAAATTCCGAAATCAATCTTTTTTGGCATTAGGCATTTCAGACACAGCCAGTGAGTGACCGCATTCAAAAAGAGGGTCACAACTGATTTAATTAAGAAGAAAATGCCTCTCAAAGAGAGCGCTTTGTCATTTGGACACCTTAAATTCCCAATTTTGGTCAAGGTCGCCAAACTTTGATGGCCCGCCATTCGGAAACGAAATTGAATTTGAATTTTTTCTTGTGACCTCACCTAGGGGTCCATGAAAGGTACCCCTGAGCCAAAGGAGAGCATAATCCAAGAGGGTGGGTGTACACTCAGTCTGTTTTGACATGGACTGACCGAAATGCATTTTTTAACTCTTCACTTAAACCTCCATCAATGTTTTGTTGTTGAAAAGGTTACAGAAAAGTTTAAAAAAAGGAAATGAAAATTTCATGTCACTTCCCGTTTTCCTTAATTCTAAACGTTTTAATATGCAAAGATCATGAATACGTTTTTAAACTGTTATTGTAAAATATTTTAGGCAAGCATTTTTGCAAAGTATTTTGTCAACATACAGTTAAATAACATTTTGTTAGAATGTTTTGCATCACGTTTTCATCTATGTTTTATGAATGTTATTAAAACGTTTTTATACCCTTTATATGACCTGACATTTAAACATTTTCTCTAAAACGTTGTATGTTTTCTGGGTATGTGGCTTGTATTCAATAAATGCATAACACAACAATGCTACTCGTTCCAACTCGTTATATTTTCATACCACTTACCAAAAAAAGAACTAGAAATAATAGAATGCAACAAAATGGTAACATTTTATTTTATTCCCTATGTTTCGTAATAGATTTCATTTTTCTTTAAAATTCAATTAATATATCCATCTCAAAATCAATTACATCACTACTTTCACATTAAGATTAGTCAAATCCTCTGCACTTGAACTTCACAATATATTCAACTATTACTTGACAACTGTGACACGCACTACACTTTTAAGAGATTTTGCGTAACAAAAACTGATTGAAGTAGCAATTGTAAGACGGCCCACCGGTTTCGAGTTGCATGAATCTCGGGTAATATGAAGCGGCATTACCATATGTCGCAGACCGCTACAAAAGTTCAAGAATCTATTCATTCAAAATAGATTTGAATAAAAGGAATAATTATTACAACCGTCATTCCACGTATAAAAAGGATATGTTAACGGTAATTGAAAGCTGAACTGTTTGTATCCGATATGGATAGCTTCTTATGTCTACGACGGCTGTTTTCAAAAAGAATCTATGCTAGGTTTTGAAGGGTAAAATATATTATTAACCCTTAACTTTATATCAGGGTGCCGTGGGTGGGTGGGTGGGATTGGGATTGGGGGTGGGGTAGTGGTGGTTACTCTTAACCTTTACCCCCACTGCAGTAGGCTTTAAACGCTTTATAAACGGTGTGTGGTGGTACAATCCCAAATAAATTCAATACAAAATACACTTTGCCAATGTTAACAATATTTGTATCCATTATCCTCACCCCACAATATATCATTCTCCATGTGACATCGTCATTTAATAGAAATAAATGGAAAATACTTTACGAGCGTACACTTAACACTATTACAGTTTTATTAATATATTTAAAGGGGCTCTCAGAGGTCTGCCAATCCCAAAGCACACTATTTTCTACATGTCATATCATTACGTTTTGTTACCTGGACTAGAGATTTGATTATGTCTCACCTCCTTTTTCAACCAAATCGACGGTAATAAACTCTTGTAGTGAGGGATCAACATTTAACCACAAATTTCCTCATGCAAAACTCACTTTCTGGGAACTGGGAACCAAATACCCCACAAGGTCATTTTTACGTAACTCATTGACCCTTTTGTGTTTATACTGCCTCTAGCTATAATGACATTCTTGTGATCTGGTCAACTCATTGACAGATACGAACCTTAGGAGGGAATTCAATTTTTGATCAATTCTCTCCAGGTAGTGAAACGTAATGTGTACTTTCACAAAAAGAGAGGCGTTAGGAATTTTGTGCAGATCCAGAAAGCGCGTGGTAGGGAATGTTAAAAACTGACGTAATATTGCAGTTTTCTTCATATTTGGTCTAAACTGGCCTCAAAAAGAAACTTATAATTTTTCACAAGGTCATATCTTAAAATCCTGTCTATAAAAATTAACAAAAATTACACACAGGATTACTTCAATACTCTACTCTAAACACATGTCAGTAACCAAGCAGTTGTCCAACTGTTGTTCCGTGTCAGTGCATTTTACTATTGTGTCAGTTTGACAACTGTTTGGTTACTGACCAGTGTTTAGAGTAGAGTATTGAAGTAATCCTGTGTGCAATTTTTGTTCATTTTTATGGAGAGGGTTTTAAGATATGACCTTGTGAAAAATGATATGTTTTCTTTTATAAGCCAGTTTATATCTCTAATAAGATAATGGGATTTTCTCAATTAATCAAATTTTCTAAGCAACTTCAGACAATTTTACAGACTAGTATGAAAGTCTCTTTAAGGGATCGGATAGCAACGCGCGTTTGCATAGTATTTTTGCGAGACGTGAGACGGTGAGAGAACATCAGATATATCGAATTTACATTATGAATACGAGGAATGTCCTTCTGATATCAAATAATTTTGAATTTTTGAAATTCGCGATATAATAAAAATTTTAGGGCAAATAATCAAAATTTGATATTTTTGATATTCAAAAGTCCTCGAAGTGTATATGTAGCTAGGATGAACAATCGTCCATCAGTTGAAAAATTTGACCTTTCGTATTGAAGATATACATATTTTTTAGGTGTTTTGGGGGGAAAATATATATATCTTCAATACGAAAGGTCAAACTTTTCAAATGATGGTCGGCTTTTCCTCCCAGCTACCTACACATTAAGTACATTTCATTAAAAAGTTAACTTTGAGGACTGTTAAATATCAAAAATATCAAAAATATTAAATTTTTAAAATTTGCCATAACATTTGAATTATATCGCAAATTAAAAAAATTCAAATTATTTGATATCAAAAGGACATTACTCGTATTCAGAATGCAATTCGATATGTCTAATGTGCTCTCAGGTCCCACAAAAAATACTGTGCAAACGTTTCTATCCGATCCCTTAACACTGAGAAAATTACAACTTTTTTCAACAACAATTATAATAGAAACACGTTAAACTTTTAACACTCATTTAACACCTTCACACTACTCTTATCATGTTCAAATATATTAATAATTGCAACACTTCCAAACACGTGTGCATTGGTATATGTTCAATTTGAATGGAAGTGTTCAACATTAAATGTGTGATTTACAATTCACATTACATCATATTTCACTACACTGTTTTCTTTTTGAAGGAACCACAAAAAAATTGCATGCTTATAATCAAGTTATATGCTCTGCGTGCTAGCGATAGGCTTCAACATAAAAGTCCTACGTTTTGAGATATTTTCTCAATTATATAAAAGTGATACTCCGGCAATCACAACATTATGCCTTAAGGGATCTGGAATGAGCGTTTTGAGCGTTTCGACAGTATTGTTTGTGGGACATGAAAGCACATCAATATTCTGAATACGAAGAATGTCTTTCTGATATCAAATAATGTTTATTTTTGAAATTCACGATATAATACAAATTTTATGGCAAATTATTAAAATTTGATATTTTTCACATTTTTGATATAATTTTTATAACAGTCCTTGAAGTAATTTTTATAAATCTAATGATATATTCTTAAAGTGTATGTAGGTGGGATGAAAAGCCGACGATCAATTGAAAATTTTGACCTTTCATATTGAAGATATATGGATTTTTTCCCCAAAAGACCTAATTCTTTTTGGTGTTTTGGGAAAAAAAATCATATCTTCAACACGAAAGGTCAACATTTTCAATTGATCGTCGGCTTTTCATCCCACCTACATACACTTTAAGTATAAATCATCAGATTTATAAAGTTTACTTCGAGTACTGTTAAATATCAAAAATATCAATTTTAATTATTTGCCTTAAAATGTGTATTACATTGCAAATTTCAAAAAATCAAAATTATTTGATATCAGAAGGACATTCTTCGTATTCAGAATGCAATTCGATATGTCTGATGTGCTCTAATGTCCCACAATAAATACTGTCCAAACGTTCATACCCCAGCCCTTAAGCATATGTTAGAAAAACAATTATCAAGCACGAATTACATGGTTTTATTAAAAACAAATTCATATAGACCACCCACAGTCGGCTCTCAACACGCGGTATTCAAAATTCCAGTGCCGAAATTTTCTAGGGCAATGACGTCATGGTTATTTGTGCTCAATTGTCATCAGTCTTCATTGTGTTACTGGGACGTCATTGCCACAGGCAATGTGCCCGGGAAATTTGAATATCTCGTGGTGAGAGACGGCTGTTTTTAATTGTTTTTAAGGTCAATAGGAGTTTGTTTTAAATAAGAACCACTGAACCAATTCATTTTAATGCATTTTTCAAAATTTGACAGCCTTTTACTCCTATCCTACCAAAACATGCCTTTTTAGCACTTTGATAGACTTTAAAGCCAAGTGTACCACCATTATAATATGAAATTGGTCAATATTTTTCTAACCTAATTTTTTGCTACTTGTAAATATTTACACATACATCCCAACTGACACATGTAATCATGCAGCCAAATTGGTTGTGTTTAGGTCAACATAGCAATTTCCGGTATAATGTCATAATTCACACATTAAATCCCCAACGAATTCTATGTTTATGATGTTAATAGGCTAAAATAGCCAATGGGATTTCCTTCACTTTACCTCGTTATTTGTTTAGGTAAAGTGGACAGAATCTTTTCCTGGCAGTTGTTATCATTAATATTATTTCAACATTTTGATAATGAATAAAAGAGATAACAAAAATTCAAATTTTAAAATCGATATTATAAATGTAAGGTAGCGTTATTACTCCTGTTTACGCGTTCCTATCCGTAACAACAGAGAAGTTGTAGCAACCTTTTGCAGATGTCGACACGAGTGTCGACAACTGAAACAAACCATTAACATGGGGGCGTTGTTTAAGCCTGGTGAGCAATGCATGTTAAGGTCCGTTCATACTACGCCGCAATTACTTTGCGATGCGGTTCGTTACCGATATATCGATTGCTTTTTACCTCAACTCGTCGCATTTCCAAGTTAAAATGTATTTAACTTTATTGCGATACCGCAGTGCAGTGTTTTGCAGTATGATGCAGTGTAGTAACGCACCGCATCGCAAAGCAATTGCGGCGTAGTATGAACAGACTTTTAGCTGGTTAAGGTGGCTTAACGAACCGTTTATCTAACATACGCAGCGAGTAAAATATGGTCTGCTTTAACCATTTATCTTACACAATCTCGAACAAAACTATGATTTTGTTTCAACCAATACTAATAGTTATATAATTGTTTTAGAGGAATGTAAAATGTCACAACGAATATTTTGGCTAAATATGGAAAAAAATCACTATTCTAATCTAAATACCATGTTTGAACTCAAGAATATCTTTATTAAGAACAAATATTATAAAATAGCTCGACAACCCCTATGATTCTATATTTTTATTATGTTTATAGGTTTCGCTAAAATAAGCTCAAGGGATGATGGAGATGATGGAATTACGAGTAGCCAAAATCACTCCAGTACTTTATTTGAATGTTTTAGTGCATCAGGAAAAAATCTGTTTGCATGGTTATGGAGGGGTTGATACACCCTTAAGATAAGAGTTAATGTTGTTTGAAAGTTACCGGTTTTTGGTATCCCTCATTTGTTTGTTGCCAATACCTGCCATTGTTTACAACACGAATTTCGATTAGCCAAAATCACCCCAGTGTTTATTTAAACGTTTTAGTACACCTGGTCCGGGAAAATATCTGCTAGCTAGGGTAGGGAGGTTTTAGTACACCCTTAAGACAAAGTTGAATGTTGTTTAAAAGTTACATTTTTGACACTCCTCATTTGTTTGTTGCCATTGTTTGTAACACTGCATATTTTCTATGTTTTACGAACAATATTTTTATTGGTCACTCTGGGTTGCATTATCCGTTTATCATCACCAACGCCCTCTATAGTTTGATTAACAATACAATTATTTCGTACGCGAAAATGCATTGCATAGGACAACTACGTCAAACTGTTTAATGCCGGAGTTTAAAGTTAAAATGTAGCGGCACACAAGATCATGCATCTTCATTAGCAAAGTTACGTGTGATTGTTACATCTATATAGATTGCCCTATGTCCAATGGCACAAAGCCGTATATGTCCATTAGCCCATGTGCAATCATGTAGGGATCAGAGGCCTTAAGACGTAACTCCATTGTTGATGAAAAAGAGATTCAACCTACTTTGTTAGTTAGTTCAGTATAAGCTTGTTAGCTATGGTTGTGTTTCTGGCTTCAAGCTCAAAATCACTCAATTTAAGGCAACATGTATAGATCTTCATACTATGTCACGTGTGCTTTAAATAATGCTACAATAAAAACAAAAAAATGAATAAATAAAAGACACTGCATACAGCCACAGAATAGTTATCCACCCGTTAAAGGCTTGGACAGCAACGTTTGGACAGTATTTTGTTGTGGGACATCAGACATTTCAAATTGCATTCTGAATACGAGGAATGTCCTTCTGATATCAAATAGTCGTCGCTATCCGAGCCCTTAAACATGTTAAAACATCCACATGCACGGACATGGTAATTTAGCTAAGAAACGAAAATCCTGATTGTCCACTTTTCCCTATACTTAGCGTGGTATGATCAACATGTGTACCTGTTAAATTACATATTGCGCCATGTATAAAATTGGACCAGGTGAAATTGGGGTGCTAGTCCGATGCGCCGCTAGTCCAAATTTCAAAAGCTCTCCGCTGGTCCGACACGTCGCTAGTCCGACTTCACAAAATTCATTACGGACTAGCGCATGCTTTTTCTTCGGACTAGCGCAGTGCACTAGCGGCGTGTCGGACTGGCGTAGTGTATTTTAGATTCGGACTACCGACGTGTCAGACTAAGAGCTCTATATGAGAGAGTAAAATATCATGTCTTGCCTGGCCGTCATCACGTTACACCCTTATTGATTTCCCTTTTCTTTTTAGTTGAACAAATTATTTTTAGTTTGTAACATTTTTGAGGTACACTGATGTATTGTTCTTCTGAACTCTATACAAATGCGTGAGAGATAATATGGACATACGTCCAGTCCACTGACCTCTACACATGGACAGCGATTGGCCGCCATATTGGTGAGGGCAAAAAAAACACACAAAAAAAACACCTTGTACATTGAAATTGAAATTGAAATTAAACATAAAAAATTCGCTGCCGGAAGTGTCGTAAAACAGTTCAAATCGTCCTCCAGAATACATGCAAAAGAATCAATATCATTCAACAGGTGATTGGTATTGTACTCACTGACCTCTGCCATATTGTGGAGGGCAGAAACCAATACTCAGTGGTTTCAATCGGCGACTATCCTATTACGTGCGAGCCCGCTATCCATGTGTAGAGGTCAGTGGCTGAACCCTAGTTCATTTAGATGACATCAATCATCATATCTGCTCCTAAGCCATACAATTCGTCATACGTTGGTTAAGTGACGTAATAAATCGGATTAACTACCATAGCAATAGGTGAAAACAATTTTGAATATATCCGCTGCACTAAAAGCAGGTTACACTCATCGCCGGTGTATGTCTGCAATCATAGATTGAATACAATACCGGTCTTTTCAAAGATATTAATCTGACAGGTGCGAGTGATCAGCATGATATGGTTCAATGCAGAGGTACCGCGTGAACGTACCTGTGCAGCGCGATATATTCAAAAATCGTTTTCACATAATTGCTATGATAGCTATTACATCACTTCGCCAGCGTATAGAAGTAATGATCTAACAGGATTAAAAGCCATAGATGAATACAATTTTGGATTGTTTTGCCCTGCATTACAAACAGGCTGCACTCATCACCTGTCATGTCTGTGTATGTGTGCAATCATAGATTAAATACAATTATACCGCTCTTTTTTTACTAATCGTACAGGTGTGAATGATGTCAGCATAATTTGAAATTTCTACAAAATTATGATCCAGGGGTCCATTTCACTAAACTTTGCGAAGCTTCGTAAGTCTCGAAATCATTCAAAACTTACGACGAGTCGTAAGTTCCATTTCACTAAACGTACTTACGAACGGTACCCTTCATTTGTAATAGGGATTTACAACAGGGACCCTTCGTAAATATTATGTCTAATATTGGGTATTCGTAACTTTACGAGCGGTTACTTGAGTTACGAAGGGTTAAAAGTTTAGTGAAATGGACCCCAGGTCTTTATGCCTACTAATGCGGGGCAATATATTCAAATATTGTAATCACCTAACACTATGGTAATGAATCCTGTTACATCACTACTTCTACGGCGAATTATGATTCTAAATAAACTGGTAAAGGAAATTAAGAAAAGAAACACTACATTGGTTGTATAAAGGCAACAATTGATATGTTATCACTTCATATTTTAGTTGAATAAATTATTAAAATCTTTTTCAATAAATAAGGTCTGCGCGACTCATTTCACGGAGACATCAAGGAAAAAAGTCAATTATCACTGCTATATCTAGAGGTATATCTTTTTGATGACGTCATCAATGTTTCCGATCTTGTAGGACTGTCATCTGATTGGATTGGTATCTTCGGCATCATATCAAATATCCAAGGTGGAATTTTCTTGGTTTTTGATCGAAATCTATGTGCTGGAAAGAAAAAGAGATAACAAGAAAATTTGTAAATTTACGAAGCATTTCTATTGCTATAAAATGCAATATTTTGTATAATATCCTTTAAAATGTTATGATATTAACGAATGAAATTGATTTAAACATATGAAATAATAACAGAATGTTGAAAAAATTCTACTCTAGTATTTCTAAGTTATATAGGACTATACGGAATGAAGCAGACAATACGCATTTCTGTATGTATCAGTATAATTTGTGAAGCGATCAAGTCGGAACTCGGAGATATTGATTTTGAGATATAGCCAAACAAAGGAGTATTTCCTTTTGTTTCCCTTGTTTTGGAAACTCTTTAATTGCTCATTTCTTTGGAACTGGTTGCTCAATTTCAATGGAGTTTTCTGCAAAATGCAGGTTTGTAAATGCTTTTTTACTATTCTATAAGAAACTGAAAATTTAATATTTTCGAGTTCCGACTGATTTTGCTTGATCGCATTACATTTGTTCAAGAAAATACCGACGTTGTATTCAATTAATGGGCTGGTTCGTTTCTAATTAAAGTATAATTATGTAACACAGCTATCTCGTATTCGACAGGTTATGATGATCAAATGCGGCTTCATCAAAAGCGCATGTCATTCATATCTGTATGACTTGACGAAAGCATATAAAGAACACCTACGCTCTATATTGTTTTTTTTTTATAATAAAAGTTGTCAATCAAAGTCGGGCTCATTAATGGGACCCCCATCTCATGTTGGACTTTGAAAATAGGCCAGGTCCATAGCCAGGAAGGGGGGGGTGCGAGCTGAGTCGCCCCAAAAATGGCCCATAAAGTCCCCTTTTTGACCCAAAAAGTCCCATTAGCGAAAACATAGAAGTTTTTTTTATGTCTTTTTGGTCCAAAAATGTCCAAATCCAGCCCCAGTCAGAGAAGGTCCAAATTTTGGACAAAAGGTCCACTTTTTCAAAATCAGCACCCCCTAAAATAAATCCTGGCTATGGGCCTGAAATAGGCATACGGAATACATTCAAAAAATTCTATCCAAATAGTACAGATTTGAAACGACCCAATTCTCAGTGCGATCTTGCATCGAATTTCGTCCAATTGGTCCTAGGATCGAGTACGTAATTTGGTGTTTAGAAAAGTGTTTTTAAAGTCTACGCAATGGTTTTACAGTGTATATTCTGCTCAATTTCATGACAAATAATTTGTAGGTTAACAAAGTTAGTGGCGAGGAAAGTTATGCGTCCTGGCCGAAGGCTTAAAAATTGTGTTAAAATACGTTATGCAATTATACTTTGTCAACATTTTTTCCAATGTTGTTGTAGTGTTGTTCCATATAAAACGTTTCAAAATGTTTTCATTTTCATTTAAACGTTATTAATACTCTACGGCCAAGTCCAAGTTTTGAGATATTTTCTTAAAATATGAAGAGCTATCTTAAGAACTACTGAACCAATTTGCTATTCTTGTTTTTTCTCCCTTTAATGCATTTTTAATGCTGATTCCAAATATCGTCATGAAAATGTACAATTCTGAAATTTTTGAATTCAAAAAATTTCCCGCGTGGAGAGAGTTAAATGCAAAAAGGCAAGGACGGAAATACAAAACCCTCACAGGATGTCGAAGCAGCATTATTTTTCTCAAAATCAAATAAAAAGCATGCATTTGGAGCTTTAATAGGTGGTAAAATATGGGACGAATTTTATCAGTGTCATATGTTTGGGGTCGGAGTACATGTATCACGTTAGATTCTTTAAAAGTACTAACCATGCATTTATCAGGTTCAGGGTATCAGGTTAATATTAAAGGAGGATTTCGTGATCCTAGCATCCTCTTTTTATGACATTTTTCAGTAGATATCCACGAAAAAAGGAAAAAAGCTTATTCCAATACTTTCAGTTGATTCCGATTGTGCGTTTGCGAGTTATGCATGATTATGTGTATTACACTGCTCCATAGACAATGCATTGTAATTTCGTTCTGGTATCCAGAACGAAATTCAAATTTTACGATATCTTCGCTAAACGAAATAATCTGCATGAAATTTTTTGTACATAAATATTATATAGCCAGAGGTTTCCAGTGATATAAAAATCTCAATTTTTTTGAGAAAAGTGGGGGGATGATGCTGTGGATCACGAAATGCCCTTTTAATGTCTTCATGAAGTATTTTTCTTCTAAATTCCATAAATTGCAATGATATGACGTTTAAATTACTACCACAAACAATTTACTGCAACTTTCAAATCTTGGGTTACATTGATTTAAATGTACGTTGTGACGTCAATATTTAGTCAATTGCTACAAATGAGGTGTCTTTTTTTGAGATGTTTAGATAAATTGCACATGTTACGCTGCAGGAACAGTCGCTGCAGGCTTCCCAGGACAAAACACAGCAACCGGCTTTATCCCTATGTATTAAATCCCAGCTTACATAATTTCTCCATATATGATGCGATCAAGCAAAATCAGTCGGAACTGGGAAATATTGATTTTGATATATAGCCAAACAAAGGAAATATTTCCTTTTGTTTGCTCTTGTTTTGAAAACTCTTTAATCGCTCAAATCTTTGGAACTGGTTGTTCAATTTCAATGGGGTTTCTGAAAAATGCAGCTTTGTAAATGATTTTTACTATCCTATAAGAAACTGAAAAGTTTCCGAGTTCCGACTGATTTTGCTTGATCACATTATGTACACCACATTTCTCAGGATGGGGGTGGGGGGGGGGTACTTTAATAGTGCACAACACATATGATTAATTACAACACAAAAACGTAAATCTTCTTTATAATTAAACGAACATGTTTATAATATGCAAAACATATTTAACTGAATGAAACTTGACTTTTATATAATGCAATTACCTGTCATTAACAGTGTTATATACAATTTACATATACTATAACAGCAACGTACTTGACACAAAGTGTATTGACGCAGTCATCGCCTAGTTCAGGGTTATATTATCTTATAAATTGGAAAACACTTCATCGAATCTCAACAGGAACATACAAGGGTACTCTACATTTGAATGTTTTAAACATTTAGATTATAACGGATCACTTAAAGTGCTGTTTTTAATTTGCAAAAACGTCAACTGTCTTGTCATTATTGTAGGTTGACGTATATTCTGTATGAAATATATACCGGGAATATACGAGGGCTGGTCAATAAGTTCCCGCAACTATGGTGTATCTCCGCTCATGCATGACTTGGATGACTGTTACTTACGCTAAATACAAGTTTGTACTTTTGTCTTTCAAAACAAATATGTATTAGCGATACTGAATACTTAATTAAGTAATGACATTAGCATAAACACAATAGTGTATGGGCACTGCCTGATTTATGGTGAAAAATAGTCAAGGAATTCTCGCGCCAAATTGAGGTATTGTTACATAATTCCAAATATCTTGAGAATAAAAGTATGGAATCTGGCGCGGTTTTTGCAACTTTTTAGACCGATAACATAGAAATGATGCTGTACTCTTTTTAGATCTATACCATTTTTATTAAAGAAAAGAGGTCGTGTTGAATATCCCCAATTTTGAGTAGGCTTTATCACCCATTGTTCTTTACATAATAAGAGATAGAAGGATTAATCGATGACAAAATTTAACAAATGGTACCTGGTTTGATTGGGTATCTACTGATTATTAAAAAGGGAGATCCCAGTGGCGAAATCACAAACATTTCTTTCTTAATGAACCTTTGTTTTCAAAAGGTCATGTTTTTGTAATCAAAGTAGCACACCATAGAGAGGCTCTGGATTGAATAAGAAATTTGAATTTCGAAAGGTTTATCTAATTCTAGCATAAGACTTGATATAGCAATTCACTCACCCAGCTACTGTTCCGCAAACCTTGTATTAGTCATATTTTTAGCGCTTTTTTGATGAAATTTTACTTTTTTCATACATTTTTGGTACTTTCAATCATGCGTACCATCAACGCATGTGCATATTTCTATTTTTTTTGCAACAAATTATATTGTCCTGACTATGATCTCTCATACCATTTCAATAATCATATTTGTTTTTGTTTTATTTTGGAGATAATTTTGATTATTTCTTCTACCGTGTGGGCTCTTTTCTCCCGATTTTCACACCATTTTTGTTTGTCGTTAAGGCCTATTTTTGGTGAAGTTCAAAGGCAGTCTCTTTCATTATCTGTTGACGGATACATTTCTTCTTTCACAATTATCAATTGAATATACTCAGATTACCTCATACCAAAAATAAGGCTTATAGATTGCTTTGGTCCTCACTTCTGCTTCTTTTTATTACACGTTCCTCAACTACAATTCAAATTTCCCGCCAATGTTGACAATTGTCAGTGCACATATGGCAATGACTTTATGCAAATGAGATTACGTAATTAAAGGTACTCTGATACTAATTTGTGTGTGTTTTGAAAGACAAAGGTACAAACTTTATTGATCGTAAGTAACAGTCATCTAAGTCATGCATGAGCGGAGATAAATAATGGTTGCGGGATATTATTGACCAACCCTCGTATATCATTAATTTGCCAATTAGCACGAGAAGGAAAATATATATCCAGGGAATCCAGAGTTGAATGTTAATGCTCTGCGTGCTAGCCATGCACTTCAACGGAAAAAGGTCAAGTTTTGAAATATTTTCTCAAAATATCAAGAGCTATCTTAAGAACTACTGAACCAATACTAGGCTTGTTTGTACTCATTTTAATGCATTTTCCATGCTGATTCCAAATATGGTCATAAAAATTTACATTTCTGAAATTTTTGAATTATGATTTTTAAAAAAAAACTTGTCGTCTGCAGTCGACACCCGCGTGAAGAGAATTAAAGATTTGCTAAAGATATAGTTATTTTTACTGAATGCCAATAAATCCGCAATTATTATATCTCACTTAATTAAGAAAATATATAACATAATTAATTAATTATCAATTAGGAAAAATTTAATTAAAATAAAGAAGACGGGAGAGACTCGATTTGAAAGCTATAAGACGTAAGTGTCGCCAAGTCTGATGTTTCGTACAATCTCAGTTTATACCAGTTTAAAATTAAAACACGTCACATCCAAACCCATCCCCTCACTCACAGAAGCCAAATAAAAGGAAAATACAGATACAAATAAGTTAAAAGAATTTCATTTGTGAACGAGGGGTGCCGGAACATCGGGTGATCTTGCTTGTCATATCAGAAAACAACGGCGCGAGCCTTCCTCCGTGGCTTTAAATTTGCAAGATCAAACTAGTGTGGGGTTACTAACAGCAAACACCAGCCTCCCAATAAATTAGCTATTTTTTCAAATCCCGAGTCTAAAAATAAAACGCATTTTATTCGAGAATGTTACATTTTTAAACTTTTCGATTTTCGGAATAGTTACAAACATCACTAGGATCTACAACATGTTCATCTATCAAGGCACAGTTCTATAACCCCAATATATTTGTACATTAATTGAATGACCTTTGAAAAATTTGGGTACAAAAACTCAAACTCTGCAACTTGAGGTCAACTTTTGCACTATGATTGTTTAACTGAGGTTATTGAACTATGCCATTGGGATGAGGCCATTGTGGTCAATAGTGCATTCAAAAGAATAGTTGCCCTATATTACTAGGATTCATTAAACGTACTCCATTCAATAGCGTAGTTCACAAACGTTCATTCAATAATCAAAGCGAATATTTTTTTCGCGAGTTGGAAGGTACGAATCTCCGTACCCAACATATTAAAAGTTCATTCTACGGGTGCACAAACATATTACGGGTCATAGAACTGTCTACTTGCGGACGAGTGTGTTTGAGATCTTCAAGTGTTGCAGCATTGGTTGCTTACTGTAAGATCATTAACATGCATAGCAAAAGTAAGGAACACTATTGAAAGCAAGTAATGAAACAATAACAAAAGTATGTGAACAAGGTAATTGACTGCTATACATGTATTTGGATTGACAGTTAGTATGGCTCATAGTAGGGCATACTAGCACCCTTCACCAAGTGATTTATCTCAAATTTAAATGAGTTCAGCATTAAGGAGTGTTCAGAAATACTTTGGTGGGGGGCTGGTAAAAAGGAGGGGGGCCAAAAAGTTTTGGACCTTAAAAGAGGGGGGACCAAAAAGTTTTAGGTGGTAGGAAAGGGGGGGACAAAAAAGTTTTCCTCTTCAAAACCCAAAATTTTCGCGCGCTTCGCGCGCATTGAGAGCCTCTATATCACTTTTAACATGGACAAGTTTGGGTTTCAGTGCTTTTGTTTGAAAAAAATGATGGCACTTAGTGTACACATATCTATTAATTATATAACATTAAAGATAATCAGCAACATGCAACATCTGGGTTGGTTTAAGAAATACTGGCACTTTTATCATAGAATTTTTTATCTCTTCAAAGTAGGCTACAAATATGAATATGTACCAATCTGATCAAAATACAACTAAATAAAGAAAATATTGCAAATAAATTGGATTTCTTTGCACGTAAACTGCACACTTCAGTTTACTATTTCTCATTGCAAAATTATTTTGTACACATAGGCCCATGGTTAAATTTACCATAGGGCAGAGTGGGCACAGGCCCAGGTACCACGGTCTTTAGGGGCCAAAACTGATACATGTGTACATTTGCGTGACCAAATTAATCTCACACTTGACCATTTTAGCTTTTTGCATAAATTAGTTCCAATTTTAACAATATTTGACCATTCAAGCTTCAATATGGCCAAATTTTTTGCGCGGATCGCGCATTTGTAAGGATCCATATCATGCTGATGTGCCTATGAACCTCCAAGTAAATCCTCTATTTCATTTATCCCTGTCAAATCAGATAAACACCCTGATTTGGGACAAATCTAAATTAAGTATAAAATGAAAATTTTCTTGTGTTGTGCTTGTATTTCATGCGCAATTGTCCCACTGGGAATGTTTCAAACATTTGTCTCCCTCAATGACCCAGATACCACACCACTTGAAACAACACTATTAAGTATGTTTGGTATATGATAATGGGGGGGGTCAAAAAAGTTTTGTCTGTCAACAGAGGGGGGTCAAAAAAAGTTTAGCGGTCCATCGAGGGGGGTCAAAAAAGTTTTTGAGGGAAAAATTTGAGTTAGACCAGCCCCGAGGGACCAAAGTATTAATGAACACTCCCTAAATGAATTTAAACGGCGGACCCTATTTCCAATTTGTTACACACAAACACACGACATAAATGTTTAAATTTATTCATTTTCACATCCTTTTCGCCAGCCCATACGCGGGGCTGGTATCTATTTCTGAGATGGGATTTGTGTACACTAAAGATTAGCTAAGATTATAGCCTTTTTCTATTGGTATGAATTATTTTTTTTACTTCTTGTAGTTAAAATGTTTATGATATCTGCTAATTCGATTGGCAAGGAAAAGAAAGTATGTTTTGCCATTTCAACGAACGAAAACGATTGAGTATTGCCAAAGTTATGTTTGAATTAATTATGACTTAAAAAGTTTAGGTTAGGCCTACACATATAAACATAAGCAATCAGCATATCAAAAAAAATGACATCGTCAACAATCAGTAATTTAATAGCAGGGAATGATGGAACAAGGTCATATCAGTGGACTACTGAGCATAGCATGATGTTTGGTTGCCTGTGAGTGCATAATTGATATGTTGATAACAGATCTAATAATGTTGTAGAATCAAAATCTTCATTATATGGACCACATTGAAGTCAAGGTAATTCTGTATCGTTTTATGGATAAAATTGACTCAAAATGTTATTGATGATATTATTGCTATCTTTAACATCAGTTTTGTCTTTTCAACGGGAAAAATCCGATGGAAAATAAAGTTTTTAGGGCTAGCTATAATATTGAACAATATATCCCATATTTTGACATGCACTTATAGAAAATAAATAAATTATTGTCTTACTTTATAAATTATAAATACTGTAAATGACACATAACTAAAGTGAGGCCACTTTCTATCTTTTTTTATTTGATTCATAAAATAATATAAAATCATTTTAAAATAAAATGTGCATGTAAGTTGAGTTTACATAGCGAATTAACTAACAACTGCAATGTATTTCTTGATTTTAATAATAAGCATGGGTAAAAAGCAGTAAAGACAGAAATACAGAACAATTTGGAGTAATGAATTAAAGAGTTGACAGGAGTTATAGGAGTTAATGCTTTTTGCTGTTTCAGTGTGCATGTTCTCACCATTGATGGTTTGGTGAACTGTCATGTAACATGGATGTAAGCGTGATCCTAAAAATGCCTTTCACGGTGACCCAAACTATTTACAAGACCTCTTCTGCATTGAGGCTGGCCTTCCCTTTTAAAGGGAATTTTTATTCTTTTAAAAGTGTTATTTATTCGTGGACTTTCATTCATTTGTTCATTCATTCATTCATTCATTCATTCATTCATTCATTCATTCATTCATTCATTCATTCGTTCGTTCGTTCGTTCGTTCGACCTTTATTTATTTATTCTTTTTTATTTCGTTCTTTCTTTCTTTCTTGCTTTCTTTCTTTCTTTCTTTCTTTCTTTCTTTCTTTCTTTCTTTCTTTCTTTCTTTCTTTCTTTCTTTCTTTCTTTCTTTCTTTCATTCTTTCTTTCATTAATTTATTTATTCGTTCGTTTACACATTCATTTATTCATTCATTCATGCATTCATTCATTCATTCAATCAGTCAGCCAGTCAGACAGTCCGACAGTCTGTCACTGTCAGTCAGTCCGTCAGTCAGTCAGTCAGTCAGTCAGTCAGTCAGTCAGTCAGTCAGTCAGTCAGTCAGTCAGTTAATTAGTCAGTCAGTTAGTCAGTCAGTCAGTCAGTCAATCAATCGGAAAGTCAGTCAGTCATTTTATTACATCATATTTTATTGAAAATATTAAAAGCTTACACGCACAAAAAATACAGATATTTACACATACATCCCAACTGACACATGTAATCATGCAGCCAAATCTCAACTTTTTTTGAGAAAAGTGGGGGGATGATGCTGTGGATCACGAAATGCCCTTTTAATGTCTTCATGAAGTATTTTTTTTCTAAATTCCATAAATTGCAATGATATGACGTTTAAATTACTACCCCAAACAATTTACTGCAACTTTCAAATCTTGGGTTACATTGATTTAAATGTACGATGTGACGTCAATACTTAGTCAATTGCTACAAGTGTCAAAATGTGCAGAAATAAATTCTGCTTCCAATGCATTTTTCAGATTTGTAATACAATTACCCGTTTTTGAATAATGGCCATTATTTAAGGGGGGTTAGTTACTTTTTTTGAGATGTTTAGGTAAATTGCACATTGCTGCAGGCTTCCCAGGACAAAACACAGCAACCGGCTTTATCCCTATGTATTAAATCCCAGCTTACATTATTCTCCATATGTGATGCGATCAAGCAAAATCATTTGGAACTGGGAAATATTGATTCTGATATATAACCAAACAAAGGAAATATTTCCTATTGTTTCCTCTTGTTTTAGAAACTCTTTAATTGCTCAAAACTTGGAACTGGTTGTTCAATTTCAATGCGGTTTCTGAAAAATACAGCTTTGTAAATGCTTTCTACTATCCTATAACATGAAAAAACGGAAAAGTTAATATTTCCGAGTTCCGACTGATTTTTCTTGATCACATCACATTATGTACACCACATTTCTCAGGATTGGGGTGGGGGTGGGGGGTACCATTATAGTGTATAACATATAACGTATGATTTATTAAAACACAAAAACATAAAGCTTCTTCATAATTAAACGAATATGTTTATAATATGCAAAACTGAATGAAACTTGAATTTTATAAAATGCAATTATCTGTCATTAACAGTGTTATATACAATTTACATGTACTATAACAGCAACGTACTTGACACTAAGTGTATTGACGCAGTCATTGCCTAGTTCAGGGTTATATTATCTTATAAATTGGAAAACACTTCATCGAATCTCAACAGGAACATACAAGGGTACTCTACATTTGAATGATTTAAACATTTAGATTATAACGGATCACTTAAAGTGCTGTTTTTAATTTGCAAAAACGTCAACTGTCTTGTCATTATTGTAGGTTGACGTATATTCTGTATGAAATATATACCGGGAATATATATCATTAACTTGCCAATTAGCACGAGAAGGAAAATATATATCCAGGGAATCCAGAGTTGAATGTTAATGCTCTGCGTGCTAGCCATGCACTTCAACGGAAAAAGGTCAAGTTTTGAAATATTTTCTCAAAATATCAAGAGCTATCTTAAGAACTACTGAACCAATACTAGGCTTGTTTGTACTCATTTTAATGCATTTTTCATGCTGATTTTAAATATGGTCATAAAAATTTACATTTCTGAAATTTTTTTAATTTTGATTTTTTTTTTAAACTTGTCGTCTGCAGTCGACACCCGCGTGAAGAGAATTAAAGATTTGCTAAAGATGTAGTTATATTTACTGAATGCCAATTAACCCGCCGTTATTATATCTCACTTAATTAAAAAAATAACAGAATTAATTAATTATCAATTAGGAAAAACTTAATTAAAATAAAGAAGACGGGAGAGACTAGGTTTGAAAGTTATAAGACGAATGTGTCGTCACGTCTGTTGTTTCGTAAAATATCAGTTTATACCAGTTTAAAATTAAAACACCTATCCAAACCCATCCCCTCACATACAGAAGCCAAATAAAAGGAAAATACACATACAAACAAGTTAAAAGAAATTCATTTGTGAACGAGGGGTGCCAGAACATCGGGTGATCTTACTTGTCATATCAGAAAACAACGGCGCGATCCTTCCTCCGTGGCTTTAAATTTGCTAGATTAAACTAGTGTGGGGTTACTAACAGCAAACACCAGCCTCTCAATAAATTTGCATTTTTTTTCAAATCCTGAGTCTAAAAATAAAACGCATTTTATTCGAGAATGTTGCATTTTGAAGCTTTTCGATTTTTGGAATAGTTACAGACATAACTAGGATCCACAACATGCTCATGTATCAAGGCACATTTCTATAACCCCAATATATTTGTACATTTAATTGAATGACCTTTGAACATTTGGGTACAAAAACTCAAACTCTGCAACTTGAGGTCAAATTTTGCACTATGATTGTTTAACTGAGGTTATTGAACTATGCCATTGGGATGAGGCCATTGTGGTCAATAGTGCATTCAAAAGAATAGTTGCCCTATATTACTTGGATTCATTAAACGTACTCCATTCAATAGCGTAGTTCACAAACGTTCATTCAATAATCAAAGCGAATATTTTTGCCGCGAGTTGGAAGGTACGAATCTCCGTACCCAACATATTAAAAGTTCATTCTACGGGTGCACAAACATATTACGGGTCATAGAACTGTCTACTTGCGGACGAGTGTGTTTGAGATCTTCAAGTGTTGCAGCATTGGTTGCTTACTGTAAGATCATTAACATGCATAGCAAAAGTAAGGAACACTATTGAAAGCAAGTAATGAAACAATAACAAAAGTATGTGAACAAGGTAATTGACTGCTATACATGTATTTGGATTGACAGTTAGTATGGCTCATAGTAGGGCATACTAGCACACTTCACCAAGTGATTTATCTCAAATTTAAATGAGTTCAGCATTAAATTTAAACGGCGGACCCTATTTCCAATTTGTTACACACAAAAACACGACATAAATGTTTAAATTTATGCATTTTCACATCCTTTTTCTTTTAAAAGTGTTATTTATTCGTGGACTTTCATTCATTTGTTCATTCATTCATTCATTCATTCATTCATTCATTCATTCATTCATTCGTTCGTTCGTTCGTTCGTTCGTTCGACCTTTATTTATTTATTATTTCGCTTACAGATTCATTTATTCATTCATTCATGCATTCATTCGTTCGTTCGTTCGTTCGTTCGACTTTCTTTCATTCTTTCATTAATTAATTTATTCGTTCGTTTACACATTCATTTATTCATTCATTCATGCATTCATTCATTCATTCATTCATTCAATCAGTCAGCCAGTCAGACAGTCCGACAGTCTGTCACTGTCAGTCAGTCAGTCCGTCAGTCAGTCAGTCAGTCCGTCAGTCAGTCAGTCAGTTAGTCAGTCAGTCAGTCAGTCAGTCAGTCAGTCAGTCAGTCAGTCAGTCAGTCAGTCAGTCAGTCAGTCAGTTAATTAGTCAGTCAGTCAGTTAGTCATTCAGTCAGTCAGTGAGTCGATCAGTCATTCAGTCAGTCCGTCAGTCAGGCGGTCAGTTAATCAGTCAGCCAGCCAGTCAGTCAGCCAGTCAGTCAGTCAGTCAGTCAGTCAGTCAGTCAGTCAGTCAGTCAGTCAGTCAGTCAGTCAGTCAGTCAGTCAGTCAGTCAGTCAGTCAATCAATCAGTCAATCAATCGGAAAGTCAGTCAGTCATTTTATTACATCATATTTTATTGAAAATATTAAAAGCTTACACGCACAAAAATACAGATATTTACACATACATCCCAAGTGACACATGTAATCATGCAGCCAAATCTCAACTTTTTTTTGAGAAAAGTGGGGGATGATGCTGTGGATCACGAAATGCCCTTTTATTGTCTTCATGAAGTATTTTTTTTTCTAAATTCCATAAATTGCAATGATATGACGTTTAAATTACTACCCCAAACAATTTACTGCAACTTTCAAATCTTGGGTTACATTGATTTAAATGTACGATGTGACGTCAATACTTAGTCAATTGCTACAAGTGTCAAAATGTGCAGAAATAAATTCTGCTTCCAATGCATTTTCAGATTTGTAATACAATTACCCGTTTTTGAATAATGGCCATTATTTAAGGGGGGTTAGTTACTTTTTTTTGAGATGTTTAGGTAAATTGCACATTGCTGCAGGCTTCCCAGGACAAAACACAGCAACCGGCTTTATCCCTATGTATTAAATCCCAGCTTACATTATTCTCCATATGTGATGCGATCAAGCAAAATCATTTGGAACTGGGAAATATTGATTTTGATATATAGCCAAACAAAGGAAATATTTCCTATTGTTTCCTCTTGTTTTAGAAACTCTTTAATTGCTCAAATCTTTGGAACTGGTTGTTCAATTTCAATGCGGTTTCTGAAAAATACAGCTTTGTAAATGCTTTCTACTATCCTATAACATGAAAAAACGGAAAAGTTAATATTTCCGAGTTCCGACTGATTTTTCTTGATCGCATCACATTATGTACACCACATTTCTCATGATTGGGGTGGGGGGTGGGGGGGGGGGTACCATTATAGTGTATAACATATAACGTATGATTTATTAAAACACACAAACATAAAGCTTCTTCATAATTAAACGAATATGTTTATAATATGCAAAACATATTTAACTGAATGAAACTTGACTTTTATATAATGCAATTATCTGTCATTAACAGTGTTATATACAATTTACATATACTATAACAGCAACGTACTTGACACTAAGTGTATTGACGCAGTCATTGCCTAGTTCAGGGTTATATTATCTTATAAATTGGAAAACACTTCATCGAATCTCAACAGGAACATACAAGGGTACTCTACATTTGAATGTTTTAAACATTTAGATTATAACGGATCACTTAAAGTGCTGTTTTTAATTTGCAAAAACGTCAACTGTCTTGTCATTATTGTAGGTTGACGTATATTCTGTATGAAATATATACCGGGAATATATATCATTAACTTGCCAATTAGCACGAGAAGGAAAATATATATCCAGGGAATCCAGAGTTGAATGTTAATGCTCTGCGTGCTAGCCATGCACTTCAACGGAAAAGGTCAAGTTTTGAAATATTTTCTCAAAATATCAAGAGCTATCTTAAGAACTACTGAACCAATGCTAGGCTTGTTTGTACTCATTTTAATGCATTTTTCATGCTGATTCCAAATATGGTCATAAAATTTACATTTCTGAAATTTTTGAATTTTGAATTTTTAAAACTTGTCGTCTGCAGTCGACACCCGCGTGAAGAGAATTAAAGATTTGCTAAAGATGTAGTTATTTTTACTGAATGCCAATTAATCCGCCGTTATTACATCTCACTTAATTAAGAAAATATATAACATAATTATTTAATTATCAATTAGGAAAAACTTCATTAAAATAAAGAAGACGGGAGAGACTAGATTTGAAAGTTATAAGACGAAAGTGTCGTCAGGTCTGTTGTTTCGTACGATCTCAGTTTATGCCTGTTTAAAATTAAAACACACATCCAAACCCATCCCCTCACTCACAGAAGTCAAATCAAATGAAACTACACATGCATACTGTACAAACAACTAAAAAGAAATTCATTTGCGGACGAGGATGCATATGGAACATTGGGTGGTCTTACTTGTCATAGCAGAAAACAACGGCGCGAGCCTTCCTCCGCGGCTTTAAATTTGCAAGATCAAACTAGTGTGGGGTTACTAACAGCAAACACCAGCCTCCCAATATTAAATTTGCTATTTTTTCAAATCCTGAGTCTAAAAATAAAACGCTTTTTTTTTCGAGAATGTTGCATTTTGAAGCTTTTCGATTCTCGGAATAGTTACAGACATCACTAGGATCTACAACATGTTCATCTATCAAGGCACAGTTCTATAACCCCAATATATTTGTACATTAATTGAATGACCTTTGAAAATTTGGGTACAAAAACTCATACTCTGAAACTTGAGGTCAAATTTTGCACTATGATTGTTTAATTGAGGTTATTGAACTATGCCATTGAGATGAGGCCATTGTGGTCCATAGTGCATTCAAAAGAATAGTTGCCCTATATTACTAGGATTCATTAAACGTACTCCATTCAATAGCGCAGTTCACAAACGTTCATTCAATATTCAAAGCGAATATTTTTGCCGCGAGTTGGGAGGTACGAATCTCTGTACCCAACACATTAAAAGTTCATTTTACGTGTGTACAAACATATTATGGGTCATAGAACTGTCTACTTGCGGACGAGTGTGTTTGAGATCTTCAAGTGTTGCAGCATTGGTTGCTTACTGTAAGATCATTAACTGCATAGCAAAAGTAAGGAACACTATTGAAAGCAAGTAATGAAACAATAACAAAAGTATGTGAACAAGGTAATTGACTGCTATACATGTATTTGGATTGACAGTTTAGTATGGCTCATAGTAGGGCATACTAGCACCCTTCACCAAGTGATTTATCTCAAATTCAAATGAGTTCAGCATTAAATGAATTTAAACGGCGGACCCTATTTCCAATTTTTTCAAAGTGTTATTTATTCGTGGATTTTCATTCATTCATTCGTTCATTCATTCATTCATTCATTCATTCATTCGTTCGTTCGTTCGTTCGTTCGTTCGTTCGTTCGTTCGCTCGTTCTTTCTTTCTTTCTTTCTTTCTTTCTTTCTTTCTTTCTTTCTTTCTTTCTTTCTTTAATTAATTTATTTATTCGTTCGTTTACAAATTCATTCATTCATTTATTCATTCATTCATTCATTCATTCATCCATTCATTCATTCATTAAGTCAGTCAGTCAGTCAGTCAGTCAGTCAGTCAGACAGTCAGTCAATCAGTTAGTCAGTCAGTCAGTCAGTCTGCCAGTCAGTCAGTCTGTCAGTCAGTTAATTAGTCAGTCAGTCAGTATATTCAGTCAGTCAGTTAGTCAGTGATTCAGTCAGTCCGTCAGTCAGTCGGTCAGTCAGTCAGTCAGTCCGTCAGTCAGTCAGTCAGTCAGTCAGTCAGTTAGTTAGTCAGTCAGTCAGTTAGTCAGTCAGTCAGCCAGTCAGTCAGTCAGTCAGCCAGCCAGCCAGTCAGCCAGTCAGTTAGTCAGTCAGTCAGTCAGTCAGTCAGTCAGTCAGTCAGTCAGTCAGTCAGTCAGTCAGTCAGTCAGTCAGTCAGTTAGTCAGTCAGTCAGTCAGTCATTCAGTTAGTCAGTCAGTCTGTCAGTCAGTTAGTCAATCAATCGGAAAGTCAGTCAGTCATTTTATTGGTAAATCACAAAAAATACAGATGATCAATTAGTCATTACCACTAAGGATTGGAGGTTCATGGGACCCATTAACTAAATGAGCCTTTCCTATTAAGGAGCTTTGTAGCAGATATTTTTAATTGCTTTTAATATCATCATGCTCATTACCATATTACAATATCAGTGTATATAATATAATTATCTATAGCGAAAACAATGCTTTAAACAATGTACCTAAATCTGAATTACGATATCTTGAAAGATATTACGTCAGTAGTTGCCAATTAAGGCGTTGCGCTGCCGGCCGAGAGAATACGATCGGCGAGGGTTCGAGCCTTGGGCTTGCCTTAGGTGAGAATTCTCTTCCTCTCCCAAAATGTTCTTATAGGTCAGAAATCCTACCATTATGTTCAGTTACTTTAGAGAATAAAATTGTAGAATTTCTTCTCGTCCCCATGCATTACTTAGCACGTGCAGATATAGGTGGTGTCTGTGCGACGTCTCGTGGTTCGGAAGTCACGTAAAGTCGTTGGTCCCGTGTACAGGAAGAGTCCTGTGCACGTTAAGTGTCAGAGCTATTCGAAAAGAGAAGGGGACCATCCTCGGTTCCGATTTCTGCAATCAATCCTAGGTTCAAGGATCGTGCATAGGCAAAACTGTGCACGTAAAGCCCGTGCGTTGATACTCAACCATTTGAGGTAAGCACATAGGGAAGAAAGGAAGGAAGGTCATTTAAAATCCCTCACATTCCTTTTGATTCTCTTTAAATCCAGTAATCCTGCGTTTGTACAAGTGATAATGAAATATCTGAAATACTATCTCAAGTAAACATACTATCTTAACGTCAAGCAGGATTTGGCTTCCTCTGATTAAGCCTCATATGACACAGTTGCGGCCCATTCCTGTACGTTGTATCCTAATCTATGTTTCTAAGAAACACTACATGTCAGACATGCTTGAATAAAACATCAACTATCTGTTAAAGTCCTTGTCTGTGTAGGTGTATGTTATCAACGTGAAGGTCATTGGTACGGTTTACAAATGTAATGGACTATTCCATTTAAAATTCACATTACCTGTGGAAGATTTAACTAAAGTCTTCCACAGAGGGAGTATGAGTTTTCAATAGAATATATAATATTTGGTAACTTCCATTTGAAATACTCACTCCAGTTGTGTAAGATATAGGTACAGGCCTAATACAGAGGGAGTATGGGTTTCAAAATGATAAACCCTGACCAGTTACAGTTTGAAAAAAATACTCCCCCGTAGAAGATTTTTCCAAAATCTTCCACAGGGGTAGTGTGGAATTCAAGTGGAATAGCCCAATGCCCAAGTTCAAGTTAGAGTTAGGATTGCGGCTATTCCAGGTCTTTGTAAAATACATTCAGATTCTAAAGGTTTTTATTTTTATTTGTTTGGCAAAATACCACTACATCTTAAAGGACATATTGGTCTAGATTATTCAACAAGTACATTTACGTTACCATCAGCCAGATGCCTGACGATATCCGGGTTTTCATGCAATCTTCGACGAGACTGCTGCTAAATATGAGAAGAAATGTCTGTTTTAACTATCATGCAAGTTTAAAGTCGAATCCATCAAGCTCTTAAAAATGGGGTCTTTCCGTTAGACTGGGGAAAATCTTACCAAAAAAATGTGTCTTTCCGTGAGACTGGGTAAAATTTTGGGTCAAAAAATAAAAGTTGACAAAAATTTTTCAAAACTAGTCATCAAATTTTGAAATAATAATTTAGAAATATATGAAGAAAAATAATGAAAAAAACCGGGTCATTCTGTGAGAGAATATCAGAAACCTGTCCAATATTCTTGAAAAAGTGGGTCTTTTGGTGACAGAAAAACAAAAAAAGGGGGTCATCGGGTGACGGGTAGTTGAAAAATGGGGGTCAATTGTGACCGCAAATCACCGTCACCCATTTTTAGTGAGTGCCATGCCCCGGGCACTAGACTATGTATTGAATATTTTGAAAACAATGGTTCTCGTTTTAGATAATGATCCTAAATTTAAATACAGTTATCAATCGGAAATAAATTATATCAGAAGTTGCCAGTCTAAACTGTTTTGATTGTCGTAAATCAAATCCCAAACATTCCATTTGATTCTCTTTAAATCCAGTAATCCTGCGTTTATACAAGTGATAATGAAATATCTGAAATACTACCTCAAGTAAACAGACTTTCTTAAAGTCAAGCAGGATTTGGCTTCGTCTGTGTAAACCTCACATGGCACAGTTCTCGCCCATTCCCATACGTTGTATCCTAATCTCTGTTTCTATCTATAGTTTAGAAACTTTACATGTCAGACGTGCTTGAATAAGGCATCAAATATCTGTTAAAGCCTTTGTATGTGTAGGTGTATTATCAATTTGAGGGTCATTGGTACGGTTTACATAATAGGTGTAAAGTTAATCTTAAAGTTGTGTTTATTCCATCTGGTCTTTGTGGAATATGTTCTGATACTAGTGATGTTGTGTTATTTTGTAAAATGCCAGTACATCTTATAGGATGTCTTGGTCTAGATTATTCATCTCATAGATCAAAATATAAATTGTAAATAAATCAAAAATTAGAAAAATAAGTTGCATCTGGACACATCGGACTTCTGACTGATAGTGACGTGCACGTCTTCCACATCGTCTCATAGTGCAGTTTTGTCCACGGCAAATTCACCGTGACCTTTTCAGCCATAAACCCGCTTAGTGAAGATTAAACCGAAATATGCAGTACTAAACCATTATAGTAATCGATTATCCAATGCAAATTTCTTACCACGTGATAATATTAATCCAATGAGCGATCGAATTGTCCACTACGGTCGACTAATCCAATCGATTATGATGCTATTGACATGTACGGGCAGAGCTCCACTGACTGAGTTTTGGGGTATTTTTCACTGGTTTGCTATCATTTACTTATCAAGGCGGTCCCCCGTTATTATAAGGACTATGCTAATAATTTAAAAATTGACACGTAGAGAATAAACTATACTTGATTGACAGAAAGTACTAAATTTGTACCTATTACGGTTTCGTGGCACCCATCTTCCAAATGCGACCAAGTCAGGGCGGCCCGGTGAAGCAAAATGTGCCTTGGATTAACACGGGAGTTTGGATAAGATGTAGATTTCCTTTCTCATACAAATGTATGGTCCCCCGTTATTAAAGCTTGTACCGGGTTAAAAATTCAGATATTTTGAAAAGAATAAGTAATTGAAACATAGAGCAAGTACTAAAATCAAAGCTTTTATACTTTTTGATATATGACGCTAACTAGTTCATCTCCTATATCTACAGCACAGCGCTACCAGTAGGGGTCAATTGCCTATTGTGAGTGCCCCTGTGTTGTGTGCATACATGTAGTTAACAATAACTGCGTGATGTATTACGTCGCCATCAGTCAGATGCCTGGCGGAATCCGGGTTTCTTGCGCTTTTCACCGAAACTGCTGCTAAATATGAGGGATAATGTCTGTCTTATCTATCAAGTTTAAAGTCAATCCCTCAAAATAACCAAACAAGAGCAAAATGAAATCATGCGTTTTACTGGAGGAAAATATAGCTGACTTTTTATATTTCTATCACTAGAATGAGTGCAAAGAATGATTTAACAATTAGCTTAAGTAATTTGGATGCTAACAAATGCGGGTTTTTTTTTATTGAAGACTGAATTAAAAGCATGTCAACCAGATCAAAAATGCCGTATTGCGCAGGTTAGCAACCAATCACGCCGCGCCTTTGCACTGACGTTAATTATAATATGCCGGATGAAAAGCACTGTACCAGCCTCACCCTCCTTGTATGACGAGCATGATGGTAGATTATAATATCTAAATTCACTGAACAATGTATTGAATACATCTATAGCGAAAACGTTTTAGATAATGTTCCCAAATCCAAAAATGCAGTCATCAATCTAAAAGCCATATTATAACATTTGCTGAGGAGAACGCCCTCCAAAAAATTTTCAATTCGGGTTTTTACACTATTGTAATGTACTTTAGTCAATAAAGATACTCTGCAAAAATCAAGACTTTAGGTGCTGTAGTTCTGTCAAAATCCGAGATTTGAATAAAAAGATGGAACCGGAGTTTATTATTACGATGGAAATATTAGTCGAACACGTATGCACAGTACGTACACGGCGTGCGGGATACACAAACTCACACACCCAGAGGATCGTACCGTATTACAACTGCGGGAGTAACATGCATGGGCGCTAGTAGTAAATTCCTATTTTTATGCTTTATCTCACTTGATCGGCTCAAAATTAAAAGGGGACATATCTGACAGTAAATGCTAACATTTTATGGAAAATAAATACTAAGCTATTGTTACAGAAATGTTATAATATGGCTTTAAATATATTATATCATCTGTATTTGCCACACATTGTAAGTCCCACAACTTTATTTGATTCTCTCTAAATCCAGCAATCGAGCGTTTCCGTTTAACAAAATATTTTTGTTCCTGGTCCTTATTCGTCCACCCCACCTAGCACAAATATTGTACTAATGCACTTCCGCACTTGTTTTTATACATTAATATTTTTAGTACATTAAGTTTTCATATCCTCTCAGCAACAATTTTCTGGAATACTGAGCCCAATGTAAATAATGCTGCTCTGTTGCCGAGGTTGTGATTTGCTCTGGCATAGACGATACTTTAAATACCTTCAGGGCATTGTCAGAGGCATTGTTCATCCATACAATTTGCTTGTCCATGTTAATAATGAAATATGTCATATGACGCAGAAAAGGTGATTGAATCTTAGCCCCTTAGAGGTTATAGTCAGTGATGTAAATAGTAAAATTACTAAATTACAAGGTAAAAAAGTGGCATCTTAATATCAGATATCCGCATTCGCGGGATCCCGAGGTGAGTGACTGAATGTATATATCATTTAGACAAATTTGAATAAATAGTTGTACGGTTTCGACTAATATCGGTTTTGCTTTTAAATGGTGCGATTATATCAACATTTGGCACAAAGCCAGTCAGATCCAATATTGATCTAACAATAAATTGAAGGATTGCCCTTACATTAAAATCAAAACATTACTATAAAAAATAAACATAAATACTTAGTAGTGTACAATTGAAAAACTTTCACTGTTCGCGCTCAATTATCACAGTAACAAACGTCCAAATTGATGGCCACCACCAATATTTTTGTCTTTGCCCCCTGATACAACTGACAATGTTACGCCACAACTGAAATGGCAAAATACTTCAAAAGGATTTTTGCAAAGACCACACTGGTGTAGAAGCTCAAAGAGAACTTGCATACATCAGGAACCTGTTTTAGGGCGTTTTCTTGCTAAAAATGGTGGATTGTGGTGATGCAGGGAACGTGTTTCCCAAGTAAAATAAAAGGCATTGTAGTTTGTTAACAAATAATGCGTGTTTACATGGGTGGGCTCAAATCGAAAATTAATGTGTATCGGATAGAAGACCACGCTATTTATTTTTTACCTAGTTTAAGCTATATTATGCAATATGTATTTGGGATTGTTTGAATTAAAATTAAATAATGAATATAAAGTGCTCCAATTGGGAAAGGTCTTACTTAATAAATTACTTTAATTCTCTTTACCCGTTTAATTTACGAAGTGTTGATGACATTTTTCAAAAACGTGGTTAAAATGTGTATAACTCACATATTTTTTTTTATAGTGGAAAGAAACTATTTACAGGCAATGCGCTGCTGAGCATGGCTTTTGTTATTATCATGTATTTAAGTCAGGCTTATGAATAATCCCAGGGGGTCACTCCCATTGTGGCCTGTACACCATCCGCGATAATAAAAACGCGTAAAAGGGTAGTTTTTCGTGGGTAGGCACGATACGCGCGTATCGTGTTTAGAGTGTCAAAACATGAACAATTAAAAAAAAAATGGTAGCAAAATGCAATTGCAAATACGCGAAAATGAAATTTAGGGTATGAAATTTCATGTAAGGAATAAAATCCCTGTTTAGGGTGTGAAAACAGGCGCGTGTTACCAGTTTAGGGTATCGTTTTAGCCAAGGGTTAAATCCGTGTTTAGGGTGTTTTTCAAAAGTTGATTATCGCGGATGGCATACAGGCCACAATGGGAGTGACCCCCCGGGTGAATAATGAAGTAGATGTGTGGGCTGGTACAACCTGTCTCATAAAATAATAAGAATTTCATTTATCATCATTTTTGTATAACAATAAAGTAGCGACAAATACAAAAATATACGAGAGCAGTGGGTGATAAAGTAAGAAATAAATAAAGTAGATAAAGTAAGAAATAAATAAAGTTTAAATATGAAGAATATTTCTCCTTTTCTTTTCAAAATGTCCATGCCTCGTTTTGAAATTTGATAGAAATTGTTTTCTGTAAACGTCATAATTTAAGACGCTGCAAGTGCCAGTTTTTTTATTTAATTTTTAAAACACATTTCACAACACATAACGTAATCACAATGTATATTAGTTGTCTGCCCACTACGCAGCTGGGCCGTGTACCGTGCTGCACTTCTGGCGTAGCTTAGTATTGACTTTATACATGCATTTTTAAATGTATTGTTTTCTTGTGTGGCTTTCACCTCAAAATAAAGTGTCTGTAAAAAAGTAACTAACCCCCTTAAATAATGGCCATTTTTCCAAAACGGGCCATTTTATTACAAATCTGTAAAATGCGTTCGAAGCAGAATTGATTTCTGCGCATTTTGACACCAATTTGCAGCAATTGTCTAAATATTGACGCCGCAGCGTACATTTAAATCAAGGTAACCCAAGATTTGAAAGTTGCAGTAAAGTCTATTGGTTTGTATTCAGTATAATGGAAGGAATCTGAGTAATGATATCCGAGTGTTTTTGTATTGTTGTAAGTGCAACTTTCAAATCTGGACCTCACTACAGGGTGTCCCAGAATGATTTATACCGAGAAAGATAGGTATGAACGACATTTCTATTGGTCATATTGTTTTGCATTTAAAGTTATATTTAGTTTTTTCAGATTTTTTAGATTTTAAAAATTGGACGTTTCTAGTAGAAGTTAGAGAGGATTGTGTAAAAATTGTGAATTCCAAGTTTTGACAAAGCAACCTATTTTGAAAATCTGTAAAATTACTAACCGTTCAGCACAAGGTAATGTTATACAGTATCATCCTGTTCTTACTTCTACTAAATAGTCGATATCTATCGTTTATTTATGATGTTACGAAGCAATCAGTGTATGGAATAAAGGATTTGCTACGCTTGAGTGACCTTAAACTATTCTTTCTTTGGTGGCAGTTTTGAAAACAATTATTGAGGTGTGTGAGTTTCATCATTTGAAATGCCGGCAGAGATGGATTTTTCAGTAGTGTAGAGAAGGTTCGTCCTTAGAGTCACAGCACGCATTTATGTCCACAGTATATGGGCAAACCCACAGCTATGTAACGAAGAAGATTAAAATTTACTGCAGAGGATTCTTGAGGAAGTTATATCCTCTGTAATAAGGACATTTTTGGGTAAAAAAAGTGGTAAAAATCACATAAAAAGTGTCATATTGAAATGTCATATTGAAATGTTTCACTTAATCCCATATCAAGAATTATTTCGAATTATAAGCTCTACATCTGTGCTAAATTTGGTGTATTTTCTATCAAAGAATGTAGGATTTCTCCAATATATTGCACAGTGCGGCTGGACGATGGTGATAAAGGATCCATGTGTTATGATGCCTTAATTTGCACTGTAAATTACACACATGCAGTTTTCGTCCATTTTCAGTAGTAGCAATGTCACGCCAAAACGAATCAAGCTATTTCCATGAAAGTCACAGAATAAGTAGGAGACATGGGTGACATTGTATTGCACTTATTAAAATTAGATACATTGTTGACTATATATGTTTGATATTTTGTTCAAACACGGTATAAACCATTCTGGGACACCTTGTACATTAAATTGACGGGTGTTTTATTGTTTTCTGGGTTATCGTATCAAAATATGTTTCCAATGCATTTTACAAATTTGTAATACAATAGCCCGTTTTTGAATAATGACCATTATTTAAGGGGGTTAGTTACTTTTTTGAGATGTTCACTTGCATGTGATGGGGCCTATATTCTAATAGTAATAGTGGTGTTTTTATTTTCTCCCGAACAGTAAACTTGTATGGCCTTGGATCAACCTACACGTACATGTATGGTGAAATGTGCTGATTTCCAGCCACCGGTAGTAACATTTGGCATTAGAAAAACTGCAATTTCGTCAAGTCTACGAATTTTATCAAAGATATTATGGAGTTATAGGTGCGCAAACATAAATACCATGCTGGAAAATTGTGATATTATTGTAAAAGCGAGTCGGAGTCCTTCTTTAATTTCATTAATCAAGTTGACCCGAACATCAAATTCACTCAGGAGGAATGTGTGGACAATAAGTTAGCTTTTCTGGACTGCTTGGTTCATTTGAACAGTGACGGTACCCTCAACTCAACGGTTTATAGAAAGCCCACGCATACCGATCACTATTTACAATTTGACTCACACCATCCGCTGATCCACAAATTAGGCGTGATCAGAACCCTCCAATATCGTGCGGACACTGTCATAAGCAATTCTGAGGACATTCCGGAGGAAAAAGATCACTTACAGAAAGCCCTTGGAAATTGTGGATACCCCGGTTGGGCGTTTACCAAAGCGAACAAAACCAAAGACTCCACTAAATCCACCACAGGAGAGGTAAACCATGACAATCGCACACAGGTAACCATCCCATACATCGCTGGATTATCGGAAAGGCTCAAGAACTCTTTCAAGTCCTTCGGCATTACTACGTGCTTCAAACCTACCAACATCCTACGGGGAAGCTCGTGCATGTTAAGGACAAACCCCCAGAGATAAACAGTGCAATCTAGTTTATGGCATTACCTGTGCTGCCCCGGACTGTGGTGACTCCTATGTAGGCGAGACAAAACAATCTCTACGAGCGCGTTTGAACCAACACAGGCGCCCTAGCTCCAGCGAAGCCCAAAACTCCGCGGTTTACAACCACTGCAACAAGAAAACTGAACATTTCTTCAACCCTGAGGAAGCGGTTATTCTAGATAAGGAGGAGAAGTGGTTTGAGCGAGGAGTCAGAGAATCCATATGGGAGAGAGTGGAGGATCCCGCCATTAACAGAAAAGGGGGACTCCGCTTCCAGTTGTCACGTGCATGGGACCCGGCGCACAGTGGGCCAGGTCAAAGTCAAAGTGTGCCAAAATCCTAGATTGCTGACTATCAATATTCTAACTTTTTTCATGCGATTTGGAAAGAGGATGAACATAAATATATTTTCTGAAAATATTTCACCCTTGGTTTATTCTCAAAGGTGATATTTTTTATAATAAACATGCAAAATCGCCACAATCTGCTTCTCATTAGAAAAATCATGATTTTGGGGGTAAATCTTCACAACTTTTTTTTAGACAATTTTGACGCATCTGTGCTTTTACAGATATCTGAGAAACTATTTGTAGAACATAACACTGGGATATGAAGAATATGAAAACCGTCAGTCAATAAATATTTTTGCTTAAACGTCCCTAAAACTAAGGAAAAATTACGTTTTATCAAATTTGATCCCGAAAGTTTAGATTCCCGTTGATTTCCGCCTTAAAACTTATACAGTCACCTGCAGAAAAGAATTATCTTTGTAATGGTATCAAATTTAGCTGCGATATTCTGCGATCTTCTGCAGTGGAGTCAGTTTTATGAGGCCCTTTGCCAGTAAAATAGGCGACAAAATCGTTTAAAAGAGATGTAGCCTATACCGCGTACCGCGCTGCAGTGTACGAAACAGCCACACCTTGTTCTATAAATAGACTGATGGGAGACCTAACCGCATACGACCGTCGCACTCGTATAGTTGAATCAAGTTTAACCAAGTTTTAAATACACTGGCAGAAATTGCATCGTTTACCTGTGTGAAGGATCATTTTAAGCTTTTGTCATGGCTTATCATGTTTTATCCAGGAAACAATTATTTCATAATTCATTCAATTCATTTATTCACACATGATTTTACATTTATGTAATTACAATATTTTCAAAGTCATATATATAAACAAAATTTAAGAATTAACAACAAAACAAATAATTTATTTATTGTACGCTTGTCTTGACTTACATTAATTATGGTATACTTACATGGGGGAATGCATGTAAAACATATCTTGATAAAATACATTTGCTCCAAAAATGGGCCATGATAACCATTTCGAATAGCCATTATCGAAGCCATTCTGGACCACTATTTCATATAAATTCAATATGCTCAATGTTTTTGATATATTCAAACTAGGTCTAGGTGCATGTATAAATATTATATTAAACCACTACCATGTTCATTTGACAGTTTCTTTCTAAAAGGATCCGATATTCATAGCCTTCATAGCTATCACACAAGAAACAGTAATAAGTATAATCAAACAAGAAACAAGAAAGTATTCACTGATCATTCAATCAGGACAACTACCGGCCCACTGTTATGGAATTCCCTGAACGATAACCTTAAAGTAGCAAACTCAATAAAACATTTTCGAAACAAATATAAAACACAGCTAATCTCCCTTTATAACTAGTTCTTGCTTCTTGGAGCCCCATTTTTGTTCTTGCGTGATAGGCTTAATATACTCTGTTTGTTTGTTGTTGTATTAATTTAGTTCTGTAAGGGGATGGTCAATGCTGGCCTTATTGGCCTTTCGATCATCTCCTCCATAATTGTCTTGTTTTATTTTATTTTTTCGATGTTGAATTTCTTTGTATTTTGTTGTTTTTTTATTATGGAAAATAAAGATTCATATTCATAAAGATTCATATATTCATATTCATATAAGATTCATATTCATATTCATATAATTAGAGCCAAAATTAAGTTACGAGAGTTTTGGAGTCCGAACAATACCGTATACATTTTGGGAGAGAACCCCCCCCAACAACATCTAGTCTGGCTGGTTGTTTGTTTGCTTATATTAAACAATTAAAAATGTCATCATTTTATTGATGTCATACATATTTTATTAGAAAATGCTGTCAGTGAATTTTACAGTCCGTATAATCTTAAATATGCTATTTGATAATACTTTTCCAATCGGACATTTGAATTAATGTTGTACGAGTAATTAGCCAATCACGGCTCGGTATTTTAATGACGTCATATGCCTTTGAAAATGGCTCTATTGTATTCCGCATTCCTTAAAACCCCGATTTGCTAGTTTTGATAATAATTCTTACACAGACATTTGAGTAACTGTAGGAGGAATAATTGACCAATCACAGATCAGCACATTCATGACGTCATACGCTTTCCAAAATGTCATCAGCTTTTTCAATTGCAATTTTAATATATGTCATTTGAAATACTGTTGTAAAGTAATCGACCAATCACCGTTCAGCATTTTGATGACGTCATACATTTTTGAAAATGCCTCCATTGAATTCTGCAGCCTCAAAAACCCCTACTATTGTCATTTTATCGTGTTTGTATGCGTTTGATTGTCCGTTTATAATTTTGGCACACTTTGAGGCGATTCTGGCCCACTGTGCGGCGTTACGAGACATTCCTCGCCGTCTGACGTCACAACATCTGACGTCATCACAACATCTTCAATCAGATGCCTGACGAAGTCCGATGTTTTCGGACGCAACGTAGCAAAGTGAGTTGCAAATTAGTTCCAGTATTAGATTTAATTTACAAACTAATGCAGTTTGTCATAGTTTTCAGTCGTGATTGATATATAATCTCGATTAATAAAATAATTACATATGAGACAAGTACGAGTGTTCTTTCTTTCTTTCTTTCTTTCTTTCTTTCTTTCTTTCTTTCTTTCTTTCTTTCTTTCTTTCTTTCTTTCTTTCTTTCTTTCTTTCTTTCTTTCTTTCTTTCTTTCTTTCTTTCTTTCTTTCTTTCTTTCTTTCTTTCTTTCTTTCTTTCTTTCTTTCTTTCTTTCTTTCTTTTTCTCATATTCTCTACTAAATGTCTTTGCCTCTCAGCCTTTTCTGTGTGAATGTCTTTCTGAAAGTTCATATGGTGTTGTCTATTTTTAAAAATGAACCGATAATTCATGCGATATACCTACAATGGTATACTAAGAATCACACAATGAGCATTTCAAGTAAGAGACTGATTTTTCTCCGAGGACATTCAAAGTGTGACCGATATTTTGTAAAGTAAAACATAAATGTACATATTCGAATAACGTTAATATTGATCACAATTTACGCACGTTTCAGGGTAATGTAACTAAGAATATGGTTCTAAATATACAAAGAAAGAGCGGGAAATATGCATCTGTTTCAAGAATTATATAAATGCAAAAAACAGGTGTGAAGTGAAGCGCCATAGGGGATGTGCAATGTAATACACATTAATGGGAATTTGGATTTTTGCTCTTCAAAATTCAATGATAATCGCGATAAGGTGTTTTTGACAATATGACTCGCAATGCTACCGTGGTTGCCATAGATACCATATGATTCATGTTTTGACGCATCTCAACACATTAACAGATATTTTGAATAATGTTGATTTTAGTTTTTATGGCAATTGTGTTGTAAAATCAATAATCATGAAATCATTCTGTTAAAAACAAATTGTTTTTCACTCGCGTAAACCGTATCAAGCATTTTTAGAGAGATTGGGGACAATGGTAATATTTATTGATAAATCGATCATATTCGTCTGAAGGGAGTAGTTAGTTATACGGGTATATCCTAAAGAAACCATCTTGGCTTGAACCAAGTCTAGTGACATATGAAAATGTTTACTTTTTTTTTACAAAACTATACTTTTTCTGAATCCTTATGATGAGAGCGGCCATTTTGGATATATGCAAATTAGGCATTGTTCAACTATTTGGACGTTATGGGACTGATATTTTCTACAATACACTTTTCTGAAATGAATGGTGATTAAATGGTTTCTGTTGCAATTAGTAGTGGGTTGAGCCCTGATATTCCTTAATTTCCTTTATTGGCCTATTAGTACAATCAATGAATCAAAACAAAAGGTTTGTCCTTGAATATTCTGTCGTTCCGTGTCACGTCACTTCCGGACGAGTGAAAACAAGTCCTTGATTCGATTTTTGTTGATGATTTCTGTCATTGGTGTTGTGTAAATTTCGATCGCAAATAGTCAATGGAATCAAACAACCGTTTCTAAGTCTACAGAGTGGAAGAAACTTACAGGATTTACCGTGTATATACTGGGTTTTTTTTCGGAATTGAATGTCACTCCAACAACATCGCTATGTAGCCTCCTTCACAGCCGGTTTCTATCGTTCATAATAAACCGTGAGTCACATGCAGTTTGGGCCCGAGACTAGAGATAGCCCGGATGTTGGACCGACAGAATAGGCGTGGGCAACACTGTTCAACGGGCACCACTGTTACAATTGTCCCAAGTTTTCCCTACTTTAAATTCGTACTGTATACTATCTATATAATAGTTTTTATTACATGTATGGAGTGTCAATGACACTTAAAAATGTAAATCAATCAAAAGCAAAATCACATTTTGAATATTTACATGACATTTTGTTTTATTTAATAACATAAAAGTATATTGATCGCAAATACACGAAAACAACTAAAATTTCACTTTACAATGATTAGGAGTAACTTGCAAATGTGTTTTACGTCTTTTTTATTTGACTCCAGTTGAAAACCATACACTTCCTATGGAAGACATGACCTTAATCTTGCACACAGGCACCTCTAAGGCCCATGAAAGTCAATTCCGAGTTTATCGTCCCTTTATTTTCCCATGTTGGTGAGGTGACTTTTTCATTTTTCATTTTCATTATTTCATCAGATTTCATTATTGACCAAAAGTGCGTGTTGATTTAAAGCCATACTCATAAATGTTATTTATAAACATGTGTTTATATGGGTAGGGACTAGAAAAGTTAGAAAAGAGCCTGGTTTTGGTTCCAAGTTATAAATTTATATGTTTTACAAACAAAAATATATGTTTCCAATTGCTAAAACTGGTGAAAACACTGATACTTTGAAAATAATGAATTATTTTGGCATTTTTGAAAATTTGACGCGGGTGTTTTTGGTGTCCAAAAAGTGACGCGGGCGGGGGACGATAAACTCGGAATCAACTTTCACGCGCCTAATGGGGTTACCTGAATGGGTGACTCCATTCGAAATCTACACCCCCTCATGTGTGGGAGATTAAGGTCACGTCTTCTATGGTGTATGGATTTCAAATAGAATAGCATGTTAACTACATACTTTTCTATTTACTGGCAGGACGAAGCAGATGACACCACTCAACTACACGTTGGAGTGACCGCTATTATAGGTCAAGGTAGGTCAGTGTGTTCTTTATTCACTATTTTGGGCAATTTTATTTAACGTACTTCGAAATCATTCGGGAATCAATTATGATTCTCTCATCTTTATGATCTATTCGACTTTTATGGTAATCAACTCTATGATAACCATTCAGTAGCTTGCGGTTAGTAATGGACTATAAGCTACTTAACATCTACCGCCCTTTAATTAATGGGCATTGTTCTTGACACCGCATTTGTTGCAATGGTCCCCGGGGCAATGGTCCCAATATTGATGTCGCAGCCTACATTTAAATGAAAGTAACCCAAGATTGGAAAGTTTCAGCAAAGTCCTTTTGCCTTGTATTCAGTATCCATGGAAGATAGTGTTTTGGCGCTCATTAGATTCTTCTTGTTTTTGGAGGTCAAAATATGTAATAATCAAATGGAAAATGACATTATTCATATCAGTGGTCATTGTTTACTTAATCCATATTAAAAACTTAGCAGTTCAATGTTTTCGGTGAAGAAGGTCATACGAAGGGGACGACCAAGGGTTACATCTATTGTGAAGAACTCCCAATCAGTAAATTTTGAATTTTAAACTTACCCACTTATAACTTGCAATATTGAAATCTTCGTGAACATTTTGGAGGTCAAAACATGTAATAATCAATAGGAAAATGACATTATTCATATCAGTGGTCATTGTTTTTTTCAACGTTTATGTGCGCTGGCTACTCTGGGGAACGATTAATATTTTTTTCATCCTATCAACCCAGAGATGTAAATATAATAACTTTCAATGCGATAGTTGGGATATAAACGAAAACATGGATTTGACTTTTTCTGGTATCAATTGTTGCTTATTCATAATGCCAAAAGCCAATATATGCATATGCAATTTTCAGTTGATTTTCTAAATATGAAAGGAAATGACTATTTCAACCTAACTACCAAATAAAATAAAGTTGATATCGCTTGCAATAATTTTACAAGAGCAAAACACACACCTCTATGGTCATTATTGATGGCCGGTCCTACGCCGGGTAAGCTGCTGGGGTAAATAAAATATCACTAATGAGCGCAAAGGATGGATCCACGATTAGCTTAAGCCGTTCGGAGGTAAACACACGCGTTTTTTTTTAAATGCCGGAAGGAAAACTAAGTATTAATATTTGACCGTCCATAAATAAATAAGTGTCAACTTACTGCCTCCACATTTGCTCATACATTCTTCTTGATTATGAAAGTTATTCCTATTTCCTTGACAGCCACCATAGAAGAATTCGTAACACCTGTTTGCTGTTGCATCATATGCCCATCGTCGTATTCCTGCTCTACAGGGGCCTGATTCGGCTGATTGGAAGCACATACCTACAAGAAACAGAACATAATAAACTGAGCTCAAAGAGAAACTTATAATTTTTCACAAGGTCATATCTTGAAATCCTGTCCATCAAATTGAACCTAAATTACACACAGATTTATTTCAATACTCTACTCTTAACACATGTCAGTAACCAAGCAGTTATCCAACTGACACAACAGCAAAATGCACTGACATGGGTCAGCTTCCTGGACCACATTCACAGCCCAGCCCTGTTTCATGAAAAAACTGTATGAAAAGCAGAAAGCAGCACCGTTTTATCATCTGTGCAAGGATCTTGTGTGCATTCTCACCGATTTTTTGTCCTGGGTGCCAAATGCTGGGCTGTGAAAGTGAAGGAAGTCCAGGAAGCTGTCCAATGACAGTGCATTTTGCTGTTGTGTCAGTTGGACAACTGCTTGGTTACTGACATGTGTTTTGAGTAGAGTATCAAGGTAATCCTGTGTGTAATTTTGGTTCATTTTGATTGACAGTATTTTAAGATATGACCTCGCGATTCACCAGTTGTAAAAAATTATAAGTTTCTTTTTGAGCTCAGTTTATATATTTTCTTAGGAGCTGTGGAAAATTGGGATGGGGCAATTATTTTTTGTCGGCCGAGGGGGGGGGGTGACATGCAATATTTGGCCGGCCACGAGAGGGGGCAAGCAATTTTTGACGCACATTTATGGAGCACCTTTGAAATAACATGATCTAAAAAGGCTTAGGAAATCAATTACAGGCCGAGCGTGGCAAGCAATTTATGGCACGTCATTTGGAAATTTTACCCCGGGCTCATAACTATTGCACAGCCCATTAGACCATGTAGAGATTGGAGTATTAAGCCTTCTTACGATCCGTCGACGAAGTGTTAACAGGACAACTCATCGGCCCAGTGCAACAAAGTTATCTCTGAACAGGTGCTAATTAATGTGTTAATGTTAATTTATCAATTAGCACCTGTCAAATTCAGAGATAACCTTGTCACTGATTAATTTGATAACCAGGCATGTTTGGTTCTTCCCAGAAGAACTGCTCTGGCGGGCGCTTCCATGTCCTGAACCATGACAAATATAATCATAACATTATTCATGGCATATAACATCCAACCTAAGTAGTATATAGAACATAATAATCAAGTAATTTTTTTAATTCCCTGTTTAAAATATGCGAGATTACACCGGACGAGAATATGATAATATTTATTCCCTTGTAATCATGAGTACATAATAACCAACACACTATGCTTGTTCTCGACTATAATATGTGATAATAATTCCGATAGAAGAGTGATTCCTTACCTATAATTAAATTAAGTAACTGCCATTAAAGCTAATCCCTTTAATCGTCCCTTTTAGCACAAAAACGCCATGTTTTTTGGGACAAAATAGGGTAGATTTGCAAAATTTTGCACCCCCTGGACCAGAAAATACCAAAATTAACTTTCATTTTGGACTAAAATAGCCACAAATTAAATATTTTTCAAAAACTTAACATACCATCCAATGACCCTAATGTTTAGTGTGGACATTATATATATACCGATATACCCATGTACTCCGATCGGGACAGGTACATCACTTTCGTAATGCGAGTACCCATCGCGGGTTTGAAGCTTACGATTAGGCTGCAAGTACTTTGTTTTACATATTTTTGCATTATTTCACCTTGATATTATTTACCCCAGCAAAAACAGATTCAACAGATCTAGGAATCAAACCCCTTCCAAATATGTTTTGAAGTCGACTTGACTGCTTGAATTTTAATAGCATTATCATATGTGATGCGATCAAGCAAAATCAGTCGTAACTCGGAAATATAAAATTTTCAGTTTCTTATAGGATAGCAAAAAAGCATTTACAAAACTGCATTTTGCAGAAAACCCCACTGAATTTGAACAACCAGTTCCAAAGATATAAGCAATTAAAGAGTTTCCAAAACAGCAGGAAACAAACAGAAATATTTCCTTTGTTTGGCTATATCTCAAAATGAATAATAGTTCCGACTGATTTTGCTTGATCGCATCACATCAGAAATATTAATAGTTGCCTACGACTAAGAGCATATCTTTCTATAACATGAATAATAACATTAAGTTATTAGTTGCATGTTCATTGAAATTGTAAGTCAGTTTCAATAAATATCACTGTTTACGCCAAACGTTTTAAACAACACGCTAATTTATCGATATAAGACAATAATAATCAAAAAGCTTAAACTATAGATTAGTGAGAGGAGTACCGAAGTGTCAGCAATAAAAATCTTTCGAAGGTCACAGTCCTCATTTCTTGCAAACATGCTGCGACATAAACCCCAATTACAAAAGAGATGTAAACATATCAACTTTCAAACACAAACAAAGAGTGGCGTTTCTGATCTACACTTAGGCACTTCTTGCACTAAAGTCTTCCGCTGTTTCTACTCACCGGTTACGATCCGAGGCGTCATTAATAGAAACACAGCTATTATGTAGACAAAATGTATACGTTTCATATCGAAAGGTAATCTCCAAAAAAAGTTATGCATCATCCAGTAGACCCGGTTTCTAAATGCTCATCTGCGCTGTGATGTTTGAAGTTTTTATATACAAAACACGCTGCACTGAACACATTAATATACATATATTGTATATGCAAATTAATATATGAAAACACTTCAAAACGTGTTTAAATGTTACGTGATCGACTAAAATGGGTCAAACAACATATAATACCATTTTTATCTTTTCTTTTGGCCTTTTTGCCCTTTTAATAGGTTATAATATGCTGAAAATTGTATCAAAACTGAACCTCATCTTACGGAGATACTATTAGTTTCTTTTTGCTAAAAATAATAATACAAAATAATTTCAACACTCTACTTTTTGTTATAACTAAAAATAGTGTGTAGCGACAAGAGACTCTTTTTGTTTGGTCACCTCACAAGTAACAATGGCGGAAAGATAATTAGACAAGTGTTGTTAATATGGCTACTTCAAGAGACGTGGTATAAGAGGTCTAAAAGCGAACTGTATCATGTTGCATGTAAAATAAAGGGGAAAAAGACACGGCGATAAATTGAGTCTGTAAGTAGTGTGTTAATGAGCGTAACGCAGGGATAAGTTGACAAAGTTTTACATATTAGAGTAGGTTTTAAGTCTCACCCTCGAGGAAACGCATTTGCACATGAAAGGTTTATTTAAGATGGGTAGTTGTGCATATTATTAATTTAAAGGTTTAACATGATATTGTTTTGAGTAAATCTTAAATTTATTGTCTTGGGGCTAAATAATTAAATTCTATGCTATAAACTATCAAAGATGGTGCTAAAGTGATAAATCAGTGGCTATTAAAATGCTAAAATGGGTGTCAAAAACATGAAAATTGGAAAAAAAGGGTAGCAAAATTGCAATTGCTAATACGCAGAAATGAAATTTCGGGTATGAAATTTTATGCAATGAATAAACTCCCTGTTTAGGGTGTGAAAACACTTGTTTAGGGTATCGTTTTAGCCAAGGGTTAAATCCTTGTTAAGGGTGCTTTTCAAAAGTTGATTATCGCGGATGGTGTACAGGCCACAATGGGAGTGACCCCCCGGGCTTAGCGTCCCCACAGAGGGACGGATACTCTCATGGATTGGACACAGTCCCATACACACAAACAGTACACACAGCTACTTACACTAGGATTCTTGCGGGGTCCAGCATTATGTGTGTATAAAATATGCTAATGGTTCTTTCTGGGGTATATTTCTTATCACACCTATCTGGTGGGGTACAAAAGAACTACCACAAGTACCACGAATAGTTTTCACACAGATACAGCCCCCACGAAGTTCCTCTAAAATGCATTTTACTCTTTTCAGACCTTCAGGCCTATAAGCTGTTTTTTCTTTGTGGAAATCATGGTGTGTAGGCTACTCCACAAAGAAATTATACCCAAACAAGCTATTGCTGCAACTTATATACTACTCCACAAACATGCTGGCAACTGTGAACACCCTCCCACATACCCCATTCTCATTTTTAGGGTTTGGATAGCGACGTTTGCATAGTATTTTTGTGGGACCCGAGAACACACCAGACGCACCAAATTGCATTCTGATAATAATTTTTCAATTTTTTGAAATTCACGATATAATACTTATTTTATGACAAATTATTAAAACAAATTTGACATTTAACTGTCCTCGAAATAAACTTTATAAATCTAATGATATGTACTTAAAGCCATATTGTAACATTTCCATAATATGTTAGGTTTTCTGTGAGATATGTACCCTTTTAATGATGAGCCAAAAAAATTGAAGTAAAGCAAGCGACGGTCCGTTGATATTTATGACCGTCCCGAATGCCATGTACGTACTGTGTTGATAACATCGTGTAAGTGTACGAAAAAATATCTTCAATAAGGAAGGTCAAAATTTTCATATGCTTTTCCTCCCAGCTACAAACAAGTGTGTTACATTTTGTTACAATGGAAACATTAACCTTTTCGGTAAATCCCATAAGCCTTTGCGAGTAGACCTGAGATGTCGTGATATGACGTCACGTCGACTTACAATGCGAAGTATCGATGTCCGATAAATGATGTGCGAGTGACGTTAAAATGACGACATATCAGATCTACTCACAACATGAACAAAGGCTTTACCGAAAAGGTCAATTACATAATAATTACGATACCCTGGCTTATTTTATTTGTATGTTTTGTTTTTCTGAGTGTACAGCTTGCGATACCATGAGGACTTTTTGTTTGGATCAGTTAATGCTGAAGCCAGGGCAGTTTATGATGGGAGAATGAAGTGTATAATAACTTTCAATTATACCAGATTATTATTAACCACCTGAACATTTCACACTACAAAATAGAAATATGATTAAGCGCTTCTGATATTACTGTCCGTTTAAGGGATCTGGAATGAGCGTTTTGAGCGTTTCGACAGTATTTTTTGTGGGACATGAGAGCACATCAGACATATCGAATTGCATTCTGAATATGAAGAATGTCTTTCTGATATCAAATAATTTTCATTTTTTGAAATTCACGATATAATAAAAATGTTATGACAAATTAATAAAATTTGATATTTTTCACATTTTTGATAAATAACAGTCCTCGAAGTAAATTTTATAAATTTAATGATATAGTCTTAAAGCGTATGTAGCTGGGAGGAAAAGCCAACGATCAATTGAAAATTTTGACCTTTCATATTGAAGATATGGATTTTTTCCCAAAAGACCTAATTTTTTTTTTGGTGTTTTGGGAAAAATCAATACGAAAGGTCAAAATTTCCAATTGATCGTCGGCTTTACATCTCACCTACATACACTTTAAGTACATATTATCAGATTTATAAAGTTTACTTCGAGTACTGTTAAATATCAAAAATATCAATTTTTAATCATTTGCCGTAAAATGTGTATTACATTGCGAATTTCAAAAAATCAAAATTATTTGATATCAGAAGGACATTCTTCGTATTCAGAATGCAATGTGCTCTAATGTCCCACAAAAATACTGTCCAAACGTTTATACCCCATCCCTTAAATTCATGGGAAAAAGGTAATAAAAAAACCCCAAAAAACTAGTACACATCTCCATATAACTGGCATTTGATGGCGTGAGACTTGAAGTTCCTATACGGGTAGCGATCATGACAAAGCGATTTTACACCACAAAAATCTAAGTCTGTCGCTCTCAAACTGAAGGAGTTTTCACAGAAAGTTCTTTCCCTTCAACATGGGAGTAGTTTTATGGGCTTTGTTTTTGCTTTTCCTGGCGTCTAGTAAATTGATACTTAATTCAGAAAACAAGATTTATTGTGACTTACAAGATTTGGCTTTCAAGTCAAATAATTATGTTTGGTCACTGCTAATAAGCCCCGCCGCAGCTTTGTGTTTCTGTTGAGGTATTTTATTATTTATAACAGATTTATAGCAGTTACAGTACAGTAGCTTTCACAAATACAGGAAAGACGCAAAACGTAGATGTTAGAGATCAAATGAAGTCACTCTCTGGAAATCAAGTTTAGATTTACTCGTGCAAATGAGACCACCGAATTCGGAAACTATAGATATGAACGAGACAGTCGAAGCTGATGATAGCCGAAAATTGGCCGAGAAATGGCTTGTGCCCCCCCTCCCATCAGACCCGGTGCCCCCTAATCAGGGTCGGTGCACCTCCAATATGTTGGCCCACGCTACGCCACTGTTCCAATCCCAGAAGCCTTTGCAACATGATGCATCACCTCATTACAGCAACACTCATATTACATTCAACAGTTTCCCTTTGTTTTCATGTTGATAATAGACTGGCTAAATACATGGCTAAACATGGGTCGATAGTCAAGAAATAAACATATTTTGCAAGATCTGGATGTACCCTGTTCATTAAGGTACTTTTATCGACCCATGGTGCACTTGATACCAAATCATTACCAAAATGCATTGTGGGAAGTGTACAATATCTTCTCTGTATCCCTATTTATACGAATGGAGAGGTAATCCCTAAAGCTTTTTCTTCCGGTATACTCTAATGCTTATGCTGACAACCAAATTACTTTAGCTAATCGTAGATACATTCTTTGCGCGCATTCTAAGTGGTAACAGTATTAAGGAACACTTTAACCGGGGGCAAGACCGACAAACAAACATCTAGTTTAGGGGAGGGGGAGGGGTTAATGCTCACCATACGTTTCTATAGTAAGGGATATGGACTTGGTAGTAATGTTACAATATATATATATTCTTTAATCCGCAAAATCGCATGTTCGTAGAATCATGCCTACACCTTTTCGCCAACTTCTGATTTCCTGGCCCTAAATCCCCGTCGTTTCAATTTTTGTAAATGAGCTACCAGATATATATAAAAAAGATGTTTTCCATAACAAAATTCTAAATGTATATTACAAATATGCCTTTTTGAACGACTTACGAACAGTGGCGGCTTAAATAAAGAGTACTTACTATTGTCCTAGGTGTACAAAAATCTGATCGTCCCGCTAAAAGCATTCCCATGCACCAAATGTTATCGTACATCAAGCCTTGCGTATAAACTCAATTCAAACCTCAAAAATAAATGTCGCGAATGTTTGTATGGTAATTATATTACAAAATGCTAAGAAACATTCGACTAAAAGTGTCATGTTTTCACTACTGATGTCGAGATTGTCGTTAAAACACCACATAGGATTATGGTGAACCAAAACAACAAGATCATGATTGAAAACATTGAGTAAAATCACTGGCTGCCACTGAAGGTAACAGTTTCCAGGATTATATAATAATCTTGTTACAATACATATTCATAAGTTTTAAATCGGGATCTTTACTCTTTTGAGATGTTATTTTAAGCAAGGTCGGTATTTTGTGCATGGCAAATCTCGGGAAGTGATTTTCGTATAGCTTACTTATTCGACTTAATACGAATTGACCTTTTTCAATAATGAAGTATGCATAGGTACAAGGCAGTTTCAATTTCTTGAGCCTTTTGTCGAATTCGATCTGGATTCATACTCCTTTCGTAATAAGCAAATTGCACATTGTTAGTAGTAAGAAACAACTCATCTTATTGATCACATTTCAATAGCGCATGCATCGCCAATGGCGCGACTCGAGTATGAATTAGCTTTGCGGCGTTGATGTACCTGTTTCTGAAATATATTTTGTATTTTCCTATCAGGATCATTATTCTATTTGTATAAAGAAGTAAAAAAAACTATTCTATTGATCACAATTCAATAGCTCATCGCTAATCGGCGCGGCTCGAGTATAAATCAGCTAATTTATAAGTAAAGTTAAAGGGAGGGGTGTCTTTTTCTTCAGAGTGGGGTCATGAGTATGTCGGTGACCGGAGTCAATATTTTATGCCCCTATCTCGGGTCGATATTTTTATGACCCTTTTCTGCATACACAGACTCAAGACAAATTATTCATTAGTGGGAAGCGCATTCAAAAAGTGTAAATAAGGCGTGTGGAGCACGCGAAAACCTTTCATTATATAACTTAAGATTGCGCGCACATTTTGATTATAAGATAAAAGAATGCACGAGCAGCCTGCGAGCGAAAATTTTGAGTCACCAGCCCTTAATAATTCTTTAACCCCATTTTTTGGTGTAAAGAAATTATGACCCACCTATTTTTGGTCTAAAAATAAAAGATATTTGTCTAATATTTCACAGTGGCTAGATTTAATTACCCTTGCCGACAGGTACGTGACAGTTATCTGATTATTTAACATTTATTCCAAAGTCTTTAGACCAATGTACGAGGGGTATCAAAAAGTTTTAGAAATCGCCCAGAAGTGAAAGAGCTATATCAATGAAATTTTGTCCGTGCAATTACTGGTCCTTATGTACATTATGGTAAAAAAATAAAATAATAGGTATGTTTAATTTTTTTACAGGTGGCACTAGATGCCAATAACCTGCTGCCCCAGTTACTGCGCATAAACTGCAAGATTGAAAAAATTGAGGCAAGCAGCATTATTAAGATCCTGCTTTTGAAGGGTTGCAGTGCCTAGAAAATTGATGATGAAATGAAAGTTATCTTCGGTGGTGATTGTGATATGTCACTGTCGCTTTTTGGAAAAGGAATTTTTATTTCATCACAGATTTTCTGGGCACTGTAACCCTTAAAATGGAACTTAATCATGCTGCATGCCTCAATTCTCTCCATTTTCTGGTTATGCGGTTACATAGGCAGGTAGTGACATCTAGCTCCTGTAAAAAAAGTAAACATACTTATGAGACCATTTTTGCACCATAGTGTACATAAGGACCAGTGATTGCACTGACAAAATTTCATTGCTATAGCTCTTTCACTTCTGGGCGATTTCTAAAACTTTTTGATACCCCCTCGTATTATGTAATACTTTCAGACAGTGATCATATGTATCACAGATCATTATAAGCTGACCTAGTTCCATTGAAATAGGTTATGTTTTTTCATTTATAAGCCCTAAATTCCATCATGCATAATTCCTAGGGCGGTACTTCCGTCGGAAGAGTATCGTAAAATACATCATCCCGGGATTGTAAGGTTATCTTCATTAGGTTACGGATATGTCGGCGTTCATCTGAGTAGCGGGATCTTCTTCGCAATGCAGTTCATGAAATAAATTGGTGGACGATGATCGACACTTTTACCATGCAACTCAAAACAGAAACAACCAATTTTCTATGTGTTATTGAAATGTGGTCTTCTGCGGAAAGATAGTGTCCTATTGTTTTTGTTGCTAAATCGTAAATTTATTGGCCTGAAAGTAAAAAACTAATGACGGGGTTAGAGGTTAGAGATCAAATGAAGTCACTGACTGGAAACGTCAAGTTTAGATTTACTTGTGCAAATGAGACCACCGAATTCGGAAACTAAAACGAAACAGTCGAAGCTGATTATAACCATTAACCCGCAGCATATCCATAGAAGATATCTTATCAATCCCAGAATCTTTTGCAACATGATTCATCACCTCATTACAGCAACTGACACTCCCATTACTTTCTACAGGTTCCTTCTGTTTTCATGTTAAGAATAGACTGGCTAAATGCAGCGCTAAACATGGATCGATAGTCAAGAAATAAACATATTTTGCAAGATCTGGATGTGCCCCGGTCATTGTGGTACTTTTATCGACCTATGGTGTAATTGACAGCAAATCATTACCAAAATGCATTGTGGGAAGTGTACAATATCTTCTCTGTATCCCATCTATACGAATGGAGAGGTAATCCCTAAAGCTTTTTCTTCCGGTATACTCTAATTATCATGCTGACACCCAAATTACAGCTAATCGTAGATACATTCTTTGCGCGCATTCTAAGTGGTAACAGTATTAAGGAACATTTTAGCCGGACCGACTAACAAATATCTAGCATAGGTGAGGGGGAGGGGTTGAAGCTCACCGCAGGTTTTACAGTAAATGGATATGGACTTGGTAGTTATGTTACAATATATATTTCTTTAATCCGCCAAATCGCATGTTCGTAGGATCACTCCTGCACTTTATTTTCGCCAACTTATGGTTTCCTGGCCCTAAATTTCCGTCGTTTCAATTTTTACAAATGAGCTACCAGATATAAAAAGAAAAGATAACATAACATAATTTAAAAATGTATGCCTTTTTGAACGACTTAAGAACAGTGGTGGCTTAAATAAATGATTAGTTACTTTTTGTTCTAGGTGTATACTGTACACAAAGATCTGATTGTCCCTCTAAAGGCATTCCCATCCACCAAATGTTATCGTTCATCAAGCCTCGCGTTTAAACTTAATTCAATCCTCAAAAATGAATGTCGCGAATGTGTGTATGGTAATTTTATTACAGAATGCTAAGAAACATTCGACTAAAAGTGTCATGTTTCACTACTGATGTTGAAATTGTCGTTAAAACACCACAGAGGATTATGGTTAACCAAAACAACAAGATCATGATTGAAAACATTGAGTAAAATCACTGGCTGCCACTGAAGGTAACAGTTTCCAGGATTACATAATAATCTTGTTACAATAAATATTCATAAGTTTGAAATCCGGATCTTTACTCTTTTGAGATGTTATTTTAGAAAGGTCGTTATCTTGTGTATGATGAATCTTGGGAAGGAAAGCAGTGTATTCTGCAATTCCAGTTGAAGATCACACTACCTCTGTTAAAAATCATGGAAATATCTAAGACAGAAGGAGTATATTTTTCAAATGTAAGTGGTCAGGGTTAATCATTTTGAAACCCATACTCCCCCTGTATTATGGCTTTACCTATATCTTCCACAACTGGAGTGAGTATTTCAAATGGAAGTTACCCAATTGCTTATTATATTCAAAACGCCTACTCCTACTTTAGCTAAATCTTCCACAGGGGTAGTGTTGATTTTAAATGGAATAGCCCATTCGTATAGCTTACTTTTTTGTCTTAATATCAATTGGCCTTTTTCAATAATAAAGTATGGATAGGTACAAGGTAGTTTCAATTTCTTGAGCTTTTTGTCGAATTTGATCTGGATTCATACTTCTTTCTTTATAAGCAAATTGTACATTGTTAGTAGTAAGAAACAACTCATCTTATTGATAACATTTCAATAGCGCATGCATCGCCAATGGCGCGACTCGAGTATGAATTAGCTTTATCTATCGATGTTGATGTACCTGTTTCTGAAATATATTTTGTATTTTCCTATCAGGATCATTATTCTATTTGTATAAAGAAGTAAAAAAACTATTTTATTGATCACAATTCAAAGCTCATCGCTAATCGGCGCGGCTCGAGTATAAATCAGCTTTTACGAGTAAAGCTTTATCTGTTTCTGAAATATCTTTTTAATTTATATGTACAGTTAGGAGGGGTTTTTTTCTTCGGAGGGGTGGTCATGAATATGTCGGTGACCGGAGTCAAAAGTTTTATGACCCCGTATCTCGGGTCGATATTTTTTATGACTCCTCTTCTGCCTACACAGACTCAAGACAAATTATTCATTACCGGAACCAAAGCCCGGAGCGTGCAAAAAAAAGGGTGAAGAAAGTGTGGGAAGCGCATTCAAATTTTGATCGTAAGTGTAAATAAGGCGAGAAAATTTTTCATTATATAACTTACAAGATTGCTCGCACATTTTGATTATAAGATAAAAGAATGCGCGAGCAGCCTGCGCGCGAAAATTTTGACTCACCAGCTCTTAATAATTCTTAACCCCCCCCCCTTTTTTTTTGGTGTAAAGAAATTATGACCCACCTATTTTTGGTCTAAAAATAAAAGATATTTGTCTAATATTTCACAGTGGCTAGATTTAATTACCCTTGCCCGACAGGAAGAAGTTGCAAGATCCTGATACAAAGGAGGAATTTCAGCTGGAGCTATCAAACAGATTCCAGGTCTTGAGCGTGGATGACACCACACCCATATCTGATAGGTATGAGACCTTCGAAACAGCGGTTCGTGAAGTTGCTGAGAAAGTTATTGGAAAGCAAGAGCCACGCGGACTACCAAGTTGGATATCAGATGCAACCATCAGACGTAAACTTGAAAGGGATGAGGCCAAAAAGCGGTACTCCATTTCAAAGTCTCGTCAATCTAGAGAAAGATGGAGGAACTTGAACACCAGCCTTAACAACTCTTATAAATCTGATGAGCTTGCTACCCTCAATAAGCAGATGGAAGACCTGAAGCTGGCCGACGAGATGGGGACTTATACCACCACCTGGAAAATTATACACTCACTTTCTGGGAAGAACTCAAGGAAAGGGGTGAAAGTCAAAAAGAGAGATAGATCAGCTTCAACCAGTGACCATGGACTGCTTGAGGAATGGAAGGAATATTTTAGCTCACTCCTTAACAACGACAGTGGCACAGCAGCTTCAGAACTTCCTGCACCAGCTGTTGAAGATCTTCCTATTATCACTGAGCCCCCAACTCGTGAAGAAGTAGTCGAAGCAATAGCAGCCATGAAGACCAACAAGGCAGCAGGATTGGACTGTGCTCTAACTGCAGAAGCACTTCAGGGAGGAGGGGATAGCATAATTGACATGATTCTCGAATTCTGTATGGAAGTATTCTCAACGCTGACACCGCCACGTCAATGGGTTACGAATGTAATCATTCCTCTACCAAAGAAAGGTGACGTCTCTCTCATGACAAACTACCGTGGTATTTCGCTTATGTCCATTGCCGCAAAAGTGTACAACAAGATCCTTCTGAACAGGATCCGACCTCACATTGATCCTTTACTGAGAAGCAACCAGGCTGGCTTTAGATCGGGTCGCAGCTGTGCTCAGCAAATACACATTTTGAGGAGGATCATGGAAGGCTTCAAGGAGTACCAACTTCCCTTAACAGTCACTTTTGTGGACTTCAAAAAAGCCTTTGACTCCATCAACAGGTCGGTCATGTTTTCAGTGCTGCGGCATTATGGAATACCAAAGGTTGTGGTCAATGCCATCCAGGTGCTCTACAAAGACTCCAATAGTGCCGTTATGGTAGATGGCAGTATCTCAGAGCCTTTCAAGTAACAACTGGAGTGCTTCAGGGTGATGTGTTGGCACCATTCCTGTTCATTATCCTGGTAGACTACCTTCTGATGAAATCAACTTCTGGAATTGACGCTGGAATTGTTACCTACCCACGTCGGTCAAGCAGATATCCTGCCAAGATGCTGAATGACCTGGATTTTGCTGATGATCTATGTATCTATGTATCATGTATAAAGGCTCCGTCAGTTTCAATCCAAATGTCGCCAAATTCATACGGGAGATTGAAGAACTTACCGAGACGGTTATGCGAAAATTTGGTTGAAAACGGTCAAGAATTGGCCTCAAAATCAGTAAAAATATGGGTAAAAACGGGGTTTTTGTTATGAAAATCGGTTACCAGCCTACGCGTCACTGCAGCTGGCCGGCAGCGCGTCGGCGCCGCGTGCGTAATGCGAATTACGCCAATGCGCGCGTAAACGGCGCAGAGCCACGCGACTTGCGAGCCAGAGACCAGTGGACATGATAATACGGAAAGAAGGAAAAATAAAGGACAAAAAGGTACATCGACGGGTCACGGGATACCGGGCGAACACGTCCGCAGACACGCTATGAGAGGACGTAATAAATACGGGAAAAAGATGTGTGTTGTATAAACAACATGAAGCGGTACTATAAAGAAAAATAAAATTAAAATGAGGACAAAATGGTACGAGTAATTAGGCCAACGGGTTAAAGTAACTAAATGAAACGGGAACGAAACAAAGAAGGAAAAAAACTAATCAGGAAATGTAACTAGCTAAAATAATGAGAACAGAATTAAGTAAAAAACATGGAAACGGGAAATCACAAGCAGCAAAATAATAAAAAAAGATGCTAAAAGGGAAATGTAAGAAAGAATAGATTTAGAAAATAATGGGGACGGGGTTAAATAAATAAATAAATAACATGGAAACGGAAAATACCTGTTCAGTAATTCCTCCTGTTTTAGTGAACGCTCCCATTTACTCACCTAGCGGGGACCCGCGCGTAGCGCGGGTGTCCCGCTAGTCTTACTATAAATAGGGGAATGTTGTATCTGTGTATGTATCTATGTATCTATCTATGTATGCGTATAAAGGCTCCGTCAGTTTCAATCCAAATGTCACCAAATTCATACGGGAGATCTAGGAATATACCGAGACGGTAATGCGAAAATTTGGTTGAAAACGGTAAAGAATTGGCCTCAAAATCAGTGAAAATGTTGTCCGTTGCTATCCAAGGTAAACAAAAAAAGGAGTCAGTTACTAAGCTAGCCCTGCGCGTCGCACGGGCGTATCTAATGCAAAGCCGCTCGCGCCGCTCGCGTAGCGCAGTGATACCGCGCGGGTAACGCAGCACTACGCCATGGCACGCGTAAACGACGCAGAGTCACGTAATGAATGATATTACGGGTGAACGACCGTAGCGTAATAAATACGGGAAAAAGATGTGTGTTAAAAGTACAAACAGCATGAAGAGGTAGGCCTACTATAAATAAAAAAAAAAGGAAACAAAATGAGGACAAACAGGCTGTACGAGTATGTGGGTTATAGTTAGTCACAAAATGAAACCGGGAATAAAATAGGCTAAAGAAGGAAAGAAAGAAACTCTTCAGGAAATGCAAGGGAAAAAAAAAGGGACTAAAAAGAAAGAAAGAAGTTAAAATGGAAACGTAGGCTTAAGGAGGGTCAGGTTCAGATAAATAAAATTTACCTTTTCAATGATTCTACCTGTTCAGTAATTCCTCCTGTTTTAGTGAACGCTCCCATTTACTCACCTAGCGGGGACCCGCGCGTAGCGCGGGTGTCCCGCTAGTATATTCAATTGTTGAAGGGTCAAGTAGTGCAGTTATAGAGCGATGTAGAAAATCTGTATAAGAGATCGTTATTTACCCAGTCAGTTCTCAGTCGGTTCAGAAGTGAATGCCGGCAGTGCAAAACTGTGTGCCCCGTCATTAGTTTTTCACCTTCAGGCCAATAAATTTACGATTTAGCAACAAAAGCAATAGGACAGCATCTTTCCGCAGAAGACATCATTTCAATAACACATTAAAATTAGTTGTTTCTGTTTTGAGTTGCCTGGTAAAAGTATCGATCATCATCCGCCAATTTATTTCATGAACTGCATTGCGCAGAAGATCCCGCTGCTCAGATGAACGCCGACATATCCGTAACCTAATGAAGATAACCTTACAATACCGGGGATGATGTATTTTACGATACTCTTCCGACGGAAGTACCGTCCTAGGAATTATGCATGATGGAATTTAAGGCTTATAACGCTACGTGTACCCATTGGAATAACCTAGAAAAGCAACTTACAAATCAAAAAACATAACCTATTTCAATGGAACTAGGTCAGCTTATAATGATCTGCGATACATGTGATCACTGTCTGAAAGTATTTACATAATACATTTGGAATAAAGGTTAAATAATCAGATAACTGTCACGTACCTGTCGGGCATAATCATCAGTCGGCTGCGGAGCATGCGACTACAAGCTTTTTTCTCCAACTAATGCGATCTTGGGCAAGCGAAACAATTTTGTTTGGCTGCAGCATCCCTTCAGTATCTCCCAGGAGGTGCTGGACATACTGTAAGTACAGTGTGCGCGGCCGTCCCGGTTTCCTCTTCCCATGTGGTGGAATATAAAGCGCATATTCTTTCACAGACTCGCCATCTTCAAGACGCAGTATATGGCCGAGAAATTTGAGTTGATGAATCTTGACTCTGGTAACCAGTGAAGTGGTGTTGGTCAGGTTGTAGATGGTTTCATTTGGAATCCGATCCACACGTTTGATGTTTAACATGATTCTGTAGCAAGATGTTGCAAATGCATTGATCTTGTTTTCGATGTCCTTGGTAATTACCCATGACTCGCACCCGTACAGAAAGACAGTAACACACGTTGTCTGAAACAGCTTGATTTTTGTTTCGATTGGCAGGGACGGGCTTCTCCAAAGGCGTTCCAGTTTCCAGAAAGCTGCCCAGGCTAGTGCCTTTCTTCTTTTTAGGTCTCCAACACTAGAGCCCATCTTGGAACCCAAATACTTGAAGTCTGTGACATGGTTGATGGTACTACCATAGTCTTTAAGTGCTGGTTGGGCGTTACAGTTTGCAGTCATATATTCTGTCGCTGATGACAAGGCCTAGATCTGCAGCTGCAGTTGCAGTCCTAATAAGCTGTGACTGGGCCCGGGCTATGGAAGATTCCAGCAGGACCGTTTTCAACCAAATTTTCGCATAACCGTCTCGGTAAGTTCCTCGATCTCCCGTATGAATTTGGCGACATTTGGATCGAAACTGACGGAGCCTTTATACATGATACATAGATACATAGATAGATACATACATACAACATTCCCCTATTTATAGTAAGATGAATACAAAACCCACCCAAGTCCATACGTTGGCCAAATTGAGTTAAGCATGGGAAATTGATGCTATACATAGGCCTGTTATATGTATGAAAGAACAACTCAAATTCATCCTCTGTGTCTATTGAGCATGTGAAAAATAGCATATATGAAAGAACCATCCAAGTACAGGATTTGAGTCTTGTAACACATTGATTGAAATCCAGTATGTATAAAAATCAACTTGTAACACAATCATTGCTGGAGAGTGACTTTTAAAACAAAAATGGGCTTAATCAAGGAAAGTGTGTGGTTTATATTACATGGCAGTATGCTTATCAACATTATACATACCTGTGTGCTTTATTTTGTATTATCTTACTAGTGGTAATCTCATTCCAACATTGTTGTCTTTGTATATGATTCAAAAAACCACCCAAGTCCAGCATTTAAAATGACCCCCCACGAAGTCCCTGAAATGCTAATCGTCATACCGAATACAGTTTAACCCACTCATTTGCACGTAAAACTTACCATATTGACCAGGTAAATCTAACTGAAGGAATTAAAATGATACACAGGTTTTTTTCCTCAAAATCACTTCCCATGGATATAGGTGGGTTTTGAATTCATGTACTCAATTGCATATTTACCGATGAATTTTACGATGATTTTATAGAATCGGTAACCCACAGTAAGATTGGTCGTACTTTATAGATAAGATTAAAGAGAGGTTGCAATTCCCAAACGCCTTGTGCGAACGCCCGTCTGACAGAGCGAGGTCAATTAACATAAAAGATTAACATATTTTTTTGCAGGGCCCCGGCCCCCTTTCGGAACCCAAAATTGTTTTCAGACCCCCTCTTTTTCGCAGAAAACTTTCTGAGTACTATCATACATATATATTCATACGACTCACACCTATCACAGTGACAAGCATAATTTGTCATACAATGCTCATCATTTACAACGAGTGAACCACTAAGAAGCAATCTATTATTGTTACGTCAGGGTTTCCAAAAGCACATCAATACACAATGCAGTAACACGGGTGAATGGATCAATACAGCATTTGAACTCGGGACCTCATCCCACTTTTTCTCCGTCTGTGGAACCACACACAATGACCCACATGTTCAAAAGTACTTTGGCAAATTTGAGTAGGTTGATGTTTGTTCTGCGTACTTAAAAATCAAAATGTCGTTGCTATGCAATTTTTTTACGTAAATCCCGTAAGCTTTTGCAGGTATATTGCTGATGTCGTCATGCTGATGCGCACATCGTTACTGCGCACTCAAGCTTACAAATGCGCAGTTAATGTACACCAAGTGTTAACAATGATGTTGATGCGTCTAATGCACTCCCCCTTCGAGGCTCGTACATTAGACGTATCAACATCAGCGCGCATGCATTATTTTGTCTAATTCCTCTCCCAACAACTAATACGCGTTCATTAGCCTATAAGTAGTTCAAGCTGACTAAAAACTACCTGAAGTATATATTTTTATTGAGAATAAGTATACTTCATTTTGAATATTGGTCTATCATGTACTTTGTTTTGAACATTGGTTTAACTTGCTTATGGTAGTAAGCTCTTGAAGCATACACAATAAAACAATATTAACAAAGTGTTAATTATGTTTCACTCAGGAATCAGATGTACTCGCAAAGGCTCAACAAAAAAGGTCAATTACATATAATAATTACGATATTCTATTCTGAGTTTTTCTGAGTGGACAGTTTGAGATACCACTAGGACTCATTGTTTCGTTATTTTGATCAGTTAATCCTAAAGCCAGGGGCAGATTATGAGCCTGATGGGGGAATGAACCACACTTTAAAGTGCCCTTACTATTACTGCACGTTTAAATTCATAGAAAAAAGGTAAAAAACAATTGTACACATCTCCATGTGACTGGTATTTAGCGCGTGAGACTTGCGATTTGCCGGTGGAGTGCGGGTGGCGATCACGACAAAGCGGTTTTACACCACAAAAATCTAAGTCTGTCGCTTTCAAACTGAAGGAGTTTTCACAGAAAGTTCTTTCCCATCAACATGGGAGTAGTATGGGCTTTGTTTTTGCCTTTCCTGGCGCCTAGTAAATTGATACTTAATAATCAGAAAACAAGATTTATTGTGAGTTACACGATTTGGCTTTCAAGTCAAATAATTATGTTTGGTCACTGCTAATAAGCCCCGCTGCAGCTTTGTGTTTCTGTTGAGGTATTTTATTATTTATAACAGATTTATAGCAGTTACAGTAAAGTAGATTTCACAAATACAGGGAAGACGCAAGACGTAGATGTTAGAGATCAAATGAAGTCCCTGACTGGAAATCAAGTTTAGATTTACTCGTGCAAATGAGACCACCGAATTCGGAAACTATAGATATGAACGAGACAGTCGAAGCTGATGATTGCCGAAAATTGGCCGAGAAATGGCTTGTGCCCCCCCTCCCATCAGACCCGGTGCCCCCTAATCAGGGTCGGTGGACCCCTAATTTGATGGCCCACGCTACGCCACTGTTCCAATCCTAGAAGCCATTGCAACATGATGCACCTCATTACAGCAACACTCCTATTACTTTCAACAGTTTCCCTTTGTTTTCATGTCAAGAATAAACTGGCTAAATACAGGGCCATAGGTCGATAGTCAAGAAATAAACATATTTTGCAAGACCTGGATGTGCCCTGTTCATTGAGGTACTTTTATCAACCCATGGTGCACTTGATAGCAAATCAGTACCAAAAATGCATTGTGGGAAGTGTAAGATATCTTCTTTGTATCCCATCTATACGAATGGAGAGGTAAACCCTAAAGCTTTTTCTTCCGGTATACTCTAATGATTATGTTGACACCCAAATTACTTCAGCTAATCGTAGATACATTCTTTGCGCGCATTCTAAGTGATATGTTCGGTATTTAATACCGTAAGCAACACTTTACCCGGGGGCAACACCAATGACAAACATCTAGCTTAGGAGGAGGGGGAGGGGTGAAGCTCGCCTTAGGTTTTTACAGTAAAGGGATATGGACTTGGTAATTATGTTACAATATATATTTTCTTTAATCCGCCGAATCGCATGTTCGTAGGCTCACGCCTACACTTTGTCGCCAACTCATCATTTCCTGGCCTTAAATCTCCGTCGTTTCAATATTACAAATGATCTACCAGATTAAAAAAGATATATTCTATTCTATTTTTAGTACGCCTTTTTTGAACAAAATCCGTGATCGGTTGAAAAATCAGTGAAAAATCCGTGATCCAACACGAATTTTTCAAGCGGGCACAGATTTTTCACAGGAAAACGTCCCCTAGTGATGCATTGCACACAAAATTTGATTGTTCCTCTAAGGACATTCCCATGCAACAAACGTTATCGTAAAGACTGCACAAAAAGTAACGCAGCTGTTATAAATACGCCTATAGCGTCAAAACTAATAATTGTGTTCAGAATATTTGAACATAGAAAGAAGGATGATTTATTTACGCGCATTTTGATACCCCATTTGTCCAATTTTGTTCAATATTAAGAACACAGCAGTGTTTTTAGAGAAAAATGTGTTTTTAGAGAAAAGGCATGTTTTAAAAATGCAGAATTCCACTTTTCTTGAATTCTATATTCATTAGTCTGTGTACTTTTTTAGGTTTTTAATTTTTTTACCAAATTTCTATCATTTTTAAATATGGTATGTATTTCACCCTTTTCCATCTGAAATCGTCCACATGGTCAATGGCGGGAAATCTTGCCAATCTCGTTGCTAAACGGGCGCGTATGTTTGCCTTGCGCCTGACGCAAAACGCAACAAGCCTGACCGCGTTTCCCTGTGCGCTACTAATAACACGCGTGCGATTCACCCTCCCCTGTATCTCGCGCGAGACTTAAAAACAACTTCTCTGATCGAAGACATGGCCGGCCGGGATAATTCATACGGCTTGATGAACAATTATTCCTCTTTTTTATGGAAAATATTGCTTGGAATTACGTAAAACGTGCGCGGAAGTTGTATCTTAATTACGACTACGAGCTGCGTGAATTACAGGAATCAAGATTATCACATTTGACAACAAGGGTTGCTTGATTGCTGTCTACTGCCACTTTTGATACAAAACGGCGATTTAAAACGTGTTCATTTTCGTGCATGTTTTCAATTTTTCGTGCAAGCTAACAGATTCATTATAGAAAATAAAGGTAAAATTTTGGTCTTATCGTGTACAGCTCCTTTTCCTCTAGGATCTTTTTTTTCATTTTTTTAAATTTCCGTCCAAAAACAAAAATATACACCAGTATTGCCTAAATTAAGCTGAAACTGTCAAATTTCAACCATTTTTATCGAATATTTCTATATAAAAGATGGTCAAAATTCAAAAAAAACAAAAAACCGAATCCTAGATTATCATACCTAGTTTTTGAAAATCAATAAGAGATATCAGCAATTCAGTGAATTTGAGTCAAGAAACACTGTTTTTAGGTTTTTTATATTTTAGAAACACTGTTTTACTTGAAATTTGATTTGGAAAAGACACACTTGAATTATCACAAATAATAGTGAAGATTTGAGGTCAAAATCTTGATTGTTTTTTTGAGATATGAATTTTTAAATGGAAAAACGTTAAATATCGCAGCTTGAGAAAACAATAAAATACATAAGAATTAATTAAAAACAATTTGCCTCGGTATGTTTTCCTTAATTCCAATTTGTAAAGTTATTTTTTTTACCACAACCGGGGGGATTCCACCATAAAGACGTAAAAAAACTTCTTTATTGATCACAATGCAATAGCTCATCGCTAGCTGGATCTTCTTCGCAATGTAGTTCACGAAATAAATTGGAGAACGATGATCGATATTTTTACTAGGCAAAACAAAACAGAAACAACTACTTTTCTTTGAATTATTGAAATGAGGTCTTCTGCTTTTGTTGCTAAATCGTAACTTTATTGACCTGAAGGTGGAAAACTAATGACGAGGCACGCAGTTTTGACTGAGAACTGACTAGGACGGTAAATAATGATCTCTTATACAGATGTTCTTCATCGTTCTATAACTGTACTATTCGACCTTTCAATAATTGCATAAAATCGATGAATTTTACGATGATTTTATATGAGCTCGTAGAATCGGTATACCTCATCATCATCGGCTGCCCATCGAGATCGATGAAGGCACAGTTGTCGAAGTTGATGGGTGTCTCTTTCTCCATCCTTCAAGGTACTTCTCCTTTTGCTTCCGCTCCACTGTTTTCCCAGCATCGTGGATCTTCTTCCTCCAATTGACCCGGTCACTAGCTTTCGTCTCCCATGTATCATCATCCATGTCAGCTGTCTTCAGATGACGCTTCACAACATCTCTATACCGAAGTTTCTGCCCACCACGTTTTCTCTTTCCTTCTGTGAGTTCAGCATACATCACAGCTTTCGGTAGTCTTTCATCAGGCATCCTCACGACATGACCGACCCAGCGCAGTTGGCTTTTCACTAGGATAGCTTCTACGCTCTCCATTTTGGCTCTCTGAAGCACCTCTCCATTAGGGACTCGGTCCTGCCATGTTATTCATATGATATTTCTAATGTGGCGAAGTTGAATGGAAGTTAACTTCTTAATGTGTCTCCGATAGAGTGTGTAGGTCTCAGTAGAATACAGGAGACAGGGTAGGACAGACACGCGATACAGTTTACATTTGGTCGCAAGTCTTATACCACGCTGGGACCAAACTCTTTTTTCCAGAGATCCAAAGGCACTGGTGGCACTCTGAATTCGTCTTATGATCTCCAGATCGACGGAATTGTTCATGGAAATCACACTCCCCAGGTAGGTGAAATTGGTGACCGATTTGACAGGTTCCCCATGGATGTAGAGATTAGGATCTTGGTGCTGAGTTCCAGGAGCAGGTTGGTAAATGACCTCAGTTTTACTGATGTTGATTGTAAGGCCAAATGCAACTGATGCAGTCACAAAACAGTCCAACATGTTCTGCAGGTCTTCAATGGATTGAGCTACCAGGGCGGTGTCATCAGCATATAGAAGCTCTTGCACACAGACTTCTTGACATCGGGTCTTGGGACGTAGACGGGCTAGATTGAAGATTTTGCTATCTGTCCTAGAACGGAGGAAAACTCCATGCTGACCATCTGATAGGTTGTCAGATGACATTTCCAAAACAGCTGCCAAGTAGAGACCAAACAAGGTTGGTGCCAACACACATCCCTGCTTAACACCATGACAAACCGGGAAGGACTAAGTTGTATCACCATCAACTAGAACAGTTGCCTGCATTCCATCATGAAATTCACGAATGATCTTGAGTGCAACACTAAGTGGCACATACGATAGTGTTGCACTCTACACTAATTTCTATTTGAGTGCAACACTATCGTATGTGGCACTTACGGCATCTTAATCAGTTAATAATTCATCTACTTATTAACTTTAACACCATTAAATATCAAAATTAAATTGCTTTACATTCCCATGTCATTTTATGGCTACTTGGAAACAAACGGCTACGCAAAACACAAATATGCTCCTCCTGTAAAACTGTCCAAACTGCACTTACGATAGTGTAGCACTCTGCCGACGATATTCTTTTATACATAGGATGCTCCAGTTTTAACACAAAAAATATTTCATTGAAAACCCTCCCACTCGGCGATTTCAAAAAAGGAACCACGCTTCCCTAGAATGTGCAATAAATTAGAATTACATTTTTTTCTTATTCTAGCAGTATTCTAGAAACAATTGGCGTATGGCGATCACTACTGTATAGGCTATCCTTAGGGTATACATCCATTACATCGCATGCTTATAGAGAAATTGACCTTATAAGCTTATAATTGACCCTCCAAGCTTAAATATTTCTCGCTTTTGTCTGATTTGATCATTTTATATTATGTTTTTATATTGATCATGTTGAACTTATTTTTTTGTTGCTATATATGGCCTGTAAATACAATAAGGTCTTTTATTGCTTGTATGCATATGTTTTGCTACTATGCGTGTTTCACTTGGTTTGGGACCCTTAGCTTGTTCTTTTTTGTTCTTCATTCCTTCTGAGGGATGCTGGTGTAGCCTAATTAATGTAGTTTATATTTTTAAGGTGTATTCTTCTAGGATTTTTGTACACTGATTTAGTTTTTACTTTTATGTATGTGTGCTCTGTAAAGCGCATCGAGACTTCTGTATGATGCGCTATATAAATCTCTTTTTTTAAATTATTATATAACTGTTCGTATTAAACATTTAATTTTAATATTGAAGGTTTTGTTTTCACAGATTCGGATGTCCCTCGACCAAGATGCAAAATATGGGATCATCCTTCGTGTAAAAATATTACAACATATCGTTATGAATTCGGCAGAGTAACGAATCGAGAATTTTGAGTAAATTGAGTTATTGCATGCTTATGATAATGTTTCAGGTGATCTTTTATTTCCACCAATAATTAATGGTAAACTTACTCCCTGTCGTAGATACCGAAATTTTGATTTGGACGAATCGCGCCTGAGTGCGATGAATGAATTTTACCAAAAGACGAATCGTATGCTTAGCTGTACGAATCAGGTTGATCTGTAGTATTGTATAGCTGGAAACCCCGAATATTCTATATTAAATGTCCTATACTACTATATTTGATACCAATGGATAGCTATAGGTATCTTCTATCCAGTGATACCAATATAAGTACAAACATTTCCCACATAATAAAGCTATAGCTTAATAATGTGAGTGCGCTATCGTGAAATCCCAAACATTATACGCAAAATATAGGCCAATATTGTTATATATTTCTGCTTTAAAATCCTCGAGTTTTTATTAAATATTACAGAGATGACTATTTATAACTTATATATCAAATTTAAAGTCTACAGCCTTAGGACAACCAGTAATTTCTACACAAAAGCCCCAAATCAAGAGTGCTATGGTTTACACGTAGTTGAATGCGTATTCTACTCTTTGGGCAGCGGTAGAGACATTTTGGAGTTAGCATAAAGCCACATAGCTGTAAATACCCGTTTGGAGGGATGATATCGATTGTTAGAGTTTGTTAACCACTACCTAAACTCAATATAGGCATATCTTAACCTGAAACAACAACTTATTTTTTTGCGTTTTCAGTTGACAACCTCTGATTTGCGGATTACTTCTATATATAAAGATAACATCAAACACAAGTCCAGCAGTATAGGAAAATGGAGTTTTAATATGATACAGCTTAAAATCAAAACAAACAATAGTGTATACAAATCATAACATTGCGATGTTCCAGACGCAGCACGTGGACCGTACCTGTTAACGTAGTTTTTACGTACGTTAATACGGTGTTAAATATGGCTAGTCTCGGTTCCGAACTGGATTGTGCTCATTCGTCACGAAGGAGAACACGGCGGCTCGAACAAAGACTATAATATCTATAATATCTGATCTAGGTCGATATAGGGCATAGTGACCGAGAAACAGTACGCTAAATTGATTTTGACTAAAATTTTGACTTAATATGCTGCTTAAACTTAATTGCATTCTTGTGCTACCCAAATATTATAGTTGCCCAAAACATATATTTTGGGAAGGATCACTACATCCATATGACTTGACTTTCAAAATGAGACTTTTTTGTACTGAAAATTAGGTGCGTTGCATGAACTTCGACATGTCGTAAAATCAGCTCATTTCTACGTATCACCTGCGTTTTATACGACGTTGGCGTCCAAAATGTGTGATCGCAATGTCATTTTTTAAACGCAAAGTATCACACACATTTCAATGGGCAATGTCTGCGTATGGACATCGCGTATAAATTTAGTTAATTTTTAACACATCGCTTTACCTTTATTTTAATGATTTGTTACAAACAAAAAGGATCATAATAATAATTAGAATTTCCTTCTTATGTTCATTATCCTTGACTGTCTTTAACATATTGTAAAATGGACAAATTTTGTGCATTTTCAACGATGTATCTACGTTGATTTCGCACGTGGAAAATGTTCAAAACTGGCTAATTACGTGACCTCGCTTCAATACAGGAGAGTGGTTTTGAATAGATCGACGTACGTCCGATACCTACGTTTGGAAATCGCAATCTCTCTATTATAAGAAGGACGCAAGACGCAGAGGTTAGATATCAAATGAAGTCACTGACTAGAAACGTCAAGTTTAAATTTACTCGTGCAGATAAGACCACTGAATTCGGAAACAATAGATATAAACGACACAGTCGAAGCTTATAACCATTAACCCGCATCGTATCCATAGAATATATCTTACCAATCCCAAAATCCTTTGCAACACGATGCATCACCCCATTACAGCAACTGACACTCCTATTACTTTCTAGGTTCCTTTTGTTTTCATGTCAAGAATAGACTGGCTAAATACAGGGCTAAACATGGATCAATAGTCAAGAAATAAACATATTTTGCAAGATCGGGATGTGCCCTGTTCATTGTGGTACTTTTATCGACCTATGGTGTAATTGACAGCAAATCAGTACCAGAAATGCATTGTGGGAAGTGTACAATATCTTCTCTGTATCCCATCTATACGAATGGAAAGGTAAACCCTAAAGCTTTTTCTTCCGGTATACTCTAATCATGCTAATGCTTATGCTGACAACCAAATTACTTCAGCTAATCGTAGATACATTCTTTGCGCGCATTCTAAGTGGTAACAGTATTAAGCAACATTTTAACCGGGGGTAAGACCGACTAACAAATATCTAGCTTAGGTGAGGGGGAGGGGTTGAAGCTCACCGCAGGTTTTACAGTAAAGGGATATGGACTTAGTAGTTATGCTACAATATATATTTTCTTTAATCCGCCAAATCGCATGTTCGTATATAGGATCACGCCTGCACTTTATATTCGTAAACTTATGGTTTCCTGGCCCTAAATTTCCGTCGTTTCAATTTTCACAAATGAGCTACTAGATATTAAAAAAAGAAGGATATTTCCGCATTAAAATTAAAGATGTATATTTCAAATATGCCTTTTTGAGCGACTTACGAAGAGTGGCGGCTTAATAAATGAGTAGTTACCTTTTGTTTAATGTGTATACTGTACAAAAAAATCTGATTGTACCTCTAAAGGGGTGCGACTATGGTGCGAGAGGTTGAGGATGCGAACACTGGCAGTGCCTAGTACTCTCTCGTGGAAGAAGAATTGAGTTAGCATGAAATTCCCCTGGACAAGGAACTAACTGGTAATTGTCTCGTTGTAACCCGTACGAAACTCGGGGAGCTGATCCTGGTTGCGATGGTTATTTATGGAATGTCTAGGGTGTGCGTTCTTGACGCAGCAAAGTCCACGATTTGTTGTTAGATGGTTTATGGAATGATGTGGGCCATAGTGGTCAGCGACAACCTGTATATATGTGCTGAGGCTTGTGGATCAACGTCTAGGCGTTGGGCCTGTGCGTAGCGCACTATAAATCACTGCGCTTTAAAAAATTTTTAAAGGCATTCCCATACACCAAATGTTAACGTACATCAAGCCTCACGTTTAAACTCAAACATGAATGCCGCGAATGTTTGTATGGTAATTATATTACAGAATGCTAAGAAACATTCGACTAAAAGTGTCATGTTTCACTACTGATGTTGAAATTGTCGTTAAAACACCACAGAGGATTATGGTGAACCAAAACAACAAGATCGTTGATTGAAAACATTGTGTGAAATCACTGGCTGCCACTGAAGGTAACAGTTTCCAATATTACACTATAATCTTGTTACAATAAATATTCATAAGTTTGAAATCGGGATCTTTACTCTTTTGAGATGTTATTTTAAGGAAGGTCGATATCTTGTGTATGATGCATCTTGGGAAGGAAAGCAGTGTATTGGGCTATTCCAGTTGAAATACACACTACCCCTGTGGAAGATGTTGGAAATATCTAACACAAAGGGAGTATATTTTTCAAATATAATTGGTCAGGATTAATCATTTTGAAACCCATACTCCTCCTGTATTATGGCTTTACCTATATCTTCCACAACTGGAGTGAGCATTTCAAATGGAAGTTACTCAATTATTTGATAAAAATCCTAATAAAGCATATTTTTGTAAATTTATTCTTACACAGTATGTCACCCCATTGCATCCCATGTGACCCCAAGAAGTAAAGGTACAAGCATTAGATAAACTTTCAGTTTTAAAAGTGACAAACTGGCCTATTCAAAAATCCACGGAATAGACTTCCGGTTTGATTGTGGTGGATGACTAATTTATTTAAATTTAACTATTGGAACAAAGGAAAACTGAAACAAAAGAACTGAACAATCAAATAAAACTTGTAAAAGTAGAGAGAAGAAAAACGATATAAAAAGCTTTTTTGCGCTTGCTGGAATCTTCTCGCTTTTACATGTAGTTTGTCACTTTGAAAACTGGACCTTCGTCTAATCAATTGCTTGTAACTTTACCTTTGGAATGTTTGGAGGTCACATTGGGTGTCATAATGTACCCAAATATGGTTTAGTTTTAAAATTATGATTTTTTCCAAGTGTTCTGATACTTTTGTTTGCGTATGGCGTAGTACACTACGCAAAAAAAGTTTCTTTATGGTTAGGAAATTTACCCACTATTAAAATCTAGCGACTAATTTTGTTAGTTTTCTAAATAATCGCATGCGGGTGATTGTCCTACGCATTTTGACACCTCAATCACTATTCTACGACACTCCTGAGAAAAGATATGAATGTTTAAGTAACACGAGGTCGAAAAATGAAAATTGCAAAAAGGCCTATTCAAGTTTTCAGCATAAAAGACCACAAAAAACAACAAACATGCAGATAACATTTTTGTTTAATTGCTGAGCACATTTCAGGCACCATACTGCCGCTTCCAACTTCACTTGAGATTAATCTCTTTCTTTAATACCAGTCTTTCAGTACTTTGTGTGTCCACCGTTGGCTTCCCTTACAGCAGCCACGTGGCGTCTCATGCTCCTAATAAGGCGTCGAATGTTACCTTGCTGAACTCCATTCCACTTGTTGATAACGATGCGACGCAATCCCACCAGAGTTGCATCTGCCTTTATCTTCTTGTTGACTCGTCTCTTGTGCTGATCCCAAAGGTTCTCCAAGGGGTTAAGGTCAGGGCTTCTGGAGGGCCACTCAAGTGTCTCAATTCCTTCTGCTTCCAGGAATGCAGCTGTAGTCATGACCTGTTTTGAATCCCTTTTCACAATCCATCTCTCAAAATGTAAATGTCTTAGTACCCACTCACCTTTGTCTTTGATCATTTATCTGCACAATAAGCAAAGGATTATCTAACATGCATCAATTAAAATGCTTTAAATTAAAATTGAAACGGCGGGAATAATACCACCGTTTTGGATCAGTAAATCAGCTCTAAAACCATAGAATAGGCTTCTTTGCAATTTTTATTTTTCGACCTCGTGTTACTTAAACATTCATATCTTTTCTCAGGAGTGTCGTAGGGTAGTGATGGAGGTGTCAAAATCTGGTCGCCAGATTTTAATAGTGGGTAAATTTCCTAACCATAAAGAAACCTTTTTTTGCGTAGTTTATAATGATCACTATTTTGTATAAAGATGCAAAAACTTTAACCAGTTTCTGATTCTGATTTAAACTTTTGATTCCTACCTCGGAATTTTCAGATGGTAGTCCATCTTTCATCAGCGAATGAGTGACTGTATCAGGTCGTGATCTTTTTGACCTTTGACCTGATAACAGACTCGTAGATTCCTGAAAGTTTGAACCGGCCCGTCTTTGTTGACAGATGGTTGGAAGCTTCTTTGCACTGTCCGGTTACAGTTTTGCCCTGACACGGGATGTAATATATCGGACCTTTAATGTCCTTCATATCTGTCTTGTCCTTGGGTGACACAAGGATTTGTATTAGTGTGCGGGTGGGTTTAAAGATCACGCTAACAATGTAATTGCTAAAGGTCCTTAATTCTAATAGCTTCAGAGGTTGTTAGTTGTGATTTTATGCGACTAGTCCAATAAAATATCCACTTACTTGCAGACGTTTCGGAAACTGTCAGTTTTCTTTATCGATGATATTGTTGTAATGACGATCTGTGTACAGCTGATGTTGACTGCTGCTTAAAAACTGAGTTGCCAGTTGATTTTTTGTCAGTTATCAGATCGTCAAAAACGTGACTTAAGTTGTATTGCCCCTCGTCTCTGTTCATGGTGTTGCCCGGCTTTCTGATGGTGATATTGCCTCTTTGATCCATCTTTTATATCTGTTGCTCTCTTTGCCCACGATCTTAGCCTCATCCCAGTCAATTACATCATTGTTTTCAACCACATGGTCTGTAATAGCTGACTTATGAATAACAGACTGTGATGCCTTTCTCGTGGCTCTTGTTTTGATGTTGTCTCTGATTTTTTCTGCCTCAGTTTTATGTTCATCAAATCTGAATTTTCTGCCTGTCTCCCCGATGTAAGCCGAATTACAGTTGTGAGGTTCTCGCTTGTCTTTTGGATGAACTAAGAGATTACGAAGGGTGCAATGGGGTTTCAATGCAGTGGCGATGTTATACGTTTTGAAAACCCTAGAAATGCGCTCAGACACACCTTCCACATAAGGAACAACAACTAACCCTTTAGACTTGGTCGAATCGTCTTTATTTTTTTGTCACTTTCTTTGACTTTGGTTTTGCCATCTGATCTTTCACCTTCTTGATGCTCCAATCCAGGTAGCCACATTTCTGAAGTGCGTCTTTGATATGTTCGTCCTCTCTTTCCCTGTCCTCATCTTCGGTGACAATTCTGTTCTTTCTGTCCATAAGTGTGCGGACGAACCCTAATTTATGGTGTAGGGGGTGATGCGACCTAAAGTTCAAGTATTGGGGTTGCCTACTTGGGGTAGCACTACTTGGCCTTTATGGGGGGGGGGGCGTATATTGCCCACATCGATCGTTTTGTGAGTTTTGGGTTGAGTAGCTTTGTCGAAGGCCCATTTGGGGTATCTACGAGTTTGTTATCAGGTCAAAGGTCAAAAAGATCACGACCTAATACAGTCACTCACTCGCTGATGAAAGATGGAGTACCATCTGAAAATTCCGAGGTAGGAATTAATTTCTTGTGTTTGGATCAAAAGTTTAAATCAAAATTATGATTTATACCAACACAGATGAACTTTCATGAACGTTAAAGGATGTCTTATGAAGCACGAATCACGTCGTTTTATTTTAAACAAACTCATATTGACCCTAAAAACTAATTAAAACAGCCGTCTCTCAACACGCGATATTAAAAATTCCCGGGCGCCGAGATTGTCGAGTGCAATGACGTCCCAGTAACATTAATACAATGAAGGCTAACAACAATTGAGCACAAGTAACCACGACGTCATTGCACTGGACAATTTAGGCGCGGGAATTTTGAATATCGCGTGTTGAAAGCCGGGCTGATTTTATTTATTTTTATGATCAATATGAGATTGTTTTAAATAAAACCATGTGATTCGTGCTTCATAATTATCTTTCTAACATAAAAGGCATAATGTTGTGATTGCCGGAGTCATCATTTAACCAGTTCCTGTTTTACCTGTTTCCGAAATAACTTTTATTTTTTTATTTACAGTTAATATTAAATTACGACTCTATTTGCCCAATTATGAGACCCTTAACTATTCCGTTTCATTATTAAAATATTCGTCTAATATCTAACTTTGGCTAGATTCACTGTCCCCGAGCAATTATCATTGTCCCGACAGGTAACAGTTATCGGCTTATTTAACCTTTATTCCATGTGATGTGATCAAGCAAAATCAGTCGCAAATCGGAAATATTGATTTGAGATATAGCCAAACAATGGAAGTGTTTCCCTTTGTTTCCTTTTGTTTTGGAAACTCTTTAACTGCTCATATTTTTTGAACTGGTTGTCCAAATTCAATGGGGGTTTCTGCAAAATATAGCTTTGTAATTGCTGTTTACAATCCTGTAAGAATTTGAAAATTGAATATGACCGAGCTCAGACTGATTTTGCTTGATTACACCATTATGTCTTTAGACCAATGTATTCTGTTAATACATTCAGACATGTATCACAGATCATTATAAGCTGACCTAGTTCCATTGAAATTGGTTATGTTTTTTAATTTGTTTTACTAGGTTATTCCAATAGGTACATGTAGCTTAATAATCTGTATAGGCCTTTTCCCCCTAAATCCCATCATGCATTATTCCTAGGGTGGTACTTCCGTCGGAAGAGTATCGTAAAATACATGATCCCCGGGATATAAGGTTATGTTTATTAGGTTACGGATATGTTGGCGTTCATCTGAGTAGCTGGATCTTCTTCGCAATGCAGTTCACGAAATAAATTATAAGACGATGATCGATACTTTTACCAGGCAACTCAAAACAGAAACAACTAATTTTAATGTGTTATTAAAATGAGGTCTTCTGCGGAAAGATAGTGTCCTATTGCTCTTGTTGCTAAATCGTAACTTTTACACTTTTGGCCTGAATGTGAACAAGTAATGACGGGGAACACAGTTTTGCACTGCCAGCATTCGCTTCTAGTTTTGCATTGACGTCATACGAATTCGTTTAAACACTTGCCGTAATAGTTCGGCACCAAACTATTGTTTTATCGGGTAAGATGGTTTTGCCAGTTAAAGTGTTTTTCTTCGCTGATTATTATCCTATAGGTAGTACAAAATGAGATTATGGGGGATGTAGAATTGTCACCCCTAGGCAATTCAAGATTTCCCAGGTCTAAGTTTATACAGGGGTCAAAATTCAAAACTGCATAGATTTTTTAACCCACACCAAAATGTTCCTCTGATCATACTAATTCAGAAAAAAGCATAGTTTGACCCACCTCCGACTTATCGTTTCGGAGTTATAAGCCGAAAGGTCAAAGGTTAACTAAGAAGAGCCAGCCGGATTTCAATTGACAACCTCTGATTTACGGATTACTTATATAAAGATAACATCAGACACAAGTCCAGCAGTATAGTAAAATGGAGTTTTAATATGAAACAGCTTAAAATCAAAACAAATAATAGTGCTCACAAATTATAATATTAGTCTTGTACTGGTCACTACTACAACCTACTAATCGAATTCATACCATAGATCGGAGAAGCAGAATAAGTGACAAAATAATAATTAATATTAAAAGATTTGCATAATGCACAGTAATGCTTTAAAATCTCAAAACGATTTTACTAAGATACCACTTGTTTTCTTTGTCATAAAGGTTTTTTTTGCGCTGAAATACACTTTCTGAGTACAATCATACATACATATTCATACGACTCACAACTATCACCGTGACAAAAATATAATTTGTTATACAATGCTCATCATTTACAACGAGTGAACGACTAAGACGTAATCTAATATTCTTACATCAGGTTTTACAAAACCACCTCAACACACATGCAGTAACACGGGTGAATCGATCAATACATCATTTGAACTCGGGACCTCATCCGACTTCTACACAGGCTGTGGAACCACACACAATGGTCCACATGGGCAGATGTCACTGAAATGGTCAAATATAACTAGCACTTGCCGCCAAAAAATAGACCGAGTGGCATTTATGTTATGGTTAAAAGAACGGTTGCACGTTTCTGTAAATTTTATATAGGTTTATGTTTGTTCTGCGCACTTAATAATTAATATTTCGTTGCTATGTAATTAACCTTTTCGGAAAATCCCATAAGCCTTTATTGCGGGTAGACCACTGATGTCGTCACGCCGATGCGCACAACGTCACTGTGTACTTCACGACTTTCAAATGCGCAGTAACGATGTTCGCTAAACGATGTGCATATCGGTGTGCCGTCAAATGACGACATCTCAGGTCTACCCGCAAAGGCTTATGGGATTGACCGAAAATGTGAATGGACCTTTTTGGTATATCTTATCATTCCTTTGCAATCGATACGCAGGTTTATGCAACGTATCACTGCACACACCACTGCGCACATCACTGCGTACATTGAACTACATTCGCAGTAACCAGAACTTACGATGTGCGCATCGCCGCGTGACGTACTTTTTCGGGATTCAGTTGAAATATGTACACCCCTTATTGAAGACATGACATTGATCGTTCACATAGGGAATGTGAATTTCAAATCGGGTCGTCTGATTGGTGACTCCATTTGAAATCTACACCTGCTGTGTGGAAAATTAATGTCATGTCTTCCATAGGGGTGTATGGATCTGAACTGGAATAGCACAATGGTCTATTGAGTGTAAAATCAGGTTGCGTTGTTACTGTTTCAATATCACTTATGATTCAAATGAAAGTGTTCAATACAATAAAAATCGGGATCTTTTAGCTGCGGTTAGAATACTAAGAGTAAACCTGTGTTTGACTAGAAACTACAGAAATATTTATCTTTTGGAATAACCATAATTATTTCATTGAATATTGGTGTAACATGTACTTTGTTTTGAAGATTAGTCCAGCGTGCTTTGATAAGATATTGCAATTGAAGCTTACACAATAAAATAATATTAAAAAGTGTGAATTATGTTTTATTCAGGAATCAGAGAGTTTAGACTTCTACCACTTTTTTTCCACAGCTTTAAAGTTGTCTTATAATTGTGACTTGCTCCCAAAAAAATGAGCGTTGTTCTTTGATTGTAGACATTATTTTGTATTGGCAGTGGTATGTCCAATAGGGACAAAATTGAAAACAGAATACGTTATTATGTACCCAGTCAAAAAAGACACACCATTGACTATAGACGAATCCAACGAGCCAAGTCATGGTCAGGATTTGGTCGGCCATATTTGGGTAACCGCATGCACCAAACAGGTGTTGTGAGTACCCAATTAGGTGGATTAAACCCGCTTAAAATTCGATGTTAGATTCTTTTGTGTTGTAAACTGTCATCATTCTTTTGTCTACGAGTAACACGGGTGATAGAATGCAGTTTATAATACCCTTCAAGGCCGCATCATCCCACATTTTAGGTGGGATGGTTGGGTACCCGTCGCGGCTAATAGCTGCCATTGAGGAGCAGGAATGCGTGAAATTGGATTCGTCTATACAGTGCATTCAAACAAAGAACAGCAACGCAACAATTGGAAGATCTTGAAACTACCAACTTGCGACTTTACGCTCATTTCATGGGAGCAGGTCGCACATTATTAAAAATACAGAATACTTACAAAAAGGATTATACCAAATTGTTTGCATCATTAAATGTATAATTTTTTCATTCGTCCATGAAATTGATATAATTATTGACTAGACTATTTCAAGGTAACTAGCTTTTAACTAGGAATTTTATTGAAAGTGGGTAAAACCCGACAATTTCAGCGTTTACGTATCCAATTCCTCGCTTACTAACGGACAAAGAGTACTGTATGTACGTACACAACAATAATTTGAAAGGGTTAGAAATGGAGGTGTTTCGGATGTCATGTATAGGTGAATATAAACACGTCAAGAAAAGAAAGTATCCACTACTTTGAGTGGCCATAACTTTAAGCACAATTAATTTAGAGCCATTATAACATTTACAGAGGAGATCGCCATACATTTTTTATTCGGAGTTTTAGATGAATGAACTGTACATTAAATCATTAATGATCTAAATTAGCTTGCTAAGATTATGTCTTAAGTGCTGTGCGGTCAGAGATAGCTCTTAGCAATCGGTGACACACGCTGACCGCCACTCACTTCTGGTGTGTGCAACCTGTTACGGAAAGCAACTTAATACCGCGTAATCTTTTTGAATTTGAACTTTTCAAATCACATCATATTCCATTCAATGGTGAATTTCTTGATAATTTTTTCACAAGTGTGTCTAAAAAAGTTACGGCCTCTTAAGGTAGTGGAGACTGTACTTTCTGATGGCTTTATTTCAGTAGACCTGAAAGTATAACAGAAGTGATGAAAACTCATCTATATGGCCAAAATGTGGGGTTGCGTGGATATGCATTAAAGTATACATTATACAATGGCTCTAATACTATTTAGCTTTAAGGCATAATACTAATCATTGCAAAAATAAAGGTATTTAAATTTAATACACTTTACCGGATTTGCTTGTACTGACCTTTTAAGGTAGAGGTGAAAATATATATTATTTAATATATTAGTCAGCTATTACGTTTTCGTAGAAATAATGAATTGACATCACGGTTGTTTGATGGGATCATTTAGTTTTTCAAACAAAACATCATGTACAACCAAATTTTAGGCTTAAACAGCTAAATGTGATATCATCCTAATGTATACAGAAGCTTGTGAGTCATTCTCAACATCAATTTCCCCTATTTTACAAAATTATTCACTTTTATAGCATTTTTATAGCTTTATCGGATATAAAATGTATCTAAAAAATTGGTGGCGCTATTTAGTTACGGGAAATTACTCTTTTAATACAAATAATTCCTTTTCTTGTTTGATGAAATATGTTATAAAATTTCCTTGTTGCTTGTTTCACCTATTCACCTGAATAGCGCCATCTATAGTTTGCATTTATTTAATAATGAAACCAATTCTATATTCATCAAACAACCGTGACATATCATTAAAACTTATAGCTGCTGTCTGTAATAAGTGAAACGCGACCTTGAAGTAAGTATTAGTTAAAATTACATTCGTATACTTTGCTTTTATCGTAAGTTATGTTATTTTATATTTGTTTTAATATAATTCTACTCGTTCATCAAATGAAGATATTAATTTCCAATTTATGTCGGCACCTACGGCTCTAAACAAATTTGATTACAAATATTGCTTTTATGTATGAAAACACAATTGATTGTTGAAAATACAAATGGCAACTCTTTAAACTGTAGTACGTTGAAATCACTACCAGTACTCTACGTGCTAAGCTAATTCTTTAGAGCCATTTGGACGCTTAGGGTGGACCATTTTTTTAAATTTCCAATTCCAATATACTAGTATACCTTTACATATAGTTGGGTGAAGGAATTTGGTTAACTAATCAGTGCGTTGATATTTTTTTCAACTCTCACTAGTGGGCGAAACTTCTCTTTAAGAAAAAAGTCCACAAAGACAACAACAAAAAACTCGCATGCCCATCCTGGATATCAATTGGTGCGCCCTCAAGGACTCGCGCCATCGATTGGTAGATGCTTAGGAAGGGTAGATAATTATAACTAACTCTGTTTACATACACCGAAGTTGTTAAGAAACTTTCATATCATTCCATTATATATGTATTGTAAATGCACGAATCATTAGATTTTAAACGTGCACGCGGAACGTGAATGTGTAACGTCAATATAATGTCACTTCAACCGATGTAACCGATTGGCTCTCTTGAATCACATCAAATTAACGTCAGGCGTTCGCGGACCGCGCCCAAGTGCAAAAGGAGTTCAAGCTGTTAGGGACCGATCGTTATTTACGGCAGGGGGGGAATGGGCGTTTTGGAAAAAATATCGACAAAACATTTCGCGTTCCCCCCTCGCCTCCGCTCAAAATTTTCGCGTTCCCCTTGTTTTCCCAATTTTCTCCATTTAAAATTTAACAATCCCCCTCCTGGTGTCAACTAAAATTTCAGGTTCCCCTAAAGACCCCAAAAAATTTCGTGTTCCCCCCTAAATTTTCCCATTCCCTCATAAATAACGATCGCTCCCTTACATAATGTTACGAAAATTACACAATTTACAAATACTAACAAACAGGATAGACCACACTTACAAACGTTAAAAAGCATAGCGACCAATTGTGTGTCTGTTTCATCTACCCAAATCTGTATTGTGTGTACATTGCACATGAACATTTTACACAATATGCAGTGGCGTTACTTTATTCTGCGTCAGGCGTTCGCGTACGTCGCCCACGTGTGAAAGGAGTTCAAACTTGTTACATAATGTTACGGAAATTACTCAATTAACAAATACTATTCAACAGCATAGTCCACACTAACATACCTTATAAACAACCAATTGTGTGTTTTTTTTTTTCAAATATGCAAATTTGTATTGTCTGTGCATTAAACACGAACATATTACACGCTATGCAATGGCGTTAATACGCTTCTACGCAAGGCGCTCGCGTACCTCCCCCACAACTATTAAATTTTTGAATCTGTGCATTACACATGAACATATTATTACAGGCTATGCAATGACTTTAACAGATTTTACGCCAGGCGTTCGCGTACCTCGCCCACCTGGTTACATGATGTTACGGAAATTATTCAATTAACAAATACTAACGAACAGGATATTTCACACTTATATACCTTAGAAACAACCAATTTTGTGTTTCATCTACGCAAATTTGTATTGTGTATATTACACATGAACATAATATATTACATGCTATAAAGGTATTTAAGTTTTGTACATTTATTCTCCGTTAGACTTGCTTTTACTGAGCTTAAAAGGCATAGGTGAAAATATTATATTATTTATCATTATTATCTGGTATTTAATATTGACAATTACTGTTTGTAAAAGCGAAATGTGACTTTCAAGTAACCGTAAGTTAAAATGTTTTACATGTAGATTATACCGCACATTAATTTAATGTATATTTGCTCTTTACTTTATGCCGAATATGATTTTCTTATCAAGTTTGCTTCCATTTTAATTTAGACTTGCTTAAATTAAAATTATTTAAAAAAGAGATATTCGTATCAAAATGATTTAAACATAAAAGCTACATGGCAATAATCTCTATATCCGGTATGTGCAATAGCAAGACATCGTATTGTCCCTGAAAGTTATCCTCTTCGGTACGAAATGCATCGTTGAAAATACACATTGTTAAACATACGAATGCTGCATTGGAATCGCTCTGTCTTCTATCCGATGACTGCAGATCAGGGATACTTCAAGGACTCGCGACTGATCAGGAGACTTCAAGGTCTCTCAACATTGGGTTTTAGAAGTTTATGGAATCATACAAGTTCATCATTTGGTTAGCAATTGTGCACTATGGCGTTTTTGTTGCGAAAATCTTCATATTCATGATCAAATGTACGGTGATACTGATAAACAATCCGTTCTTATTATTGACAAGTGAACCCCATGAGAACTACCTGCCGATTGGCCAAAAAGAAGTTTTTATTATAAATTAGACCAATCACCGACATAGTTAGATAATTTCATAACACAAAAAAATTAGGGTGAATTATTTGCAAAGCTCCATTCTGATTGGTGATTAAAGTGAAGATATCATGTAATTGACCAATCACAGGCAATGTTAGATCGGCAGGTAGTGCTCAGTGGGTTAACGCTATTCCGGACAAATGCAAATCATATTTTCTAGGGTAGGAAATTATTATGTCACTACGCTGTTTCAATTAAGGCAAATTATACAGAAATTGGGTGCCTAGCTGATCATCGTCGCCGAGAGAACAGTCTGAGAAATTTTGAAGTCATACCTGGATGAAAATAAGAAAAGAAAAATAAGGAAATAATTATCTTATAATATTATCAATGACTATTTAAAGTAATATTATTTATGATGTACATTTGTTATAAAATATCAAGATCAAATACAATTACAAGTTATTGTCGCCATATGAGCGCTACTCTTCATTCAAGCGCCAGACGACAAGTGCGTAGATTCGAATCTTGAATGTTTAAACAGATCTTTGAATATGCAAATTTATATGCATTCAATAGTGTCTATTTAATTCTAGACCATTGTAAGAAATCCATGCATTGACATAAATACATATGAGAATACAATGATATGTATTATCATAATATCATAATGAAAAACAAAACACAAATTACACACTTGAATTTCAATTATTTGGAGCCTCTTGGCTGTATCATTCTTTGAAAGCTGGACATGTTTCAACAAAATAGTTACTTAATAATGATTAAGTTAAAACAACAAAAAATATACAGTTTATCAAACAGGCAAGACATTATAAACACCTACCAACAAACAAGGAACCCCCTTAAGGTTAGCAACTGTTTTAAACTATTGCGAATTGGTAGTTCACAGCATCTTGCATCTTGAGCTTTGGCAAAAATTACATTGATAATTTCATAGCGAGTGTGTAGAAGAATTTAAACATCACAGCTATACTTTTGTAGGTCCGGTGGTTCTTGAGTTATGTTAGAGGGCTGAACAACAGCACTTTTGTAAAGCGTGCATAACTCAATTTTTCAAAATATATGATTTGTACAACTTTCACAAAACATCAAAGTGTTGGTTTTCAATAATATATTGATTTAGATAATAAAAATGAATGACCGTTATTCCAAAACGGTTGATTGCATACCACAGTTGGGATATGCATTCAAAGCAGAATTTATATCTGTGCATTATGACGCCTCATTTGTTGCCATGGTCCCAATATTGGTGTCGCAGCGTACATTTAAATGAAAGTAGCCCGGTAAGATTTGAAGGTTGCAGCAAAATCCTATTGCCTTGTATTTAGTATCCATGGAAGGAAATGTTTCCGGCTCTCATTGGATTTATTCTTCTTGTTTCGTTAATTTGGAGAAGTCAAGACATGTGATAATCAATAAAAATGTCATTATTCACATCAGTGGTCATTGTTTACTTAATCCCGTATTTAAACATAACAAGTTTCATGTTTTCTGAGACCAAGAAGGTCAACAGATATGGAAGACCAAGGGTACATATGTTGGTAACACCTCCCAAACAAAAAATTTTGAATCTAACTTTATCACTGAAAGGACAACTTGCAATTGTAGCCCATTTAGGACCTTTGTTTGTCAGATGAAATATTGAAATATTCATGTTTCAATAATATTGACATCACGCGAATAATGATCACTGATGTGAATAATGACAACTGAATACAAGGCAATAGGATTTTGCTGCAACTTTCAAATTTGGGTTACGTTCATTGAAATGTACGATGCGGCGTCAATATTGAGACCATTGCTACAAACAGTGTTTTATAATGTGCAGAAATAAATTCTGTTTCGTCTACATATCCCATACGATTAACCGTTTTTGAATAATGGTCTCTCATTAATGGGGTAATTACTTTTTTTGGTAGATGATTAGAAGAACATATGCGTGGGTAGTTTAAACTAAAATTTAAACTTAATATTATTATTAGCAAGGAAGTGCGGTGCATATTTAGGTTGTCGACTTCAATTTTTTTAGTAGTCGACTAGTTGACAGCAAATAGTCGCGATTAGTCGACAGCAAATAGTCGTGACGATTCGACAACAAATAGTCGGAGAGTTGGAGAGACAGGTATGCGGATACAAGAAACGTTGATGAGCGAAAAATAGTGTAGTGTTGAAGTTAAACTCTTTAATCACCTCTTATGCTGTTCTTAATTAGCTTCAAACATCCCACTGTTTTAATCTTGTTATCGTTATAATCTTTGAGGAGATTGTAACAAATGCTAAACTGTATAGCCTAAGCACTTGACTAAACCAAGAAAAGCCAACATTGAACATGACATCTTTCCGGCCATGGTAGGCATGCACGTTACTGTTTACATTCACGAGGGCATTAGTCCCGCCAGATTTACGCAAGCCGCCTCCTCACAGGTGTGTTATTTCATGTAATGGATTTTGATATACAATATGCTGCTCATACTCTTCTTGCTAGCAACGAGCGATTAGAAGTGACCAATGAACGTGACCTTTGCCGTCAGTAAATGCGACTAACCCGAGTGACAAGTAAGTATTCGGTCGCCGTCCTACAGTGAAGTATGAAATATACACAAGATGTCTCAGCTCTCTAGTGACTACACTATTCATGTGAAGACTACGTGAACATTACATACACCATTGCCCTATATATTATTTATTGCATAAGAGAAGTCATTAGGAAACGAATTTGGAGAAAACCTTCTGTTAATAAAATACTATGCTGAACCACCAGCCTGGGTGACTCACGCTCCAGTAATTTCAGATGATTGAGCTCAGTAATACATCAAAGAATGTCTTCTAATTCATGAAAACAAATAGATAATCAGCTTATCGGATTTAAAAGCTTAGAGGGTAGGTCTTGCTGCTCAGCGAGTGTTTGTAATTATCAGAAGGTTTTCTACAAATTCATTCTCTTATGACTATCGGAATATATAATTTAGCGGGAAAATATTAAATACAGTGTAAGTTATAAAACCGTGGGTAAAGATAAGGTTGTTACAGAGTGTAGGAATATACGTGTTGGTAGTAGACATTAACAACACTCACATTTTTGTCTGAATAATTTCAGAGTAACCATACTCTGTCATCATGCAGCTATGTGATACTTGTGAATGAATAATATATGACCTTTACTTCTTGACAATGTCCATTTTGGTCTTTTGGAAAGTGTTTCTAGAAGTAAGTGTCACAGATTTGAAAAGTTCTCGGCCTGTCTCGATAAGTTTTTTGAATATGGCAGGCACAATAGGAGAGGGCGTACTTTGAAGTGAGTAATCTTTTGTATGCGCTTCTCAGCTGACATAAGATTACTCACTTCAAAGTACGCCCTCTCCTTTTATGCCTGCCATATTTCAAAAAGGTTTATTAAGGGTAGGGCTGGTCTCTTTCTTGAGGAAATTGTGTCTCTCGCTTTTCTTGGCAACAGTTTTTCTTACATCGACGTACATCGAGTACATCGACGTTGTTAATGTCAGTATCATTAGAGAAACATTTTCCGTAAAACATCAGACTTGTTGAAAAATCCGTGAAAAATCTGTGTTGGATCACAGATTTTTCACGGATTTTTCAACCGTGGTGCTCTGATATTGCTCACAACATGTGTTTGAGGCTGTGCCGACAGTATGTTGCTCTTCAAAAAAACAAAAAACAGATGCCTCTGTGGTAGTTCCCTACGTTAAATATTTGTCAGAAAAAATCAAAAGAATGTTCGGCAACTATAACATATGCACTGTCTTCAAACCACATTAAACTCTTCGTCAAGCAGTTGTTGCGTCCAAAGATAAATCTGAGAACTATGAAAAATTTGGAGTGGTGTAATGCGTTCCCTGTAAAGATGCGACAACGTTTCAGAGAGAGACTTACAGAACGAACACTTTTGTTGAGTAGGTTAAAACTTTTCTTAAAGACTGTTGCAGTTTTTACAATTAACAATTTGAGACGAAACTTTATTGTACTGTGAATTACTTTGCAATATAAATGTTTTACATTATGCCTAACAGATAAAGCGCTATTTCATTTAGATCACGGCATTGATAGCAATAATAAAGAATAGCATCATGGAGGAACATATAAATGACAAACAACATACATCAAAAATACATTAATAAGGAGATAAATTAGTCTTAAGGTGTTCTTAAAGACTTGTATGGAATCACAGAGCCAGATGTTCATAGGGAGCGGATTCTTCAATTTTGGAGCAGCAATTGAAAACGACTTATTTGCAGGAATGTTTTTAGTATGTAACCGGACAAGTAGGAGAGAGTGGTCAGGCTCCGTCAAGACCAGGTCGTCCAAGCTCATAATGAGCAGATAATTATATTTTGAAAATGACACAGTGGGAGACAATCAGGTTCTTCCACAGAGGGTATATTTTCCTTCCTTTTTGTTATTTGATCAAATACAATTAATGTCTGATTAATGATCCTATGTATATCATCTCACATTCCTTGAAATATCAAACTGCTTGAGTCTAACATCTTCATTTCAAACGTGTGCGTTGATACTTACGAAGGTGGCACGGGTCAGAGGGGAGCACAACCTAACGGAGTGTGAGACAAATATTGAGATAAATAAAGCTGACACACAAGAGGAATAGTATATGTGCTATAAAGGAGATACCAATGCTTGACATAAGGGGGTCATTACCCCCAATATGTATGATTTTCCTTGGGAGGGGAAAACGCTTTAAACTTTCCTTTTGATGCATTATAATGTAATTATTGATCTTAACTCCCAAACTGAAATACCTAAAAGGAGATATAAACAGTATGCTTCGACTATATTTATAAATACGTATTAACGCGTGTGACCACCTCCGCCATAACAGCTGACAGTAAGTCTCAAAGTGACCTTCTACATAGCTGGTGGTCTTCCTGTATATTTGAATGCAAAGGCGGTAAACAACACAAGACTACTGTGCAGCAAAATTTTGTTCAACTTTGTGATTATAAACGTTTCCGTCGATAAATATTTTTTCCGCCGGCAAATACTTTCCAAAATGTTGTTTTTGATAGTATATTACAAACTCGGAATCCGCTGTGTAATAATGTTGCTATTCAATTGCTTAAATTAAATCAATAATAAAATTTGATGTTATTTATAGAGAGTTCTTATCCTTTTCAATGACATGAGGATTTGATCACGCTTGATGGTCTTGGTATGTCGTACACATGGGTCACGTGCGTATTTATAAATACGTATTTATAAATATAGTCGAAGCATACTGATTCATCGTGACTCATTTCTGAAGATTTTAAGATTCAGAAATACACTGCAATGTTTTAGTTAAATGGAAAACCTGGAAAAATATGGCTCTTACCTTCCCACTCCCCTTTATAAATATTATTGGTATTTAACATGTGCATCTGTTTGCTTGCGTAATCACTAAAAACATCCGTTAGTTAATTCACGATTACATTCAAGATAAGTCAATAAATATCAAATAACAATAATGTTTATGGATAAGTAAAAGCACCGTTGGCAGTAAATAAGACAACGCATTAACTATAAGTGTCTTATTTACACTCGACAGGCATTCCTAATCGAAGCAGGAGATTATTGTAACCAATGTTGGATTTGTGTTGACCTAGTAATGAATGTTCATGGATTACAGGATGATAAGCAATTACAAATCTTCTGTGTTAAAATGTAGTCCGTGTTTTAAAATCTAGACTTGAGACTAACCAAAAGAAAATGAAATTGTAAATTAAAAAATTAAAAAACCACACATAAAAACACTGTGATTTGTAATGGTAATGTAATCGATTGTTTTAACAAGATATTGAAATTTAATTCAACAACGTCTGAAGATCTTCGTTTATTGGTATGAATATGCAAAGTCGGTAGGATTTTGTTCTGAGAATGAAAAATGCTGACTCTCATGATTAAATGAATATACGGTCGGGTTTTAACATCCAATTCAGTCTTTGTAATTGAAAGGAAGTTTCCGCAACATTCAAAATACCTATGTTGATTTCTAACGTGTAGTAAAAATTATTGAATAATTATGCAAAGACGCTAGAACACAATTAAGAAGCAATGCTAATGTTTCGGGTTTAACAAATCTGAGATGCGTAGGAAAGTTTTCTAAAATGTTCCGCTCCCACTAGGAACCATTCTCTTTTATAAATGAAATCAGAAACTAAGTAAGTGTAATAGACACACACAATCTATTTTATAGAGTCAATCTTTTGACCTTATTTTCCAACAATGTAAGGGAGAATAAATAGCATTAGTTTAGATTTGTGTTAATGACTAACAAGTAGTAATGCATAAGTTATTCACTACGCTGGGTTTTGCTGTATGATAGTTTTTGAAACTGTGACATGTTTTTGTTTAGATTAGGGAATCTATTGGATTTCCTTTTACTTTATGTTCATTACAGTTTGACATTTACTTTGATGAAGTTTTTAGTCCACGCTGTTGCTTCTCTACTGCTGTATGTTATTAGATTTGTAATAGATTTGGAGATTTCTTTGGCGTTGCCTAACTGTAATAGAACTGAATAAGGGTAAGAAATGCTGGAGCCTGAAGCTGTTTACAAGCCGTATTGTTCACGATATGTCTCAACCTGTATCGTCCTTTGCCCTATTGCTAGTCTTGGTACTCACATCAAGTTGGTATTCCTTGCTCATATTTGTGATGCGATCAAGCAAAATCAGTCGGAACTCGGAAATATTGATTTTGAGATATAGCCAAACAAAGGAATTGGCTTTTGTTTCCTGTTGTTTTGGACATTCTTTAATAGATCCTATAGTTGGAACTGATTGTTTAATTTCAATGGGGTTGTCGGCAAAATGCAGCTTTGTAAATGTTTTTACTATCCTATAAGAAATTACAAATTAAATATTTCTGAGTCTCGACTGATTTTGCTTGATCGTATCACATAACGTGATCAAGCAAAATCAATCGGACATATTCAATTTTCATATTCGTATAAGATTGTAAACAGCATTTGAAGACCTGAGCGCAAGAAGACCGTAAGTCCACTTGGCCCCTCAACATGTATGAACACTAAAATCACGTATAGTTTCTTAGGGTTTCATCATGTTTAATACATGTTCCATAGTGGAAACATCATGAAAGGTTGTGAAAGATTTATTTTAGCCCCCGAACATGTATAAAACATTACCAAACTATACGAAACTATACGCAATATATTATTTATTTTATATACGCAACTTGATTGTATACATGTTAAGGGGCCAAGTGGACTTACTGTCTTCTTGCGCTCAGGTCTTCATTTGCAAAGCTTTATTTTGTAGAAAACCTCATTGCATTAGGGCTACTAGTTCAATAATTATGTGAGTAGTCAAAAAATTTCCAAAACAAAAGGAAACAAAAGGAAATTTATTTGGCTATATCTCAGAATCAATATTTCCGACTGATTTTGCTTTCATCACATATTGGTATTAGTATAAAGGCTAGGTATTCTCTTGTATAATCATTTGATCCTTGGTGTTTTAGTCTTATTATGGTAATATTTATTTATGTAACCATAATACATGATTATCCTTTTTAAACTCTTACGTTGATTTCAAACTCTCTGACTAATACATGACAAAAATATGGACATCTATAAACGTTCATTTCTTGCTGCTATGAGCTTTAAATCCATTAGGTGATTAACAAAAAAGTAAACTGTTCTACCGATATTTGAAATAGGGTCGGTAGGTCAGTAGGTGTTTTTATCTTTTATCTTTTATCTGCAGGCTAAACTTACCCTCAATCTGAAAAAAAAGTTTTTGCAAACATATTTTTTTTTAAAGTTCAGCCAAATTTAATCAATTTTGGCCTCAAAAAATCGGTTGAATATACACGATTTTAGGAAAAATCCTAGATGCAAAACTGAATTTTTTTAGCATATCAAGGTTTTTTTTTCAAACCTGATGTTTTGGCATATTTGTAATGTTTACACATGTCCCAACTTGACAACAGAGCAAGCGTGAATTAACATATGTGACGAGAGCGAACCGTGGTTTGGATTCCAGAGGGAGTGTGTTTGTAAGAGGCACAGCCATCAGAAAATGACTTACTGAGATCGCGCGCCAAATAAACTTACTGCAGTATTTATTTTTCCTCGTCTTAAAAAAATTAAGCATAGGTGGGAATACATGTGTCAGTTTTCTCGAGCCCCAAACCGTCATTAAGTAAATATGTTGACAGTTGACAAGCTACTTCTACTAGCTTTAAAGAGAACCCAAGTATGGACACAGTATAGACGATTGAATGATTTTAAACTATTATATACCTCATACCTAATCTATATAGAACATTAGAAAATACTGTAAGGCCATAAATATACGCACTTGTGCATAGGCAGACAAACATGATTAAGTTAATATGTTCTTTTCATTCTGGATTATTAACATTTGGAACATTTCACATGCATGCTGGTTGTCTCAATGCCTTCTCGGGTCATATAGTAATTTAAATCGTGAAACCGTAGAACGATCTGCCTGTCATCATTGACATTGAATAAAATTGAATCCCATCACATCAATATCATAGCTACACCCTTTTTTGAAATACTGGTTACCAGCAACTTAAAATGTATGTACTTTTTATACAACTGTATCACTGCGGCAAGATTATTATGCAGCACCGGGTATAACATTACAAAATTAACACTTATTGGTACTCAGAATAATAACATATGTGTTCATAGTATTTTCATTGTTTATTTTTAACGCCTCTCACCTCACCTGAATTTTCTTCGTGTTTCTATAGTTTGTAAATATGATACCAGGCATCGCCCGGTAAAATGAAAACATTGCTGTTGACCATCATGATCAAGTATCTTATGTTTATTTTAAACCTTTGTGTTTATTGTTTTTTACTATTCTTTATTTGTTATGGCTGATATTGTTCATCCTAGATTACGGCATTGAGTGTTTTTTGGCGTCGCATGTTGATATGACAGGGCGTTAATAATTATTTCGATTAGTAAAACAATAATAAGAAAGAATCTTCCCAATGTTTTTATAAGCATTTGCCATATTTATCTATATTCATTTTGAAACCACTCTCCCATACTTCCATTTTGCAATTTCATTGATAAACTCCTCTTTACTTTGTTGTTACACAAGTCTGTGGCTGAGCGTGTGTTGGGGTGTCGCTACGACATTGACATAACATAGAAGTTGCTACATCACTAAAGCAACACTTAGTAACAGATAATTGTCTTTAAATCGAAACTAGATGTCGCGTTGATAGAGAGTATACTACAAGGTGTCCCAGAATGATTTATACCGGTTTTGGAAAAAATAATAAAAATATTTAGTCAACAGTGTATTCAATTTTAATAAGTGTGATACAATACTAGACATGTCTCCTACTTATTCTGTGACTTTCATATAAATAACTTGATTTGTTTTGGCGTGACATTGATGTTACTGAAAATATATGAAAACGGTATGTGTAATTTAGAGTGCAAAGGCATATCATAACACATGGATCCTTTATCACCATCGTCCTGCCGTACTGTGCAATATATTGAAGAAATCCTATATTCTTTTATAGGAAATACATCAAATTTGGCACAGATGTAGAGCTTACAACGTTAAATAATTCCTGATATGGGAGTAAGTGAAACATTTCAATATGACTTCAGAAGGTTGAAAAACATACTTTTTATGCGATTTTGATCACAATTTTTACCCCAAAATGTCATTATTATAGTGGATATAACTTCCTCAAGGATCAATTTTTCTCCGTTACGTAGCTATGGGTTTGCTAATATACTGAGGACATACTTTTATGACAAATCTATCTCTGCCGGCATTTCAATTGTTGAAACTCACACACCGCAATAATTGTCTTCAAAACCGCCGCCAAATAAAGAATCGTACAAGGTCACTCAAGCGTAGCCAATCCTTTATTCCATACAAGGATTGCTTCGTAACATCATAAATAATCGATAGATATCGACTTTTTAGTAGAAATACAGAACGCAACAAATATACCTGCATAACACTTTCCAAATAACTTTGTGCTGAAATTTTACAGGTTTTCAAAAATAGGTTGTTTTTACGCAATATCCTGCAACGTCCAATTTCTCAAATCTAAAATTTCTACAAAAGCTACCTATATGTAGATTTTAGAGATTAAAACAATACTACCAATAGTAATGTTCTTCATACAAATTCAACTTTTCCGGTATAAATCATTCTGGGACACCCTGTAGTATAATATATTATATTAAGATTTGATTTACTAACTTTTCCGGCCTTGCTAGATCATAAGCGAGGATAATAGAAATCAGGATGTGACAATTGCTCATTAGCATGCTTTCTCGAGCCCCAATACGTCATTAAATAAATAAATAAATAAATAAATAAATAAATAAATAAATAAATAAATAAATAAATAAATAAATAAATAAATAAATAAATAAATAAATAAATAAATAAATAAATAAATAAATAAATAAATAATACAAAAAGAAATATAAATCAGTTTCTACACGCAACGATCAGAGCAGCATCAAATTACAACGTCTTAGACAGCTCGACCACCCAACCATTACATCCTACTCGGTATCAAAGACAAATATATTTACCTCTGCCGTTACGCAATATTGGCACATACCCCGGGCACATGCCTGTGGGTAAGGATCCTACGTAATAAGTACGTAAGATGCATACAGTCTATACCTGAAGTCATACTTACCAAATAAATATATAGAGTTCATTGACATGTAATAAATCCTTTGCAAACATTGATTGTACAGTGATTCAATCACTGTACAATCAACGTATACAAAGAAGTATTACTAGGCGTAGCCATTAGATAAAAGGCGGCAATTAAGAACAGTCGTTACTTGTAAATTGCGGCGTTGGACTCTACCTGAGAATTTACCCTCATTCCATGGTCCCCAAGTTTCGCTCGTCATACATAAATGAACAAACACAATGGCGGTGTTAGTCTGTTATGCAAATGAGAAATAAGGGAGCACCAGGGCTTTGTTTCGTGGTTGCTCACACCCACTCTACACTAAGTTGAGTTTGCTGCAATAACAAGGTCCTCTCGATGACATTGATTTGAGAAAAAAAGAATTATGTTGATCATCCGACATATTACATTATTCCATTGTAAGCAACTCATATAGTTGTCTCATATCATTGCAAAATGTTTTTTCTACTAAAAGTGTTGATCTAGAAGAGTGGAAATTTCGTCTATGTTTGACCGACTTTTAAGGAGTCAAACACTAAACAATGAGATACATGCACTGCATTATAGTCACACCGATATAGAAGTATTACTCTATGCTTATTTTGTAAGACGAGTGGTATCAATATCAGGTATCGGCCATCATTTAAAAATAATACGGTGCCGGATATATTGAAACAATCAATGCAGCGCCCATAGGACATCCTTGATATGAAAGGCTTATTTTCTACCCTACAGGCTGTATCAAAATGATTGATACCCATCAATTTTGATGTTTATTGAAAATCCTGCCTATTTCAATTGCAACATTGGATACTCTTAAAATATTCTTAATGTATAGTTTATGACTGGTTATTGAGCTACAAATTATACAACACATTTACCACAATCAAAACGTGGAAGAACTACAACTGTGTCACTGCGACAAGATTATTCTGCAGCACCGGGTATAACATTACAAAATTATGCGCATAAAGCGCATCTGTTGATTGTACCATATTGCGATCAGGAATAATTCTGTAATACAAACAATTAACACTTATTGGTACTCAGAAAAACAACATAGTTATGTGTTCATAGTATTTTAACGCCTCTCATCTCTTCACCTCAATTTTCTTTCGTGTTGAAAAATTATTATTATTTCTTTTAGTTTGCATAGCCTGGTAAAAACAATATTACTCTTGACCATCACGAACGATATAAATAGTCTTGTGTTTATCTTAAAATTTTTGTTCGTTGTTTTTTATTATTCATTATTTGTTATATCTGATCAAGTTCCTCCTAGATTACGCCATTGAGTGTTTTGTGGCGTCGCATATTCATACGACAGGGCGTTATTAATAATTTCGATCATTAGAACAATTATATTTATAAGAAAATATCTTCAAAACGTTTTTATAAGCATTTGCTATGTTTATCTATATTCATTTTGAAACCACTCTCCTATACTTCCATTTTGCAATTTCATTGATAAAGTCCTCTTTACTTTGTTGTCACATAAGTCTGTGGTTGTAACGTATGTTGGTGTGTCGCCATGATATAACGTAATTAAAACAATACTAAACATAAGATAATTTTCTTTACATTAAAACTTTATGCCGTGTGGTCAATGAGAAGTATTCTATTGCGACTTGATTTATTAAATTTTCCCAGCTTTCCCAGTGACGGAGGAGAGTGTTATGGATGTAATTTAAAATGGGTGAACTAAAAAAAAGTTGTTTAAAAATAAAATAGCCTTTAGACAACATAAAATGGTTGGCTAGAAGCAACAAGATGTGTTAAAGCGCTATAAGTCAAATTAGGGCTGCTACAGATGCTGGTAGTATAGACAGGGAAAGCAAGCCTGAGCTTGGTATAATCAGGACCCTGACAGCAAGTTCAGAAGTATGTTACTGCGTGTAAGCGGACATTGACCCTGTCATCTCGTATCCAGGAACTACCGGGCGCGACGGCGCACTTGAATGCACCCTATACACGATATGCTGGCGACACGTTCGTTAGCACCCCGGCGACCCCCCGCGTTGCCGTTAGCACCCGTTAGCACCCCATGGCAGCTCCCATACGTGTGTCAATTTGTGATTCGCGGGATTCTACTTTACAGGCTCTGTAGCGTGTAAATTTGGCTGGTCCGATTTTTACAGTCGGGGACCTGGTATAATCATAGGTATTGGAGGAGAGTTCTTTAATAGAGTGAATACATTAAATTGGCTGTTCCGGTTGTAATCTATGCCCCCTATGAAGATATGACCTTAATCTACCACACAGTAATTGGGAAATACAAAATAAGGTTACATGAATGACCCAGGCCAAAATCTCACTGTTTATTATACAGGGTGTATCAAAATTAAATATACAGTTTGCAAACTGTCACTAGATTTAAAAGTATGAGGTATTTGGTCAAAATAATGTAGTTGACAGTTGAAGCCACATCTTGTCCAACAACAACTGCAAAATGACAGACGTGTGACCATTTATATTAGGAACTCCTCAACACGTATACACTAAAGCTACGTAGTTTCTTAGGGTTTTATAATGTTTAATACATGTTCCAGAGTGAAAACATCATGAAAGGTTGTGAAAGATTCGTTTTGGCCCCTGAACACGTGTAAAACATTACCAAACTAAACGAAACAATACGCAACTTGAGTGTATACATGTTGAGGGGCCAAGTGGACTTACGGTCTTCTTGCGCTCAGGTCTTCAATTAAAATAACATGAAATCCTCTACTCTTTAGACCTTATATCTAATTTGTCACCATTCTAAAATAATCTGCACTATTTATGACATAGTACAGTATTTCTAAAAATAGCTCATTACCTCAACACGAACCAATCAGAATCATTCACTTGTGTACATGGATACTGTAATAGCGAAACCACGTCATTCTGTGGAACTCATGATCATTCTAGTGGTTCACATTATGTAGGCTATGATTGTTTGCTAACATTTTCCATTGGCTTTCTAGAACATTCCATGTACAAACAAATTGACATAAATATCAAAACAAGTGAAAACTAATGTCTGATGACAAAATACATAATACACAAAAATAGCTTTTAATGAATATTGTGAAATATTTTGGGTGCATATAAGAGTGACTCCATTTGAATCCTGGGAGATCAAGGCTATGTCTTCCAATAAAGGTGTATGGATTTCAACTGGAATAAGCCAGCCAGCAAGCAGCCCTGGATGGCCTTTATTTAAACCTCAAGTTACAGAGTTTGATTCTCGTCAATTCATTTGTATATAAATTCATAATTCATCATAAATGAATAATTAATAATATCAAAATCGTGGTCACTATACCAATCAAAGATACCGTTTGCATTTAAACCGGACACATCAATTGAACCATAAGAATTCTCCAATAATTGTACATGCTAATGAATATTTAACAGCTATGATTATATAAATATTCCACAGCGTTTATCACCTGATCTCAATTTTGACATTAAGAAAGGGTTTAGTATGCTTTTGATTTCCACAATATCAACATCAGCTGTGTAGATACCCAAGAAAGTACTTACAATAGTTTGAATTTCAACCTTTGAATAGAAGTGTAAGTAACGCGACCTTCAATTCTATGTCGAGAAGCGCTGTTTTTGTAGAAATTTTGTATTTTGTGAGAGTAAACTTTACAATATGTTTTTATTTGTCAAAGGTGTGAAATTTCACCTGTGAAATTTCATCTTTTTTGGAGTGGTCCATTAGGTCACTCCAAAAGGAGTGGATTTCATTCTTTTACACAGAGCGAGACGCTTTCAAATAAATGAAGATCATGAACTTGTTGTGAAGGACAAGGTACACTCAGGACGTTACCGCTCTATTGCGTAGTATAATACGTAATAAGGGGTGGACACAATATACCCCATATTGTAATCAACAAAATTCTAAGTAAAATCTGTGTATTTCTTTGGCCAAATGAAAAATGTCACTTCTCATTTTCCCCTAAAAATCTCAGATAAAACTACAATGCTGGCAAAGATATTCTTTTGTTAAGATGTGTTTCATTTGGCTGAGAAAATGAAGTTTGAAGTGAATGATTGTATCAGCTTCCTCTTAAAGCAGGTGTACGGTTAAAACAAACAAACAAACATAAACAATTCAATTTCAAGAACATACTTAATCAAACAATATCCAAAGGCCTAATAATGAATCAGAAGTATAGATTTCCCACAATTTTTATAAATTTCTACCAATGTTTTGGAACATATTTTGATGCATCAATATTTTTACCTTCAACTGAAGCTTGGCTAGGACATTAATGGTATAATAGCACTCTCTCTCTCTCTTTCAAATAAGTAGAGCGAATGAGTACATGCATAGGTTGTCTTTTGGATCAGTACTCAATAGATTTTTATATGGATCTGTGATGTCATAGTGCAGTTATGTCCACGGCAAATTCACCGTGACCTTTCCAGCCATAAACCCGCTCAGTGAAGATTAAACCGAGATATGCAGTACTAAACCATTATAATAATCGATTGTCCAAAGCAAATTTATTACCACGTGATAATATTAATCCAATGAGCGATCGAATTGTCCGCTACGGTCGATTAATCCAATCGATATTGACGCTATTGACATGTACGAGCGGAGCTCCACTGACCGAGTGTTGGGGTATTTGTCACTGGTTTGCTGTCATTTACTCATCAAGGCGGTCCCCCGTTATTATAAGGACTATGCTAATGATTTAAAAATTGACATGTAATAAACCATACTTTATTGACATAAAGTACTAAATTTGTACCTATTACGGTTCCGTGACACCCCTCTTCCAAATGCGACCAAGCCAGGGTGGCCCGGAGAAGCAAAATGTGCATTGGAATAACTATTTGGCTAGATGATAGGATTTCTTTCTCATACAAATGTATGGTCCCCCGTTATTAAAGCTTGTACCGGGTTGAAAATTCAGATATTTTGAGAAGAATAAGTAATTGAAACATAGAGCAAGTACTATATAAAATCATAGCTTTTATACTTTTTGATATTCATTGAACTAGTTCATCTCCTATATCTACAACACAGCGCTACCAGTAGGGATCGATTGCCTATTATAGTACCCTGTGTTGTGTGCATACATTTAGGCAACAATAACTGCATGATGTCATTGCGACCTTTCAGGTTCCAATGACATCGTCACTCATTTGTTAAAATACAAGTAAATTTAGCTTCATCATAAATAAAATGACAATTCTTGATTTTGGTGAAAATTATAGGAAATTTATAAACTTCTAATTCATTATTAGGCCTTTGGATATGGTTGGATTAGGGTATGGTCTTGAAATGGCTTGAATATTTTTTTACCGTTCAACCCTTTGAAGTTACATGTATACATGTAGACTTCAAAAAGGCCTTTGATTCCATCAACAGAAAGGTTATATTGCGCCGACACCTTCAACAGTACGGAAATGGTACATAGCTGCTACAAATCCAATCCGACTACAGTTCATAAATGTGACCCGTTACCGCAAAAGGTACCCTAAGTCGGGTGCTACATATGTCTGATTTTGCTAGTGCCAAATGCATTCTAAACCAATCATTAATCCTATTGTTGAAGAGGATATAAATAAGCTTGTACCTGCATATAGAACTGTTTGTTATTATACTGCTCCAGTCTTTATTTGCTATGGCTAATCCCTGTTCAAGTGATGGGTTACAAAAGCATTGTATTGTATTTGTATAGGTATGTAATACCCACCCACTAACAATGAGAGGACATTCTGATCCTCGTTGACTTGGAGATGATTTGATATGACCGCCACTTCAGATTGTCATTATTGTTTGATATTTTTCTGCCAACAATGTGGAAAAAGAGACACAAGTAGGAGCCGACATAAGGTACCTTTCGCTGTAACGGGTCACAAATGACGTACGCACCGCACAGTGTCATCGCCCCGATATCTTCATGGCAGAAATCGCCATGGTAGGTTGAATCCACCGCCACGCATGGCCATTTTGTTCCGACCTGTTTAATAGTTTTGAGACGCATAATGGGCCGAAGGACATCTGACTAAAGCTACTGACAATAGCCCGGTGACTGACCTCGAGCATAGATTATCAAAAATCTATGGTGTGAGATAGCATGGTACGCCATAGGTCACTGCTTTTAGACTACCTCCACGATTGACCTATACATTGCGCTATATATAATTCGGCACATATAAAATCTCAAGACGCTAGCTAACGATTATCATATCTGTTCAACATGTATATTCAAGTGCAAGGAACCACATCTGGCTTCTTTATACGAAATCATTTACGGGAGATATTCATCATTTTCTACCCCGGTATTCAAAGATTTTCGCCTGAATATCAACATCGTGCATAGCACATTAACGTGTATCGATCCCGTGTATTTATTTTAGTATCTCTGCTGTACCAAGTAATTATTAGCCAGGCGATGTCGGTGTGCACCGTTTACGTTCACAAAAATAATGATCTTGTGAGTACTATACGGCTTCAGGCAAAATGGGTAACTGTATATTACATGCCCAGAGATCAGTTAATGCAAATGATTGAACGATTGCTGAATGACTAGTCGGGTTTCTGAAAAATAGAAGTTTTGGTGCATTTGTTGGAAAAAGCGGTAATTCTGACTTTTGGTCGATTTTGGTATATATTAAATTTTGAATTCATATGACCATTATTTTAATGTTGGTACCTTAAAAATAACAAACAGCGCCATGGTCCCCGATTGATTTTATTCGTATTTTTCTACTGGGGGTTTCCTAGGGCCCCAGCCTAATTATCGCATTAACGCATCGGCAAAAAGAGTCAAAAATATTTAGCGTTCGCAAAAAAAAAAAATCGTGCGAAAATGTTGGGGATTATGCACACTTAAGTGTTGTGTACTCAATCGTTATGTCAAATTTCATATGATCAACAAACAAGCACTTACGGTTTTAACATGAAGTAGTAACATAGCTATCAAGATGCTGCGTGGGTGGTTACTGGTTAAAGACCACGAGACTTACATCATGCGCTTCAACGGAAAAAGTTGAAGTTTTGAAATATTTTCTCAAAATATCAAGAGCTATCTTAAGAACTACTGAACCAAGACTAGGCTTGTTTGGACTCATTTTAATGCATTTTTCATGCTGATTCCAAATATGGTCATGACAATTTACATTTCTGAAATTTTTGAATTTAAAAATTTTTTGGAAACATGTCGTCTGCATTCGCCACCCGCAGGAAGAGAGTTAAGAAATACCAAGAAGCTTGAGTTGTAGATATATGGTAAGAGTTTTCTTTGATTTTTGTTTTCAATTTTATACTCATAAGTGGTTACTTCAATTTACAACAAACTTTATAGTGCAAGCAAATGTAGAGGTGTTAACAGAAATATCTACAAAGTTCAAAGATTAGAATTGATACATTTAGGTTTTTATGTTAAGGGATATTAGTATCCAATGAACTTAATATCAATCATATTAAACAACCATTTGTGTATTGTATAATTTGCACGAAACACAATTTTATTCTTTCTTATGAAACTATAAACAGGTTTCATGCTACATAAATAGCATAAAGTTACATCAACACAGGAGTCAATGGGCGCAATGCATGTTTCAAAATCAATGTTTCAAGATCCATTTCTTCTGGTTGACCTGAGCGCAATAAGACCGTAAGTCCACTTGTCCCTTCAACATGTATGTATACACTAAAGTTACGTATAGTTTCTTAGGGTTTATAATTTGTTTAAAACATGTTCCAGGGTGAAAAAACATAATGAAAGGTTATGATCGATATGTATTGGCCCCTGAACATGTATAAAACATTACCAAACTATACGAAACTATACGCAACTTTACTGTATACATGTTGAGGGGCCCAGTGGACTTACGGTCTTCTTGCACTCGTTATAAACAACTAGAGATATTTAACTAGAAAAAAAGTCGCATCTTTTGATTCAAAATACGCTCATACAAGGGAGGGGGGTGAGTGGGGTGAGTGTTTGGGTGTATGAGGTGGTAGTGGTGTTTGGGTGTATGAGCGTGGGGGGGGGGGGGGTGGTCGAGGTGGTGTGGAGTTACGCACCCACTCAAAGGAGTTATACACGTTATGACACTGGGTGAGTCCGACGCCTGCAACAGCACACTCAACCAACCATTGACTGTTCAGTTTTTAAGTTATTTTTCTTTTCTATTTTAAAGTTTAAGTCCTGCCAATGTGATGTGAGAGGTGAATTGGTGTGGATAAAGCAATGCACGTAAATATTACATTAGGTTTCAGCATTAAAGTTGTCACCCCCGAGTTACACTGGACACATACCATTCACTTTCACATGATGCTGATGGATATGAATACAGTGAAACAAATACATAATAAAGCAATTCGGCTTAGATTCACCAATATATTGAACAGGACAGCTGTTTTGTCAAACTACTATAATAGGTTCTAACATTATAAAGGTGACATCCTGGAAAACAGTAAACAAAAGTAGATTAATAATTAAAAATCAACCCACCCACCTCTGGTCAACACTGCTCACCTCTGATAATATGCTTGAGGTGACAAGGCAGCTGAAATAAATTATATACATGATACAATGTTACCCTTTTCCATTTATGTAATATTCATGTGCTATTTTGGTGCTACCAGAACAAATCTTCCGCCTTGGTGGATACCCTACCCTAAGCTAGGATAGTTTAGATATCCTTGCAAAAAACTTTGGTCTATAACAACAAAGTTGACATATTTTGTGTTTATCATAATCAAAATGATAATCAAGATTTTATTTTACTACTTAATGGAGTATTTTGTGATCCTAGCATCCTCTATTTATGTCATTTTCATTAGATATCCACGAAAAAAACCTATTCCCAAAATGTCAGTTGATTCCGATTTTGCGTTCTTGAGTTATGCATGATTACGTGTATTACACTGCTCCATAGACAATGTGTTGTAATTTCGTTCTGGTGCACCAGAACGAAATTCAAATTTCACGATATCTTTGCTAAACGAATTAATCTGCAAGAAATATTTTGTACATAAACATTATGTAGCCAGAGGTTTCCAGTGATATAAAAATCTCAACTTTTTTTGAGAAAAGTGGGGGATGAGGCTGTGGATCACGAAATGCCCTTTTAATATACGGTATTATGCAGATTAAGGTCAATTAAAATTGTCTTTACAGTAGAAAATAACGTTCATCATTGCCACAAAACTATGTACTCTATTGCTTGTTTGCGACTCTGTTTACGACACAGTTTGCGACAAATGACAAATAGTAGAGTGCTGAGTATGAACGGACCGTAAATTACTCCACTTGTCACCAGACCATCCTCCAAATGGCTTCAAAGGAACTACTTCATAAACTCATAATTTCTGATGCATTTTTGGGCTTCTGTCTTCATAGACATATTTTGAATCGGATTTGAAGTTTTTGTGTCTGTTTGATTTATAAGATTTGTTCCTTATAAAGAAATGTTTCAATATGTATGTACAGGGTGTCCCAAAAAAAAGAGGCCCCACATTGGGACCTCTTTTTCTCCTATTTCTGAAATATTGATTAAATATATTTTGGTATGTAAAGAAACCTTTAATCGTTAGCTTTAATAAACCAAAACAAATATTTTAATCGGCTCACAACTTTGAAGATCTGCCCTTTTGAATAAAAGTACCCGTTTTTCACTCTGTCCACGGATATCAAACAGAGTGGTTGGGATGGCTCACGCTGTGGAGTGGCCTGCACGTTCACCAGACCTCACACCACTTGATTTTTCCTTTGTGGCAAAATCCAAGATCTTCGCAAACGTATTACTGAATGTATACGCAAGTATCCGGCGCACAAGTATGGTACGCAACGCAATTGATGCAATGAGGACCAGGGCTGAAACCTGTATTCGCCAAGGAGGCAACCAGGTAGAGGGCAGAGCAGCACAGTAAACTCATTTCAGAAGAACCAAAGACAAACCAAACAGCCTTTAGGGCTACCTTTTATCCTAAAAAGAGAAATAACTTATGTTGTAAATAAAAAAAAAAAAGCAAGAAACAACAAAGTAAGAAAGTAAGAAACATAATAAAACAAAAAGGCATAAAAAATAAGTAATTGCAAGTAAAGCAAAAGAAGTCCCATTCGGCATCCATTTTACCCACAAATTAATGACACTATTAACAAAATCCATTGCCCATAAACCCACCAGTAAAGCCCATTCCATAAATAAAGTTATTTTATAAAGATATCATCGAGGAATGTTTGATATTCATGCATGGTATGTGTACTCCTTTTCAATCTTTGAAGTAGCCGTGGACAGAGTGAAAACGGGTACATTTCTTTAAAAGAGCATATCTTCAAAAGTTGTGAGCCGATTGAAATAATTGTTTTGGTTTATTAAAGCTAATAACTTAAGGTTTCTTTACATACCAAAATATATTTAATCAACATTTCAGAAGTAGGAGAAAAAGAGGGCGCAATGTGGGGCCTCTTTTTTTTGGGACACCCTGTATGATTCATCTGTGCATATATACAACATGTCTACCTGAAGAACAAGAAACAAAAATGATGTACCAGACAGTATAAAAGGTGAAAAAGAACACACACTCTCATCATTTAAGTTTTAAATTTCAAAACGTACCTATACAACCTATAACTGCCACAACTCCTCACTACGGGTCATTACTAATAGCTTCTATATCATCACTTCATTTCGTGATCCACAGCATTATCCCCCACCTTTTACAAAAAAGTTGAGATTTTTATACCACTGGAAGCCTTTGGCTACATAATGTTTATGTATAAAAATTTCTTGCAGATTGGTTCGTTTAGAAAAAATATCAGGAAATTTGAATGACGTTCTGGTACACCAGAACGATATTACAACACATTGTCTATGGAGCAGTGCAATACACATAATCATGCATATCTCGCAAACGCAAAATCAGAATCAACTGAAATTTTGGGAATAAGCTTTTGTCGCAAATATCTACTGACAAATGTCATAAAAATAGTATGCTAGGATCACAAAATACTCCTTTAATATAAAGTCACGACGTTGAATACCTTGGCACAATAAAATGTCACAACATGACCGATGGTTGCAATTTGTTGAAGTTAAATAGTAATAGCTTGGATGATGATGATGGATTTAGTTCAAAGGCATTGAAAGGAAACCCTTTACAATATTTCTTAAACTTCGTGATGTGGGATTACGCATCCACTCATCCACGCTGGACGTTCCGACGTTTGCAACTGACTTTGTAATTATGAAATTATAATTTATAATTATAATATTTTAACTCTTGCCGACGCCTTGAATTGGGTTTATTTATGTACAAGTACACTAATAATGAATTACCGGGTGTATTTGATGATTTCTTTGTACTACGTTCCAATATTCATAATTACCAAACGAGAAACGCTAGTAAATTCAACTTAATGAAGAACAATAAAACATTTACTGACCATGCCATTCGTACTGCTTGTCCAATATTATGGAATTCATTGCCAAACTCAATAAAAACAGCCAATTCAGGGAAACATTTCCGAAAAATATATAAACGTGACTTGATCTCAAAATATGATTAATTCTTGAGCATTGTGTTTCTTGTTTGTATTGTTTGTTTGTTTTTATTTAGTTTGATGGTAACATTTCTTTGTTAATGCGCCTGTCACACTACACCGAATAGGTCTTCCGTACAAGAAACGGATGGTATTTTAGTAAATCCGTTGTTGTTCGTCAATGATCGTTTTATGTTCTTTTTATGTCCTGCTATCATCCGCCAAATGCGTTTCGTGTTAGGTGATGTTCGTTGTCCGTCGGCAAGTTTTGTGCATGCACAAAACTTGAAACGGAGTGTACCGAATACACATGTTCGGTATTTATCCGATGTGTGTTCGTATGGTGCTGCATATTGCCGGAGTTTGTTCGCTCTCCTTTCGTTCATGTTCGTTCTTTGTTCGTTGCACTCGGCCCGTGTTCGTTGCAAATACGTTCCTGTGAGGCCTTCACCACCGGATAGCATATTTTTGCATTCGGTGATGTACGTTTACCCAGACCGTCTTAGTGTCACACTACACCGGATCGGTCTTCCGTATAAGAAACGGATGGTATTTTAGCAAATCCGTTAGTGTTCGTCAATGTTCGTTTTATGTTCTTCATATGTCCTGCTATTATCCGCCAAATGCGTTTCGTGTTAGGTGATGTTTGTTTAGTCCGTCGACAATACGTAGTGTGCCGAATACACATGTTCGGAAGTTGTCCGATGTGTGTTCGTACTGTTCTGTATACCCTGGGTTTGTTCGTTATTCTTTCGTTTATATACCGCAGGTGTTTGCAAGGTTTCGCAGGCGCTTGTGCCGGATGTAGGCCTATGGCGAACATGTGCATCGATCATGGGGGGACTTTCTGAAGGGTGTGTGACGCAATATCATATTTCCCCAGTACTTTAGTGACTGACAAGTAGAAAAAGGGGGGAAAGGAGAGCAAAAAGAAAAGAAAGTGAGAAAAAGTGAAGAGAGAAGAGAAGAGAAAAAGTTAAATTGCAAGTAATTTAGTAGGCCTATGCATGTAAGTAGTATTGAGGGAGGGGCACTTTCTGAAGGGTAGAGGACGCAATATCAAATTCCTACAAATTTTAGTGATTGACAAGAAAGAAAAAAGAAGAGAAAATATGGAAAAGGTTAAATTGTACGTTATTGAGTAGGCCCAGGATAGTAGTAAGCCTAAGTATAGGCCTGTGATTATTATAGGCAGTGCTTAAATAAGGTTCCTTGGCCCAAAAGCCTGTGAAAATTACTGCCGGCCCGTCGATATGTAGATTGTAGGGCCCGTGACATTTTGTCACCAAAGTCAGTATTTAAGACGGACTTAGGTCTATTACTGACTTTAACATATCAATCCATGAATGCTTTACCTGAAATTACGAGTCTGAAGTCTTATATCTAAGTGTCAGTGGATCAGTGTAACATTTTAAATTTTGCAAATTCAGTTCGGGCCTTCTTTGTTTTTTTGTTTAAGGCAATAATAGTGTAAAAATGATGCACCAAAAACAATTTTCCAAATTTTCCATTTTTAAAACTAAATTTTTACACAATAGGCCTAGGCCTAATAATGTAAATAGGCCCTACAGTCCCCATGCAAATGGCTTCAATTGGACCTTCATTTTGAAAAATGGTCAATTCTTCCTTTTTGCTTCTGTTATGGACATCCATGTGTTATTTTTAAAACAATTGTTTATATTATACAATAATGGTCAAAACTTTTCAATGGCTTCAATTAGGCTTTCGTTTCACCAATTTGCGGCTGTTTCAAACTAAAATAGTACCCAATAATAGTGCTAAAATTGATCCAAAAAATGACAAATGGCTTCAATTGGGCCGTCATTGTCCAAAGGTTTCTCACCTCTATTGCCCCCGGACGCTGGTTGCCCTGATATATCAGATTTGTAGCCCTTTTGTACTTATTAGCCAATATTTGACCATTTCCGTCAAAGTTTCCCCCCTTAAAAGTTGTCTTTCCCCACTTTGTTCACCCTCTGAAAAAGTGCTTGCTACGTCACTGCCTCTAAGGGGTCAAAAACCCTCTCAAACACCCTCTCCTCCCCACTTTTCTGATAGGGTGGACGTCCCTGTTGGTGCCACATGCGACGGATTCACCGGTCATTTGTCGGACGTTGAACGATTGAATATAAAACGCCTGCAGGATTATTAGCGGCCACAACGCATAGAGAGACGAACGGGAATCGGACCCCAAATCCGGTCATTTGTCGGACGTTGACCCCAAATCCGGCCATTTGTCGGACGTTGAACGATCGAATATAAGACGCCTGCAGGATTATTAGCGGCCACAACGCATAGAGAAACGAACGGGAATCGGACCCCCAAATCCGGTCATTTGTCGGACATTGAACGATCGGATATAAGACGCCTGCAAGATTATTAGCGGCCACAACGCATAGAGAGACGAACGGGAATCGGACCCAAAATCCCACCGAATCTTCTGCCGGACTGGTGATTTTTCCACCGAATAAAATATTTTTGTATTCGGTGATGTACGTTGATCCAGTCCGTCGTAGTGTGACAGACCTATAAAGGGGTTGACTCCCTCTGGCCTTACTGGCCTTCTGGTCATTCCCGCCATAATTCGTTATTGTTTGATATTGTCTTTGTTTATTTGTTTTTTAAATTTATACTTATATTTATATTTGATTATTATGTGACTTATTATGGGAAATAAATCTTGTATCTTGTGTCTTATTACAACAACCAACCACTGTCCAATCTTTATTAATCTATTAATTTAAAGCAGTTTTTCTTTTAAACATCACACTATCACTGTACCTTCAATGTTTCTAGTTTTAAGTTTTGGTCTTGCCAATGTGTTGTTCGAGGTGTCGTGATATTGAAAGCAATGTACGTAAATATTACATTACGTTTCAGCATTAAGTTGTCACCCCGAGTCATGTTGGACACATTCCATTCACTGTTAATGAGGTTTACGTATGTAGATATATATACACGCAAATCAATACAGCTTAGATTAACCAAAATATTGAACAGGACACCTGGTTTGTCAAACTACTGTAATAGGCTCTAAGGTGACATTCTAGTGGGAGAACAGAAAAAGAGTAGATTAATAATTAAAAATCAACCCGTCCATCCCTGGTCATCAATGGCCCACCTCTAACAATATACTTGAGGTGACACTGGAGCTGAAATAATTTATAAACATGATACAATGTTTTATTTTTTTCCTTTCCTTTTATTTAATACCAGAACAAATCTGCCATCAAATCTTACTGGATATATTTCACGAAGCTAGTAGAATTTATATAGATCGTTGTAAAAAGGTTTGTTAGATAACAATAGCTGCTGCTGACCCAGCAAACACACAAATGTTTTAAAAACGTTTTAAACAAGTTATATGTTGGGTTTTGGTTTAGGTAAAAACGTTTCAATAACATAATGTCGGTTTATATAAAGTTCATGAAAATGTTTAAAAAAGTTTTGCATGAAAACACACTATAACAATATTTTAAAAATGTTTTCAAAATGATATTGCAAAAAAAACAAAACAAAAATGAAAACATTTTTTGCCAAATACTTTGTCAACAATTAAATAACACTATGTTTAAAAATTTGCAAATAATCAAAAATAATGTTTTTGAATGTTATTAAAACGTTTTATACCCTTTATATAACCAGACATTTAAAAGTTTTCTGACAACCTTTTATAACCTTTCGCGAATGATATCGAAAACGTTTTGTGTTTGTTGGGAGACGCGTCACAACATTGAACAGGTATGAATATTACTGTGATGCTAAATCCTAAAATGGTCTAATATTTCAATCTCAGTTACTCGCTTTGGTTAACATTAATCTTATGACCCATTAAATCAAAACGTGGCAGTTGTCTTTAAAGTGTAAATTAAGTAAAGGCATAAGCATTTTATTGTATGGGGCACATTGCACAGTCCTCCAGTTCAGTGGTAATGGCCATTCACACACTCATAGAAATTGTTCGTTGGCATTACTCAGTAAGTTGATGTAAGTCGTTGCGTCAACTTTCCGAGTAATGCCAACGAGTACAATTTTGAGTAACGCTGACTCGATATCATTATGTTGGTCGCACTCATTTGCACTTACTTTATTGAGTTGTTACAACTCAGAAAATGAAACTAGGTTAGCATAATGTTCTAGAGGTGTGCTATAGTATACAAAATTTTGTACTGATTACAAAAATAAATATTTGAATACTGCTAATTGTGCAGAAAATGATCCAATTACATGAATTAAGTAACAAAGTACCAAATTGGAATAACTCAAAACAATAAGTACCAGTAACTTAATATGAACGAGTTACATGATGAGTTACAATAACTCAACTAATTGGTTCTTTGAACCTTGTTTATTTTTCTAAGTTCCCTGAACTTGAATTCAGAAGTTGGCATTACTTAAAAAGTTGACGCAACGACTTACATCAACTTTTTAAGTAATGCCAACAAAGTTGATTAGTTGACGGAACTTGTTGAGCTTTTTCAGCATTTTTTAAGTTTGGATAACTAAAATGAATTTTGTTTTGGCAACTTTTACGCTATTTTTGAGTTGTCCAAACTTACTCCTTTTGAATTGCGCCAACAAGGCGAACAAGTCAGTTCTATGAGTGCACTCAGTTACATTCAGCACATTGTTGCACGATATGCAGCCTCTCCTCCCAAAATCAGAACTACCAGAGCTTGAGCTGCTATATATAAAGAAGATAGTTTTACTCGCAACCTTACATGCAATGTATATGGGTTGAAATCCATCAAATGACGAGCTCTCCTGTTCATATTCTGAAGTATTTCAAAAATTCTTATGTAATTGACACCAAAAACTTACTACTAAATGTGTAAAAACACTTCAATTATTAACACCAAAACTTTGTGGCATTATCTCAAAGCGAAAACCAATTTTAAACTATGGAAATGAGGCATACAAACACTGTGTTATATTTTCATTGAAAGACGAGGGTCTAAAATTGTCAAAAGAATTGTTTCTTTTCTAATTAGAAAGAGTGAGTACCCTTAATCACTAAATTACGAATTACTTAAATGAGGAGAAGTGTTGATTTTCAGGAAAATAAAAGTGTCAAGTTAAATTTGCCCTAGTAAACAGCTGTAGTGCACCACTCAAATAGCATTCTTGTGTGCACTAGCCAGTATAGTTTAATTCAATATGCATGTAAAAATGCAACGAACAAGTATCTACCAAGGTAGATACACTTGTCGCCATAATACCTTCCTCAAACATACTTTGTCGGCTCTTAAAGCAATAAATTGGTCATGATATTAACAACAATATCCTCATCTTCAGCGATATTTCGGGCTTCACCACAACAGGGGGTATCCTACAAGTAAATGTCATTTTTTCTAAATTCAAGCTTGATAGTTTCATCCAAAATAAGCAGGAAAATTCCATCCATCTTGTTGAGTTACTAAAGTAACTGTGCCATTTGAAACCAACATATCAATGGCTCATGAACGAAAACAAACCAAGTACCTTGACCATGCATGTGTCCGACATTTCAGACAATGGGTATACTTGTGATTTGACGTGTTTTGAAGTCGGATCACGTGGGCTCATTACCCAGGAAAATGTTGGACATATCGTCGAGATATTCTCTTTTGTAGGCAGATCCAAACCGAAAGTTTATGATCGCACACGCCGCCCTGCAATTTTGATGGATTCTTACTGCTCGGTTTTCCTGGTGTGTTCTGATGTTTTTATTTCTCGTGTATTTTTGCTAATGCATAACAAATGTGTCACCCTGCATTAATTTGGGCATCTTGTCCAGATTTTGTCCTGGGTTTTTTGTTCCTCCTTGTATTCTTGCAATGTAAATGGTATGAGTTTGAAATGGTAAGACATCCAATTTGTGCTGATAAAGCTATCGCTGCACAGATGGGGGACGATGTTTCCATTAGTGATTCAGCAAGCCAAAAAGGACTCAAAATAAGATTAAACTATATGCACAAGACACGATTTACATCTCTTGCAAGCTTTAACATGATTTTCCAACGACTGATGGCTCATTATTTGTGAACGTTTGAAATGACAGATATAGTTATCACAGCCAGAGGAGAAATGGTCGGAGTTCCGGTCATACCTAATTCCTAGAATCTAGATAAGTAATTGAATAAATAGGTATGTATAATGGCTATACCTTTAATATAGTTACACTCGTCTATTGTGGATGCCCTAACTAGGCTTATAAGTTACATTCATCTTTGTAATTAAGGTGGTACTATAGTACTACACCCTTGATAAACTTGTGATTATTTTTGCATTTTTCTCAAAAAATAATAACACACTGGTAACAAAAGTTATGTATATTATAGGAGCAAGGAATCCAGTTACTACACTTGAATTTCAGTGACTCAAGACAAACGGTACGTTATTTATGATAAGAAAAGAGGTACCGCTAGAATGTACCTCATTTCTTAGCATATATAATGAACCACTTGTCTTGAATCACTGAAATTTCTGTTAAGTAATTGGATCCCATGCCCCAATAATATACATAACGTTTGTTACCAGTGTGTAGTTATTTTTTTGAGAAAAATGCAAAATTAGTCACAAATTTATTAAGGGGTGTAGTACCACCTTAAGGGGTGGGGTATGAACGTTTGGCCAGTATTTATTGTGGGACATTAGAGCACATCAGACATATCGAATTGCATTCTGAATACGAAGAATGTCCTTCTGATATCAAATAATTTTGATTTTTGAAATTCGCAATGTAATACACATTTTATGGCAAATCATTAAAATTGATATTTTTGATATTTAACAGTACTTGAAGTAAACTTTATAAATCTGATGATTTATACTTAAATTGTATGTAGGTGGGATGAAAAGCCGACGATCAATTGAAAATTTGGACCTTTCGTATTGAAGATATGGATTTTTTTTTCCCAAAACACCAAAAAAAATAGGTCTTTTGGGAAAAAAAATCCATATCTTCAATATAAAAGGTCAAAATTTTCAATTGATCATCGGCTTTTCCTCCCTGCTACATACACTTTAAGAATATATCATTAGATTTATAAAATTTATTTCGAGGACTGTTATATATCAAAAATTTGAAAAATATCAAATTTTAATAATTTGTCATAAAATTCGTGAATTTCAAAAAATGAAAATTATTTGATATCAGAAAGACATGCTTCGTATTCAGAATACAATTCGATACGTCTAAGGTGCTCCCATGTCCCACAAAAAATACTGTCGAAACGCCATAAACGCTCATTCTAGATCCCTTAAACACGTGAATTGCGTTTAATTTGGCTTTATCGCTACCAAATGTACCCATAACGTGATAACTAACATACTTATTTCCATTAGTCCTGGGCACACAATGGTCTTAACCACTTTATCGCCTTCTCCGGCAGACTAGGTACATCCTACAAATAAATCTGACTATAAATGGTAATATGGACACAAGACTATTGATATTGAACAAAGAATGCCTGTGGCATAGCACAGTATAAACATAACAGACTGATTGTTGGCCTATTTAGAGAAGAGGCATGGATGAAGTCTCCATCAAGGCCAAATCGACAGTTTCATCCCTAAATCATTCCATTTTTTGCTATAGTCGTGTTCACACGGTCGGACATAAGTGACTTATTACCGGTAATACTAATAAGTGACTTATTGCCAGTAATAGTGACCTATTACCGGTAATAAGTGACTTATATCTATAGATTTGGATAACAACACAAACCTTTTATCATTTAAGGAATATAAATTTGGTATATTTGTATGTCGGAATGTTACAAAGCGAAACGTATATGTATAGCAGCTTTGGGCACGTTAACTCATTCATCTACACACGGTGTTCTCAAGTAAGTAAAATATCTGTCATGTCCCACAAAAAAAACTGTCCAAACTTTGCTACCAGAGCCCTTAATCAACTTCATATCTAGTTTTGAGATACATATCATTTGATCATTACGCACATTGGAAACGACTTGGCAAAATTACGAAACTAAATCGCTAAACATGCTATAGGGAAAAAATAAAGTAGAGCAACTTTAGTACTATCACCATGAAGCGTAATGACATACCGTAAACCTCGTCTACAAGCATATAGAGTGCTTCTGACGAAAGCTAAATTAATCCAGATGCCATTATGGAACTTGAATAAATAAATTACAGCTCCAAGCATATGCAAATAAGTATTATTGTAAGACCAATCTATTGTATTGGTATATTTACGCTTGTATCGTATTAATTTAGCTTTCATCAAAAACACTGTCATATGCTTGTAGACGAGGTTTTACGGTACGATTATTTTTTAAATTCACAATGATGACTTATCATTTTTGATGTTGATAATAGTTATGCGCTTAAAATGTTCTTGTGGGTAAAAAATTATTAGTAGGAAAGTCACTAATTATACAATGTTCGACTGTGGGTGGGTGTTATTGTAGTTGCTCAACACAAGAAATTGTAATGTACATAATCTGTACTGTAATATTCATATAGATATAATATTTGTTATTTTAATTCTGTTAATCATTATTTATGAATTCATAAATATATTGTGTTATTGATCTTTTGCGTACACAATCATGACAATTCTAATCGTTACCTACTAATGCTGCGTGTTGACAATATATGAAGAGCTTATTTGCAAACCGTGTTTTAAGTCCACAACCACATGTGTCTCATTTACTTGTGTGATACAATCACAGTTACTTTGACAAGTTTGACATTAGCAACAATGAGTTGTACTATCAACAAGCCATTATTTACCACCACAATGCTCCATAACAATATGCAGACTATTGTTCTCATTTTGGAAACAATGGCCTCACACAGTATAGTTACTGTGTGTCCATCCAAAAAATACTGTCGAAACGCCATAAACGCTCATTCTAGATCCCTTAAACACGTGAATTGCGTTTAATTTGGCTTTATCGCTACCAAATGTACCCATAACGTGATAACTAACATACTTATTTCCATTAGTCCTGGGCACACAATGGTCTTAACCACTTTATCGCCTTCTCCGGCAGACTAGGTACATCCTACAAATAAATCTGACTATAAATGGTAATATGGACACAAGACTATTGATATTGAACAAAGAATGCCTGTGGCATAGCACAGTATAAACATAACAGACTGATTGTTGGCCTATTTAGAGAAGAGGCATGGATGAAGTCTCCATCAAGGCCAAATCGACAGTTTCATCCCTAAATCATTCCATTTTTTGCTATAGTCGTGTTCACACGGTCGGACATAAGTGACTTATTACCGGTAATACTAATAAGTGATTTATTGCCAGTAATAGTGACCTATTACCGGTAATAAGTGACTTATATCTATAGATTTGGATAACAACACAAACCTTTTATCATTTAAGGAATATAAATTTGGTATATTTGTATGTCGGAATGTTACAAAGCGAAACGTATATGTATAGCAGCTTTGGGCACGTTAACTCATTCATCTACACACGGTGTTCTCAAGTAAATAAAATATCTGTCATGTCCCACAAAAAAAAAACTGTCCAAACTTTGCTACCAGAGCCCTTAATCAACTTCATATCTAGTTTTGAGATACATATCATTTGATCATTACGCACATTGGAAACGACTTGGCAAAATTACGAAACTAAATCGCTAAACATGCTATAGGGAAAAAATAAAGTAGAGCAACTTTTAGTACTATCACCATGAAGCGTAATGACATACCGTAAACCTCGTCTACAAGCATATAGAGTGCTTCTGACGAAAGCTAAATTAATCCAGATGCCATTATGGAACTTGAATAAATAAATTACAGCTCCAAGCATATGCAAATAAGTATTATTGTAAGACCAATCTATTGTATTGGTATATTTACGCTTGTATCGTATTAATTTAGCTTTCATCAAAAACACTGTCATATGCTTGTAGACGAGGTTTTACGGTATGCGATTATTTTTTTAAATTCACAATGATGACTTATCATTTTTGATGTTGATAATAGTTATGCGCTTAAAATGTTCTTGTGGGTAAAACATTATTAGTAGGAAAGTCACTAATTATACAATGTTCGACTGTGGGTGGGTGTTATTGTAGTTGCTCAACACAAGAAATTGTAATGTACATAATCTGTACTGTAATATTCATATAGATATAATATTTGTTATTTTAATTCTGTTAATCATTATTTATGAATTCATAAATATATTGTGTTATTGATCTTTTGCGTACACAATCATGACAATTCTAATCGTTACCTACTAATGCTGCGTGTTGACAATATATGAAGAGCTTATTTGCAAACCGTGTTTTAAGTCCACAACCACATGTGTCTCATTTACTTGTGTGATACAATCACAGTTACTTTGACAAGTTTGACATTAGCAACAATGAGTTGTACTATCAACAAGCCATTATTTACCACCACAATGCTCCATAACAATATGCAGACTATTGTTCTCATTTTGGAAACAATGGCCTCACACAGTATAGTTACTGTGTGTCCATCCACTGTTTGCTTTGCAATGGTGCATCCAACTGAACTCATAATAGCATGTATAGCATCACAACCCAAGGTAAATCAGAAACATGGGTTTGTGGACGTAACACGGTTTGGAAATAAGCTCTTCATAATGGATAATTAGAAAATACATATTTGATTAATCTCCAGACATTGCTTAAACTTTAACATTCAAAGCATTATTATGCGGTTAGCTTATAATAATGCCATAGAAATCACAAATTAAATATCGTTTTTTGCTATCAATGAATTCCTGACATTACACAGTATCTTGTAAAAAGCACTTTCAATCGGGCAAATTTACATATTCTAGTGCTTATTATAAAGAAGACATGTAAGTTTGTACCATAAATTTTTTGGAATTCCCAGACCAAAATTTTACCCCCCTTCCCCCAAGAAATGGGAATTCCCATTTTGACAATGAAATGATTAAAAAATTGGGAATTCCAAGAAGACAGGCAAATTTTTGCCAACATTTTGGGGAATTCCCAAGCCTAAAATAAAAAAAGGTGTCTTTTTCTTGGGAATTCCCATGATTTCTTAAGGGTTGTGAAAATATTGACCATTTTTTGTAGGGGGGGGGGGGGTGTTCACAGAGCAAAAAATGGTGAAACATTTGGGAATCCCATGTCTTCTTTAGGGGAGTGCCTTTAATTTCTGGAATTGCCCATTGTGATTACGTTTTATTTAATGCTATATTGTAAAAGGAGGTTTTGCATTGGACGTCTTAACATTCAGCGCAAGTGTATTATTGTGTCCAATCTCTCGATCAACAAGAGCTCTTCATTTATTTTAATCAATTTTTACACGATAAAGAATGTTTGCAATTTCTGCTATTTTTTTAAATAACAAACACAATACTAAAAATGTCGGAAAATTGGAACAATCTTAATGCACCCACTTTCAAGAAAAATGTATCATTCCTTCAAGGCGAGTACGTGCAGCGCGTAGTGGGAGAATAATTTTACAATATTTATGCAATCCGCATATTTTCTAACGGCATTTCTGATTGGCTATATATGTGGTTCTGAGAGTGTATAAAAGTGCCTTTAAGGACCCATTACCACTTAAAGCCGCTATCAGAGATTCGATTTATCTGCAAATATACATCTAGTGCCCGTTTTTATTCATCGTTATGTATTCTTCTCACGTGCATTATTTTCGCGAACTACCCTTCATAGCCCAGATTATATAAACCTGCACGCTAAACAATGCATTATCTAAAACCCGCACGCTAAGCAATAGATTTTAGATAATACGTGCACGCTCAAATACTAGAAATACTACTTTCACATAACTTGTCTGTTCGATATATATACCATCAAAAAAGTACGAATATACATTCTGTGGTGTTAAAATAGTTATAGGTTATGGTATTTTTTCATGCGCACGATGTAAATCATAGGTTACAAACTGTGTTCTATTTTGCAACTATCATTGCCATAAATATGATTAATGATCAAACATCAAATGAGAATAATCGAGCTTCTATTAATTAAAAAGGGCTAACAACAGATCGACCATAATTATACAAGATTACACCATTACCAAATATTTAGCATTTTACAAATGAAATACATGTAGGCCTATATCTAAAATAACATAAACACGCCCGGGAAACACACTAGCGCATAATATCATGATCATGCTTTATAATACTGAACAAATTGTAAAATTCCACTGTCGTGTGTTTTAATATAAGTAGATTTTAAAGTTCAAATTATAGAACTATAAAGTCCAGTTGATATTGATATATAAGTTTATTCTCTCATCTCCATTCACCGTAGTACTAGTGGGACGTCAAAATCGATCGTTTCCAGGTCAACTGGTTCAGTGCTCTCTGTGTTCGGAACCACGATATTAAATGATCACAACATAAAGTCAATTGGTTACAAACCATGCGTGAATAATTTACTAAAGTATGACGTATGGCGCAATCGATACCATTGATAGCTAACTTATACAGTGATTGATTTTCTTGATCAGTTAAATGGTACCTGGTCAATGACCTGACGGTGTTTTTAAAATTTAAGATATTTTCCCTAATATTCAAACTAATATAATGAATGCAGCAATTAATATTGCCTATTGTTTTTAATACACTCAAAGTATATGACGGATAATGTACTCGTGCAAATGCATTCGTTAAGATAATCGCACTTGCCATGGAGTTATTGCATTCAGCTCTCGAGCCTATCGGCTCTCGAGCTAAATGCAATAACGATTATCTTGACTAATGCATTGCACTCAGTTCATTATCCTTATCATAATAACTATTTACACTGTGTACTTGCTCAAGAAGTAGGGTGTGTTAACATACTCTGCAAGCAAAAAGACCGACAGGTATATTAATATTTCAACATTGAAGGTTGTTGTCCGTACATGAGGACACTTACAACAACGCACATTTGAAGAGAGACTCATTATTTTTTCAGCACTGCCGCATGTCGTTTTCTACTTTTTTTGTCACCATGAGTAAATCTAATGAGAATTGTATAGACTTACATTTACTCGAAAGTTATTCGTATGAATTTATTTTACTCATACAGTGGGGTGGAGGATCACTGACTGTACCTTTAATACGCTCGAGCAAAGATCTCTAAAGAATCTCAAGATGTCTGCTCAGTAAAAGACCCTAGAACTACTGAGCCATATTTTGTAACACGGACTACGAAGGGTGGTTGCATCCCCCTAATTTTCAATTATATACGTCATTTACCGTTATATTTTTTACCAGTATATAGCTATGCGTCTCTTCTATCCAGTGATACCAAAATAAGTACAAACATTCCCTACATAATATCGCTATGACGTCATAATGGGAGGGTGCCCAATTTTGAGAGATTCTGGCTATGTGCAAAAGTATAGGCATAATTGATTTTCGGCTTAAAAAATTGTTTCTTAAAAATAAAAGGAAATGACTATCTCAACCTAACTAACAAGTACCTTTTGAAATAATGTTACAACAGCGAAATAAAAATCATTGATTTTACTGTAGAAACCAATGGTGGGTCTCACCCCCTGTATGGTCATCTTTGATGGCCGATCCTACCCCTGGGTAGTATAACATTTATTTAGGTGCTGGGGTACAAATTGTATCACTAAAATGAGCAAAAAGGATGGATCTACGATTACATTAGGTCGTTTGGGCGTAAAAGCGTGCGTTTTTTATGACGGATAAATAATCTTAGACCCTTTTTCGTAGCTCTAGGGTTAATCAACATCATATCAAGTTTTGAGATACAAGTGATTTGATTTTACCTTGGAAAAATTACGAAAACTAAATCGCTAAATATTAATATTGTTTACTAACTGGATGAATGATAATCTTCACAAACAATTATATATGGATCAGATCAACACGTGGTCGGTAACAGGGGACTGGTGCGGCATAGGTGCTGGAAGTATAACCGGCATCAAAAACTTTTGTTTGTTTGTTTGTATGAAGTATAAACAATGCATGGTGATGGAGGTGATTTGATCATGAATTGGTTTATTGTCCCCGGAAAGCACAACGGAAACCCTCTCCCCACCTATATAACCTCCTCCCCCGCCTGCCACACACTCAATTTTTCCCTGCACTATATCTATATCTCCACTCCACTCTCGAGCTCTTCTCTCCCCCTCCTTCCCTTCCCGATTCCAATATGCTCTCTCCTCTGTTTCTCTCCCCCCTTAAATGCACACATGCACCCTCTTTCCCCCTAGCCCTCTCTTCTCTCTGTCTCTCTCCGCCCCTCTCTCTCTTCTCATTTCTTTCGAGTAATTTGAATAAAAGTCAATTTAAACCAGCCTATATTGCAAGTCATATAGCTTTCTATTATATCGATCCTCCTGCATGTGATATTGACGTAAATAAAGTAGTGTATAATAGTGTAAATCCCAGCAAACACAAAACGTTTTCGTCATCATTCGCGAATGGTTAAAGTTTGCCAGAAAACGTTTAAATGTCGGGTTATATAAAGGACATAAAAAGGGTATAAAACGTTTTCATAACATTCAAAAAACATTTGTTGATAACCTATTGCAAATATGCTTACATAATGTTATTTAAGTGTTAACAAAATATTTAGCCAAAAAGTTTGCAAAAAGAGTTGTACAATAACATTTTGAAAACATTTTAAAAATATTGTTGTATTGTGTTTTCATACAAAACGTTTTAAACCATTTTCATGACCTTTATGTAACCCGGCATTTTTATGCTTGCTGAAATATCACTAAAGTGTCTATTCTCAGGGTATTCTTTTGTAATCTCGGTAGAAATATTTCGATGGTCTGTACTTGTTTCACAGTAAAATAAGCCTAGGCTGTTTCGAAAATTAAATAACTTTTTCAAATATAGATTGACTTTTTCGACTTCTCTGCTCATGAATATTGCACTGTGAAATTTTTTTTGTAACTTAGTAATTTCAAACCTGATTTATGATTACATAACAAACGGAAAGCTTAAACGGCTTGATACAAATTTTAAGTTTCTAACAAAGGATACAAACAAAGATGTCGATAAAGACGTCACTCAAGAGCTTAGGCAGGATAACATTAAACCACGTTGTGATCAAGACCAAAACTACAATTCAATATTGTTCAACTATGGGTGGGTGTTATTGAAGTTACACAATACAAGACTTTGTAATGTATAATGACAGTGACACAGACATGATATTTTTTCTTTCAATTTTGATAATCATCATTTATGAATTCATAAGTGTGTTATTGATCTATTGCGTTCATAATCCTAATCGTTGCATACTAATAATTGCACGTATACAATGAATGATTGGAAAGCAAACATTAAATTTATCTGTAGATCTTCCATGTTGATTTTCAATTGGAGGGTGCGGCATTTAAAAACGTTTAATATAAAATAATGTCATAAAAATCCAAAATGTCTAAATTATTTTAACTTATAAATTTGGCAATCAATTGATTTCTATTATTACACTGTAACTTATAAAAGGCGCCTACAATATAGCAAATTTACATATTCAAGTGCTTATTGTGATTACCGTTTTATGTAGTGCATTAAAATGATATTGCCTGAAGCACACACACAATAATCACTCATTTCATAATGTATTTGTCTCTGATTATAATACAATATCTCAATAAGTGTATTTTGTAAATTTTAAGAATATTTTCTCTGAGGTTTAAACTAAAATTTAGAAAGTAAAAAAGAAGAAAGAAAAAAAGAAAGAAAGAAAGAAAGAAAGAAAAGACAAAAGGAAAGAAAAATTGAATGAAAGATAGAAAGAGATAAAGAAACAGAGATTAAAAGAAAGAAAGAAAGAAATAGAGAAAAAAGAAAGAAAGAAAGAAAAAAGAAGCAATGAAAAAAGAAAGAAAGCAAAAAGAAAGAAACATAGAAAGAAAGGGAAAAAGAAGAAAGATGTAATGAAAGAAAGGAAGAATGAAAGAAAGATTGTATATTAAAGGAAAAAAGAAGGGAGGAAATACATAAGAAGACAGAAAGAAAGATTGAATGAAAATGAAAAAAGGAAGAAAAAGGAAAGAAAAAAAGAAATGTCATAAAGGAATGATTTTAATTTTACCATCTACATATTTACACACAAGCTTATTTAGGAATGTATTATTTGAAATAATTTTTATAACTGAAAAGTGAACTTGGTTGCACTTTTCTCACCCTTTACATCAAGATAACCCCTTTAATTAATAGCAAGTATTACTATACTATAATTGCAGTCGCCACCGAAGGATAATTATACTAATGAAAGTTAATAGTGCTATTAAAGTTAAAAGCATAGAAATAACTTCAAAAGAGCGGCCATTATTTAATTCTCGATTATGATTCGCATAATTGAAATTTTGATTGTAAATAACATCTCTCAAAAATAACGTTTCTACTGGACACTTGCATCTGAAAAAAAAATACGATTGAACTTCTCTGAGAATAATTGATATGTTAATGAATAAACCACTTTCCAGCAAACACAAAACGTTTTCGACATCATTCGCAAAAGGTTAGAATAGGTTGCCAGAAAACGTTTAAATGTCGGGTTATACAAAGGCCATATAAAGGGTATAAAACGTTTTCATAACATTCAAATTATTTGTTGATAACCTACCGCAAATATTGTTTAATATTCTAACATAATGTTATTTTGATGTTTACAGAATATTAAGCAAAAATGTTTGCTAAAAATATTTTACAATAACATTTCAAAAACATTTTAAAAATATTGTTGTAGTGTATTTTCATACAAAACGCTTTTATAAAACATTTCCATGACCTTTATAATTATAACTCGTCATTTAATGTTATTAAAACGTTTTTATCTAAACCAAAACCCAAAGTATAACATGTTTAAAACGTTAAAAAAAGATTTTGGTGATTGCTGGGTTGACAGACGTTAAAACAAATTATAACAGTCTCCAAAATTGCATTGTGGGAAAATATGTTTTCTTCTAAAACTAACATCCAACAGTAGTCTGCGTGTTGTCTTTTTTCACGAGTATACCATTGATTGCGTGCACCAATTTTTTTGAAAAAATATTTTTATTTTTCAGCTCACTGTACTAGATCAAGTCTTTTAAAGGTATAATCTCCCGAGGCAACCTCAGTGATTGCATACACTTTTAAAGTTGAAATCATCATCTGATCGAAAGCTTTTTGGTTCAGTGCGTTAATCATAAAAAAACCGTTATTTATATATATGTAAGTAAAGACAAGCTGTAACCCAAATTATTTCAATTGAGAAGATTTCTTAAATCTCGACAACAACACTTAACGCATTTACTTGATAATTAAAATGGCAACTCAAATACGGTAATTATTAACTGCGTCAATGAAACTCAATCAATGATGTCGTTAAAATTTCACGGGAAACAGAAACAGGGCAAAGCGATAAATAATGATGAATTAAAAGTAAGTTTAATATTATAAATCAATGGATCGTATTAGTGGCTTTTCATCTGCAATCTGTCATTCAAAGAGTTTAATATACAGGGTGTACTAAAATGATTGGTACCCAACCCATTAGTTTTGTTGTCTAATAAAACACCTGCTTCTTCCAAATTCAACACTATATCCTCTTGAAAATGACTACCCTTTATATAATCTACAAATTAGGTAGATGATATGCTGCATTTTGATGTGGTAGTCTTGGCCATGATCACTGGAAATTGATGAGTACCAATCATTTTGTCACACCCTGTAATACGTAGAATCGGTCTAAAAGGTTTTCATTACCAGTTCCCACTTTCAATGAAAAACAATCAGAGGTACTTTTGACTAATTCTCAAGATGATTGGAGTGGATAATTTTCTTTCATTCAAGGTCGCTTCACAAGAATAAAAATAATACTTGTAAATATCCATCAACTCATTTCAACCAATTTGCTTGTCTATATAACACTTCGTTAATTACACTAATTTAACGAATTTTGTTAAATAAGCATTCATAAGTACTTATTATTTTAACATACTTAACTATTATTCAACTTAAGAGTTCGGTGATCAGGGCATTTGGGATCTATGAAACGTGCGCACTACTCTAAGCCCATGACATAGCCAGAAATATAATAATTTAGGGCTAAAAAGAGTTTGAAATTTCACGCGCGCAAATAAGTCCCAGAAACCGGAACAAAATATGCTCGTCCCACAACCCCCCTCACGTCTAATCGCATAAGACTTACATAGTTTTAGGTCAGGGAAGGCCAGTTATCCCCTCCCCCTAAATTTCAATTCTTCCGCCGCCACTACATTGTCTCATATTTATGTTTCATTATCTCCCTATAAATAATGTTGCAATACAAAGAACACAAAAAAAAAAAACAGGAGCTCCCTTTTAGTTTACCTAATCCATACATTTATATGTCGATAGGAAGCCGAAAAGCTAATCAACACTTACTTTCGGATGCGGTAATTTTTTTTCAGGTTTATTTATATTTGCTCGTATTTTAAACATTTTTAGTGACAATTTTGTTATAAAAATAGCAAAAATTTATCGGTATGTTTTACTCGTGTATAGACGCATCAACATCTCAGTACGCGTGTATGATTTTGTACAAATTCACTCCCAGCAAGTGACACGCATTTATCAATCTATAATTCATAAATTTTTAGTACCACATAGCCAACGAGGAGTACACACATATTGTATAAATGCACTTACTAACAGTTTCGCGTACTACGCGCTGTGCGTTCGCGTCTTGCAGGACTGATTAATTTTCTTTGGGTGCATTGATATTGGTTCGAACCCGCAACCTCTCGCACCATAGTCGAACGCCTTATCGATTGACTTAACTGCTAATGTACAATGTATGGAATTGTACATGGTGAATTTTGGCATGCCCCAGTAAATTGACTATCTCTATATCAAACAAAAGCAGGTCTAAATCACACAGACAAAAACCCCGATATTACGTCACTACACCAATGAAACAAATACATGTTTTATTGTGTCTGCCATTTTCATTCAAATTTAAATCATTATGTTTCAGTTTCATTTATGTTTCATTAATGTTTGTCGCATGGTTAATTAATCGATGAAAAGCAGTAAAACTAAAGGAAAATGGAATCTGAAGAAGATGACTAACAGATCCATCAAGCCAGACACAGCCCTATATGATTTGCGCCGCATAATTTTGAGAAAGTGGAACAGAATTGACCAAGAACAAATAAGACACCTCTTCAGGAGCATCGTACATCGCATTACAGCAAATGTTTCTGTTATGAATTTATAGCGTGTTTATTGATTATAATGCACTTGTGTATAAGGGCTATTACAACTTTAGAAATCCTACCCTTTACCGTTGAAATGCTTGTAACTTTTCTCAACGAGACTGCAGAGTAACAATTGAGGTGTCAAAATTCGCAGTATAAAATGCTGCATGCAGCGATTTTATGGATTTGTTCAATACCCTTTTGGGTTTATTTAATCATTGCGACTTTTTCAAATGTAACGAGTTTTAGTAGTGTATTTGGAAAGTCATTTTCTTATATTAATTGGTAGCTCTCTATTGTGGATTCAGATTTGCTTTATATATAGCGCCATTTCCGGAAACATAGTAAATTACGAACATTCTTTCAATGATGTGAATTACCAAGGTCTTAAAAGAAGCCAATGGTTGTAATATGTTTTTAAAATATTAGCAGGGTCAAAATGAAAATGTCCCGAAACCCAAAACAACGAATCTTAAATGAACTTGCAAATATTGAAGAAGAGAAACTGTTTTGGAAAGTTGATTGCCCGAAATATCTTATGACAGTCCGTAATCTGTTACGAATTAGTGACGCTGGGTTGCATTGCAATAGTTTAATTCTTCCTTAAGCTCGTTTATCCCAAGAAGTAAAATCCTTTAGGAGAGGAGAACCGAATACACATCAAAATATAAAACACCATTTACAACACAAAAACTTTCGAAATTTTAGAATGTTTTCCCTCTGTGAAATCATGATTTTGGATGCACGAACAGTAATGACAAAAAACGACGCGCACCATCACCACCAACACCGCCACCGCCACCGCCATCACCAGCACCATCAATATCAATAATAATAACAAAACATCAAAACAACAACAACAGTGACGACAACGACGAAGACAACGAGAACAAGAACAAAAAGAGTATTATTTGGATTTTAATCAAAACCTCACCTGCACATTGGCTTTCACAATCACTATGGCTTCCAAAGTTGTTAGTGTTACCTGAACATCCACCCCAAAAAAATAGTTGACATTGTCTTGATGAACTATCGAAGTACCATCTGGCTTGGGCATTTCTACATGGACCTGGATCCTTACGTTGAAAGCATTCCTCTGAGGGATTAAAAAATGGCGGGAAAGTTAAAACTAAAATGGCGGGAAATTTACAGTACGATTCAGCTTCATTCAATTTTAATTCATGAGCGATTATGCTGTTTTAAATGTGTTTAATAATTATATCCTTTTTGGAATTATTTGTACCTGAGTGGGATTTAGATCGAAAGCATTATATTCTGAGCGATATAAATAACTGAAAAAGTTAGATGTATAATAGTCAATGGTGTTAATAATATCATGCATTCAAGGCGGAATGCTGTTCAGAAAGTTGTAAGCACTTTCATAACACACATTATGGAATAAGATTGAATTAGTTTCATCTCTCGTCAGTGGGCAAATACTTAAGAAGCATTCACTTCCTATTTTGTGCAAGTGTTGAATAAGGTAATAGTGCCGAAAAAGCACCTGTAAGTGGTGCAGTAATTTACTGAATCAGATATACATTGGTATTTGATCTAGCGAACAGGTTTTAACATTTGATTTATTTTCTATCAAACAGCATGTAATGTTTTCAAACGTTATTATAGTGTGGACTATAAACGATTCGGTTTTGATCAAAATGTAATAATAAAATTCTAGCAAAATATCAGGTTTTAACGCCACAACAAGATTTTTAAAATGTTGTCAAAATTATACTGTGTATTACTGTTATACTTTTTAAGTATTGACGCAATATTGCCACACAATATAATTTAAAAATAACATTAATGCATTAGAAAATTTGTAGCAGGTTTTTATCAAAAATGTTTTGAATTTTATAAGAATGTTTTATACCCGACAAATTTTATGTCAATCATTGTGTGTTTGTTGGAGCAGACTAATTAAAAAACACATCAACTGCTATAGTACAGAAATTTTAAGTATTTTGTTCAAATCAGTCACTGGACTAACGAATTAGAATATGCATAGCCAAGGTATCGGATAAATATCCGATCACACTTTCCCACTTCACCGATCAGCAATGGCACATTAACAAATCAAATTATAACTTGGACATAAAGTAAAAGTTGTATGAATACAAAGAAATCTATGAGCTTGAGATTATAATCTGATCTACTGGACTTACTTTTTTATGAGTGACAGTATTTCACATCCTATCTCGAATGCATCGTCACTGAGGCCAACTGATGTTAAAGCGGCAAAAGTTCTTTGACCACTCATAAAACGTAAGTCCATATCGAATTATAATCTCAAGTTCATAGTTATTAATAACTGGATGAATGTCAATCTTCAAAATCGTACTGAGAAATCTACACAAATCAGTTTTTAAGCAAAATGAGCAAAGTGTCTTGAAACAGGACACCGTAAAAAGGTAAACTACATTTGTTACATTTGAGTATTGCTTCTGCACTCTTTTTTAATGTTGAGCATATCTTGGCATTAACAGCTGAAATCTAGGAGATGACGCTGACGAACCTTTGGCCAGGCATAAGTGACCTGGTGAAAGCGGTCATCGTAGATAGTTGGTCGGGGTATTTTTACAGGACAGGCAAATGTAGCCGACAATCTTGCGTTACCCTGATCGGAACCGACTGTAACGAGGTCTTTTTGTTTATCATGGATCATCTGCCCCGCCATTATCAGATGCACTACGATGAACTACTCTTTAAAATAATACACAACTAAAAGACCTTGCACCCTGTGAAGCATTTTAATAGAATGGACATTGCTATAGGAATTGACGGCTCTATCAGCATAATCATTCATCACTGCGAAAGTGTTAACTAAGATTTATAGGTTTGACTTAAAAGTGAAGGATAAGTCAATACAATTGTCATTGCGTATATTTTATATGAAAAAAAATCAGTTGTATGTAGCTGCAAGTGTTCGCACGAAAAAACTACCCTACCATTGACTAAGATGTGACCAAATACCTATATTATTTCGTGTTGATATCGCCAGGTTATGTTAGCACACCCATGCTCTTTGCCCAAATGCAAAAAACTTGAAATTTTGTTGATATAGCGATAGAACTTTAAAAAATATTCGCAGTTACCACGTACACCACCAATGTGCTTGTATGTCAAGTATGTGGATAGCAGAAAAAATGAAACAAACAGTTTGCAAGTTTGAATATTTTAACTTAAATTTTAAACTTTGTTTTTCTGTAAAGCCATAATGTACGATTTTTACGAAAGTATTATGTATTGTTATTCTTTATTAAAATGTTAATGAGCCCAGAAGTCAGCCCTTAGTAAAATTTAGATTTATACAGATTTGTAAAATCATACCTGAAGTTTAAAAATGATACCAACTTTGTACGATATCCTGAAATGAAGTTGCATTTCTTTAAAATGTGCCTTACAACAGAGTGCAACACTGAGAAAACTGCACTTAACGTTATCTAAAATAGATTATTTTTGTTGAAACCAGCCCCATAAAATGTAACTTTTTAATTATTTTAAGCTTTTGTACAGCTGTTTAACTTTGCAGCTGTATAAGAGAAGCATGAAATATTTCAAATCTGTGAAAATCAAATTTTTCTCAAAATATATATTTTTTGGATATTTTCCACTGCAGCTCAAAATCACATTTGCCGACTTCTGGGCCCATTTGTGGTGGATGGTCATTATAAGTAATTATTGTCAGGACAGGTTTGTGTCCATTTTAGCCAAAATAACGAGGTAAAGTGAAAGAAATCCCATTGGCTATTTTATCCGTCTAATGTGGAGTTGTATGGTAGACTTAATCTCTGAATACGATATATCAAAATTGCTCTGTTGACTTGACAAACAAAAACGAAATCTGACTGATTCTATTGAGGTGTAAGCTAGAACACGTGTAAACATATGTCAAAAAATAAAATCAGGTTGTTTGAAAATCATAGTATAACACCGTACAGTATGGCTTTAAGGTTATACGAGGTATTGTTGGTCGAAGCAGTAAAAAAACACACCCGATTTTCATTATCTGAATCAATATATTATTGAAAAAATAACACTTTGGTGTTTTGCAAATTTGTTTCTACAAATCATATACTTTGAAAACTTGCTTAATATATTGTTGTTAATGAGTTGTGTACGTTTTACAAAGGTGTTGTTGTTTTAGCCCTCTTTACAACATAACTCAAGAACCACATGACCTACAAAAGTATATCTGTGATATTTGAATTCTTCTACACGCTCGCTATGAATTGAGGAATGCAATTTTTGCTAAAGCTCACTACTATTCGCAAAATGCTGTGAACTACATTTTTTGCTGCTTCGACCAACAATACATCGTATACCCTTAATGTGAATAACGTCTTAATGATTCCAATGTTCTGAATGTGATGATTCAAATTCTCTAAGGAAACTTGATGCTTTAATAAACGAGACAGTCAGAACACTTGTAAGGGTCATTCTACAGACAAAACGCACTTACTAATTAAAAGGACCATCAGTGACTCCAATTATTATGATGAATAAAATAAGCAGGTCAAAACAAGTAAGCTTATCCTCCTACTCGATCAAATTCACACGAACGCGTCTTTTGGCGAGAGCGTTAGAATCTAAACCGTTGTTATGTAAAGTGATTTTTTTCACTGATAGATGGACATGCTCATTAGCATTAAATCTCAATGGAAGTATGATGAAATGTAAAAGCATTATTGGAATCGTCCGCTTTGACAAGTCTTTTGTAAAGAGCGTCAGAGTCAAACGCTTATAATATTATTAAGAGGCTTTGTCACCAAGAAATGGAGGTGCTATTATAAATGCCCATGATTATGAATTGTAGTATATTTTATGCAAGAAGTAAACAACTGATCATTGTAACATATATGATACTCAAACCGTATTCACGGTTTGTTCTAGAAAATAGCAAATACATAAATGTCACTACCATTGGAGGGTAATCCTTAAAATACGTTGCAGTAACTATTTTGTGTTCACGCAAAGCCTATTTTGAATGATGATTCGTTTTTGAATCGTTTTTTAGAACGCACAAACTGCATTGATCGATTTTGCAAAGACACATTTTTTACCGTTAAAATGTTGAGAATAAAATTAAACAGATGTTAACAGATTTGCGTAATCTGAACCAAAATGTACCAAAACGACACTAAAATTCATTAATAATAATAATGATAAAACTATTTAAAATGTTGAGAATAAAAGTAAGCAGATGTTAACAGATTTGCGTAATCTGAACCAAAATGTACCAAAACTACACTAAAATTCAATAGTAATGATGATAAAACGATTTAAAACATAAATTGCTTTCGATAGAATGTCTACAGCAAAGTTTCCGCATTTCACTTTTGTAACAATGCGAACTTCCTAACTTTTAAGCGCATACATTCCCTCGCATACAGAGAGCAATAACACACAGATGTACTATATTAGTTGACGCACTGTAAACCATTAATTACTAAGAGTCACTAGACCAAGACTTACCGTTTCCTAGTACTGGTAATAATAAGTAACAAAATGTAGTAATCCACAAGAGTAACATCTCGAGGAGGTATAAACCCAGAGAGAATTTTTCCCGCCTTTTGTCGTCAATACTCTATTCGATCAAATTTATATCAACTTTGGTGCAGACTATACAGACAATAATGCTCACGTGTGCAGTTGGCGGGCGGGCGTGGGTTATAAGAGGAAAAAAATGACGTTGTTTAGAGTGCATAATAGAGACGTTTTGTGTCCCGTGGAATGGTTAATAAATAATGGGAAATAAGCTAACGTACTTTGATTACGCAGTGGATGACACTTTTATCCTGTGATCACACTTTGCTGTTTGCTTGTGGCTTTGGTGATAGAATTTCCTAAAAGTGATGGATAAGGGTTGCCAAGGAGGTGGAGACTTTTTAAATTGACTTCGGGGTCAAAAGACGTTTTTTAGATAACTTTTCCATCCGCTTTTTTGCGCATGGCTATGCACATCAGGTTGTCACTATTGGAAATTATTCACTAGGAAACCAATGTATTCAGAAGTATTTTTCTATTAGATGATAAGCTTATTTTCAAATCAAACATTGAACATATCAAGTACAATACGTTAATTGTATTTGGTATGTTGCTCAGCGTGCTGGTCATAGGCTTTAAGATAAAAAGTAAAAGATCTCATACGACGTATATTTGATCAAAATAGCTATTTTAAGATATATTGAGCCAATACTAGTCTTGTTTGTACTTATTTTAATACATGTTTAATGCTGATTCCAAATATGTAAATGTATAATTCTGAAATTTAAATTTAAAAAAAATCAAACTTGTCGTCTGCGGAACCGACTGTAACGAGGTCTTTTTTTTATCATGGATCATCTGCCCCGCCATTACCAGATGAACTACGATGAACTACTCTTCAAAATAATACACAACTAAAAGACCTTGCACCCTGTGAAGCATTTTAATAGAATGGACATTGTACTTGATGTATTTTCATTAAAATTTCTGATTTCATAATAAAGCTCAATGGATATTGTTTTGAGCTTGAAAAGTAAATAAAAATTCTGTACTAAAGGCAATCCGTTGAATGCATAAAGCATTTATAATTCTCCTTCTCCCTAGTCAAAAAATTAACACGCATATTTGTGTCCAGAAACATCTAACATGGCATTATGTTTTTATTTCATTCGAATAGTCACGATGGAGTTTTATTTATTCCGATTTAACCCCATGAGAACTACCTGGCGATTGGCCAAAAAGAAGCTCCATTATCAATTGGACCAATCAGCAACATTGTTAGAATAATTTCGACACGCAAAAAAAATTGGGGTGAGTTATTTGCAAAGCTCCATTCTGATTGGTGATTAAAGTGAAGATATCATGTAATTGACCAATCAGAGGCAATATAAGATCGGCAGGTAGTGCTCAGGAGTTTAATGTAGCATTCAATTTTTAAAGCAAACGATATTATTATTCTAATCAAAGTGAACTTAATATCGGAATATATAGAAAGCAAAATTAAATTTCTACGATACTCAAAGTGTACCAAATGTGGTAAGTGTATGAAATATGAGTAGCGTAGAAATTTAATTTTGCTTTTTATTTACGTTTACCGCTGCGTATGAATATATAATACATTATTACACTTTAATAGAATATGTTTGTAAAAGCGAAAAATAATAACTCTTCGAAGTGTGAAGACTCTACCCCCGGTAAGGGGGTAGGGTCGAATTTTATTTTCCTAGAATGAACGCAAAGTGTGGGTTTACAATTATCTCGAGCCATGTGTGCGTTTACTCGAGTGATTCAGCGCATTACACTGGGAACACATTTGTCGGGTTATGATATTTTGTTTTAATGGGCTATTCCATTTAAAATCCACAGTTGTAGAATATTTTTGAAATATCTTCCACAGTGAGAGTATTAATTTCAAATGGAATTGTCATAGCAGCTACAGTCTCCCTCAGGGGAAGATTCAGGTTGAATCTTTAGTAGAGGGTATATGAAATCAAAATGGCACTGCCCATTCCATTTAAAATTCATACTCCCCCTGTGGCAGATATTTCCAAACTCTTTCATAGGGGTAGTGTGAATTTAAATAGAATAGCCCAATGGCAGTACCACAAGGGGTATCCCTCAGTTTTTAGTTGTGTTATTAATACACTACAGCACGTGTATGTGGAGTACCTGTAGCATGATAGTGACACTGTTACATTCTACATATACGGCAAATGCAGGCAGCAACAGAATTAACGTACCAGTTATGCGCACCCTTGTATATCCTAAGTAAAGACAAATTGTGTCAAAATAATGATCGCAAATCCACGGAAGGAATGAAAGAAAAAGTTGCATCTCAATATTCTAATCAATGTAAATCACGGCGCTATAGTTCTCTTATCGAGAACGCGTATTTTACAAATCAATAAGTCATCCAATGGCGCAATCTGCAACTTTTTAATTTGCATCTTGGATTTTGGATCACCGTGTCTTTATTTCTTGACTGGGTTTAAATAATGAGGTCTTAAGGTCGAGCTAAATGACAGTTATTGGCTGCTGGTTCTAGTTATGACATATGTGTCATTGAATAGGATATATGGGGTGGTGGAAATGATTGGTACATTAATTTTGTTGCTGTCTGTATCATGACTCGGTTGCGTAGTTTCCTATAATATTTCACTTAAATGAAATAGATAAACGTTCTTCTTTGTGTTGTTAGCCAAGTTCACCAGAATTGCAAACAACACGTAAATGTATAGTTGAGCAAACCTATTGATAATAAACATGTTGTCGATAATTATTAGATCAAAACACTTCATAATAATGGAACATCTGAATTTTCAGACATATTCTAGAGTTTTGAACTTTCTCGATCAATACCCTAAGGGTAAGGCCGGTGAACTGTATACAATGTTTATCAAAATATGCAACATTTTAGAAGCAACCCATGAACGCACACATCTGTTTGAAGACATGTCATGTTATTAAATGTGGCACTTAAGACAAACTCCCCTAAAACTAACTCCTAACCCTAATCGTGACACATACCCTAACCCCTAACTCTAACCTCTAACCCTAATTAGAATATGGTGGTGTTTCTGTCTTAAATGCCACATCCACCATATTACTGCTTATGTTTTCGGTGCATTTGATGAATCGATCGATCCATTAATAATATTGACTGATTGATCGATTGATTGATTAAGGGATTACAATGATACCTGTTATTTTGATTGTTTCACAAACATGACAAAGAGGATGACCTCGTTTCACACCACCCTACGCCATACTTAAATACGCCTAGCCTAATTTCCCTAAAATGGAATTTTCAAAAAAGAAGTCTAGTTTGGCAGATGAGGGCCTCAAACCCATGACATGTCTTGACGTTATCATGGCTATCGAGTTAATGTCAGTATTGTAGTACCAATGCGCTAGACCAATCGCCCACCGAAATTTGAAGCTATATATATTATTAGTACATAACTCCGACATACCGGGTATAGAATTACCAATATTATGACAACCAAAAACAGAAAACGTTCCATAATTTGGAATTTTACATACTTAAAATCATTAATGTGTATAGAACTAGCTATATTGTTGATTATTGTTGTGTTATGCATAGAGAATACGACAATAGGTTAAGGTCATGTCTTCATAAGCGTTGTATGGACTTCAACTGGATAAAGCCCGATACAATGGATGTACACGGTCTACCGGAAACAAACTTTGTTTCAACTTATATATTCATTTACATTTACATCCTATGTGCATTGAATGTACTTTTAGGATTAAACTAATACCTCTTATTTTGATTATTGCATAAACCAGATTGAGTTAATTGTCCCTGCCTTTCTTTTAACTATTTAATGAATCATATCTTAACAACAGGAAATGGTGTACTTTACCGCCTCTTCTTATTTGACAAACAACTTACAAGTATGTGGATAAATATTTGAATACATGAATACAAAAGCCACCTAAGTCCATAGGAAGTGATTTTGAGAGAAAAACCTGTGTATCATTTTAATTCCTTCAGTTAGATTTACCTTGTCAATATGGTAAGTTTTACGTGCAAATGAGTGGATTAACCTGTATTAGGTATGACGATTAGCATTTCAGGGACTTCGTGGGGTTCATTTTAAATTTTGGACTGTTAGAATGAGATTACCACTAGTAAGATAATACAAAATAAAGCACACAGGTATGTATAATGTTGATAAGCATTCTGCCATGTAATATAAACCACATACTTTCCTTTATTAAACCCATTTTTTGTTCAAAAGTCACTCTCTGGCAATGAATGTGTTACAAGTGGACTTTTATACATACTGGATTTCAATCAATGTGTTACAAGACTCAAATCATGGAATTGGGTGATTCTTTCATACATGCTATTTTTCACATGCTTAATAGACACAGAGAATGAATTTGAGTTGTTCTTTCATACATATGACAGGCCTATGTATAGCAACAATTACCCATGCTTAACTCAATTTGGCCGAAGTATGGACTTAGGTGGTTTTTGTATTCATATATTCATTTGCATTTTGCATTTTTGCATTAAAGAACGACAAGAAAAAATATGTAGATTTCTGCTTCACATTCAGTCAGCAAATAAAATTTTCTTTGCTTTAAAGATACTCAATTAAGAGACGGATATTTTTTAATTCAAAAAATTGGTTTCTAAGGTGCCAACTTATGCAAATCTAGCATGTTAATAATGGTAATCAGCCCTTCAAGTGCATTATTGTTAATTTCACAGAAGCCAACTTTATTTGACACCTAAAGATTTGCATAAATACATTACATTAATAGATTTATAAGAATACTGTCTCCATAAGTGAACTTAAAGGTCATATATATGGCTCGGACAACATCATATCATTGGCAAGCTAATATTATGAAGACAACGAAAATGACTCTTTTTTGAGAAAATAAGACGTTTAAAATTGATATTCCGCAAAAACCAACTTAAACGGTGAGTTCCTTCGAACGAGACATATTTGACCTAGAAAAAAGTTGACAGTCATGAAATGAGATGTGCCTGTTTTGAGAAAAGGGACATTAAACGCTCTCAATGCACAGAACGTATACTGTTGTTGTCCTCAGAAAAAAGTCTAATCAAGTGTTACAAATTTAATGGTTTTTAAACATATGGATAAAATCAGCCTCTTCTTTTTTATAGGTTAGTAAATTGTGATATTATTATTCATATGTATATCAAGTTTTTGGGAAATATTTGGACTAAACAATACAAAATATTAGACCAATTTTACCGTGCAATTTTAGAATTTCAGCGTGATGTATATCGATATTGTATTTATTATGCAAATAAACAATTTCAATGGCCTTTTGTTCGAACCTTCCCGATTTCTCGTGGAACAAGACCGCATATTATTCACATGAATGAATGTCAAAAGAACTCATATGTATAACATGACTCTTCATTTACTGTGACATCACCAGTCTCCTGCCATGGAAATCAATTTTGCTTCGAGCGGGGGAAGGACCGTAAATTGGTGTACGAGGCAGAATTTACAAACACAGTTTCTCTTTTTTCAAGAGAAATACGAATAAAAAATTGCAACGAGTGTCAATTTGTAATGTAATAATTATTCTCTTCGAATGAAGATAAACTTGTTTTTGCAATAGATCTGCCCTTTAACGGGAATTTATATGTCAAGCTTAAAAACTGCTTCAATGTTTATGTAGGTAAGGAGAGCGGGTTGGCACAGCGGTAGATCCCTCGGCTTACACCACTGAGGTCCCAGGTTCAAGCCCCGGCCGTTCTCAAGGACTGTATATGTACTTGGTTTTATCCCGATTCCATGCCCGATCTCGCTGGTTTTCTCCGGGATCTCTGGTTTTCTCTTGCTTTCAAAAATCGGTTATTAGTTGTTTGGTTATCAAAAACAGTAATATTGGATGCTCAAATGCTCAAAATCGCGGTCTTGGATGATCAAATGACTCTTACTTTGCACATATCGTCGGCTGTATTCCATAGTGGCGTATAGTGATTTTTGGTTATTTTTTTTTTAAATTGGCACAAATGTTTTTAATGATGTTCTCTTTCAGTCATAATCATGGCTAAATAATTCGTAATTAATTAATTAAATGCGGCGTATAGTTACAAAGTGACATTTTTTGTATTCCATAGTGGCGTATCGACCATACGCCACTTTGTATACACATTTTATAATTAAGAAATATCGGCAAAAATGAAAAACATTGTATGTCATAGTGGCGTACACGTATCGGACCTATACGCCACTATGGAATACAAACGACGAAAAGTAACGCCATAGGGATTACACGGCGACCGAGGTGGCGTAAGGTTAACGTTAGGTTAGGGTATTGCGTTTTGTTTGTTTTCCATAGTGACGTATAGTTTTGTGCTTTTTATTTTCAGTTTGCCAGCAATAGTATGTATTTATTTCTTTTGAAAAATATATAACAATAAAATCTATTTAGTTTACGACAGAAATTTCACATCATTTACAGAATATAATGAATGTCTGATTTACACAACTCGATTTTAAATTGGCATTTCTTCAAACCCGATTTTCTCGAAAAGTTATTTATTCGCGGCGCCCCACTATACGCCACTATGGAATACAGACGACGATATCTTATGTTACCATATCTGCTTCATATCATATTAGATATCAAGCTAATTATATAATACGCTATTAGATGTACTTTATTTGGTTTACGTCAATTTTTATATTTAAGACACATTACGGTTATACACTAATACCCCCTTAACACCCATGAAACCACCCCTCCAAACTCCAAACCACTACCACACAAACGCACCCGACTCACCTCCAACACACCCCACCCACAAAACCTGCACACACCAAACCCAACCGACACACTCCATGTACCCCTCAACCCCACACACACCCAACTACCCCGACATAGCACCCCTATGTTCAGATGGTAGTTTTTGAAAATGCCATACATGCCAGTGCGATAGAGACGAGTGCGTTGAATAATTATGCATTTGCTCAATTAGCATTTTGTGCAACTTTTAATGGGGTGTTCTTTTTAATGGAATTTGTATTTGACATGGGGGATGATGATGAAGATTAGAGAAAGCTGGAAATGGCTTAAGGGTATACGATGTATTGTTGGTCGAAGAAGCAAAAAATGTAGTCCACAGCATCTTGCGAATGGTAGTGAGCGTTAGCAAAAATTGCATTGCTCAATTCATAGCGAGCGTGTAGAAGAATGCAAATACCACAGATATATTTTTGTAGGTCCTGTGGTTCTTGAGTAATGTTGTAAAGAGGGCTGAAACAACAACACTTTTGTAAAACGTACATAACTCATTAACAACATTAATTAAGCAGGTTTTCAAAGTATATGATTTGTAAAATGAACTTTTGCAAAACACCAAAGTGTTATGTTTCAATAATATATTGATTTAGATAATGAAAATCGATTTTTTGGGCTGCTTCGACCAGCAATACCTCGTATACCCTTAAGAGTCTCATTTTACTCCATTTTATAAACAAGTTCGAAACAAGATTAATCGAGTTTGGCAAAGTACACTAATCAATATGCCTTTTGTTTGAAGCTAATCGTTTTCATGGTTTTCATAATATACACACACTTAAATTTCATTGTATTGTTTTTATCAATAATCAAAAGTCACATGAGCTCATTAACAATATTATAAACAGTTCTACATGTATTAGCTCATTAACTATATTATAGATAGTCATCTTAGCTCATTAACTATATATATCATAAACACAGCCAAATAAAAAAGTCGCCACTAGTTCCATCCCCATTTATTTAGAGTCTGATGAGTTTATGGCAAAATAATTTATATAATAATTTTCTATACACTTTCCTTCGAAGGTTGATAACAAATTTGATAACAAAAGTTTAATCATCGTGAGCATAGGAAACGTTGTTTGGAAATTTTAAAAATGACAAATTACGAATTGACCACGCAAAACACAATGCATGGTATCGGCTTGTTATGTGGCCCGAAGCAACCCGTACAGGAATCATTGTACACTTGCATTTTGACATGCATGGGTAAACCTTTAATGACAATGAAATTAGACCTCTCAAATGCGTGTAGATGTGTAGATGTTGATTAATCTGCAGGCCTATTCAGGCGACGTAATTCTTGGTACTCACGCTAGCTCTGCGTGATACAACTCCCTATGTCATTTTTAAAACTGCACGAATTTCCAAACAACGGTTCCTATGCTCACGATGATTAAACTTTTTATATCAAATTTGGTTCCAATCTTCGAAGGAAAGTGTATAGAAACTTATTATATAAATTATTTTGCCATAAACTTATCAGACTCTGATTTTAGGGATGGAACTAGTGGCGACTTTTTAATTCGGCTGTGTTTAGTTAATGACCTAATATGACTTGAAAGAGGTTAGTGCTCGATAAGTTTTTTCCAATATTTAGTTTTAATTAGTCATAGAAATCAAAATACAAATCGCATTCTATTTTCTGTGAGTAAGCTTTTCAGATAATTTGATCGATCGCTTAGCTCATAAGAGTTAAAACCACATTATAGCGTATTATTATAAACAGCAAAACTTAATAAATCTATTATTATTTTTTGCAGGGCGAACATTTCAAGGGAATTTACGGATGTGCGTGAATTGAACCCGAGGCTTGGCTGCACCACCCACATGAAGAGTAATATGACTTGAGGGGTTGGTGGGTATATATATTGGCAAAGTAGTTATTAATAGAGAAACAAACACCTTAATACTCTTATGACCACATATTATATAGTTAGTTAACATTCTGCTTTCATATTTAATAAGAAGTGAAGTTCAGGCAAACTGGCACTACAATAAAACCATTCGGATTTGAACCAGCGCGCACTCACGATTGCATGTCGTCGAGGTCACCACCACACGTCATAACAGTTTATGGCGGATGTGCCTGCCAAGCAGTTGTGGCGTGTGGTGGTGAACTCAACGACAAGTAATCGTGAGTGTGCGCTGGTTCGAATCCGCATAGTGCACTTATGTCCACGGCAAATTCACCGTGACCTTTCCAGCCATAAACCCGCTTAGTTAAGATTAAACCGTGATATGCAGTACTAAACCATTATAGTAATCGATTGTCCAACGCAAATTTATTACCACGTGGTAACATTAATCCAATGAGCGATCGAATTGTCCGCTACGGTCGACTAATCCAATTGATAATGACGCTATTGACATGTACGGTCGGAGCTCTACTGACTGAGTTTTGGGGGTATTTTTCACTGGTTTGCTGTCATTTACTCATCAAGGCGCTCCACCGTTATTATAAGGACATGTATTGACACGTAGAGAATAAACCATACTTGATTGAGAGAAAGTACTAAATTTGTACCTATTACGGTTTCGTGACACGCCTCTTGCAAATGTGACCAAGCCAGGGCGGCCCGGTGAAGCAAAATGTGCATTGGAATAACACGGGAGTTTGGATATAGATGGTATATTTCTTTCTCATAAAAATGTATGCTCCCCCGTTATTAAAGCTTGTACCGGGTAATTGAAAAATAGAGAAAGTACTAAAATCATAGCTCTTATACTTTTTCATATATGACGCTAACTAGTTCATCTCGTATAGCTACAACACAGCGCTACCAGTATATGGTTCAACTGCCTATTGTGAGTGCCCCTGTGTTGTGTGCATACATGTAGTTAACAATAACTGCATGATGGAACGGTTCTGGTTTTTCTTTCCTTTATTATAGTGCCAGTTTGCCTGAGCTTCACATCATTATTTATTATATATGTATCCTTTGCTAGGACATAGCAATTCAGAATTGGGCTGCTTCACTCTCTATAATTCATGTTTAATGTGTTTAGATCGGGTATTATATAGACAGCTTAAAAATATTCTCACATATAGTAGATGGGGTGTTGCTTTGGGGTAAATCGATTGAGGGCGCTTTGGGATTGACCATTTTACTAATTAAAGAATTATCAGTGTCCAGAATACCCTAGAATCCGTCAAAATTCTGATTAATTTTGCAATTTAGGAACAAACGAATGACAATGGTGAGTGCAGCTCGTATAGACTCAAAATCTTTTATTATGGTTATTATCTCACGAGTGAGCTGTGAAATTCAGAAACCTGTGCAATTTAGTTTTTTTTATAAAATTGAGATAAAATGATTTTGATCAAAATTGATTTTATTGTAACTGGTCGTTTGGAGGAGTAGTTTGATCAAATGTTTCGTACCAAACATTAGGTGCATGACTATCGGGCGCAGCTTCAACTAGCTAGCGTTCGATCAAAGCGCTGGCGTACGCACCCACGCGCTTAAATACGCCGCATAGATGCGCGGGCGAAACTGCTGCCTGAACGCGCAGACGTCACTGCCACATCAGGGTGAAAATCCAGGTGGAAGAAGACCTACAATTGGTTAGGTCAAAAACAAATAGGCCTAGTGTATTTCAAAGCAGTGTGCCACGCGGGAGCAGTGTGGCACACAAGTTAAGGTCTTTGCCTTCGGTGCGAGAGGCCCCGGGTGCGATTCCCCACAGGACAAAAACAAAAACAAACAGATGACTCATGATAAAATACCTCGTTACAGTCGGTTCCGATCAGGGTAATAAGCCGGATTGTTGGCTACACTTGCCTGCCCTGTAAAATTGGTCCGACCAGCTATCTACGGCCCGACTCCACCCGAGCCTTAGACATAGATATAATCGCAAAAACTTTAAACAACACGATAAAGGTTAACTGAAGCAGCAATACGAAGATAATTTTACATCACAAATCGTGACGGACCCAATAATTTTAGACACCTTTTAATATAATTAACGAAGTCACATCCGGGCTTATGCAGTTTTATTAGTAGTAATGAATGACCTGTGGCTTGTTGCCCTGGAGAATATCACAAAGACAAGTCATGCATTATTTTATTTCTATTTTATTGACATCAACTTTCCATTCAATTTAATTTCATTTGTTGATTGATACATTTCCTGTAGCAAATGGAAAACAAACTTGGAATACAGATAAAAAATACGTCATTATCATTGATACTAAAGTAATTTGATTTTCAATACAAAAATTACAATTGTTTCAGTATTTGCTAAGCAAACTCCGATCAGAAATTATTTATTATATGCGACTATGAAGATTATCATTCATCCAGGTATAAATAACTATGAAATTAGAACTAATTATAAATTAGAACTATAAATAACTATGAAATATTGCCACTCGCAAAAACGTAATGACTATGACTATGACTAAAGGTCACCAGTTACAGTACGATGGATATTGCTATCGCAGAGAGGGATGTCTGAAGCCATATTTTAGCCATTTAACTAAAATAATACTTGATAATAACACATTCATCTTACAGGGCCTCGTGGGCATCATGGAAGAACAGAGGATACCTTAAAACATCCACTGAATGAGTAACTCAGGCAAAAGAATAAATAAATAAATAAAACAAACAAACACACAAACAAAGAGTTTTGGGTGATTTCACCTTCCCGAGAAAAAATCATTCTCAGGCCACAAACAAGGCACATGTGAATCATTATAGAACCCACAGTAAGGTACATGTATTTCTCTTGCGTGTTAGCTTTATTTGACTCAATATTAAGTGCAAAAACTGCTAGGTGATGCTCCTCTTCAACCCGCCTTAATGAGGGAGAACGGGAAATTATATAGAAATTTGATAATTTGGTAAGGGCAAAAGGAATAAAATTACACCCCAACCACATCTCCAAGGTTAAAGTTACAAGCTTTGGCCACATTTTGACACACTTGAAATAAATAATATTGAAAAACATGGTCAGATAACGTCCTTATTGCACAAACTTGTAATCAAAGTTATCGATAGTTTAAAATCATGTTGATTTCTTTTAGACATATAATACGATTTCTTTTAAATGATGCAGTATATTTTTTTGCTTGTTTGTTTTATATCTTCTTAAACCTATGACACTCAATCAATTGAATACATAATTAAGTACCTCGCCCAGGAATTAGGTGTTGTTTAAGAGAAATCACGGGTATATACAAACAACCACACAACCAAGGACAAACACACCACTCACCCTTTCACGCCACCTACCCATATCATTTAAAGGCACACGCCTCCCCAAACATACCCCTACACAACCAAGTTAAAGTCAGTACTTGCCGAGAAAGTGTTACATCGTCACGCCAGATATTACATTCGTATTCAAAGCTTGTTTTCATTGCATCAATAACAGCAATATAAAAGTCAAGTAGCCCTTGACACTTTACAAGCATGGTAAATTCGCATTGACTTCTTATGGAAAGAAGTGCAGGTAAAATAGCATTACGCAAGCAACGAAGCAACAGGCACAACATGTGATGCGATCAAGCAAAATCAGTCGGAACTCGGCAATAATAAATTTTCAGTTTCTTACAGGATAGTAAAAAACATTTACAAAGCTGGATTTTGCAGAAAACCCCATTGAAATTGAACAACCAGTTCCAAAGATATGAGCAGTTAAAGAGTTTCCAAAACAAGAAGAAACAAAAGGAAATATGTCCTTTATTTGGCTATATCTCATAATCAATATTTCCGAGTTCCGACTGATTTTGCTTGATCGCATCACATATACCTAGACTCATTTTGTCATGCTTATGTTGTACAAGCAAATGATGTAACACGGAGTTCCTGGACATTATGTTTGATAGACCATTAGTAGTAAGGACAGAAATGCATGGGGGAGGGCTAAGTATCATTGTTAAAGATAAATACATTTTAAATGCGTATATCAAAGGGGGTGTTAAGGGGGGGGGGGGTGGTTTGGATTCCAGAGGGAGGGTGCCTGTAAGAGACACAGTCATCAGAAAAGAACTAGCTCAGGTCGCGACGCGCACCAAATAAGTTGGCACAGCTGGGAATCGAGCCCAGGTTGTGAAACACGGTGTATTATCACTACACCAACTAACTATCATCTGTGAGATGTGCGATAGTATACATTACATGCCTATGAGTGTGATAGTACAAACTATATCATATGAGGTCAAATTTTGACTTTTCAATTTCACGAGGCGTAGTCGAATGAAATAGATCAGTCAAAATTTGACCAAATGATATATTTCTACTATTACACGAATATTGGCATGTAACATTTGTTTTATATCATGATATCACATGGTTTCTTTTCATGCCATGTGATAGTAAAAACTATCATACGGCTAAACATGCTCAAATCACTGTAATCATGATATAATTGTCCTTGATATCGCTTAATAGAATAAATTAATACTATCAATGTATCTAATGTACGGTGCTATTCAAATAGAAGTCTGTATTATGCCTCTCAATCGATCAACCAATCAAGCAATGAATCAAGTGTTCAAGTAATCAACAATCAATAATAAACCGAGGAATATTACAACTACTTATTAATCTACCAAATAATAAGTAAATAAACGAAATAAAGTAAGAAAGATATTTGTGACCGTTCACGGAGAATGAGCCGTAAATTCCTCCCATGGACAATTTTGTTTTATTTCGTGTTAAAAATAAACATCATAAACTTAAAAATGGTATATCATTTGACTTCAAACGATATCCAGAAGCGGGGTTATGGTTTGTTAAACTTTGCTCCTTCAACAAAATTATAGCTTTTTACGTTTTTACATGTGTCTCTTTTTCCACATTGCTGGCAATAAATATCAAACAGTCATAATTGGCGGTCATTTCAAATCATCCCCAAGTCAACGAGGTTTAAGAAAGTTCTCTCATTGTTAATTGTTGGTTATGCATACCTGTACAAAATACAATGCCTGGTAACCCACCACTTGAACAGGATTTATCAAAAGCAAACAAAGACCATAGCTATTAAAAGTTCTATAGCCATTAAAAGGTAGAAGCTTATTATCCACTTCAACAATAGGATTATTGATTAGTTTTTGACTATCAAAATGAGACGGATGTCGGGCCAGCTTAAGTTACCGATGAATACGACCTTCGTACACATTTTACACCGTAACTCAGAATACAATTTAGGGAATTTACGGCTCGTTTGTGCTGCCGGGTCACATTTAATAATGTTTGGTCAGAAAACATTTTGCAGAATGCATTTAGTATTAGTTACAAAATTCCAAACATTCTATTATAATTTTCTGCTATACACGCAACAGAGCTGTGTTTTTATCCGCGCCTAATCAATAATGGGTATTTCACTCCATTGTCAAACTGACTTGTTCCATGTAGGATTATGTAGTGACCAGACCCTAAACCACTCAGTCTTAAACTGGATGCTTTGTAATAGACGCAGTGTCCAATCAAGCCTAACAGGCCTGTCAACCAGACCAAAAATGTCGCACTGCGCAGGTCAGTAACCAATCTCACCGCGCCGTTGCCCTTACGTCAGACGCAAACTAGTCTTTTTAATTCGGTCTTCAATTATAGGCGGTTTGCTAAATGGTAGGGCATTATAAGAGTTAAACCCGGAAGTGACAGCACCAGAATAAATGACGTCATTTCTGGATTTCAGTTGGGACTGTTACGTTCACGACCATGCAACAGTATACGCATCACCGTATCTAGTTTTACTAAAATAAAACATCTTTGGTTACGCAAGAGATTGCGATGTTCCATGTGCGGCACGCGCGTTTAAACGTACATTTATACGCACGTTCCCCATGTATTGGCTGTATATAATCAACCAACGAAAACTATTAAAAGTATTATAACTCACACAGCACGTGTATATTTGCTTGATAATACCTGTTGACGATAAACATGTTATTAGGTCGATTATGTGAAGAAAGCACCTCATGACAAGGATACATATGCATTTTCAGATATTCTAGAATTTTGAATTTCCATCCATGACCCAAATCTATGGGATGAGCTAGATCCAATGTTTGTAAAATTCTAACGGACTTTCTGAGAAGAGAGATGAGCTTTGTAGATGTAATTTGTATCTATAAGATTTAAAAACTGGTTTTGTAACACAATGATCTTTTATAATGAAGCATGCATTAATGCTTTTATATAGCCCTTAAATCTCAGAATTACCCACTGTGCTGTATATTAATATACTGACATTTCAATTGTGTTACTGCATTAAACTTAGATTAATAACACACAGATTGGAATATGCCTGTGCTCTCTAATCGTACTTGAATTCAGCTGACCCCGGTACAGCGTTCAGACCTTGCAACAACGCTCATCTCACGCGCGAAGTTACTTTTGTATACTCTCGCGCTATTTGCGCTATTTTTGAGTTCGCACACACAACCCTGACTTAGCGTCGACCCCCATAAGCAACATGACATGTTTCCGCTGTATGGTATTAAAGCCTTAATGTACGATTTCCGTCCAATTTTAATTTTGTTATCTTTTATTCAAAATGTTGAAATAACATTAGTAATAACTGCCGAGAAGGGTTGCTGTCCATTTTAAGTTGAAATAACAAGGTTAAGTGAAAGAAACCCCATTAGTTATTTTGACCATTTAACATGCAGTTCTATGGGAGGACATATTATCATAATTTTTTAAATTATGATAATATGTCGAACTTTGCTCTGTTGACCCACAAAGACAACAAATTTGGCCGATTCCATTTAGATCCAAGTTGGGACATGTGTAAACATTACAAATATGCAAAAAATCAGGTTTGAAAAAAATTAACCAATTTCATATTATAAGATCGTACATTATGGCTTTAAATATTAGCCTTAAATTGTTTAACATAAAAGGCAAAATAAGAAATGTAGTTTGTACTCTTTAGAACTAGGAATATGATTACTCAAATTAAAAACCAAATAATGTCAAATCAGTGTACATTAGGTCAGATATAAAATTACAAGTTTTAGGAAAATTATGAAATATCATTTTGTTTTCTTGATTTTCCCGAATATAAAAAAAAAACACGAAATGCCCTCGCCCTAGCGGAAACAACCATTTTTAGCTTTATGCTGAATGACAGTATAACTTTCATCATAATCGTCCTAAGCGCTTCCAATGTACTTCGAGGGTTGCTCAGATACCTGTTATATTTAAATTATTATTGAATATAACCAGATTGATTTAATTGTTTCTGCCTTCCTTTAAAATTTTTGATGAATATTGTGTTGATAACATAAAATGATATAATTTACCGCCTCTTCAAACAACTTCAAACAACTTACAAGTATACTTGCATGTTGCATTTTGAATTGAAGAATATTATGAGAAAATATATGCATATCAGTTCTGCTTTACATTCAGCAAACAACATTAATTCTTTACTGTAATAGTAGGCTACTCAATTAAGAGATGAGTTCTTTGTCTCCAAATTACTTATATCTTTTAAAAACTTAATGATGTGTTATTATTTTTTATGTTAAATTATACGAATAATATGTTCAACTTATCAATAACCAATAACATGCGATCCGTTGATTAAAAAAAAGAAAGAAAAAAAAAAACAGAAGAAAAAACCTCATAAATGTCACTGGAGGGAAAACAAGTCAACAATTTATGTTTTTGGCCTAACGGAAGAAGAACAACAAAAACGAACAACTGAAGCGAGATTCGAACCAGCATTTGCATATTCGCATTAGAGTTGATTAGCCACCATATCCAATTATCAGCAAAGAGTGCTTCTCCGTAATGCCGAATTATTAGTTTCAATAATATGTTTTTATAATATAATATATTAAAAATTTCTATTCTAGATATTTAAATATTCGAATATTCAAGATAAACTAAACTCTTCAAAAAAGTTTGGAAACTTTCAAAAACGGCTGTACTGATATCAGATTTTTTTTAAATTTATCTCCATATTGTTTCGTATCAGTGAAACATTGTTTTTTCCTGTCAACAATGATACCTCATTTGTGACGATAACGGCTGAGTAACTTTCTTTGAAAGACAAGAGAGGTCTCAAAGAAAATGTGTCAAACTGACCATTGGTATGAATGAATGAGTGCGTTGATGCTTGAATAAAAGAATTAATAAAAAGTTGTTTGCAGTATTATCATTTTGAATGAAAAATGCTGGGATGGGATTAACAGTTCTACAGATGGATCAAAATGGATCAACGCAAGTCAATCTCTCTTGTTAGTCTCTTCTTCACAGTGTTCATTTGCAAGAGAGTTCTAATCAACCATGGTTCTATTATCTTGAGCTATTGGTCAGCTTGAGGCTGGCATATTCAAAATCAAGTTGCGGCAACTTTTGGAGTTTCCGCAGTATGATCTCCAAGGTAAAAGCCAAGTTTCGTCAGGCCGGAAAGACAAACCCATAAGTGGTCGCCTAAGAAAAACAACGGCTGCAGAAGAACGGTTCATCAGGCTGCCAGCACTTCGAAACCGTAGACTAATGAAACAGTGTGATATTCCTTACTCATGGTTACTTATGCAAATGGCGCAGACAATGGCAGAATTGGCACATTTTGTTTGAGACCTCTCTGTCTTTCAAAGACAGTTACTCAACCGTGGAACAAGTTATGGTCATAAATTTGTTTGACAGGAAAGAAAAATGGTTGTATTGATATGAAACAATATGGAAATAAATTTCAAATACTTCTGATATATATAGCCGTTTTGGAAAGTTTCCAAACTTTTTGTGAGGAGTTTATATCTAAGACGTCTGAATAATTTATCATATTGCCGTCCCTGTGAATTCTAAATAATCATATCTTTATATTTGCATATCTTGTCTTGCTAAACCAAAATAAGACTTGGTACTTGAACTTGCATAAATGAATTAATAAATGGGCTCTTGTATACAATGGTGTCTCCACACCTAAACTTATTATTGACAGTTACTTGCTGAAGTGATCCAAATCAGGCTTTTTTGCGAATAAAATTTATACAAAAGCAAACAAACAAAAAATGGCAATCTACAATCATGGAAAAAATGTGATGGGACACGTGGTCAATTTTACTCCTTGTATCCACCCCCAGTCTTATATAAATTTACATGTTTTATGTTTTAGATAAATAATGTTCTATGTGTAGCTTCAACCCTCCTGTAAGTTATATCCATCCCTTTCCCAAACAATCAATGTTGCAGAGTCCAACACGGAGCTTGATGACGAGCTTGATAACAGTGTTACGGGGGAAGGGGACCGATTTCAGTCCATAGTTCTAAACTGTCCCAAGATTTCCGAGGTCCGAGGTCCAAACGATATTACACTTTTTGCTATGCATTATTTAATGAAAGGATGCATTGATTTCAATAAAATATCCCCTCGGTCCATAGAAAATCCTAATATTTTCAGAACAATAACAAATTTCAAAATACAGTGTGTAGTTTTAGGGTACGGTCACTTTTAATGTACACCATTGCTATTTTCACTGTGTTTTGGTCAAATCTTCGACGAATTGAGCTTTACGAAGACGTAATGTTTTGTATCATAAAAGTTGACGATGAAATTTTGTTAACAATAATATGTTATACAAATACATCTTTAAACCGTCTTTCACACAAATTGTCTACGCCAACCCCGCCATCACTCCTACAAGCACACTGTAATAACCAACCTCTCCCCCTCACACCACACGACATACTTAATCTGCTCATTGCGTCTAGTTCTTTTTAAGGCACACGTTATGCGATAGCAAACCGATTCGGTTTACACTCATTGAATCGCACACACTCTCTATTATAAACCCCTCTATTATATACAAAGATGTATAATACTTTAGTTATTTGTCTTGGTGAATCGAGTTTGCTGCATGCTTTTCAATACGGGTTAACCGAATCGGTTAACCATTATGTATGCCAACGGTATATTATTATACCATTACTTTTCCTATGCCCATGTAGATCGTCCTTTAAAAAAAAGCGCAGTGATTTATATTGCGCTACGCACAGGCACAACGCCTAGACGTTGATCCACAAGCCTCAGCACACTTTACAGGTTGTCGCTGACCACTATGGCCCACATCATTCCATAAACCATTTAACAGCATTTCAGGGACTTTGCTGCTTCAAGAGCGCACACCCTAGACATTCCACAAATAACCTTCGCAACCAGGATCAGCTCCCCGAGTTTCGTACGGGTTACAACGAGACAAATTAGCAGTGAGTTCCTTGTCCATGGGAATTTCAAGCTAACTCAATTTTTCCACGAGAGCGTACTAGGCACCGCCAGGGTTCGAACCCGCAACCTCTCGCACCATAGTCGAACGCCTTATCGATTGAGCTAACTTGACTTAATAGTTCAGTGCTCGAATTCTCGCTTGTCACGCGTTCGAGACTCGCTGCAACCCTTCATTTTTGGCTAGAATGTATTTCCAACTTTCCAAGTTTTTAAATCATATTAAACTTGAAGAAAAATATTACATTTATTGTTTTTAATGTGATCATCTTATCAATGTGCTCAAGCGCGTGCACAAGTAGACCTAACTGTACTAAGGTTATGTTTACCATTGTTAAGGAAAGTAACATGTCTCTGTTTTTAAATGGCTATCCCAAGATAAATGGTATATATTTTAAAATGTCATATATTAAATCTGGGGTGTTTTTTTACATTTATTTCTTTTATTATTATTATATATGTGTCTGCCTTGCCGCTTTACTGGGGAAAAGCCACCATATGAATATTTCTTATGACCGATCCCTAAATAACGCTTGAATAATTGTAATGTCCATGGCGCTATAACATTAACACTTTGTGGTGAAAAATGGCTTCAATAGGCATGATAGGGCTGATAATAAAAAGGACGTGACAAAAAATGAAATGTACATACGATTGTTCCGACTTCGCTCAGACAATCATGGAAAAAATGTTTTGGGACACGTGGACAATTATACTCCTTGTTTCCTTCCCCAGTCACGTAGATGTTGATGGACGTTTTTCAAATAATGTTCTACGTGTAGCGTCAATCCTCCTGTAAGCTATATCCTCCCCTTCCCTACCAATCAATGTTGCAGAGTCCAGCACGGAGCTTGAAAATAAGACCCCGATCAACATTGTTACGGTGGGAAGGGGATCGATTCAGTGCATGGTTCTAAACTGTCCCGAGACTTTTTTCCATGATTATAGGTGCTAGAACTTGAGAATAATACAGGGTGTTGTACTCCGGAGGACAAAGTAACTAGCATCCCATGTTTAAGACGCTACCGTAAAATGGGGTAACTTTGTGCCACTTTTAACAAAACCAATTATATTTCTAATTAACTGTTATTTAAGACATTAGAGTTCCTCTCTACACCAAAGATTCTAAATTTTTTAAGGGTGCCCTAGGGGTTAAAAATAGCCCGACCAAAGTTACCCCTCATTTGGATTAACTTCGGTCACAGTATTACATTCCATGAAGAAAAATAATTCAAAAGAATTGATCTTCGCTGTATTGACAGGTTGCTGTTTTTTGTGACATTTGAACCCCTGCAAAATTAATCAAGCACACATCCTTGTTCACAAAGATGCTAAAAAAAGTAAAAAAATATGACTAAAAACAATATTACTGTTTGGAAATATGACCATTTAAAAAAAATGATTTGACCGACCAAAGTTACCCGCTGACCGAAGTTACCCCATTTTACGGTACTGCGTGAGGGTACGATGTCGTTAGTGTATTCATGCGAGAAGAAAGTGTTAACTTGACGGAAGTGCATTAGGGCTTGAGTGCACCACCCACATAAAGGGTGGTATGACCCTGGGTTCATGGATATATTTATAAGCAAAGTAGTTACATGTTAGTAAACAAACACCTTACCTTATTTATTTAGTAACTTACTTAAAGCCATAATGTACGATCTTATAATATATATGAAATTGGTAATTTTTTTTCATAAAAATGTTTTTGTATATTTCTAATGTTTACACAAATCGCAACTTGCACCTAAATGGAATCGGCCAAATTTGTTGTCTTTATAGGTCGACATATAGGTCGACATATTATCATAATTTAAAAAAATATGATAATATGTCCTCCCATGTTAAATGGCCAAAATAACCAGTGGAGTTTCTTTCACTTTACCTTGTTAAATTTCAACTTAAAATGGACAGCAACCCTTTCCGGCAGTTACTACTAATATTATTTCAACATTTTGAATAAAGAATAACAAAATTAAAATTTGAAGGAAATCGTACATTAAGGCTTTAACATTTTGCGTTAACATTTGAAGTGTTTATACGGGCGTTTCAGTTGTTTTGGAGTGAATTTATTTTTATTAAGAGCGTTTTGAGATGACCAATAATACTAATTATATGGATTATAAGCAACCAGAACACCCTACATTATTCATTAATGCTCTCCGTGGTTGCCATAGTCTTCAACATAAAAAGAAAAAAAAATGAACCACTGAACCAGTACTGGGTTTGTTTGTATTTTTCATGCTGAATCCAAATATGGTCATGAAATTTTTGAATAAAACAATAAATGAACTTGTCGTTTGCTGTCGACACACGCGTGCAGAGAGTTAAAATTCGGATATTTGCATTTTAGAAACCCGCATTAGATAAGTGATAAAAATGAAAGCAATCTGGTGAAGACATTGAAAAATATGTCCTTTATTATGTGCGCTTTCTAACTCGGAAACATTGCTAGTCCTTCCAACCAATCTTGCACCATTCACTTGCTTGAATGCATATGGTGTTTGTTATTGTGGAAGACGTGTAATTGTATTATGAACTTTTGCCTATTGTCGGGACCTAAAATTTATCAGGTTCTCTTCCGTTCTACGGTTATTTTAGATATACCAACATTATGTATAATGACTCCAAAATGTCAGTAGTACCAGTCGACCTCTTTTTAAACCATCATCCGTGATTCCAGCATCTGAATAGATACGCATAGGTTATTTACAACAACAACAACAACAACAACAACAACAACAACAACAACAACAACAACAACAACAACAACAACAACAACAACAACCACATCCATTTTATTGGTCTAATTGTAAGTGATTTGATTATGACGAAGTTTTAGAGTAAGCCCTCTCAAAGATGGTTTAATCGTCCAATGATGCCATAGTTGGACTTTTCACATTTGTTTGAATATAGTATAACATATTTGCGCGAGCAGTGGACACGGTGGATCACAGTTTCAACTTACAGAACGGGTTAATCTTAATGTTTTATGAAAATAACAATGCGATATGATCAAAAGCACCCTGTTGATTGTTTTGTGGAACAGTTAGACAAAATACGAAACAATAGACAAAAGTTAATATAAACTGTTACAGTAACCCATTCTAAGCTTTAACTATAAGAACAATACTGTAGCAATATCAATTTTGTATCACAAATCCCAAAGAAGTCAATAAATTACGATCCCTTTAATAATTCATCAAGTCCCATCTGGACATATACCCAGTTTTATTAGCACTAATGAATGACCTGTGGATCATTGCCCCAGAGAATATCACAAAGAGAAGTCATGCATGTTTTTACCTCTTTTTGCATTCGAATGGTCAACTTTCCATTCAATTTAATTTCATCTGTTAATTACATTTGCTGTAGCGAGCGGAAAATTCAATAAATACAAAACAGAAATAATTCATTATCATTGATGCATTACTAAAGTAATTTATGATTTTGAAGTGAAAACCATTCCCACGATTACTTGCTTATGACAAGCCCCGGGGTATACTCGGTACAAATTACCATACGGAGATTTGCAAGATAAATCAATTAATAAATAAAATACGAATTTGAAATGAAATGAGTCGTTTGTTCAAATTTGTTCGAAACCCAGGAAACCCAAAAACGTTTTAAGCAGGTTATAGTTTGGGTTTGGGTTTAGATTAAAACGTCTTAATAACATTAGATGTGGGTTATATAAAGGTCAAGAAAACGCTTTAAAACGTTTTGTATGAAAACACACTGCAACAATATTTTTAAAATGTTTTATTGTAATATATTTTTTGCAAACATGTTTTGCCAAATATTTTGTCAACACTTAAATAACATCAAGTTAGAATATTTGCAGGAGATTATCAACAAATGTTTTTGAATGTTATGAAAACATTTTATACCCTTTTTATGCCCTTTATATAAACCGACATTTAAACGTTTTCTGGCAACCTTTTCTAGCCTTTTGCAAATGATGTCCAAAACGTTTTGTTTGCTGAGAAGAGTACCCAAATGTGACCTCAACTTGAGTCTAAACTAAATTTTTTTAAAGTGTAATTTGGTAAAAAAAAAAACTTGCGAAATTGTCTTTAATTTTGAGCATTAATAAAAAAAACTATTGGAAAATTGGTACAAACATGGGTCTATTATCAGGTTCTTGGAGGCATGTCTCCGGGCCAGGTTTGAATAACACCCGAACATGTACTATTTTTAACATACACCATTCTGTCAATATAAGCCATGTTTACAGTTTAGGCCATACCTTAGAGAACCTTTCAGTAGGCGTTACAGTACAATTTTAATACAACAAAAAGATGCTCGTCAGTTATAGCCATCCTTACTGTCCAACAACCTGATAATTACCGGATTATTCTGAAATATACATTTTGGTGATTGGACATTGCTTTCTCATTTGACACCCTGTTCGTGAAAATCGAACAAGAATTGACCAAGATATGCGCCTCCAAACCGTCAAACCCCAAAATCATTGCAATGGGAACGCATCGTTGTATTGCACACAAGCACCACGGGCCAATCAATAAAGCACACAGTGTAACAGGTACAATTGAATCGTTAAAATCAAAATTATCAGGTTGTTGAACAGCAATGATGACTTAACTGACGAGTTTCTTTTTGTGTCTGGTGTATATAGGAATCCATCTGAAAATAATACTATCATATGATTTCGGTCAAATATTGATTCTGTTATTATGCGCCAAATATTATGACATAACATCAATTACAACTGTCAGGAGGGTTTAAGCTGACTTAAAGAAAACCAATTTAGCCACCTAACTATAATGAGCTCTAAAATGTAACATCATCACGTCACATCTATTTTATTATATTTCGTATTCAGAGGTTGTTTTCATAGCATCAATAACAGCAATATAAAAAGTCAAGTAGCTCTTGACACCTTACAAGCATGATACATTTTAATTAACTTTTTATTGAAAGAAATACCCCGGCAACAGGTAAAATGGCATTACGATAGCAACGAAACAACAAGCACAATAATACTCACTTTACAGCAAGGAATCTATCTCTTTCTGCAGGATTTCCTTTTTATATTTTCTTCATAATTATAACTTTCAAAAGAAATCATGACACAGTATTAATCTATCCCATATCCCTATCCCTATTATACACGTTTTTACGATTTGCGCCTGCTCAGTACCCCATATGGTGTTGCCATTACAAATGACAAGAAAATTCGATTTGTTGTCAGGTAAAACCCAGGTTTTGTTTTCAATACACTAACTGGAAATTCAATACACTAATAGGCGATTGTTGTTGTCGTTATACGCATATAGTTTACTGCATTTTATACATTACGATTTTTAAATCGCACATTAAAATTGTGATATATTCAACTGTTTGAGAATTAAAATCAGATCCACGTGCTCTATAGAATATTAAATCACAAGTCTATAATACAATGCACTATATCGAGAGCTATCCAGACACTATGCAACTTTCTTTATCTGCGTCAATAATAGAATATTGATTTTTATCGAATTGAATACATTTTGAGTTTGTACTTCAGCACTGAACGATCTAGCGATCGATTCCTAGCCAATCAGATAGGACTCCTTTTCTTGCGTTCGGTGAAATACCAATCGCCCGTCGCTCACCAACGGAGTATTAACTTGCAGGGAAAAATCTTTATAATACATTCTATTACCTCCACGACCCATTATTCAAAATCGCGCACTGTGATTTGTTGAAACGCGTCACGTGAGAGCCCAGTATTCTGCAATAATGGGTCAAGCGCCGTAATACATTCTACGAACAGCGTTACGCTTGGTTACCCGTGCAATATTTCCGCGATACGCGCTGTCACTTTAAATACGCGTACGCGCTCCACCTTGAAGTAAACTACTTAAAATATTTGTGCCAAAAAATGATATTTTCTCTTTAAATCGCACTATTTTCTGGTAATAGAATAGAAATAAAGGGTGCAGCATTATCCTTTACACGCAAATAATGTGTCCTCGGCAGTAAAACGTTTAAATAATGGGTTCGGCTGCGCCTCACCCATTATTTACGTTTTTACTGCCTCGGACACATTATTTGGGTGTAAAGGATAAAGCATTACCCTTTAATTCTTAATGGTATCGACACTGTGGGACATATGCCAGCAGTGCGTCCAATTTGAAGCCTTTCAAATTGCGTTTATTTGTGAATAAACTGCTTTGAATTGAACTGAATGCTCTTTTTGGTTGAAATTTTTGGCGGGAAATAATCCCGCCAAAACATTAAAGTAATCTTTTCCCACAACTAAATATCATAGTCAGGAAATTAATGATGCATCTGGTAGCTTAGATCATAACTTTCATTATACTTAGTTGCAATTATCCCAGAAAATTCTTGATTTGTTTTTACAGAGTCTTGAATTGTTGATGTTTTGATCAAAAACATCACTCGGTGTATTTTGAAACTCGAGGCATTAACTCTTCTCAAATTAGCCACAAATCTTAATTTATTATATGCACGTGTAGCAAACACCAATGGGAATAATTGGACGTTGTTTGCGGAGCCTAAATTTGGTTTGATTTTATTTCACAATAATTCTAAGGTGAGAACTTTGACCTGACATTTCCTTTTTGGATTTCCAATTTAAATTCATTGATATGTGATATTTTGAATAAATAAAGAGTACGCTTACCTTTCTGCAACACTTCCCGGTATCATTAAGCATCTGCTGATAACCAACCACAAAACAGTCCCTTCCTATCATTTTTGAACAAAATATGGTTCAAAAGTTCGTACACTACGCGTATATAATGACACAGCGAGGTAATGAAGAGAGCTATTTACGGTGGGGTATCTATTGTAAGCTATTAGGGTAGGCCTATAGTATATCTTCCCGCAAGTGACAAGATGTGTCAAGCAGGTGCATACATAAGGGCGGTATATTCAAACGGTATTGTCTGGATCATTGAGTATCGATTGCGCACGTATACAGTAACACGGATGTGTGCGGTCCTCCCAGGTTTTGACATGAATTACAAATGACGTCGTGAGTGACCCAGCGTTTTCATTTTATTATTACAAAATTAATCGTCGTTTATCACGAGTCCTAAGAGTCGTACCAGTTCAATTAATCAAAAATTAATTTGTATTAAATGAAAAACAAACAGACAAGTAGAGTCATATTTCTTTCTATGACTGTATTCCTACCAAAATCTGATTTTCAATACACTAGAAACGTGTTGATATGTATATCTTTGAAAATCGCCGAATGTTAACCACAGTTACCGTGGCACAGTAGGCATCTTTAGCATTCATAGTGCAATTGGCAGTGGTTCGAACCCTGGTGAAAAGTTTAGTATTTTTTTAATTCTTTTTACTAATGCGCTGTGCCGTTTTTCAAACACGCCCCTGAATGAAATTGATGGGCAAGTACCCTTAATTGAATTTGTTGACTTATCCTTTATAGATCACAGCTTAAACATTGATTACTTTTTAGAAACGAGATTGTTAAAAAATGACAAAGAGCCGACCGGTAGACTCTAATTTTTTTAGGCCTGTCACAATATTTTTCTTTGCTTATAATAGTATAGTACACATGCAGTTGCATGAGTTAAAAAATGAATACACATTAGATATGCCTTATTGTATTATATTGTTTTAAGGGATACGTTAGGTTAATTAAAAGCCGGTGTTTGTTATAACGTTTGAAGCGGGATTCGAACAAGCGACCTGCGCTGCATGTCCGCATGTGCAGTGCTTTAACAAAGTGAGCTACCTAGGCCCTTATTATATCGGGACTGATCCCTATTGGCTACCAAATCCAAGTCCCAGTAATTCTTTACTTTGTAATGACGGATCATATAACTTCAATAACATAATATTGAATACGTCTTAAGTTGCGGTAAAGTGTTCTGTTAAGGTGAATAATTTACTAGTATGCGTTTTCAAACCCTGTTATTGAATTATAACCGATTTAATTCATCAAACATCAACGTTCTTCTTTAAATGATACTATAAAGAAGTTCAAATAGTTCAACCGATGATATAATATCTGCTAAGTGGATAATGCACTTTCCGAGAGAATAAGTTAGTTCTCACTTTAAGGCTAGTCGGATCCTACAGGACATGTATTTCCAATTTTGGTAATTGCCGTCATCTACACTTCCCGGCTAATGTTGCCATACGCACGCTATTACTGCTCTCCATGCTGTTCTGCTTTTGGTTTGTGTCAGAGTCTGTGCGTTTAATTCTTTTTGCATTAGCGCCACGCCACCCACGTTGGTTTCGGTCGCCCAAAAGTGCGTTTAATTTTCTGTTTGAATTCAGCTAGGGCTTGGCGTACTGGTGTTTCGTCTGCGAGTCATTTTGTCTGATTTTGTAATGGCTATATAGTTCTTCTGATGGCTACATTGTTCATCAATATTGTGTTCGAGTTTTTGTTGTTATTGTCCATATTATTCACAGTTATATAGAAAAAAGATCACACATATGCATTGAAAATTTTTTGTTGTTGTAATGGTCGTTCGTTTTACTTTGGGGATGGAAATTGTTTAAGTTGATTGTAAGTTGCCCAGGCTAGACACTTTCTGGGTTTTTTTTTTATGTCTTCAACTATTCTCAACATCATTATGTCCCTAAAAATTCTCCAATGCAAAATTTAAAAATGGCTGCCATTGGAGTTAGCTCCTTTTGGAATAAAAAATAATTTTCTTTTATATTTATAATTTACGTCTTCGCACGTGGGAGGTTGTAGAGATTTGCAATTTTTTTTATAACTATTCTAGTGGTCCAATGTTATTAGATTGGCAAGGTTACTGCTTCTCTTAGGAATATCTTCAAATTAATTTTACACAAAGCAGCCGTTGGAGTTATCGCCTTTTAGAACCAAACTCATTTCTTCCTTTCCAGGAAAAAACATGTACTTGGAGGATTAATAAACTGAATTACAATGAGCCTTGGGATTTCACGTATTGTACACATGCCTTTTCCTGTGAGTGTGGGTTTTTTTTGTTTTCTGAATATTTGAGTCCAAATACAGCTAGCTCAGGCACCGCTCCAGCTTGCCTTAAAAGTAAAAAACGTGAAACAAACGTCATATTCAAATCACTAGGATCCACAATATGCTCATCTATCAGGGCATGGTTCTTTACCCCCAAATATCTGTACATTCATTGAATGACATCTGAAAATTTGGGTACGAAAACTCGTACCCTGCAACTTGAGGTCAAATTTTGCACTATGATTGTTTAATTGAGGTTATTAAACTTTGCCATTGGGATGAGGCCATGGTGGTCCATAGTGAATGATTTTAAAAGCAGGTCACCCTTTTTCTCTTCTTCACGGCTACATGATAAAAGTTAAAGAAGTACATCGTAATATTATGACTTCAACTTTTTTTGATTTGTTTTCGTATTCTTTTGTTTCTTCTTTAATATTGTTATCCTAAACCCGAATATGAGAAAGCAAATCCATGACTATAAAGGTAAATGCGATTAAAGATAACTACAAATAAACATCTCAAAAAAAGTAACAAACACCCTTAAATAATGGCCATTTTTCAAAAAGGGGCTATTGTATCACAAATCTGTAAAATGCGTTGGAAGCAGAATTTATTTCTGCGCATTTTGACACCTCATTTGATACGATAGCCCAGAAAAAACAAAAAACAAAAAAAAAACACCGGTCAATTTAATGTAGTGAGGTCCAGATTTGAAAGTTGCACTACATACAAATTTTTACAATACAAAAACACTCAGATATCATTGCACAGATTTCCTTCCATTACACTGAATGCAAAATCAATAGAATTTACTTCAACTTTCAAATCTTGGGTTACATTGATTTAAATGTACGCTGTGACGTCAATATTTAGTCAATTGCTACAAATGAGGTGTCAAAATGTGCAGAAAAAATTCTGCTTCCGCGCATTTTACAGATACGTAATACAATCACCCGTTTTTGAATAATGGTAATTATTTAAGGGGGGTTAGTTACTTTTTTGAGATGTTTATAATCACACGTTTGAGATAACTTCATAATCTTCAATATATAACTTGATGTTCATAACACAGTAAGCGGCTGCAATGGCAACAAAAGGCGCGGATATTAATAGTATTTTTCCTTGTTCGCTTCATATTGTTAGCCTTAAAAATTAGAATGGGACATACTAATATCTGACAATGAAAACTAACATTTTGTGAGGAAATATTAAAAATCATTTTTTTATTGGAAATGTTACGGTACCAGTATGTGACATTCCATATTTTCATTTTTAGTCATTCTCCTTTATGAATTTAAAAAAATGTTATTCTCTGAATTTTAAATAGCCATACCTTCATATGTATACAAATCTTTCTTTGTTTAAGACAATACGGTACAATATTTGTATAAATATATTAATTAATTAACTATTGTAAAAAATACTGACTCCGCATTTAAAAGGAACGTACTTATGTGTCAAGCTATCAAAATATTTGAATTTGTTAGTACTTGACAGCTACTTACTGAAGTAATCCATATCAGTTTGCGTTTATGTAAATACTTTAGTTCAAACGCGCCAAGAATGCAAAAATCGTGTGTACTTTTTCTTTAAATGCTGAAACTTTGTCTGTGGCAAACAACACCAAAAAAGACAATTTATATTCGGAATAAACAGCGGCCTATATCGGTGAATCGGAACGCTCACTAAAAGCTATGTTAGCTGAGCACCGAAGACCGTACCTCCTCCCCTGTGGCCCAACATGTCAAAGCGTCCAAACACACCATCGACTGGAACAATGTCAAAGTACTGGATCATGACTCCAACTGGTACAACAGAGGAGTGAGGGAAGCTATTAATATTCACAGACACCCCAGCAACCTGAACAAGGACAAGGGACGACACGACCTGGCACCCGTCTGCCGGAACATCCTGTCACATGACGTTGTTGACAACAACTCGTCAAGTGACACTCATCAATAACATCAGTTTGAAAAAGGCTTAGCGACCGCAAGCCGAAAGCTCACGTAAGTGAACATTTTCATAGTCATAAATTCATCAATAAATAGCATTACTCATATTCAATCGTATTCAATTAGTAAGGCCCAATACATTCAGGGTGCGAGTTCGAGCCTAGGAAGTGTCGTTAGTGTGTTTCCTCTCTTGAGAAAATAAAAGAGTTAAAGCAATATAACGGCGCCCTCGATTTTTTGTTTAATTTGTACTTTTTGCATGATTGGTGTACCTATCCCCAGTGAAAGACTAAGCCTAAATAACTTTGTTTATTAAAAGTAAACTTAACTCGCCAAGTCCCCAATAGTTTGAAATGGCGTTCAGCGCTTAAGATGGACAGGCAAATTTCCTGTTAAAATCGTACATTATAATTTCACAGGACAAAGAACGTCTTGCTAAGTCAAATCGGCATTAAAATTTTTGAAGTTGTAGGAAACGTTGAACTCTGACTTATTAATATTATTTGAAATATTTTACTACAATAATAATAATAATAATAATGATAATAATAACACTAATAAATAATAATAATAATAATAATAATAATAATAATAATAATAATAATAATAATAATAATAATAATAATAATAATAATGATAATAATAACACTAATAATAATAATAATAATAATAATAATAATAATAATAATAATAATAATAATAATAATAATAATAATATAATAATAATAATAATAATGATAATAATAATAATAATAATGATAATAATAACACTAATAAATAATAATAATAATAATAATAATAATAATAATAATAATAATAATAATAATAATAATAATAATAATAATAATAATAATAAGTGTCCCATTGTAACCCGTACGAAAGTCAAAGAGCTGGCCGGCTGCGAATGTTTATCGTGCGCTTTTTAGCTCCAAGTAAGCAGAGAAAGATTTTTCTCGGGTGCGGTTTTGAACCCCTGTCCCCTCGGGTGCCACGCCCGTGCACACCCCTACCTTGAAACGTGTGTGTAGCTTGTGTGTGCCTGGCCAAGCTTTCTGTCGCCATATGACTGTTCACATGATGACGCCATCGCATGACGTGGGATATACCTGCTTCAAAGGTTTGTATACAAAAACCAATCTCTTAAGGGATGGGGTATGAACGTTTGGACAGTATTTATTGTGGGACATTAGAGCACATCAGCCATATCGAATTGCATTCTGAATACGAAGAATGGCCTTCTGATATCAAATAATGTTGATTTTTTGAAATTCGCAATGTAATACACATTTTATGACAAATGATTAAAAATTGATATTGTTGATATTTAACAGTACTCGAAGTAAAATTTATAAATCTGATGATTTATACTTAAAGTGTATGTAGGTGGGATGAAAAGCCGACGATCAATTTTGACTTTTCGTTTTGAAGATATGGAATTTTTTCCCAAAACACCCAAAAATTAGGTCTTTTGGGGAAAAAAATCCATATCTTCAATATGAAAGGTCAAAATTTTCAATTGATCGTCGGCTTTTCCTCCCAGCTACATACACTTTAAGAATATGTCCTTAGGTTTATCACATTTACTTCGAGGACTGTTATATATCAACAATGTGAAAAATATCAAATTTTATAATTTGTCATAAAATTTGTATTATATCGTAATTTCAAAAGTGAAAATTATTTGATATCAGAAAGACATTCTTCGTATTCAGAATGCAATTCGATATGTCTTATATGCTCTCATGTCCCACAAAAAATACTGTCGAAACGCTCAAAACGCTCATTCCAGATCCCTTAAACAATCTATGCACAGTTTCCACTTCGATACACATGAGCACACTTCCAAGCAAGCAGTGAATTGTCACAGTGTTTGATTACACTACAAGAGCTGTGCAAGTTTCCAGCTGGAAAACAGGCCTCTGTGATTGGTTTTTGTCGAAACCTCAAGTTTTCCCTTCATCCAATCAGATTTTTTTTTATATATTAAACGAAAGCTAACACTTTGCCCTAGAAACATTTTCCCCATTAGGTCAACAAATAACGTTTAGTGAGCAATGACCAATTCTCTTTAATTTTGCAAATATTGTGCAAAAAGTTACTATTTTCGCCTGTTTTGTCATACGGTTGTAAATTCAATAAACTATGACTTTGCTAATGATCGCTTACAAATTGATATGGTGATTTTTTGTGTAATGATAAAATCAGCGTAGTTTCCAAAAATTACATTTTGGGCACAAAACAATTAACAATTATTATTTCTGACAAAATGTGAAAAATAATACTCCAAAAACATTATCACATCGTTCGCTCCGAATATTGATCTATTGAAACAGTATGTAATCAACTCTACTTATATATCTCGGCTGTGCCTTTTACATCATGCAGTTATTGTTAACTACATGTATGCACACAACACAGGGGCACTTACAATAGGCAATTGAACCCTACTGGTAGCGCTGTGTTTTAGCTATAGGGGATGAACTAGTTAGCATCATATATCAAAAAGTATAAAAGCTATGATTTTAGTACTTGCTCTATGTTTCAATTACTTATTCTTTTCCAAATATCTGAATTTTCAACCCGGTACAAGGTTTAATAACGGGGGAACATGCATTTTTATTAAAAAGAAATCCTACCATCTATCCAAACTCACCGTGTTATTCCAATGCCCATTTTGCTTCACAGGGCAGCCCTGACTTGGTCGTATTTAGAGGATTGGTGTCATAAAACCGTCATAGGTACAAATTTTGTACTTTCTGTCAATCAAGTATGGCTTATTCTCTACATGTCAATCTTTAAATAATTGGCATAGTCCTTATAATAACGGTGGTCCGCCTTGATGAGTAAATGACAGCAAACAGCTGCAAAATAGTGAAAAATACCCCAAAACGCGGTCAGTGGAGCTCCGCTCGTACATGTCAATAGCGTCATTATTGATTGGATTAGTCGTCTGTAGCGGACAATTCGGTCGCTCATTGGATTAATATTATCAGGTGGTAATAAATTTGCATTGGACAATAGATTACTATATAATGGTTTAGTACTGCATATATCGGTTTAATCTTCAATAAGCGGGTTTATGGCTGGAAAGGTCACGGTGAATTTGCCGTGGACATAACTGCACTATGATAACACCGTCACTGGGAACAAATTTTTACTGCTCGATTGATATCGATATACAAGAGAAAAGATCACCCTTTAACTTATTTTCATGTCATGCCGAGTAAATATTGGAGTTTCTTCAACACATAAAAGTGCACTTTTTGTACTCCTTACTTACGGTAATGTTTTAATGTGGAAAAATAGTAAATTAGTGGGGCACATCAACATTTGGGGTGCTGAAGTTGGCACCATTGAAATTACCCACAGCATTACATTGTCACGTTGTGTGATCTTGTTTTTTCAGTTTTAAGGGTTTGAATTTATTAGCATATTTGTAATTTTAGGTCAGGGTAAGGGTTTAGTTAGCATAGGTTAGGGGTTTAGGAGGTGACGGTTAAAATAGTTAGAATTAAATTTTGGTAAGGCATGCAACTTGGGGTGGCGTTCTTGTTGAACCAAAAAACCCTAAAACACAATTGCAAAATAAAAAAGAAAAAAAACCAAAAAAACTCGCATAGGACATAAGGGATTGTATTCCATACGTTTATCAAATAAATTGCTTTGATTTAACCTGATCGTTGTGTGATTATTTTACAAGGCAAATATGGTTCTAAATTTGGTCATAATAATTACCTATTTTTCTGGTTGATATTAATCATGTTGATAAAAGTTGAAGAAAATCAGCATAATCAATAGCCTATATTCGGACCCGGGTTTTAAAGATCCCGCCTATTTGAGGCATCGCCACTCTTCTATAAATCAAGTCATGCTTAATGGATTTTAATTTAATGCTTATTTCTTAATAACTCATAATATCGATCCTTTTTTCTATACAGCCTGTCTCAAAAAAAATTGTGCAAGTGAAAAGCGCCCTCTTTGGCAATTAGAAAATACCGTTGTGACATAATGCTTACATCAACGTCACGGGCGCAGTCTTAGCTCTCAAATGCCGTTTGTTCTGTTCAATTTGCTTGTTCCAATTTCGAGATATGTTTATTTAACAACGAAAAGGTATAATCACAATTGTGCCACTTTTACTAGAGAAGAGAGCTGTACATGTAAATCAATGATAGCTGATGTTGATGCGTCTAATGCACTCCCCCTTTCGGGGCGCATGTATTAGACGCATCAACATCAGCACGCGGGCATTATTTTGTCTAATATATCTCCCAACAAGTAATACGCGTTCATTAACTTATAACATGTATAAGTGCCCTATATTTGCTTGTCTTTTAACATGTCTTAAGTGACTAAGAGAACAGTATTTACCATGATAAAATCTTTGACATGCACATGCAGAACAGCAGAATGTGAAATCCATTTTTTACAGCAGAATGTGAAATATTTATCTATCTTTTAATCTCTTTTAAGTGGAAAAAGAGAATCATCATTTCTGCATCATGATAAAACAGTAAAAACAGTCAAACAATTTTGCATTCTTTTGATTTCACGAAGGAACCCTTGATAAACTTGATGCTATCACTGTTACATGTAAAGCCCTCTTCCCTAGTAAAAGTGGCACATTTGTGATTTTACCCTTTCGTCTTTAACTAAACATATCTCGAGATTAAAACAAGCAAATTGAACAGAACAAACGGCATGTGAGAGCTAAGACTACACCCTTGACGTGGATGTAAGCATTATTTCACAACGGTATTTTCTAATTGCCAGAGAGGGCGCTTTTCACGTGCACAATTTTGAGACAGGCTGTATACTACCGTAATTTACAAAAGGGATAACAGGACTCATTAGAACATATTCATTTTGTTCAAAGATTACCTATAAACTTACTCTTACAACACGTCACTTTAACGTTGCGAACCAGAGCAAACCTTCAAAACAAGCTAATTTAGACCATTTTGTGTCGCCAAGCTAATCTGTATTTAATATAGTTTACTTTGTATTTAGTTTAGTTCTAGTTTTATTCAATTGCATGGTATGGGAATTGCAGGGCAGGCATCAAAATCCCTTTGTAATTTGCAGAGGGAATTCACAGCTGCCACTATTATGCGCCCTCTTCTAACAATACAAGATTAGATGCTAGTGACATTTCAGCAAATAGAAGGAAATGGCACGGAAGAGCGCCACTGACTGTAATATTTATTATTTCTTGCCCGAACTTTAGGGATAATATTATTTATTGGGTAGACAGCGGTAAATGAATGGCACCAAGACTCGTAGGTAGAAACAAAAAAAATGGATCAATTTTGAAATGTGGACGTTCCCTCCTCTAAAAATAAGCAATTTCATATGATTTAAATTCCATGTTACACTAGATGTGATTCGGTCAATGTCAATCAACCTTTGGTTAAAAAATTACAACAATTTTAACACCGGTACATTCAAAAGAAAATAAAGGGATAAAATCAAGTTTGAAGTTAGAGTACTTAAATCGAATCATATTTAGCACATCAAAAATGCATGTAAATACATAGTCAACTTAGCAACGGTAGTTTTGGTTTAAGATATTGCCATAATCAAAACGCTAAATATTAAATCCGTGCTTCTTTTGGAATAATTTCACTATCGAAGTTGGATGGAGGTCAAACGAGTCACCTTTTTAACATGTTTCCTTCGGACTTTCATTAAAGAAGGATTTTATTCCCTTTCTATTTTTATAAGAAAATTAACTTTGATTTTCCTCCAATAGGCATATTTGCCTATATCTGGAAACTAGGATTGCTGAGTTCCGACTGATTTTGGTTGATCGCATCACAAATGCGGCCTTCACTGATTTGTAAATAACTTCTAAGACTTACAAGTGAATTTTGTAAGAAATGACTTCTTACAATTATACTCACTCCACACGGTTTTCATTTTATAAATGAATGAATATATTGGGCATGCAGGGTATATTGTTATCCGTTCAATTATTCATAACATTATTAATAGCCCAGTGAAATTATAAAATCATCTACCACTAAAACATATACAAAATCTCCGAAAATCCAAGTAGTGAAACAGTTATATACTAATTTTCACAATCCTAAATGGCCGCTTATGCAGGGGGTGAATTTCAAAGTTGGTTAAATCTTGTTAACACGCATGTCATAAGAATTCAGAAAATATATAGAATTTTACACACTGAATTATGTGCAATTGATCGTTTTTTTTAGTAAATATTCGCCCTACCTATTGTAACTTTCTTTGGAATTTAGAGTGCTCAAACCCATTACAGGTGAGCTATAGAAACTGCTGTGTACATATAAATGTATTTATTTATTTATTATTTTAAGACCAATATTGTTATATTTCGTTTGAAGTTCTTCAATTACTTAGTCTGATCGGTTAGTCTGATCTAACATCGTTTAGATCAGACCTTAGTGTGTATTCCAAAGGACTATTGTTGCTTCAGAATACAATATGCACAGCGCAACTTCTGAATACATGTATTATGTCGAGGTTTCCTGGTTTTGGACTGCCTGTACTTGAATAGTGTGTACAGAATTGCGATTTTCTGTTCCGGTTCTCCATGTTTCAATCGACAGCTCATCCCCTGCGAAGTGTATGGCATACAGCTTTGGTAAATAGATACACAACAATGTGAGATACGAATTCAACAGTAGAGCCACGCATAAAGTTGCCACCATCTGATTGACATCAACGGCTGTAGAATACACGGGTATGGCCGCTAAACACACAACCAGGGTTGAATACACGCTAATTGCGATGAATTTAGACTCATTGTAATTGCTCGGAACCTTTCTGGCGCGAAAGGCGAAGTAACAGCAGGTAATAATGATCAGCAGGTTGTAGATGCATGATGTTTTAAAGCCTATACCAAGTTGACAATAGATTTCTAGAAAGGGTTGACGTTTAGCTGGGATGAGTATGGTTGGTGTTGAAGGACTCAACAATGATGATAAACCAGCAATAATCGCCTGGAAATGAATACGTAAATAAGAAAAGTCTTTAATAGAAAAACGTTATTACTTCTCTAATACATTTTCCAGAGTCTAGATGTTCGTACAGGTTACAATAACCACGCGTGTAAGATTTTTTTTATTCGTTTGTGTGCCTGTTTTGTGTTTGTTTGATGTTTGATTGGTTGGCTTTCTTGCTTTGGTTTGGTTTGTATTTTGTCTTATTATTATCATATTAAGGGGTAGTGCAATGAGCCATATTGAAAAAGCTGCTCTATATACATTGACAACTTTTGCATTCTACCTAAGATAAGAGGATTGTGGTTTTATGTACTAACTCTTCTATGCCCGATTGTCTGATATTTTTAAAAGGGAAAAAAGAGCGAAGATCTACTTACCTGACCAAGGATAGTTGCCGATGTTAAAACGAGCTGCTCTCTTGGGCTCACAAAACGAGGACATTGCACTGATTTGCTTCCTGCTTGGAAGATACGCCAAATTCGGTTAACTTTAAACAAAATGGGTGCAAAAATTAAACTAAAACTCAACGAAATACAGATCTCAGAGAAAATACATGAGAAAAGTGATGGTCGTAAGATGGTAAGAAGCGAAGCTACGCATGCCATTGTAAGTCCGATTAGATTCACAAAGCTAAGCTCGCGACTGCTGGCTTTGACAAGTTGATGATGTCGGTAGACCCATATGCCAACAATAACCAACAGACACAACAATATACCGAAAGATGATATGCTAACGATGGCTAGAATAGCGGGGTTTCTAAGGTTGACATAGTCTGGGTATATCGACAAACATTCTGCGTAATTATCATTCGGCCATTCCAAAAGTGGACACTCTTCACAGCGACTGGCATTGATTACTATTGCGTGATCTGCACAAGGCTGGCAACCCAGGCAACATTTCTTCATTAATGGGATAGATATCTCATTCGGACCACATATTTCGAAACATAATGATTCAGGAATGTCTCCTATGACTCCATTCCATTCAATTATGTCTTCGTCGATATGTAGACGATACTCAGTGTCATCAGGATCCCACACACCTACATCCACCATCTTATACATACCATCAACAGGCTGCCAGCTTTTGATAAATTATTTACCAGATGTGTCGCCATTTTCATCAAACGTAAAGTAACCTCCTGGACCTTCGAAAGAAACATTTAATAAGTGTCCTAAGTACGTATTACCCTCTATCGCCTCATCACAGAGATTATTATACCCACAGTTGCTTTTAATGCTATTGTCTAAGGCGATTGCAAAAGCAAATACCGCGTTTATGATTTGCATTTCCATATTGGATTCTGGAAGCGGACACGACGTCCAATCTGAACATTCATTCTTTTCTCCGATCCAATGAAGCATGTTCTGATACCATTCGCTTGAAAGATGTTGTTTGTTTGATAGTTTTTTGTAATAATCACGGAATTCTGTTATTGGGTGTTCGTATATTCTGATGAAAAGGCTACCATGCAGGAGTTTATTAGTGTCTTGAAGATTCACCACATCACCTCCCCATGCGTCACTCCCTACAAACGTAAAGCGTCTATTGATATTATGCTCCAAAATGGCTTGCTTGACTCCATACGCTGGGCGCCAAAGAGAAAATATCACAATGACAGTGACTTTATCATTTTCGCGTAATTTATCAGCAATGTCCTTAAATTCCGATTCTGAGGGTGAATTTGAAACCGGCAGATTAATAGCAATGCAGATATCTAAATTCTCTGCCATTGTTTGTATTTGCCGAGCTCCGTGCACCCCATATGAGTCGATTGAATAAAATAACGCAATGTATTTCCAATTGTAGTGCAACAGAAGATCTATAATGGCTGACGCTTGAAATTTATCAGGGGGAACGGTGCGGAGAAAGAACGGGAATCGGTCTGTGTTGCTAAGTTCATCACTTGTTGCTTGGTATGCAATCATAGGCACATTGTAAACAGAAGCAATTCTTGCTGCGAGTAGACTTGTGGAGCTTCTTTTTGTCCCGATAATACCAAGGACCTTTCCTGATTCTTGACGTTGTGTTGAACACACATTTTCATAGTCTACATTTCCTGAAGGGCTTAGCAGCGTCAAGACACTCCATACCGTTACATCCTCATCACCACAGTTGTTCCGTATCTCATATCCCAACGACACATTCTGAAGAATATCTTGCCGCTGGTTCACTAAATGAATGGCATAAGTCATACTTTCCACCATCGATATTATCGGAACCCAATAAGCTCCATCACAAGCAATTTTGTTTGAATAATATGTAGGAAAAATCCCTCCTATTGTTACAGAACCTGGCTGTTGATGGATTTCGCAGGCTCGTTCAGGTATGTATGCTGCGAAATTGCATTTTAAGAAATACATGAATATTACCATGATAAACATGGTGCATGAAGTAATATGACGAACAAGCATTGTTTACTAGTTCACGGGACTCGTCCTACGCTACACATGGTTTACCTTGCATGAATTTTACATATATATGCGAAAAACTAACAATGTTGTAAGTAAAATCAATTTCAATAAAGAATTCGGAAGTAGGTGGTCATTGCCATAGCAATTGTAAATAAACTTACTACACCGCATCTAGTCGCTCAAATTGACAAGTATATACAAGTAGTGAAAATGTGATCTTTGACCTTTGCTTATAACTCGAGAAACATGCATCGCAGATATATGTCAAAATATACTTGCTCTGAATCGGTAAAACCAGAGAAAAGATATGGAGTGAATGGTGAAAGTAAAATCAAAGTATTTATATTGTCGTGGAATAATTACAAAATTGGAACTGGACATTATTTCAGAGGGTCGTCCGGTACTTTGAGTGCACTAGAACTGAAAAGTATAGTGACAACCTTCTAGTCTAGAAGGTTGTCACTATACTTTTCATTAAATAGTATCATACAACTCATACAAACAGTTTTTGTGCATTCGTGCGTATACTGGGAAAATATACCATACTAACTTTTTAGCTTCCTTTTTTGGTCCTATACCATTACGTAAGATGTTACAAAATCACACAGAGATCAAATTTTAAAGTTGCTCAAATTTAGTTGAAAACCATGCCAAGTATTTTTGTCATTTCGAGAATTTATAAAAAAGTATAGTTTGAGTTACAGTCAAAATGGTCAAAGCTGGGGGTGACCAGATTTCTTTGGCCACACAGGGGTAAACAAATCGTTTAAATATGACGATTTATTACTTTCTGATTAGCCGATGGAATTTAATACAATTCCATTATCTGTGTAATTTCCATAGGAAACTAAATAGTAAAAAAGTCAATTTCGCAAAAATATTCACATAATGAGGTTATGAAAGAGCAGCAACGATAAGATAAATAAATAATACACAATATGCATGGTGTTTTGGATATTGCTCCATAACCTTGGGACTGCAACTGTAAAAGCCCAGCCACCTTAAGATAATACATTTAGAATTTATTAAGAAAATTTCAAATTTTGAAAGTAAACATGATAATAATTGAAAAATTTTCATTTTAAAAATTCATTTTATTATAAGATATTCAACAATATTATTGTTTACGCATTCACTGTAGTGTCACTCAATACTTGAACACAATAAATCTAAGGTTGTTTTATTGTTGTTCAACATTAGTAATAATAAAATTGATGACTTAAAGAAAAATACTTTTAGATTCTTTCTTGGCGTAAAAACTTGGGGTCAACATTAAGCATTCTAGTCGGCAAGCAATATTTCGGGCCTGTCAGCGGGACGATTTGCCCGCCCCCTACCCCCGGCTGTGTTATACGGTTTGCTTTAATAGTCCTCTACACCAAACGTTTATAAGCACCATACTCCACCGTGATTTCATAATAGTACACTTTAATAGTTTAAATTTATAATAGCTGTCTTTATGAGTTTTAAAAGAAGTCAAGATATTCCCAAACAAAGACAAGTGTCCAAGCATAGCATCCTTTATACCGTTTGCCATAACCGACAAACCTATTTGTCGGTAGCACGACGGATTCAACCGTCTTCCAAGCAATATGTTAAAGCGACGACTCATGCTACCATATACATCACCAAAATTGAAGAGCTTTGTTTCAAAACCCCTTACATCCACTTGCCCAAATTTGAGAAAACATCAAAAAATCATATAAATAATCACTGATATCAACAAAAGCAGTTTTTGGCAGGATGCTCATCCTACCCAAGCATCTCGCCAAAAACTGCTTTTGTTGCAAACTCCCATATATCAGTGATTTTTTGATGATTTTTTGATGGGTTCTTACAAATGGGCAAGTGGATGTAAGGGGTTTTGAAACAAAGCTCTTCAAATAGCAAATCATAATCAAGTTTTGCTTCATTGAAGGACTAACAGCCAATCACAAGCTTTCACGGTTGTTTGATGTATATAGATTTGGCTTCATTATTAAGAAAATGCAAACTATAGATGGCGCTATTTATCCTAAATCATATTTCATAATTTGGAAGGGGTTGGTAATCAATACTGCCAATAAAACAGATGGAATAGGTGAAATAAGTAACAAAGAAATTTTATAAACATATTTTATCAACAAAGAAGAGAAATTATTTGTAATAAAAGCTTGAAAGTGTAGTTTCCAGTAACTAAATAGCGCCACCAATCTTGTCATAAATCGATACATTTATTATCCGCAAAAGCCTTAAAAATGATTTGAACGTGAAAAATGTTGTAAATATGTGAAAATTAAAGTTGAAAATGACTCAAAAGCAACTGTATACATTAGCATAATACCGCTTTTAGCTGTTTAAGTCTAAAATTAGGTAGTACATGACGTTTTGTTTGAAAAACTAATAAATGATCACATCAAACAACCGTGCTTTGCTATTTAGAGCATTTTGCTCAAGCAAGTTGGACTAAACAAATACCTTGACGGTGTAATATTTTCAAGGAGTTTATAGGGCACATCACCTTTCACCAAAAATGGGAGTTTTCCTGTTTTTGTAATTTGAATATGGAGTTACGTGTAGATTATGTATTGGCCGGTTACACTGTTTATGAAATCCCAGAACAGGTCTTCCTTTAAGACCACCCGGACTATGACCTCACAGTATGTGTACTATCGTTATTCCGCCTTTGCAGCCGCACACGTGCTATTAGACCAAGAGGTAAGTAGACCAGCTGGTTAGTATATTAAATGCTTAATTGTTAGACTTAATGGTTTGTAGCGAAAAATGCTGCTAGACTTATTGGTTATAGAACAATGGGTATTAGACTAAATTTTTGTTAGACTAAATGGTTTTAGGCTTATTGGTTATGAGACTAAATGGTTATCGGACCAAATGGTTATCGGGCCAAATGGTTATCAGGCCAAATGGTTATAGGACCAAATGATCAATGGAATTAGTGGATATAGACCAAATCAGTGGCGTAGCGTCATTAGGGCACCGATCTGAAATCTAAAAAAAAAATCCCATATGAAAATTGCCAAATGTAATGACCCACGCTACGCCACTGGACCATATCTAAATAAATATCTAGGAGAAATGGATGTTAGACGAAATGTTATTAGCCAAAATGGCAAATTCAACTGTATTTCTTAATTATAAATAACCTTCACCTACCTTGACCTATGGCGTTCACTCCAACTTGGGGTTGAGTGGTGCCATCTGCTTCATGATGTCCTGCCACTTCCTTCTGTCTTGAGCTGGCCTGCTAGCTTCGCCCAAAGAGCTGATGTTTACTTTGCTACAATCGGCTTTCAGGCAGTCACTCCATCTTTTTGGTGGTCTCCTCTTGGGCGTTTGCCATGGATATGTGCCTCAAGCGCTAATTTGGGAAAACGTGATGGTGGCATTCTCTGGATATGGCCGAAGTATCTGAGTCTTTTTATTTTTATTGATATTCTGTCCAGGATGGTAAACTCCATGCCAAGGGTTTTGCGAATGGTGGTTTTTCTGATCCTGTCGAGACGTGACACTCCCATTATTTTACGAAGGCACATCATTTCAAATGTTGAAAGTCTGTTTTCATCTTCTTTCTTTAGAGTTCATGTTTCCGCTCCATACAGCAGTATTGAGAGGGTAAGTACTTTGTAGAGCTCGATCTTAGTGCTTCTCTGTATGTCTTTGGTGCTCCATATCTTGTGGAGTTTTTGAACAGTCCCTATGGCTTTCCCAATGCGTAATTTTACGTCTTCGGTGCAGGATCCCGTTTGACAGACCTTCCCTCCTAAGTATGTGAACTCCTCAACCTGGGCTAGTGGTGCTCCATTGATTTTTATATCTATCTTTGTGTACTTTTTGGTGATTGCCTGTAATTCAGTTTTTTCTGTGTTGATTTTCAGTCCCAAGTGCTGTTTTTATGCACAAGGTCAACAAGAGTGTGTAGGTCGTTTTTACTCCCAGCAACAAGTGCAATGTCATCCGCGAAGCGTAGATTATTGATAAGCTGTCCCTGAATGTTTACTCCTATGTTTGTGTCGTGTAGAGCATATAACATGACCAGCTCAAGGAGGATATTAAATAGCTGAGGTGAAATCACGCACCCTTGTCGCACTCCAACTATAGTAGTAAACCATTCTGTTAACTCTCCGTTAACTCTTACAGCACTTTCAGATTTCCGGTAGAGTGCTTCAAGCAGCTTTATAATTTTGTTGGGGAATCCGAAGAATCCACGTGCCTTCCACAGGCCCTCCTGCCACACAGAATCAAAGGCCTTTTCGAAGTCAATGTAGCAGCAGAAGAGTCCTTTGTCCTTTTTGAGGTGTTTTTCCATAATTTGTCTCAGGGTGAACAGTTGATCAATTGTTGACCGGCCTGGTATAAACCCCGCTTGCGCTTCTGAAAGGATTTTTTCAGCCCTTTTCATGATGCGTCTTTGAAGAATTAGGGTGAGAACTTTGCATGAGTGACTAAGTAGGCTGATTCCTCTGTAGTTGCCAAATTTACAATTGCCATTGGAATTGATAATACAAATATAGAATAATATTCCAGAAACAAGGGGGTATTTTGCCCACTCCCCCATCGAAAATAAAAACAATAAAATGGGGACTTCAACTCGGAACTTCAAAGTGTCCATCAAGTTGACTAATAACGTAACAACAAATTGTGGACGAAAACTTGGCTTTGCCCCTGACACTAAATCCTGGCTGTGTTAACTTTAGTTTGCCGAATTCGTTTTTAGCAATGCTGCAATAAATAAGTTTGGCCAGTGTGTTTATAATAAATTGAATTGTATTTGTTTGTAGAAATATCAAATGTTCCCTCATTGTCCGTTCCAAATCAATAACAATGTCCATATCTTGGTTTGATTCAATTACATTATCATAATATGTCCGCTCAATAACGGTCACTTCTTTGTAAAAACACTCAACTCAATAATGAATTTTAATTTGATTTGATGTATTTTCTCAGGCTTAAGGTGGTTCTACATCCTTTGATAAATTTGTGACTATTTTTGCATTTTTCTCAAAAATTAATAACACACTGGTAACAAAAGTTATGTATATTATAGGGGCAAGGAATCCAGTTACTACACTGGAATTTCAATGACTCAAGACAAGCGGTACATTATTTATGATAAGAATGAAAATTTGTAGCACTAGAATGTACCTCATTTCTTAACATATATAATGAACTCACTTGTCTTGAATCACTGAAATGTCAGTGAAGTAATTCGATTCCTTGCTCCTATACTATACATAACTTTTGTTACCAGTGTGTACTTATTTTTTGAGATAAATGCAAAATTAGTAACAAAATTTATCAAGGGGTGTAGTACCACTTTACGTTTATCTTATATTATTGTCTTGTAATCAAAATTAGGATTACTAGGTTTAATACTTAAATCCATACAATATGATTGTGTGTAATTTTTTTTAGTATGAATTACACTAAGATCTTAAAACTAACCTTATCACAATTAAATGCACGTCAGATAAATGAAAAGCTACCAAAAAGACCTTTTTCACTCTGGTTTATACTATTATAAGATGACGTCAGGATGAATTCAACCATTCTTGGTTCAGGCATGTGACTGACTTTCATCGGTTCAATCCAATTATTTGAATTCCAGAGGATTAGGGTGTCCAGAGGATTAGGGTGAGGTCATATTTATCATCATAACGAACGGTTTCTCGAGTAATTCTGACTGCTTTGGAAAGTTACGTCGATTCTTTACAAAAGACCATGATGACGTCATGTCAACTAATCCATCCACATAAATGTAACCAATCAGCACTGGTTTTATATGATTTCCATGTGCCATGTTTGTTGAACGCACTAATTTAGTGTAAAGACGCATACTACAGGGTGAGTCAAAAAAGTGCAATGGAGAAAAGAATCCATTTTAATTTAAGAACCGATTTGAACCTTTTAGGTTTTAAAACATTTTATAAATGGTATATCCATTAGTGACCTTTTGTGAAATAACCAAGGAATTAGCATTTACCGTTTTGTTCTTATGACACATTTTATAACGATACCCAATTTTAATATCTGTCCAAGAAACATCTAAAATTTGAATGTCAGCCCACTCTGTGTAAGGTAGATTTGGAACAACGGCTATTTTCTTAAGGGATCAAAATGAGCGTTTATTTCGTTTCGACAGTATTTTTTGTGGGACATGAGAGCACCTCAGACCTATCGAATTGCATTTTGAATACGAAGCATGTCTTTCTGATATCAAATAATTTTCATTTTTTTAAAATCACAATATAATACAAATTTTATGACAAATTATAAAAATTTGATATTTTTCAAAATTTTGATATATAACAGTCCTCGAAGTAATAAATCTAATGATATATATAAATATATATTATATAAATCTAATGATATATTCTTAAAGTGTATGTAGCAGGGAGGAAAAGCCGACGGTCAATTGAAAATTTTGACCTTTCATATTGAAGATATGGATTTTTTTCCCCAAAAGACCTAATTTTTTTTGGTGTTTTGGGAAAAAAAATCCATATCTTCAATACGAAAGGTCAACATTTTCAATTGATCGTCGGCTTTTCATCCCACCTACATACACTTTAAGTATAAATCATCAGATTTATAAAGTTTACTTCAAGTACTGTTAAATATCAAAAATATCAATTTTAATGATTTGCCATAAAATGTGTATCAAATTGCGAATTTCAAAAAATCTAAATTATTTGATATCAGAATGACATTCTTCGTATTCAGAATGCAATTCGATATGTCTGATGTGCTCTAATGTCCCAAAATAAATACTGTCCAAACGTTCATACCCCAGCCCTTAACCTCATTGGCATTGAAATAAAATGGAGCACCAAAATTGTTATTTCCCTTGGTCTTGTTTTAGGAAAAGAAACATTATTTGTTGTTATTTTCATTTTACCTTTACTTTAAAGATGTTTATTCTCTATCAAAAACATACACATTTGTAGGCCGATTTATTCAAATGTCGAAATGCGCGCAAATTGAAGTGGAGTGAATTATAAAATATCCAATAAGTTGGACATATTGGGATTTAAAAAAAAAAAAATGGAGTTGAAGTCGAGTGAGGTATGAAGGACTAAAAGTAATGTAAGAAAGTTTGTTTGAACAGAAAAATGAAATTGAAATAACGCAAAAATCAACCTTAGTAAGTTTCAGAGCTGGTTCCTTTATCGTGCATTGTGTGCTCTCATTTAAAATACATGGTACCTCGTGGACAAATAATGAAATTGGGTATCGTAGCAAAAGGACTCATAAAAATTAAACGGTAGATGTGATTGACTTCATTTGTTCACAACGGGTGCGTATTGAGTGTGGCATTTATAGAAACTTTCAATAATTGGAAAGTTCAACATGGTTCTTACATAAATATCGATTCTTTGCTCTATTGCACTTTTTTGACTCACCCTGTATGTGTATCGTGGAAATTTATACGTAACTGTTCACTATATAAATGAACACTGTATAAATACTATTTTAAACATTTTCCTTGAATTGTGTCAAAGGACCCAAACGTTATAACGTTGGAACGTTCACCGCTATGAGTTAAGCTAACATAACGTAACATAATGTCGCAATCCGTCTGACTGATAAAATGGACGACTTTGTTGTAGCAGCGTAATGATTTCCAAGTGCAGCATATTCTTCCTATCCACGTAGACTAAAGGATTAAGATGCTGTCAATTATTTTTCGTAATGTAGTTTTTATCGTTAAATTTTATCGAATGTATTTTAGCTATTAGTAATGTGATATTGATCACTGATAAGGGTTTACCAACTGTCACAAGGTTCGTACAAGGAACGATCAATAAGTTCCCGCATACATGAGCATAGATACATAATAGTTGCAGGATCCTTTTTTGACCATCCCTTGCATATGTAAACCTGAATCAAAAAGTAACTGTTCAATTCTATAATTCGTCATTGCTTGTAAGTTTATTTCAATTGCATACTCATTTTCGTCTATGTTTAAACGGGTGCAATTATATTTGAATCATTGCACTCAAAAGGTGTTCGTAAAATTAGTGAACACTGGCAACATAACCATGGGAAAACGTCAGCATTATGACACGTAAATGCGTGAGCTATTCGCACTTTTAAACGCTTTAAGACTAACTGACTTTTCATTGATAAAAATCACCATTAAATTTAAAATTCTATTGTTGGACATATTATTATTATTATTATCATGATTGTATAACTATACAGATATCATTCATACTGTAGCCTTTACTTAATACCTATACTTATAATTGTTGCCATGATTATATCAGTTAAACACCCTTCCTCAGCAAACTTCATCTCGTAGAAAGACAAGTACCTAGCCATGTTTTAACAAAGAACAGAGATGAACTAAAGCACCAGCCACACATCTGATGGATAGAAACTTTCTGGTTTGTTTGTTTGTTTGGGTACCAGTCCAACCGAAAACAAACAAACAAACAAACCAAAAAAACTACGTTTAGTGCTCAACTTTAGATTCCAGTATGTCGGATAGAAAAAACTCCCTGTTCTGCTGAAAGCTTTTCATTTGGCTAGTTGCCCGACACGATAGTGCTGACAAAGTTAAGGCATGAGAAAGAATAGATCTTCCTCGCGAACTGCAAGTAGTGAGGTACCTAGATTAGAAAACATCGGGTAAAACACCCAATAGTTCGGAAAAGCAGGTGTAGTTATCGATATACATGTACATGAAATTAATTATATTCAGTAAGACATGGGTCAAAATGACGATAAATGAAATGAATCACGGTACTCTTTTGCCATGTTTGTGCAAACATACAGCTTATTGAGCAAATTTGAACATTGGGTCATCAGGTACAGACACCTACGCTATTGGCCCCTCACAATATGATAGTAATGTTAAGAAAATGTTCCAACGGCAGGTGTCTTCGCTAGACCACTAGGTGTGTGGGTGGGGGCGGGTCTGGTGAGTTGATGGTTATTTGCAGACTAAAATTGAGGAATGGTTGACCCACAATCGTTTTCACAAATTAGGTTTTTCAATAGTAACTTCGTTTAAAGGCCGCTACATATATTTGGAAAACATATGAAGTTGGAAGCGGTGTAAAGTTTGGTGGTGAACATTGACTTGATCATATTTTAAGCCAACTTAATTGGGTTGCCCTCGTAAGTTTATGCCTGGTCAACTGGGTGGGTCTTTAAGGGGGGTCGGTCTTTTGTGCGTAATTATAGAGGGCCAGGGGATTCACTCTATCATTATAAAAAAATATTTAAAGAAATCAAAGAGCCCTAGGAATATAAATTGTAGTGTAATTCACGCCAGATACAATTTCTTTTAATGAAAAAAATGAATTTTTGTAATCGATCAAAAACCAAACGTTTTATACAAATTTTGAATTTAGCCTGAATCCGTAAATATGGCACCTCTCGCCCTTTTTCAGGTCAAGGCTGTTTTTACCATTATGCAGCGAATCAGTGTTGAAGCTATTTCACATACATGTCTAAAACACTCTAGAGAAAGAATTTTGCCATATACTGCTGAAATATCTTTTGTTGATTTCGAATGATAGTGTCTTAACGTCGTAAATTTTAAGGTCAAATTTCTAAAATCAAAACAAAACATTGCGACGCAGATATTGCAATATATATGCAATTTCATCATCGTATCAGTATCTTTATTATTTGTTTGAGCCCTTTTCCAAATGTTCGTGCTATTTATACATAAAACGACCAATCTATCTTTACAAAATGCGTCATTTTAATGTAAACAAAAGGCTAAAGATAGCATTATGAGATTTATCTTTTATTATTACACTCTTCTGTTCATCTGCCTCCGTGGCAGAGCGGTAAAGACCGGGACTGATAATCAACGACGCGTGGAATCGTTGGTTCGAGTCCCCTCGAAGCCTGTGGGAACTTTTTTTTTCTTCGAAATTCATGATCGCATTCCGAAATGAGTCACTTGTCGCTAAATCGTGGATCGTATCCTTAAGGGAGGTCTAATGAGCGTGAACCTGGTTTGGATGCAGAGGGAGTGTGCCTGTAACAGACACAGCCACCAGAAAAGGACCAGCTCAGATCGCTCGCCAAATAAGTTTGCAGTCCAGAAATTTCATTTTTTTCTCAGCCTTGCAAAAAATAGGCAGAGGTGGGAATCGAACCCGGGACGTCGGTGTTGTAAAACCTACTGCGTTACCACTGAGCCAACTGACAATCAGCTATGAGAAGTTTGATAGTAATCCTTGATATTGCTGAATAGAATAAATCAATACTGATAGGTCTATTTATCTAATGTACGATGTTATTCAAATTGGCCTATAAACTAGGAATATAATGTGAAATGACTATCAATCGATCAATCAATCAAGTTGTCAAGTTATCAACAATCAATAATAAACCGACGTAGGCCTATCATGGAATATTACTAACTAGGCCTACTAACTAATATACCAAATAAATAAAATAAATAAATAAGTCAGTAAATAAATAAATAGGCATAGGCCTAAATAAATACATAATGCAGAATGCAGTTAGTATTTTAGTTGCAAAATTCCAAACATTCTATTCACACATTCTATTATAATTTTCTGCTATACACGCAAAGGACCTGTGCCTTTAATATGTCCGCGCCTAATCAATAATGAGTCTTTCACCATGCTCACACACCATGTTAAACTATTGTATCCCTGCAAGTATTATACTGACCAAGTCCTAACACCTCAATGAAATGGATGCTATAACGTACCCAATCAAGCGAACATATCAAGGTCATATCAGGGCGTTATACAAAGAATGGTCAAAGGTCAACGTTTCCAAAGAAGTATAGTAATAGATGTAGACACAAGCTTTCGTGCGGGAAACATAAACACATAGTCGTCAGTCGTGTGGTTTTTATGAGATTTGATACGGCGCTGAAGTCTATTGGCTGTCCCAAAATCAGTACCAGACCCGGTTTCCAGACGGCAATGTGTGTGTTGTTACAAGGAATGCAAACTCATTTTATCAATGAGTGAACCACATAGAGGAATACGACATCTATAGTGAGCCAATCTGCATTCTGTTGCCTGCAAAAGCCGACGATCAGGTAAAAATTCTAAAAAGCAGCGTGACTAGATATTTGCGTTAATTTCATGATACGTGTAAAACGCATTGAAAACGCCAAATTGCAGTCATAAAATATATAATATTAGTAAATCACCCAATCGAATGTTAACGTAGGTATGTGGAAAAGAACTGCAATAACAATAACAAACTATGTGCCCAAAGAGTTGTCTTTGGCATGTCGCTTTTGAAATATGACCAAAAATATCAAATTTTGGAAAAACGCCCCAAAATTTAAAACAAACACGAACCTTCCAAAATAAATATATATTAGCACTCGGCGGCCCAGTCACTACCTGCCGCTGTGATTTGGGGTAACTCATTGCTTCCCCTCTCCAGATACCGGAACTTGAAGGTCGCTCATACCCCAGCCCTTAACCACATGCCTATTGCAATCCATCGTCTCATACGCCCAGCAACGCACATTTAACATACGGCTTATTGCACTTTGCCGGCCGACAACATTAACGGTTTGCCTACATCATCTATGAATAGGTATCCCACGCACAATACTCCCTAACGACGTCCCTTTATACACTTGGTGATAGAATAGAAATTATATTAAACTTACGTGAAATCATATTTAGCTTTTGCACGGATAGATATCCGAACGTAAAGGTTATTTTCATTATCCTTGGACATTATTATCGAATTACTTTTGAAAGTACATATAGTATTCCCCATAGAAAGATGATGTAACAGGATAGCCCGGGCAGGATACACTACCATAGCAATAGGTTAAAACAAATTTTGAGTATAGAAGAATCCAATTTCACGCATTCCTACACCTCAATGGCAGCCATATTTGGGTCCCCGTCGGCTCCATCTCACCTAAAATGTGAAATGATGCGGCCTTGGAGGGTATTTTAAACTGCATTCTATCACCCGTGTTACACATAGACAAAAGAATGACGACAGTTTACAACACAAAAGAATCTAACATCGAATTTTAAGCGGATTTATGAAATCCACCCAATATTGGGCAGTCACAACACCAGTTTGGTGTTGCGGGGACCCAGTCATGGCCGATCAAATCCTGACCATGAATTGGCTCGTTGGATTCGTTTATATCGCACTGCACTAGTACGTTCACGTGGTATCTCTGCATTGAACATGTTGATCACTCGCACCTGTAAGATTAGTATCTTGTATCTTCAGAAAGAGCGGTATTGTAGTCAATCTATGATTGCAGATGTACGCAGGTGATGAGTGCAACCTACTTCGAGTGCTGGGCGATATATTAAAAATATGTACAGTCGGGGTGTGTAGGCTTGTGCTTTTGCTTTTCAACTTCACTCAAGATAAAGGATTACAAACATAATTACAGCTATTTCAAAATTCATCCATGCTCCATTACCAAAAACATTATGCGAAATCAGAAAATCATTAGATACATCTTCGACGATGGCTTTCTTAAAAGTGACTTGGTTCACTGCTTCTCCCGCGAAAACAGGCTGTAGCGTCATGATGCTACATGAGACTACAGCCGGTTTCAGCCTACCTAATCATTTTCTGAGTATGATAATTGTGTGTTGTCCTAAAAACAAAAACAATTTGACTGATTCAAAAGACACTAGGAGACAAAAATCCGTAATATATTGAAAAAAAAGTTTTCCCAACAAATCACAGATAAGTTCAAACATGTGTATTATGCCAAAATGTCATCGCAAGTTTGAAAATATAACTTCATTTTAAAAGATCGTACAATATGGCTTTACGTATTACGCCAGTAATCACTTTAGCGACCTAAGCTTAAAATTCCCTATTTACCATGTACAACGTGATATAAAACAGCTTACATAAGAAATGAATGCACCATGTTCACACAAACTCTTTTAAATGATGAAATTTGTGGTTTTTATGTTTGTCTAGTTTTTTCAGTATAATTAAAATTTATGATAAAGGTAGTCATGCTTTATGTAAAGAAATGAATTCATGAAGTTATCAGGTGGAATACAAAGTGCTATAGATAATACTAGATATATGTTTTTATTTATGAAATTTGTGTTTTGTCAATCTCATCAAAATAATTAAATTATGCTTTAGATAGGAGATATTTGAAAGCAATGATAGCACTTCAACAATTCAGAAGTGCCATGCATATAATATAATGCATTTTTATTTATTTTATTGTAAAATAGGCGTTTCCATGTCCGTTTCTTCAATATAATTAAATTAGATATATCAAAGTGATATGTTACACGTAGATTAGATTAAAGAATCTCTTAACAAATTCGTATTTTTGTGTTACAAAATACTCTGGGAGTATGAAATCAATGCCCTTTCCAAGTCTTTAAAAACACAATAAAGTTTTTGAGAGGTTTGCGTAAACAAGTATGACAAGTGCAATTTCCAACCCTAAACAAGTACTGACATTTTCCCATTTAGAAGCAAGCCGATTATTCATTTTCTATTTTATAGACCATAATAGCCTTCATAAGAACTGGTAAAACACAAATTCAAACACAAACTTTTAACTTTTTATCATGATTATCAATATCATGCTACATTTTCTCAAAGGACCCTAAACACTGTGATTGTATACACTCGTTCATAATACTTACGCACAGTGCATGATCATGAAAAAGGACTTTACGTGACTCTTTGATACAGATATGAATTTGACATACTGAGGTATCATGTGTCGTATGTCAATTTTGAATGGCGAATCATTTTCGAAAAATATTTGACATACTGACGAAGTTATGAGTTTAATTACAATTAATTGGTGAATGTCAACAATGTATTTTATCCATTTTAATTGAGGTAATGTCAAACGGGTCAAATGCGATTATCTCAAAATTGCCATTTTTGTGATCACTATATCATCCGAGCGACGAATTAGAAAGTCGCTAAAACGACAATTCAAAAAATACAAAATTGCACAAAATTGGTCAAGCAATATTAAACAAAGACTACCTAAAATTAAAACTGGGGTCGAGAAGGCTGTGGTCGAAAATGATCGATATCGCCGCAGGATTTGCCGATTTGGTTATTTACCATCTTTTTGGAGCTGTTTCAAACGTGCAGTGTCAAATTTAAGTTTAAATACAATTATATGGTACTGCTCATATCAATGGTAAATGCGCCTATTAATTTTTTAAGAAACCCCGAGCCCGAATAAGGCAAAGTACTAATTAATTTACTTGGCCAAAACTAAATTCAATTTGAAATTGTGTAACCGCTTCGCGCCCATTTAACATAAAATTATGCAAAAGTAACTTACAATTTTTTTCTCGCGGAGCTTGCAATTTCTTTGAAAGACTAAGTTTGCCATTTTCCCTTTGTCCAATATGCGAAGAAAATCGAAACGTATTACTTTTGTTTGTAAATATAAGTCGAATATCCACAAGGTAAAGAGAAATGACTCATTATACTTCGTGGAAGGGGCGTGGAATTCCAAAATATGGACTTTTCCCCACAAAAGTCACTTTATTGCAAAATATTTACTTTAAAGGATATTTATTTATCACGAAAAGTGATCCCTTTGTTAATTCTTCTTTTAAATAATTTTCTTTGATATTTTAACACAGTCTTGCCCCATGATAAAATCCCAGCAACGCCACTGATTATCGGGTCGTTATTGGTTATTTGCTGAGCGCCCCTCTACATTACGTCAATCCACAACATGGTGCAATGTAAAAACATGATAACATCCCAGGGAGTTTAGATTACTTAACGTATATTTTGAATCGGAGTGTCTTTGTCACAACATCGTGTTCACTATCATTAGACTTTATTAGGAGTGCTTCGTCCTTAGAGTTTGATCATCGTTCAATATATGGATACCACTTTGAACACAGATTTGCAAGAATGCGACGGTTTCGTTACTTTGAATCTCTCTCACGTATGGGCCGCTTCAACAATGCTGTACTCTACAACAGAACATCGCTTCTTCAGGATTGGCCTTCCCATTCTAATAGCTATAGCCATTATTACCAATCTTGCTTTCATATTCACCGTTATTCGTGTTAAATCTATGCACACTATACCCAATGCTTATTTAGTGAATGTGTCTATAGCTGACTTTCTCTTTGTTTTTGTCGGGGCCGGTTCTCATTTTGTACAATATTTTGCTTCACCTGTACGGTATGACAGGATTTATAAAAGCTTGATAGGTTGCTCAGCTGCGTATGGAGTTACATTCGTAATGTACAACAGCTCTCTGGCCCTGCTCACCCTGGTAGCTATTGAAAGATACTGCGCCATATGTAGACCACTGCACCATAGATTTGTCAGCGGTAAAAGTCGCACCATCAAGCTCATCATAGCGTCATGGATTATTGGCATTCTTCTTGCAGCTTGTGCTGTCCCAAACTACGGTGGACAGGTTTCGTATTGCGCCATTTGGCCGAAAAGTGACCAATTTGTGGATTTTCCAAGTGTGATTAGATTCTGCGTGCCTCTTCCTTCAGACTTGTTCCTCTTCTCTGAAATATTGAATGTTATGCCCTTTGTCCTCGCTATGATTGCCAATATATTCATGTACAGTCATATTATAATGACTTTAACGAATCGCTCTTCAACAAGCGTTACTCAGCCATCAGCCAGCAACCGCATCACTCAAGTACGGAATCAGGTGGCCCGACTGCTCATTCTGAATGGCTTGTTATTCTTCATCTGCCAAGCACCAAGTCGTATCGCGTCTATTCATGGCATGGTCGAACATATAACAGGTACTGGTCTATTTACGAAAGTTCAATACGGACAGTTGCTTATTATCACACGATGTTTCGTGGTTATTAATTCGGGCATCAATCCAATAGTGTATTTTGGTACCAGTTCCATCTATCGTAGGGCTTTCTATAAGTCACTTGGTTGCTGTAAATACAGTCAGCGTGTAGATGAAATTAGGTTGAATACCTTGTCTACACATCAGTCAGCGCATTACAGTAACCAAGCGTAAATGCGTCTATGGTCAAATGTATAGTTAATAATATTGGATGATTAAAAAATATTCAAGTCATTTGGTTGATATAAATGCCTTAAACATGTAGAGAAAAACAAGAGTTAGTGAGTGAAAAGAAAATGCTGCTGTTGTCAAATATACATAATCTTGCACTTGTGATCTGTTGTCTGTAATTCATAAATTGAATATAATACTGCTATTTTCAAAGATACTAATCTTATAGGTGTGACTGATCAACATGAATATTGTATTGAATTACAATCCAGGTCTTCATCCGTGTTCTTTGATAATCTATGTGCAATACTGCTACGATGGTAATTAATCCGATTACGTAACTACTTCTACGGCAAGTAGCCATGGGGTAGTTTAATAGAATGTAATAAACAATGATAAGGATGTTTTATGGTGAGACAATTCTTTGAAAACAAGAAGACCATTTCATCCGATGCATAGTACTTTTTTTCCATAACTTTTTTAGAAAAGTACTTTCAACCGTAAAAGAGTTTTGAGCTACACGACAGAAACGGGGTCACTCTTTCATAGTCAATATTCTGGTTCATTTCGAAACATTTTGAAACAAAATGACGCAGCTTCTCATTCTGAATTGCTCATCGTTCCAAGTAATACCCAGTGACCTAAGCAAATTTAACTGGAATGTTATAAACGGTAGGTGGGTATTAAGGTAACTAGTAGGACCTGTAGAATACAACTGTGGTGCTATGATACATATGTAAAATAAAAACACAATAGACGCGGCAAACTATTATTAATTTAAAACAGTTTTGAAAGTGAAACCATTTCAGATACCTTTGATTAAAATCAGAGCATTTTTATGACGTTGACCTCTGTGGAGCTCAAAACGTGACCATTGACCATTTGCTTATAACTCGTAAATAGCAGGTAGGTCAAACTATGCTTTTTGACTATAAGATTTGACCAAACACAAACTTTGACCACTTTATAAACTGTGATAACCTTTTTAAATGACAATTCTACCATATTTCAAGCCCCTAGGTATAAGGACAATTACTTCACCGGTGTCTCGTACTCATACATTCATACATCACTATTTTATTTATCGTAGACTTCTTTAAGTCATTTGGTTGCTATAAATACGGTCAGCGTGTAGATGAAATTAGGTTGAGTATCTTGTCTACGCATCAGTCAGTGCATTACAGGAATCATGCGTAAATGATTTTGTTGTCAAATGTAGTTAATAGTATTGGATTATTAAATAAAACAATTGTACATGATAACTAATGTAGTAGGTGTGACGTATTTGTGAAAGCACTTGATCGCATAATAAAACGTTAATATAAAGTGAATATTCATAAATTATAAAGACTACACTTATTTGTGTAATGTGTTTCAGTACCAGTGGTATATCATGTATACTGTAATGCGTTCTGTAAGTCATGTGGTTGCTATAAATACAATCAGCTTGAAGATGAAGCCAATTTGAGTACCTTGTCTGTACGCCACTTAGCGCATAAAAGTAATCTAAAATAATCTAGCGCAAATGTTTCGAATTATTCAAATTTTGGAAATGGTATCTAAATGACTTCATGAGGAAATGAGTTTCGGGATAATCAAATTTATGCTACATCGCTGCTCGGAGCTAGAGCGATAGCACTGAGGTGGAGCGCTTTTTGTTGCGTTGGGAAAAGCGCGTCACCTCATTGGTCAAGTACCAATCGCTCGTCGCTCAGCGATGTAGTATACATTCAGCTTAAGAGTGAGAAATCTGCAGTTGCAGAATCCACACCACTCTTCGCCATACATACCTTCTCCCAGCCACATTTCCCTAACATAATATTGAAATATTCCATTGAAAACCCTCTCACTCGGCTATTTAAAAAAGTAACCACGCTTCCCTAGAATGTGCAATAAATTAGCATTACAAGTTTTCTTATTTTAGCAGCATTCTAGAAACTCTTGCCGTTTGGCGAAAAGAGGAGTATGCAGAATCCTGGCTACTTACAAAATAATGTTATGGAGAGTTGCTACTTATCCTATGGTGCGTACGATGCAATGTTACGATACCATCCCCAATTGTGTATTTTAAAATTTCTGAATTCTTCTATCTACTGACAAGTGTATCCCATCATTATAGGACCATTTATTGAGCATGTTAAAATTTCACAAACGTTATCAACCATTATACTTGGTAAATAAAGAGTTCGAAACATCTAGTAAGCAAACATTTCTTAATAGTTTTGTGTTGAAAATGTTTTGTTCTTACTTTCACTTTTCATAACCATTCCACCTGTGGCAAACGATGGCAATTGAAAACAGTCTACCATTATTCCTTGTCCGAAATGTCAACAGTCCGTGCAACACGCCCTTGCTATGTTAATTTGCTTTCCAACCTTCAGAATGCTTTTGTTTTATCTAGCAATCTAGTTATTATAATGAAAGACAAAGATAAAAAGACTAGTTTGCGTCTGACGTCATCTGTCAATCAAACTCCGAGCACGGTTTGTTTACAAGTGTCGTGATGATATGAGTTGCTGAACACGGCGGTAAAACCGGGCGCCTTATTGTTAATTTTGCACCATCAAACATACAAACCATCTCAAAAGTTAGGTCTTAATAGTAGGAAACTTTCTTTGGTGAAAGCACCATGTCCACAATGCCTAGAAAAGTTGCTTTTTGCCTTGAAGCGTACGTATTTTTCGCCATTCACTGCTATTCCTTTTCTCCGATCGGCACCAGCCAGATGAATCGACCTTCCTTATACGCGCTATTAGCCAATCAAGGATCGTAGAGAATTTGATTGACAGTGACTTCAGACGCAAACTAGTCTTTTTATCTTTGTCTTTCATTATAGCAATGTGATTTTATTGCTGTATACTACAGACAGCAAACTAATTAATGTTCCAGTTAATTTCCCCCCTTATATATCCTAAACAAAGAAAGATATGTAATAATTACAACCAGCAGCCAATAGCCGCATCTTTTAATTAGCTCAGATTTAAAAGCTCATTCGTTGAAATCGATCAAGAAATAAAGACACGGTGATCCAAAATCCAAAGGAAGATGCAAGTTTAAATGTGCAGATTGCTGCAACTGATGCCCTATTTTAAATTTGTGTACATAAAGTGTTCTCGTACTAGACAATTAGCGCACTGCCTTTCATGGATTAGAACATTAAAATGTAAATTTTGATTTCGTTCTTTTCATTGGATTTTCGATTACAGTTTCTTTAATTCTCAACCAATTTCACCAAATGAGGTCTCAGAGCTAAAGGGTACAGATATAATTGGCTGCTGGTTTTAATTTGGACATATTTTGGTGAACATAACTGCCTTGTTTTTAGTTTAATGTACTTTTTTACTTTAGTGCTTATGCCTTATACAATTTCTGCATATCTTACAGTCACAAAGGATATCTCTTAATGATTTGTAATTCTCTTACAGTTTTATCGCTGTTTGAATTTGTTAATCACTGCCCTCAAAAAGTGTTCGTGAAATTACACTGAATCAAGTGGCAGATTCTTCACTAGAGAGAGGGCGTTAGCTGCCTTTACCTTCCTAAATCTGTTTTTTTCTGCTACTTTCTTCTAGATAATTTTATTTGTCATTTCTTTCTCTACCAAGTTTATTCTAGCGAATTGCAGACAGAAAGCTACCCAAAAGGTGAGCTATTTTACTGCTGTAGAGAAACAAGATTCGTTTAATACAGCTGAAATTCTGCACAGATGTTTGACATTTTCTTGCTACATTTTATTTCTTTAATATTTCTTATAGGAAGTGTTAAAACTTACTCTTTTACCCTTTTCATAAAAAAATCCAACAACGTTTCTTTCCATGTTCTTGGTCATTTGTTTGTGCTTGGTAGCAAATGATTAAATATTTATTGGTTCCACAGGTTAAAATAGCTGTATTAACCATAATAATACACGGCGCCCTTAAGTGCCACCAAGTTTCTATGTAAGAGACAAGAATACGTGTTTAAAAAACCATAGAATGAATGGTTCTTTTCAGAGCCATCAGACTTTACCAAAGAGACAGAGAACGGGTTCCAAACAAGATAATAAACGACTCTTTTTCAGAGCTACCAGACATTGTTAATGGAATTCAAATGATTGGTGTTTTTGTTTACTTGGACATAGCTTTTGATTATCTGTTTTTATAAAAGCCATGAAGTATGATTTTGGTTTTAGGATAATTTTAACCTTTTGACTTTCGATTTAGAATTTTTCAGACAGAAGAACTCTTGAACTCACTTTGCGAAGTTTAAGTTTTATTACCAGTTTACTACTGATGTAGATACCCTCTGTATCCTTCGCATTTTATAAATAGAAGGCGAGTGTGAAGATTACGTTGATGTTGGTCCCTTTTGGCATCCATGAGTACATCTGGATGAGATAGTACACGACCTAACATATAGCGAGGGTTCAGAACCAGAAAGCCGTAACTCACTATGACCAGCCCTCACAAAATGAGCATAAAGTTGGCTCCATTCTTTGGTTGAGGGAAACTAGTTGAAACATAACATTATCAAAGAAATCTTATAGGGAGTAGTTTTCCAAACCACGATAGCTCTACCCCATTATGTGTGTCCAATGCTACACTATTTTTGTATACGCGCTATAGTGGAATGGCGGTTCCTTTTACCATTTGTCCTCACTTGTTAATTCAGATAACAAAATGTTAATTTAAAGTCGCATTGCAAATGATTTTTTTATTTCTACTTTCCGGGTCTTGCTTTGAGCAACAGTGACACATACCTTGTTTACAGAAGAAAAATGAAAATTCTTTTCCATTTTGATACTTGACAAATTTATGAAATGAAATTTATGATGAATGAAAAGACTTTCATTAAATATTGGAAAAAAAAATTACTCATGCCTAATTTACATAATAATATAATAAATACAAAATTAGGTGTGATTAGCTAATTTGCATATTTAATTACTTTTTGTGTAATCAATTGAAGAATTTCGTATACATACGTGTGCAAAAAAACCGTACCCTGATATCATGTACGGTTTTCTATTGGCATCAATTTTGCATATTAATTTGCTGAACTTCGTCATTTTTTCAGCTTTAATTTGTCTGCAGATTGGCCGAAATTGCTAAAATAGTATATTTGATTAATTTATTATAATTATTCAATGATAGATTTTTAAATTTTGTTTTCTTTAACGAAGTCAGGAAAGATTGGCATTTAACCTGTGATACTTAAATTAACGCTGCTTTTCTCGAAATGTGCCAAATTTGTCATTATAGCCATTTGTGGCAGGTTTTTATTCCATTTATGAGCATTCTTAAAATTCACACTACATCACAATGCATTGACCGATTTCAATTCCGTTTTTTGATTTTTGATGCTTTAAAGGTTATATATATTGCTCGGACAACATCATATCATTGGCAAGCTAATATTATGAGGACAATGAAAATGACTCTTTTTTTGAGAAAATAAGACGTTTAAAATTGATATGCCGCAAAAACCGACTTAAGCGATGAGTTCCTTCGAACGAGACAGATTTTACCTAGAAAAAAGTTGACGTCATGAAATGACTGTGCCTGCTTTGCGAGAAGGGACTATAAACATTCTCAATGCACAGAACGTATACTGTTGTTGTTCACAGAGAAAAACTCTGAATTAAGTATTACAAATTTAATGGTTTTTAAACATATGGATAAAATCAATATCATGAGAAATATTTGGGCTAAAAAAATAAAAAAATAATTTGAGCTTAGAATTTCAGCGTGATCAATCTGAGACTAGCATATAAACCGTGTTAAGTCCACACACTCATGTATCTGATTTCCCTGAGCGATATTGCAATGCTATTATTTATTATAGTTTCAGTTGGATGAAATATTACATAGCAAACGCATAGTAACAATACTGTGTGAGGCTTTGTTTCCCAAATGAGAACAATAGCCCGCTACCTTGAAAATTAATTTCGCTTCAAACGGGGGAAGAACACGTACGAGCCCGAACTTTACCAAAAAAAAAATTGCAACGAGTGTCAACTTGTAATGTAATAATTATTCTCTTCGAATAGAGATAAACTTGTTTTTGCAATAGATCTGCCCTTTAATGACGCTCATTCATGTAGAAACATGAAATAACGTGTTTCTGCTCTGCTTATATTTTAAGGTGATATGCCTACTTATAGTCAAGAAATATGATTGATATTTGTCCACTGATAATTAAAAATGTTAACAATATTTTACATATAAAATATATAGGCTCTTATATGTGTACCTTTATTTCTACAATGAATTTGCGCATCTTTGGAGTACTGTAAATTCATGTCGAGCTACTCTGGTTTTGGATTGACTGTATTTGAATAGCATGAACGGAATTGCGATTTTCTGTCCAGGTTCTCCACGTTTCAATGGACAGCTCATCCCCGGCAAAGTGTATGGCGTACAACTTTGGCAAATAGATACACAACAATGTGAGATAAGAATTCAGCAGTAGAGCAACGCATAAAGTGGCCACCATCTGGTTAACATCAACCGCTGTAGAATACACGGGTACTGCTGCTAAACACACAACCAGGGTTGAATACACGCTAATTGCGATGAATTTAGACTCGTTGTAATTGCTGGGAACCTTTCTGGCGCGAAAAGCGAAGTAACAGCAAGTAATAACGAGGAGCAGGTTGTAGATGCATGATGTTATGAAGCCGGTACTAAGTTGACAATAGATTCCTAGGATTGGTTGACGTTGAGCTGGGATGAGTATGGTTGGTGTTGAAGGGCCAAACAATGATGATAAAGCAGCAATTATGGCCTGTAAATAGATACATAAAACAACTGTTAAGAAATAGTAATTAAATATATAATTATGTCGTTTTGGCAACTTTTTTTTGAAACTTTGAAAGTTGTCTGACCACGTTTATAAAAATGTTGCATCCTAATAAAATTGAATGTTATTGGTCTCGTTATGAGGTTTAAAATATTAAATACGACCGCGTCTCGTCACATTGTAAATTTATATTTAAAATATATAGGCCTCAACCTTCCCAGCGTAACGCCTTTTTCCTTAAAAAAGCAAAACTACTTTTATGCGGTTTGAAGTTTGTTTTGTTTGTTCCAAGTATGTTATTTATTTGTTTATTTGTTTGTTTTTGTTTTGTGTTACGTGGGTTTTTTGTTTTGTTTAGTTTTTTAGGAGTGTTGGTTTTTTGCTTTTCTTTTCTTATGATTTGTCTCATATTATTATAATCATATCATATCATATAATTATTTATTTATCTATTTATTTACGAGTAGAACTTGTGGAACGAAAGTTGTAACTCTGAGTTTCACGCTAATGCGATCATCAACTGATCAGTTGTCTGATGATCGCATTATTTAACTTGTGGAACTTTCGTTCCACAAGTTCTACTCGTATTATTAGCTCTGCTTTAATGCATCGAGCACTCTGCACGAAGATAGTCACCTTTATCTATTTATTTATTTATTTATTTATTTATTTATTATTTATTCATTCATTCATTCATTCATTCATTCATTCATTCATTCATTCATTCATTCATTCATTCATTCATTCATTCATTCATTCATTCATTCATTCATTCATAACAACTTGGCCAAGAGACCAGGTAGGTACCAAATATTGCCTGAGCACTAGATTAAAGGGTGGCCTAATAGTATCCGATTGTCTGATCTTTGATTTGCATTTAAGAGAGCATTTACCTGACCAAGGATGGTTGCCGATGTTAAAACGAGTTGCTGTTTTGGGCTCACAAATCGAGGGCGTTGCACTGATTTGCTTCCTGCTTGAAAGATACGCCAAATACGGTTAACTTTAAACAAAATAGGCGCAAAAATGAAACTGAAGCTCAACGAAATACAGATATCAGATATACTACATGAGAAAGCTGATGGCCTTAGAACAGTAAGAAGTGATGCTACGCATGCCATTGTAAGTCCGATTAGATTAACACAGCTAAGCTCGCGACTGGTGGCTTTGATTAGTTGGTGATGTCGGTACACCCATATGCCGACAATTACCAAAAAGCACAATAAGATACCGACGGACGATATACCGACGATGGCTAGAATGATTGGGTTCCTGATGCTAACATAATCTGGGTATATTGGCAAACATTCTGTGAAGTTACCATTTGGCCATTCAAAAAGGGAGCACTCTTCGCAGCTACTGGCATTGACGACAATTGCGTGATCTGCGCAAGACTGACAACCCCAGCAGCATTTCTTCTTTAACGGGATTGATATTTCATTTGGACCACATAATTCGAAGCACAATGATTCAGGTATGTCTCCTATGTCTCCATTCCATTCAATTATGTCTTCGTCGATATGTAGACGATACTCAGTGTCATCAGGATCCCACACACCTACGTCCACCATATTATACATACCATCAACAGGCTGCCAGCTTTTGATCAGATATTTACCAGACGTATCGCCGTTTTCATCAAACGTAAAGTAACCTCCTGGACCATCAAAAGAAACATTCAATAAGTGTCCTAAGTACGTATTACCCTCTATCGCCTCATCACAGAGATTATTATCCACACAGTTGCTTTTAATGCTATTGTCTAAGGCGATGGCGAATGCAAACACTGCGTTTATGACTTGCATTTCCATACTAGATTCTGGAAGCGGACACGAAGTCCAATCTGAACATTCATTCTCTTCTCCAATCCAATGAAGCATGTTCTGATACCATTCGCTAGAAAGATCTTGGTTGTTTGATAATTCTTTGTAATAATCGCGGAATTCTTTGATTGGTTGTTCGTATTGTCTTATGAAAAGACTACCATGCAAGAGCTCATTAGTGCCTCCAGGATTCACCAAATCACCTCCCCACCCGTCACTGCCAACAAACGTAAAACGTCTCCGGATATTGTGCTCCAGAATAGCTTGCTGGACACCGAACGCAGGGCGCCAAAGAGAAAATATCACAATAACAGTGACTTTTTCATTTTCAAGTAACTTATCAGCAATGTCCTTAATTTCTGTTTCTGAGGGTGCATTTGAAACTGGTAGATTAATAGCAATGCAAATGTCTAAATTCTCTGCCATTGTTTGTATTTGCCGAGCTCCGTGCACCCCATATGAGTCGATTGAATAAAATAACGCTATGTATTTCCAGTTGTAGTGTAACAGAAGATCTATTACGGCTCCAACTTGAAATTTGTCCGGGGGAACGGTGCGGAGAAAGAACGGGAATCGGTCTGTGTTGCTAAGTTCATCGCTAGTTGCGTAGTATGAAATCATAGGTACATTGTAAACAGAAGTAACCTTTGCAGCAAGTAAACTTGTGGAGCTTCTTCCAGTTCCGATAATACCAATGATCTTTCCGGATTCTTGACGTTGTTTAGAACAGGTCTTTTCATAGTCCACATTCGCTGAAGGGCTGACCATTGTTAAGACACTCCATACCGTTACATCCTCATCACCACAGTTGTTCCGTATCTCATAACCCAACGACACATTCTGAAGAATATATTGCCATTGGTTCACTAAATGAATGGCATAAGTCATACTTTCCACCATCGAAATCAGTGGAACCCAGTACGCTCCATCACAAGCAATTTCGTCAGAATAATAGGTAGGAACAATTCCCCCTATCGTAACAGATCCTGGCTGATAGTGAATTTCGCAGGCTTGTTCTGGTATATATGCTCCCAAATTGCCATGTAATGAGTACAGCAATATTACCATGATAAACCTGGCGAATGGGGTAATACGATGGACAAGCATGTTTATTACTTCATGGGACTTGTCATATGATAAACTTGTGTTACACTTCATATCAATATGTGTGCATAAAGCTGAGAGCATTTTAAGTAAAATCAAATTTCATCCATTACGATAATCACCCCGAACCAGTGTTTATTTTATTATTTTATCAACATTATTCACTCCACAATGCCAGTTTATACTAAAATTAAATCACAGAACACTTTGGTATTAAATTAACTTGGAATGAAAAATATAAATCATTGCAACTTAACGTTATTACATTTGTAACAGCGAGCGAAGATTCACTTTACGATTATCTAATATCCCGTGCAGTGCCAATTTACCCAATTGTGTTTTCGTAAATTACTTTCTGAACAACGCAGGATAACAAAGATTCCTTTTGTACTTCCTTTGGGGGAAATGTTGATAATTCTATTAAAATATTGTTGTTCATACAGTCAGTGGCAGCTTTTTAAAATATGATTTAAAATCTTTTTTTTTTATTGAATTGTCCTCTTTAATGTAATTAAAATAAAGAGCTGTTTATAGCCTTTAAAATATACGTTTTCGACTACTTTACTTGTTTAGACTAATGGTTCAATACCACTAATTATGTATTACACAGGTTTCAATGGGGTAATGCTTAATTTCGGGTGGAATTTCTCATATTCAGAACTCTCAGAGTTAAATGCCACTAATATCAGGTGAAACTATATGATTTAGATGCTAAATGATCAAAAAATGAACACAGGTTGACATGAGACTTTTATTGTTTAACGCATTGAACCGTAAACACCTTAAAATGGCAGTGAGCCCTCGAAGCTGAAAGTTACAATATGGTAGGGCTAATTTTTTTTTTAAACCGAAGCCCTGCCTATGAATTTTGGTACTATATATTACAACAAAAATGTCATATAATAAGAGAAAATATACCATTTTGAAGCAGCAAACCCTAAAAAGTACTTTTAGGACAAACTGTTATTCAATTTACTTGGTCAATTTCAGCGATTTTAAAGCAGTCTTTTCAGATGCCATGCAAACAAATAGTTACTCGTCGTATAGGCCTATTAGTGGTATATAACCTAATGGCATAAGAAATATGTTAGAAATCTTTGGTAACGGTGCGAAAAGGAAAAGGACAGAGCAAGCAGGAATGTAGAACATATTGCGAGTCATATACACCGTGATTGTACGCCCGTGAACTATTCAAACAACTCTCCTGTGACGAAGCAATATCGCTTATAGCTGCTTATTTAGCCAGTTTAAGCGGCATTTAGTATTTGCACGTAGGAAATGAAAACGCTGACGAAACAAAACATACACAAAATCAAGGATTTGAAACATACGAAGTGATCGGCAAGGAGGATATTTTTTGGCTTCGAAAGATCAGAGAAGCCTTAGGGATCAAGGCTCAAAGACCCACATTCAACAGGGATGCCGGATATGACCTGCCCGCCGTCTATGACGATGTGCGGTCACTTGATCACCCACCAGGTGGTCAGGTGACCGGAGGAGAGTAATAATTACTACGCTGAATGACGACGCTGCTGCTCAATTCAGACTCTGAAAAGGTAGGGTTTTAAGCTTATAATCTAATTTGTTTGTAAGAAATCTTTACAATAAAAGCTAGAGAGTGGCGTGAAAATTTAAAAAGAAAAAAATTGTATGAAGTCAACGCCTCTTGCGCTTGTTCATGCCTTCAGATTTGTTGCCCCATATTTGTATTAAACTGATCTTCAGGCCCTTTCGTCTACCGTTGGAGTCCAGATTCAAATTTCAATTCAGATTGAGGAGGAGCTGGGAATGGAATCGGGGACTTCTCGGGTGTGTAAAGCATATAAACCCACTGCAACAGGAAGTTGGAAGCTGTGAGAAGTGCGATATTAATCCTTGATATTAATTGGTGGAGTAATTCAATAATGATATATCGAATGTACGAATTAAATAGAAATAATCAATTAGTCAATCAATCAATCAATTATATAAAATATTCAAATAATAAAGAAAGAAAAAAAGAAAGAAAGCAAGAAAGAAAGAAAGAAAGAAAGAAAGGACGAAAGAAAGAAAGAAAGAAAGACCCTCCCCAGGTGTACTCGCAAAGGCTTATGGAATTTACAGAAAAGGTGAATTGAAAATATAATTGACCAGTAGCAATCTTGTTACCATGATGGCAGTATCATCATTCTCCAAATGCAGAACAATCTTTAATTTAAAAAACCAAATATGTTTTGCTCAATGTTTTAGCTCAACCTAATTGAGAATGTATGTTACAATACCACAATGCCTTCAATTGCTTTAAAGGGAGTCTCCGGCGATCATAACATTATGCCAATGTAAGAAAAATAACTGTCAAGCACAAATCAAATGGTATTATTTAAAACAAACCCATAATGACAATAACAACGAATCAAACCCTTGTCTTTACTCATTTTGACTACTGCAGCTCTGTTAGGTCAAATTTTAGTGCTTCCCACAAACATGAGGTTCAGATTCTGCCGAATAGACTTGTCGATATTTTACTTTCTGCAGACATAAGAATATCAGTGGATAATATGATGAAAGATCTGGACTGGGTTAAACTTAATAGTAGGTGGGAGAATCAGTTACTTATTTTAGTTTTTAAATGTCTAAAGAACACTGCTCCACATTATTTGTCACCTCGATTTACCTTCACCTCCTCTACGCATTCTAAGAACACTCGAAGTCAATCTCATAACAAATTGGTTGTTCTAAGGTGGAAATTGTCCTCTGGGCAGAGAACATTTCATTATAGAGATGCCACTTCATGGAATAGACTTCCTTTTAATCTCTGTGCTAATTTGGATTCACTAAGCTTGAATGAGTTCAAGAATGCCATATAATTTGAGTATTTACGACATTAATAAGGGACTTATTATAGCCCTCCTCATTAATTTCATTTGGCTTGGCCCTCGGTCGCTGGTTGCCCTGATGTGTAAGATTGTATTTTGTTTTGTTCTTTTTAGCCTATTTTTGACAATTTTCGTCAAAGTTTTTCCCCTTAAAAGTGGTCTTTCCCCACTTTGTCCACCCTCTGAAAAAGTGCTTGCTACGCCACTGTCTCTGAGGGACCTCAAACCCTCTCAAACACCATCTGTTCCCCACTTTTCTGATTGGGTCGACGTCCCTGCTGGTGCCACTTGGCATGGATTCGTCGACCATTCGCCGGATATAAGACGCCTGCAGGATTATTAGCGGCTACAACGCATAGAGATACGAACGGGAATCGGACCCCAAATCCCACCGAATCTTCTGCCGGACTGGTGATTTTTCGACCGGATAAAATATTTTTGTATACGATGATGTTCGTTGACCCAGTCCGTCATAGTGTGACAGAGCCATTAGTGGGAAATATTTTTTTTAAAGGACCACATGAAAATTGAGACACTATGCTTATATTTACGTGCACTGTGATAATTAAATCGCAATGGCATGTTGGTACTTATAAACACTTGATGTAGAGGAATACAATAATCAAAGAATGAAACAAACGGTATAACTCGATGTTTTCATTTTCATTTACCGATTATTTCATATGTTATTAAAATTGTTATTAGCGATTACCATTGTCTGTGAAAAGTAAAATATCTCTGTTGGTATATTGCTTCCATTCATGAAGCATCTTGTTAATTAATTTCAACAGCTTTCTTTTATACACGAATACAATTCAAAATTTACAATAGCCACATAAATCATAGCGTAGCAGTATCAAATAATAAGATTTGGCCAATACTGTTTCAACATTTCAATATTTCATGTATGCAAGTTTGATTTTGAAACATACGAGTTATTTAGACAGAGACAGAGTATATACCAATAACAAGAATATCTGGTGAAGGGCTGTAACGCCATTATAAGAAATGTTCGCTTAATTTTTTTTAACTTTTCCTATGATTCGATTCACGTGTTTTGAAATCAAAGCCCATGCTTAACACTAGTGCTATCATTCTTAAAATTAAGGCATGACTGATGAATGTTGAAACATTTATTTGTTCTAAAATGTCCCGATTTGGTATGTTTTTCTTTCTGAATGAGGCGGCGGTGTTGTATCAGCGTTTTATGTTGCTGTAAGATGGCATTTCTTCCATTCCTTATTACCAGGATTCGTCGCAAGCCATCCACTGTGGCTGCATTAGTTACATGTCACAAATAATCTGAGGTATAGATGCTTGAAATAAAAATGTCCGAACTTTTTTGAGGAGTTTCTTAAAAGAAATATTGGGTAAGCTTTTATTTTTTTTACTTTTGCCATCAGACCGATATTTTATTGGAACACGCTGTATAGAGATTGTCACTGTAGCTCGTTTTTTGCTTCCTAATGGAACTAGAGAGCACATCACCGGTAGAATGATCCATACGACTAAGCTTGAAGCTTATTGGCTGTCGTTTGCAAAACGTAACGCGTTCCTTAACTTAAAAGCACAAAATTGTTACTTCTACAAAAACAAAAACAAAGAAAAAGGCCTAAGTTTTATCCCCTCCCTCCCCCACCAATCAATGTTGGAGCAGACATAGAGCACATTAAATAATTGCGGCGTTTGTTATACAACATTGAATAAGGGGACCGGGGAGAGTCATTAAACTATGGAAGCATCCCAGCAAATTATCACTTGATTGTAGTTATATATAGCACGCAAGGATGACGGTTGAAACTTAAATTCCTCATTTAAAACTATGTGACAGGTGGTTGACACGTTAATTAACATTTCTCATTCATTTGGATGAGAAAATTTTCAAATCTCATACTTTTGTCCAATTCTCATCGCTTTGAAAAAATTATCGTTATAAATTTTCTACTAGTAAATGTAAAATATACCTGATCCCGCCTGGGAATCGAACCTAGGACCTCAGGTTTACGAGACCTATGCCTTAACCACTTGGCCATCATGATTAGGCTGGTTGAAATTCGAACCCATAAGCGGTCACTTAAACTTATCTCCTCTCCTTGTCTCCTTTATTATTTGCGACGGCGAACCTGGTGAAAATTAATGTTTATTTATACAATTCCCGTCGATCACGCCATTGTTTTTCCGTGTAAAATATACCACCCTGGGAATTTTGAGCTAAGCTAAAGACCGGGAAATACTTTATATTTTGTCATATTTAAGAATAAAGTAATCATTACTATTGTTATTAATCTTGAACAAAAAGTTAAAAACCACCCTTGGGCATTTAGTACATTTTGAACTGTGAATCCATTGGACACGGTTGACATGATAAAACCAGCTTTGTCATTGGTACATAGAATTATTCTTTTCAGAGTGGTCAATATTGAATTAACAATAAAATTGTTGAAAATCTTCTAATGAAATAACAATTTCGATAATGTTTACTGTCAAAATATGATATTTTATTAATATTTGCAGTTGCAGTCCCAAGGTTATGGAACATTCTTATTCAATGGGTGCGTCTTGTAAAGAATTCACGTAATTTGATTGGTTTTCGGGTGTATAATATCTCACAATAGTTGATAGAGATATAGTCAGGCGCGCGCCGCCACGCAACGGCGGCACGCTTGTTGCTCCTCATGATCACGCGATAATGCGTTCGCGTAATACACGTGCGAGAACTAAGAACGCGATTCGGCGGCTTAGATGTTCGTGATGGTTTCGTTCATTTAAAACAATGGGGATGTCCTCACAAAGTAACTTTATTTTTGTCTGAAAAAAGGCAGTTTTTCTCGCAAAAATTACATTAAAACTGAATAAGAATGAGAATAAAAGATAGGATTTTGTCTTTTGCCTATCAATATCGTGTCATAATGGATGGGCTGGCCAATATTTTTATCGTAGTGGATACCGGCTGCGCCGGCATCCACTACTCAAAAATATTGGCCAGCCCATCCATTATGACACGATATTGATAGGCAAAAGACAAAATCTATCTTTATTCTCTAAATAACCCAAACACCATCCATTCTGTTCAGACTATTGAACATTTCAAATCTCAACTCAAAACGCAGCTGTTTAATTGATGCTTTTTCTCTTGAATTATATTATTTAGTATGCTTCGGTATGGCCTTGCGCTTCGAAACTTTATTTGTAATTTGCGAATGTAAATGTTATGTATTATATTATAAAACAGACACGCTGTTAGATGTTAACAAAATATACTAATGGGTTTAGACTTTAAGGGATGTATAGAGGGCGGGAACCTGGTTTGGATTTCAGAGGGAGTGTGCCTGCAAAAGCCGACGATCGATCAGACATACATTTTAAAAGAAGCATGTCCAGATATCAGCGTTAATTTTATGATAAGCTTAAACGCATTGAAAATTCCAAATTGCATTCACAGAATATACAATATTAATACATCACCAAAACATATGGTAATGTAGGTATGTGGAAAAATGGTCATGTGAAACAGGTAGTAAAGGTAAATGCATTTGGTGCTTAAATAATATACTTCAATATTAGATAACAAAGAGTATCAAAATGGTATCATATAATTACCAAACAGTTACCAAACAGTATGCACATTCGGAGATAAAAACAAAGGTTATTGTGGGACTCTTGAAAATAAAATGCAAAGAATTATCCATTAAATTTTCGTTTAAGCTATCGCGTGAAAGAAAGAGTGACGTGATCTGGCTTCAGGTCAGGACCAACTAGAGGAGCTTGAAAAGGAAATTGATGAAAACGATACACATGCCAAATGCATGTATATCATGAGATATATTGAAGATGGGGAAATTAATGATTACTAGTACATAAATGCACCATCCTAGATTAAATGTTTTTTTAAAACATTTAAAAATGAAGACAAGATACTTTGGAAGAATTACACTTGACTGCAAAGTCAATGAAAACAAACTAAGCTCCTGGACCTGATGGGCTTTTAGTTGAATTTTACTTAACGTTCTAGAATAACATCAAAAAACCTATGTATGACTCTTTTGCAAATTCCTTTATAAAGGGGGACCTTTTTTCAACTCCAAAGCGATCGAGCAATTATCAGACTCATACACAAGAAAGATGATAAAAAGCTTCTGAAAAACTGGCGTCTTCTGAATACTGATTATAAAATGTTAATGTAAAAAAAATAAAAAGATTCATAGGACAGAACATTAGGTTAGTCAGCAATATCATTGACTTGTCTCAAGAAAAAGAGGCCAATGGAACTTAGAGAAATTTGCACCAAAAATGGTTAAAAATGCTTAATTAAAAATGGTTAAAACAAGTTGGTGAAATTAAAAACAAAAAAAAACAAGAAAAAAAAAAGGTTCCTAGATATTTTTATCTAGTTTTTAAAAATTGATAAAAACAATTGGCCCAAGAATTTTTTGTTACGTTGAACGAAAACATTTGGGCCAAAAATATCCCGTTTATTTTTTGGATTTTGGGCTCACATAATTATGAGTTTATCAAGTCTTTGCTATTCTAAATATGTATACTTTTATATACTTTAGACCAACAATTTAGCAGTTATGAGGCCCAAAAGTTTCCATAATTCCAGGGTTAAGACCACCCTTAACAAGAAGTGTTTGTCAAAAGCAGGCGAAAATGTTTGAAAGGTGACAATCAAATATGACTGCTTATAATTATGGGAGTATGTGTGTATGTTCCTGGGAATATGGCAGTCTACCCGTATTTCCATTTACACTACACGTAATATAGGAAATAAGGAAACTTTCATTGAGTAGAAATGAGGGGACAATGTCAATAATCTTACACTAGAAGCCTAAATTTCAAGTTTAACATCAGGGTTTAAAAAAAATATACAGTACCAATCATTATAGTTTTTTACCTGACATTTACTGAAAAAAAATTATTGCTTTTCCATTTGGCCGGGAAAATAAATTTTCAATAAAAAGGCGTAACTCAAGCTTTTGCTCAATTTCAACACCAAGTTCGATTTGTCTCATTAAATGACTGAGTGAGCTTTGTATAACAATAGCCATCGATTCAACAGCGTTCTGAGTGTATTTATTTTAAGCATCGATGTAAACAAATCTTTCGATACAACGTTGCTATAGTTACTAAGTCACACATTTATCATGTTATTGTGATTGTTTCAGATAGAACCATTGCTCGCTAAGAACATGTAGAATAAGAACTTGATAGAAAACCAACGTTCTGCACTTTACGCCAATATTTTGTTTCACTTTAGTTTTTGTTACAAGTTCTGTGTGACATATCTCTCAAAGGGCAACATACCTACCGCAAAACACAACATAAGACAAAACAATAACGATTTATATAGTGCTAACCTATAAGATCTAGGCACTTAACAAGCAAAATAAACTACAATCTTGCAGTTGCAACTAAAGCTATATTTCCTCCTACACGCGGATAAATAACCAATATCAGAGTTGAAAAATGTGATGAGAAAAATAACAGATCTGTCGTCGAGATGGGTTTCAGTTATTTTTATTGCTTTTGCAAATAGTCTGTTGCATTCAAAATTACCAACAGTTCGTTCGCGAAATGCATTAACAGTCCATATATCGCTCAAGGTTACATGCTGTTATGTTAAAGTCACTTTTGAATAAATCGACAGAAATGAATAAAAAAAACGTAAATGCATTTAAATATCTTGGAATATTGGAATTAGGCAGAATCATGACAACGTTATAAACCATCAAAATAAGAACTTTTTCTCCCTACTTAGAAATAGCAGTGGTAATTGGTATAAGATTTTTAAATGTTAAAGTGTATGGATTTTTCATGCAAGTTGCTACGTGAATGTTTTGTCATTGTGTTGACTCTGAGTGCTTAATCATGACATTTATATAGCGCTAAAACTAAGCAAGTGTGGAAAATTCACAAAGAGTGTATTTTGGAAAGGAGATATTACTTAGTATTCTAAAAAGAGCCACCAAATGATCATCTAGGGGACCAAATCCCCTTTTATACATCGACACCGAAAACCCATGCACACACCCCTTATAAACCATCCTAGCTACGGCCCTGAAGGCCATTGATTACAGCTGCCCACCCAGTAAATATATTTACATACTTTAGGGCAAGAAAAAATAAATGCCCACCCAGTAAATTATTCTTATTTACCTAAAATAGTATGTAGCTCCTAGTAGGCGAGAATGTTCTTCTTCTTAGTAGATTGTTTCTCCTCCATTTTCTCCCTTTTCTCTTTGCCTGTCATTCTTCTATTTCCCTTTTCTCACGTGTTCCCTTTCTTCTTCTCTTTCACAAACTAAACAAGACTCACTATAATATATGATAAGAAGAAGAAGAAGAAGAAGAAGAAGAAGAAGAAGAAGAAGAAGAAGAAGAAGAAGAAGAAGAAGAAGAAGAAGAAGAAGAAGAAGAAGAAGAAGAAGAAGAAGAAGAAGAAGAAGAAGAAGAAGAAGAAGAAGAAGAAGAAGAAATTTTTAGGGGTTATGGGCTATCATTGTATCAAGTATGGGCCCTGAGGCTACTTTGGTTCTTGTGCTAGAGTGAAATAAAGAAGCGTGAGAAGAAGAAGGAGAAGGCGAAGGAGAAGAAGATGGACTAGATGGCACTGTTGTGTTTGAGCAAACACGAATATCTATGCCTGTGTTTCCCAGCCTACACCCCCTCCCCACCATGACACACTTAACCCATCCTGACACCCCGTAATGTGTTTAATGTGAAAAGGGCTATCAGTACACCAACGCAGGGCATTGTAGCTGTTTTATTTACTGAATAATGGCTGGCCCTATGTTTTAGTGTTTGGGGCGATGGGGCTCATACTATGTGACATTATGTGATTCATCTATACACACAACAATATAATGCTGAAGAGCTATTAGTGTACCAAATCTGAGCCCTGTAGCTACTTTATTGGCTGAGAAACAGCCGGCCCTTTGTTTTTACATTTGGGCCTCTGGGACCCCTAGCCTTACCAATCTTGAGCCAAAATGGGTAACAGGCACATCTACAAGTTTAGGCTCTTACGTGTGCCACATATAAGCCCTTGTGCCCTTGTAGTTTTATAGCCAGCCTTATCAATCTGTTGCCCCTTTGGGCTATCAGTGTACCAACTCAGGGCCCTGAGGCTGTTTTATTTGATGAGAAACTGCATGTTTTGTATTTTTACAATTGTGCCCTTAGGGTCCGTGACCTTTGACCTCTGAGGTTGAGACTACCCCAGGAATTTTTTAGAGGTCATGTGCCATCATTGTACCAAGTATGTGTCCTGAGACTACTTTATTTCTTGAGCTAAAGGCAAATAAATAAGAGGCAAGTAGTGGTCAGAAGAAGGAAAAGGAGGAGAAGAATCAAGAGCATAAGCAGAATATCTATGCCCTGTTACACCGGCATAGATAAGAAGACTAAAGAGCATAAGCAGAATATCTATGCCCTGTTACACAGGCATAGATAAGAAGAAGAAAAAGAAGGAGGGGAAAGGGAGTAAAGAGAAGATAAAGAAAGAGTAAAAGAAAAATAGAAGAAAAAGAAAAATAGAAGAGAAAGAAAAGAGGCAAGAAAAAGAGAGATAATTTACATAATCTCGCCGACCATTATGAAGTTGGCTATATACACACCGCTAAAGAAGGATCCAAGCTCTAAAAGCTTTATCCATATAATAGGGTAACAAAGACAAGTAAAACTAACAATAGATGACTTTTTAATAAAGTTGAATAAATATCTAATAGCTTTTATAAGTAGTAACAGTAGTAAAATAATTTGTTTTTGTAGCTACTTGTTAATTGCGTCATAAGATGTTCTCTGAACCGGATTTAATTTCCAATAATACAAGCCAAAACACAAGTTTCTTGTACTTGCTTTGAATTCCAGCTCTTACTATGATCTGTAGATTAATAATAGTAAAATTTATATTTGAATTCTTAGTTTTAGTACATGTGTTGTGAGAGGTGCTCTGAACTGGAATTAATTTCAGATATATATAAAGCAAATTATACCTAATTCCCCCTCTTCTCTTTACGAGACTTGCCTCTATATATTATCCTTTCACAAATTTTGTCTTGATAAAGCATAAATGCTTTCTTTATATGACTGTGTGTCTCCTATGGCAAGCTAAATGTACAATAATTAGAAAAACAGTTTTAAACTGTGTTTTTCTCTCGAAAAAAAACACTATTTATCGCCAAAAACTCTGTTTATCGAAAACAAAAACATTTAACATACTGTAAACTGATATTTTTGTTAGCCAAATCCAAGTAAATACTACTCATGAATCTGAGCATTCGCCATCTTGGCTGATGGCTTGATCAAAGATGAACTGGTCCACCGCTTTTCCCGCGAAAGGGACCCCTAGCCTTACCAATCTTGAGCCAAAATGGGTAACAGGCACATCTACAAGTTTAGGCTCTTACGTGTGCCACATATAAGCCCTTGTGCCCTTGTAGTTTTATAGCCAGCCTTATCAATCTGTTGCCCCTTTGGGCTATCAGTGTACCAACTCAGGGCCCTGAGGCTGTTTTATTTGATGAGAAACTGCATGTTTTGTATTTTTACAATTGTGCCCTTAGGGTCCGTGACCTTTGACCTCTGAGGTTGAGACTACCCCAGGAATTTTTTAGAGGTCATGTGCCATCATTGTACCAAGTATGGGTCCTGAGACTACTTTATTTCTTGAGCTAAAGGCAAATAAATAAGAGGCAAGTAGTGGTCAGAAGAAGGAAAAGGAGGAGAAGAATCAAGAGCATAAGCAGAATATCTATGCCCTGTTACACAGGCATAGATAAGAAGACTAAAGAGCATAAGCAGAATATCTATGCCCTGTTACACAGGCATAGATAAGAAGAAGAAAAAGAAGGAGGGGAAAGGGAGTAAAGAGAAGATAAAGAAAGAGTAAAAGAAAAATAGAAGAAAAAGAAAAATAGAAGAGAAAGAAAAGAGGCACAAAAAAAGAGAGATAATTTACATAATCTCGCCGACCATTATGAAGTTGGCTATATACACACCACTAAAGAAGGATCCAAGCTCTAAAAGCTTTATCCATATAATAGGGTAACAAAGACAAGTAAAACTAACAATAGATGACTTTTTAATAAAGTTGAATAAATATCTAATAGCTTTTATAAGTAGTAACAGTAGTAAAATAATTTGTTTTTGTAGCTACTTGTTAATTGCGTCATAAGATGTTCTCTGAACCGGATTTAATTTCCAATAATACAAGCCAAAACACAAGTTTCTTGTACTTGCTTTGAATTCCAGCTCTTACTATGATCTGTAGATTAATAATAGTAAAATTTATATTTGAATTCTTAGTTTTAGTACATGTGTTGTGAGAGGTGCTCTGAACTGGAATTAATTTCAGATATATATAAAGCAAATTATACTTAATTCCCCCTCCTCTCTTTACGAGACTTGCCTCTATATATTATCCTTTCACAAATTTTGTCTTGATAAAGCATAAATGCTTTCTTTATATGACTGTGTGTCTCCTATGGCAAGCTAAATGTACAATAATTAGAAAAACAGTTTTAAACTGTGTTTTTCACTCGAAAAAAAAAACTATTTATCGCCAAAAACTCTGTTTATCGAAAACAAAAACATTTAACATACTGTAAACTGATATTTTTGTTAGCCAAATCCAAGTAAATACTACTCATGAATCTGAGCATTCGCCATCTTGGCTGATGGCTTGATCAAAGATGAACTGGTCCACCGCTTTTCCCGCGAGACTTGGTTGCTAACGACGCGTCCTCGTTACCCAGAAGTGATGTTGATTTTAGCAGTGGGTCATATGCATGATCTTTGTCACGGTTGAGTGAGTTCTCACTCAACCATGACGAAGGTGCACACTTTCTAGATCATGTATATGACCCACTGCTAAAATTAACATCACTTCCGGGTAACGAGGATGCGTCGTTAGCAACCAAGTCTAGCGGGAAAAGCAGTGGACCAGTTCATCTGTGATCAAGCCACCAGCCAAGATGGCGAAAGCTCAGATTCGTGAGTAGTATTTACTTGGATTTGGCTAACAAAAATATCAGTTTATGATTTCAACAATCCTACCAAATGCATCTCTTTACTGATTTAACATACTGTATTTTATACTCGGCTAGAATATTGATATGTGCCTAAATCTGGACCTAAATATGCAAACAAACTTGAATATTACTTTACTGAATATCGACTAGGTCTGAAGAGAAAGGTTTTAACCTTTCTCTTCAGACCTAGCTTAAAAGCTTTCAGGCTTTTATAGGCAAGAAGCTCGGCGATGGGGCCTGCCCGACCCTCATTTTTTCGCGATTTTGAAACTTGTGCATTTTGGCAAACATTTTTGTCAAATATTTTTCAAAACTTTATAAATAACATAGTATATTAAAATATAGTCATTTTGCACATTTTTGTGCACTGCGAGTGCAATGTGGTCAGGTATTATTCATTATATTGGGTCGGTTATTTCCCCTTCAAGAAGGGATTACCATATATTCTTGCCCCAGACACCACAAAGCCAGGGCCGGATTTACGACAAAGTGCCAGATCTAGAGGGGCGGGGCTAAATTGACGCCTGTGTGTGCGTATGATTTTGACGAAGTTTATCTCATATTTGACCATTTCAGCTATAGAAAAAGTCCGAAAGTGTATTTTGCCCCATATGTATATACAGCTGGATTCCTAAGAACATAAGCTTTCAGAAAATGTAGTTTTTTTGGCGTGAGATGTTTTGTTTCAGAGATACATTACATTCCAGACTTGAAACTGACCTTTATATTGACTGTTTATTTGCTAATTCTTATAAAAGCACAGCAATAATGCTCTAGATTAAAAACTAGTAGAATTTCAGTCGAAAGGTGTGAAAAGTAAAAAATATACAACAACGATGTATTATTTCATTAATTAAGTGGTTATAGCGGTAATTATTATCTTAGTAGGGATAATAATAGACATGACAAATCAGGCATCAATTAATTGATTTCTTATTTAAGTGGTTCCTTGTTCTGCAAATGTGACAGTTTACGCTCAGTAGCTTTTACACTGAAATTTCGGGGCTTGCCATTTGTTATCTCCAAAGAGCTTTTATAAACATAGAGTGGCAATAGATTACGCAATGCTTTGTTCCTTTGATGCCGATTTGATTTTCCGACAGGCTATTCATAAAAGTGGTACAATTATTTCGAACAAAGGGGTTCCGCCATTAAATTGGTCACTGATCCGGCATTATATTAACGCTCTACACAACAGGCGAGTATCAATAAGTGACCATAATACAATCATGTGTAAAGTGGTACCTTTGTTCTCACGAATCCCAAATGTGTGCTTGTGCGGGTCTAAAGTCTATAGAGGAGGCTTTAGCTAACGATGTAATCTTCTTTATCACCCACCTGACTTTAGGCGCTTCATTTAAATAAATTGAATGCTCTTGCTGATCGATTACACATCAGAATGTATTAAGGCTGCCATGTCCACATAATAGTACTCTATAATGGTAATCGCTACGTATACATGTAAGTATAAGTATATGCCTATAATGGTTGTTTTTGGCATAGAAATAGTGGCGTACCCAAGGAGGGAAGGGTGGTTGGGGAGGGGCAGATTCTTCTTCTGTGAGAAGTCTAGGGAGGGAGTGATGGAGGAAGAGAGGAGGAGGATCGGATATGGAGAATGAGAGGGGCCCCGGGAGGGGCTACAGGAAATGAATAAAGAAAGAAAGAAAGAAAGAAAGAAAGAAAGAAAGAAAGAAAGAAAGAAAGAAAGAAAGAAAGAAAGAAAGAAAGAAAGAAAGAAAGAAAGAAAGAAAGAAAGAAAGAAAGAAAGAAAGAAAGAAAGAAAGAAAGAAAGAAAGAAAGAAAGAAAGAAAGAGGAGGAAGGGAAGAGCGAGAAGGAGAGCGAGGGAGTGATAAAGTTAGTGCCAATTAAAGAATAAGTACAGAGAAAGAAAAGAAAGGAATGATAAATAAATGTAATAATATTTATTTTAGAAATTAAACACATAACAACATTAAGCAGCCATTCGATGACATCAATGCCGTTATGCGTTACGTAATTAAAACGCCCAATCAGATGCATTTCGCACCTGCCAAACACAAGTCACCCAATTTCGAAAACTGGACGTTGAATGTACACTCTCATGAATATTGATTGGCAACATTTTCCAATATGCCAGCGCCTTACTCGGAAATAATAGAACAATAAACCCTGCAGAGCGTTGGTTATCTCCCTATTTCACGTGCTCAAGGACAGTTCTTTACATCACATTAGTTGACTCAGGAAATTTAATGGCTATTTTTACATGTTCAAATACTTAAAATCAGCAAATTTGTGTGTGTATCTGGATTTATTTCAAACCATGATTCAAATCTTTTTTAAACAACCTTGTTCAAGATATCAAATTAATGGGCTCCAGGAATTCTTTCAGGGTTTTTAATCTCACAGCATATGTCCAGGGTGCCATCCTAGGGGGTGCCCAATCAACCAATTCAGCGTCCCTTCAAGCGGTGAAAGTCAACATTTTTGGGCGCTTCAAATTGGTTATAACCAAGTAGTATTAAATTCAAATTTTTGCTTGCTCCGCATGCATTTGCAGCAGGCACATTAAAAAGGCTCCTGGGCGCAGGAGTAACACTTCCGGGAGCTTTTACAAATGAGGAAAATACGGGCGTTACCATTTTAACAGATCAAAAGTGTACAGATCATTTTCGGCATTAACTTAAAGTTTGAAAATATTGTCAAGACAATAATTACAACAGCGGGTTATTTCTGAAGCGCACAAAACTTACTCATGCTCAGGTGATTGCAAATTGCTACGTTTTTATACAGAAAATATTCCTGATAATGCGATTTATTAAAGTAATAATCCAAACCTTCTTGTAGAGATATGACAATTCCAACGACCTGTGGCGGAGGTATTTACAATTGCCATGACAATTATAGCTCCACCTACTGCCGATTTTTGGAAACAGATTTTACTTACAATATTGTTAGATATTCTCATATAATATGCATACATGTAAACACATCGTAGGACGAGGCCGATAAACTAGTAAACATTCCTGTCCATCGTATTACCACGTGGACCATGTTTATTATGGTAATATTTCTGTATTCCTTAAAAGGAAATTTGGCAGCATACATACCTGAACGAGCCTGCGAAATACACCACCAGCCAGGTTCTGTAACTATTGGAGGAATGTTTCCTACTTATTATTCAGATAAAGTTGCTTGTGATGGAACATATTGGGTTCCTATGATATCGATGGTGGAAAGTATGACTTATGCCATTCATTTAGTAAACCAACGGCAAGATATTCTTCAGAATGTGTCGTTGGGATATGAGATACGTAACAACTGTGGCGATGAAGATGTAACGGTATGGAGTGTCTTGACGATGCTAAGCCCTTCAGCAAATCTGGACTATGAAAACGCGTGTTCAGCAAAACGTCAAGAATCAGGAAAGGTCCTTGGTATTATCGGGCCAAGAAGAAGCTCCACAAGTCTACTCGCTGCAAAGGTTGATTCTGTCTACAATGTACCTATGATTTCATATCAAGCAACTAGCGATGAACTTAGCAACACAGATCGATTCCCATTCTTTCTCCGCACCGTTCCCCCCGATAAATTTCAAGTTGGAGCCGTCATAGATATTCTGTTACACTATAACTGGAAATACATCGCACTGTTTAATTCAATAGACTCATATGGCGTGCACGGAGCTCGCCAAATACGAGCAATGGCAGAAAATTTAGGCATATGCATTGCTTTTAACCAACCAGTTTCAAATTCACCCTCAGAATCAGAAATTAAGGATATTGCTGATAAGTTACGCGAAAATGAAAAAGTCATTGTGATTGTGATATTTTCTCCTTGGCGCTCTGCCTACGGTGTCCAGCAAGCTATTTTAGAGCACAATGTCAAAAGACATTTTATGTTTGTTGGCAGTGACGGATGGGGAGGGGATTTGGTCAACCCTAAAGGCACTAATGAACTCCTGCGTGGTAGTCTTTTTATCAGACACAACGAACAACCAATCAAACAATTCCGTGATTATTACAGAGAATTATCGGGAAAACAGCATCTTGCAAGCGAATGGTATCAGAACATGCTTCATTGGATTGGTGAGGAGAATGGATGTTCAGATTGGACGTCGTGTCCGCTTCCAGAAGCGAATATGGAATTGCAAATCATAAACGCAGTGTTTGCATTCGCCATCGCCTTGGACAATAGCATTAAACGTAACTGCGTGGATAATAATCTCTGCGATGAGGCGATAGAAGGTAATACCTACCTAGGACACTTATTAAATGTTTCTTTTGATGGTCCAGGAGGTTATTTTACGTTTGATAAAAACGGCGACACGTCTGGTAAATATCTGATCAAAAGCTGGCAGCCTGTTGATGGTACGTATAAGATGATGGATGTAGGTGTGTGGGATCCCGATGATACTGAGCATCGTCTACATATCGATGAAGATAAAATCGAATGGAATGGAGACATTCCTGAATCATTATGTTTCGAAATGTGTGGTCCGAATGAGATATCTATTCCATTAAAGAAGAAATGCTGCTGGGGTTGTCAGGCCTGTGCAGATCACGCAATAGTAATCAATGCTAGTCGCTGTGAAGAATGTTCCATTTTTGAATGGCCGAATGATAATTACGCAGAATGTTTGCCAATATACCCAGAATATGTTAGCCTCAATAACCCAATCATTATAGCCATTATTGGTATATCATCCGTCGGTATCTTGCTGAGTTTGTTGGTTATTGTCGGTATATGGGTCTACCGACATCACCAACTCATCAAAGCTACAAGTCGCGAGCTTAGCTATGTAAATCTAATCGGACTTACAATGGCATGCGTCGCCTCACTTCTTACCATCTTACGACCATCAACTTTCTCATGCATTGTCGCTGAGATCTGTTTTTCGTTGAGTTTCAGCTTCATTTTTGCTCCTATTTTGTTTAAAGTTAACCGAATTTGGCGTATCTTTCAAGCAGGAACTAAATCAGTGCAATGCCCTCGATTTGTGAGCCCAAAGGAGCAACTCGTTTTAACATCGGCAGCTATTCTTGTTCAGGTAAATCTTTGTTCTTTTTGTCCTTTAAAAACCGGGCAATTGGGTATATGATATATAGAGTGGTTGGTGCAGGAAAACCCCATCTGCAATAGATACCAGCCTCATTTTTTAGATGTTTACAATACAGAATGCAGATATCGTCAAATGCATACAGAGCAACTTAGAGCAGATAGGGCTCATGGCACTATAACCCAAGAAAACAATTAGCGCTCAAATATGATAGTGATCAAGCTTAATCTAAAAATTAGCCACTGATTGAACAATATAATGGCTAGAAATAAAAGCGCGCAAAAACAATAGAGATCAACCTTAAACTATAATATAAATTAGCACCGATAGGTTGGTAAAGGGTCCCAAAACCCGTTAGGACAATGCTTCACCTTAAATAATGGGTGACAGACTGTCTCTAATTGTGGAATCATGTTTTTTGTTAGTTTTAACCCTTAATTCTTCAAGCCTACCCTCTGTCGGGGTGTAACTTTAAGGTTGATCGATTTTTTGAGCAACATTATTTCTTTGTAGCCCTGCGGGGCAACCTTGAACAATATCGTTTTTTAGCAATATTCGCCATACCTCATTAGCAAATTTTACTTATCAAATTGCTAGTTTATATATTCTATGCGGCAAATATTTCTTCAAGACGTTCAAAATGTGCACTAAATTTAATGTACATGAGATGCTGTTCTCCAGAGGAAGAGAGGACACACTCTTGCACGATTCTAAACAATAGATTGTGAACAGTATCTCATATTATTGCATATTCTACTACTCAAACTGGCTGAACAAAGAAATAAACAACAAACTTGAAACTTGTAGTTAGGACATATTTTTTTAAACCTAACAAGCCCAAAAGCCTTAAAAGAGCTACAACAGGAAACAACTACGAGCGTCACCATGCGAAAGCACGTGGGCACGGAAAGGTTGGTCTTCTAAGGCCCGTGGTGTGCTATGGCCGTTCGTGTGTCTAGCACCCAAGAAAAAGTAAGCTGTCGTCATCTTTTTCCTTCCTTCCTTCCTTCCTTTGGTGGCTTTCCGTTGTGCCCTTTTAAATCTCTCTGCTGTCCTCCATGCCAAATTACCATGTTTTCATATTTTTGCTTATGTGTACTAGTATTTTGTTTCCTTAAGTTTATAATTTGTGTGTGTGTGTTCCTTGCATAATGCAATTCATCCGTTTGCCGCGATGTTGTTCAAGTTAATAAAATCATATCATATCATATCATATCATATCATATCATATCATATCATATCATATCATATCATATCATATATATATCATGTATTTATTTCCAGGCGATCATTACAAGTTTAGCACCTTTGTTTGGCCCTTCAACACCAACCATACTCATCCCAGCTCAGCGTCAACCATTCCTAGCAATCTATTGTCAACTCGGTACCGGCTTCATAACATCATGCATCTACAACCTGCTCCTCATTATTACTTGTTGTTACTTCGCTTTTCGCGCCAGAAAGGTTCCCAGCAATTACAACGAGTCTAAATTCATCGCAATTAGCATGTATTCAACCCTGGTTGTGTGTTTAGCAGCAATACCCGTGTATTCTACAGCAGTCGATGTTAACCAGATGGTGGTCACTTTATGCGTGTCTCTACTGCTGAATTCATACCTCACATTGTTATGTATCTATTTACCAAAGCTGTACGCCATATACTTCGCCGGGGATGAGTTGTTGATTGAAACGTGGAGAGCCGGAACAGATAATTGCAATTCTGTTCATCCTATTCAAGAACAGTAAGTTGTTCCGTATCTCATACCCCAACGACACATTCTGAAGAATTACACAAGGGCAACTGTCAAATATACCCTGTGTTTAAGAACTGATTCCCTATTTAAGCATTTTAAAAATGTTATTATCATTGGACAAAATATGAATCGCATTACTAAACTCTTAAACGATGAAAAACCCAACCACGTTCCAACGTTTTTGCGTTTGGGAGATTTTTGTTGTTACTGTATGACCATTTTTGGCAAAATATGATCAGTGATGATTGATTTTGATACCTGTGAAAGCATGGAAGTAATTCTCTTACATGGGCTCAGATGCAACATTTAAAACGGTCTATTTAAACATAATGAGCCATTGTGACCAAACCTATGGTGTGCGATGCTTTAAATTGGCCCGGTGTCTAAAACAAATCAGGCTACCCATTACATTTTTACATTTTGTAAAACGCTTTTCAAAAAGCGTTAGGGGGAACATATAAAATGTGGATCCTGTATGCATATTGTTGCAACGTATAATCATTGCTTAACATACTGTACTCTATGGACTGTAACAAAATAAATTATACAGTCGCAAAAATAAAGATTAAAGGAGTCATGACAACAATGTTACTAGTATATGCAGTGGAATCAGTAATATATATCTTGGCTAACAGAAAAAATAACTTGATTTCGTTCCTAGTTCGGGCTCAAACGCTATGCCCAATTTACTAAATCGTCCAGATTTATCAAAAGCTTTGTAAACTTTAACTTTAATAATCGTGGCCTGTTTAATGATTTGTTGGAACTTTAGTGCAACTCATCCGATATCCAGTACACCGTTCTGGTTCACTTCTTTTGTAGTTTACATGCTGTTTTTTTTTTCAAATATGTATATAGTTTTTGATCTATCACAGTGTATCTATGTGCACCTCTTCGGCATTAACGTACCTTAATTATAATAAAATTGCAGAGTGTACCTATTGCAGTGGTAGATACAGTGCTTAAAGAGTTGAAGTTCAACACTACACTATTTCTTCCCTCACCTGGAACGTTTTCGCTAGGTCTTTAGCAGATTGTTATGCTGTGATGATAATTTATCTTTTCTACAATTGGGATAGTCATGTAATAAAATTATAAGGTCCATTTCACTCAGGTTTTGATCATATGTTTAATTCCCCAAAGACGATAAACTAACCAACGCTTACAATTTCACTAGGAAGTCACAGAGTCAAGATTAAAATCTAACATGGCAACTTAACTAGTAAGATAGAACATTTAATCAGTATTCGCCATCGAAGTGACGTAATAAATCGGATTAACTACCATAGCAATTTTTGAATTACCGCGCTGCACTGGTACGTTCACGCGGTACCTCTGCATTGAACCATATCATGCTGATCACTCGCACCTGTAAGATTAGTATATCTGTAAGGAGCGGGAGTGTATTCAATCTATGATTGCAGACATACACAGGTGGTGAGTACAACCTGCTTGTAGTGCAGCGCGATACATTCAAAAATTGTTTTACCCATTGCTATGGTAGTTAAACCGATTATTACAACAATTAGACATCGAATTATAACATTGACAAAATTTAATTAGTTTCTAACATTGACATAAGTTTGGCCTTTGTTTTTGACAACTATAGTTTCTAAAATGAATTACGTTAGCATCTATTGTTATTTCTTTGAGGCCAATTTGAGGCCAATTGAATAAATTTTGTCACATTTTAAACTGTAAAATATTCATTATAAGGATTCAGGACATACCAGGATGTCTAGGAAAGCATAAAAATTGCGCATAATTAAGCTAGAATTCCATGTTTACCACTCAATCGACTCGACTTAAAATGAAGTTGAAATATTCAAGTAATATTTTGCGGATTGAATTTACGACACTGTACAGATGCATGAACTCTGACCTTCTATTGGTAATTGAAATAAAAATACATTATTCTTTAAGCATGATGTACGAAGTATACAATGGAATTGTAACGTTTCTTCAGCTACTTTTATTGCTATTTTACTACGCAGGAATTCGAGGTATATTCAAATCTAATCTATTGTACCAAATCCATTAGTGCAACTTTAAGCTTGACAATTTTTTTGAAATCATTTTTAAAAGGCTATTTATACTGAAATCGTAATCATATACGCGACTTGAAATTGTTACGTTTTTGTGCAGAAAATATCTCTCATAACGTGAAGAAAATGACCTAAACCCTTAATATTGTAGTCAATTTTGAATATGGTTATTATTTGGCAAATATTTAAAAAATAGTATTAGTAACAATTGAAAGGAAAGTTTTCTGATAATTTTACGACACACGAATGAGGTAAAATTAAAGAGGACTCGATTACTGTCATAGCCGCTTAACTGTGGTGTTCTATGGGTGATTTTAAAGTCATAATAATATGACTTTAATTCAAACTTGCTTCTGTTGTCCTAAAAATTAAGTGTACGTTAGGACATGTGTAAACATTACAAATATGCCAAAAATTCTGGTTTGAAAAAAATTGGCCAAACTTATCTTTAAGAATGATACTCAAGCAATAGCAGCACTTGCAACGGCAAGATGCGCAGCACATTCCTTCACGAATTAAAAAAAAACCTCTTTATTTATAATTATTTTGAATATAAAAATACATACTTTTCCGTTTTGCTCGATATTGTATAAGAATTTACATCAATTAAAAATAAGTAATGAATTGGAATTAAATTGAAATTATTTGAAAAAAAATTCAAATCATTCAAGTAATTCGAATCAATAAAGAAATAAAGAGAGAGAATTATTGGTTTTGAATCCAAAACTGAATTATGAAGTGAAGTATCGAATTGGAATTGAATCGAACAATTGTGGCTATTTATACAATTTGTAGAAATTGCTTACATACGTGGCTATTTATGCCATTTGTACAAATGCATAAGGGCTGTGCAATAATTATGAGCCCTGGGGAGGGTAAAATGGGGGGGCAATTTTTGGCACACATTCATGTGGCGCCTTTTAAATAAAACGCTCTAAAAGGGCTTAGGAAAACAGTACGGAAACACTTTAATATGGAAATTTTCCTGCTCGCTGCGCTCGCATCATATATATAGACCATTTTAAGGCTTGCAAATTGGGATCCCAAAACTTTGGCATGCGCAAGGGGGGGGGAGCAACGGTTTTTTTGCGGGCAGGGGGGGGGGTGCGGTTTTGGCAGACCGAGAGGGGGGCAAGCGATTTTTGGCGAGCCGTTCGGAAATTTTACCCCCCGGCTCATAATTATTGCACAGCCCCTAAATGGCACAAATTGCAACAGCTGTGGCTATTTATACAGTTTGTAAGAATTGCTTTATATGTCTGGCTCTTTGTACAAATTGCACGCTTTCTTGCAACAGTAGAGTATTCGTGCAATTGACTGACATAAATCACACAAATTACAACACCTGTATTGCTATTTGTACAATTTGTCTGTGACTATCTGTGGCTATTTATGCAATTTGTAAAAATTGCTTAAGCAACTGGCTATTTGTGCTATTTGTACACATTGCTAATAAGCAACTGGCTATTTGTGCTATTTGTACAAATTGCACACTTTCTTGCAGTTATAGGCTATTTGTGCAATGACCAATCCTGCGCCTTTATGGCCATTTGATGTGTGTGTAAAGCAATAATTGTAACAGCAATGTGGACTTTCCTGTCTCAGGATTACCACACGAAAATAATTCTCGTAGCCAAAGAACATAAAACACACCCCGACATAGGGGAATACGGATACCCCCCTCCTCCGCGAACACTCTCTTACGAAAACCTTCATTAATTTTGTTCTTCACGTGCCTTAATCTCTATGTTGCCGAAATGTCCAGGCTGTGACATGTGATACAGCAACCAGTTCCATGCAATTGTGTTTGTAAGGTAGATTTTCAAGATATGAGAATGTGAAAAATTATTAAATTTATTTTTGATCTCATTTTATGTGCCTACGACCTTCTTCCCATTTAACTGAAGATATTTCAATCGAAATTGCTTTGTCGGCACGGATAACAACAGACCCAGAGCTGGTGTGATAGCTTCCACATGATTAAAAATATGACTGGATTTTTAGAGAAAAATTTAATTATTTTTAGTCAAGGTTAATGTACTAGTAGCCAATGCATAATGAACTCATATTGAATTAATAACAATAAAAATCCCTTTAAAAAGGGATGCGTCTGGTCCAGAGAAAAGATTGGATGCGTTGTGGTCATGGAAACAGACTTGACGAATCAGGATCCAAGTACTAGTATATTCTCATGACTTTTTATTAATCGACATAAATATAAAAATGAATATAGTTGGTGGTATTTAAATAATTTTTGAGAATTATTACTTTTTATTGTTGATGGTATTGGACATATGTACTCAAGTGATATGTACTCATGATAGCGACACTGTTTCATCTCGTTGACCCCATATAACCTGACCCTGAATGACCTCTGTTGATGACATTGATTAATTAATTATTTATTTAACTGACTACTCTTTTTTCTTTAAAAAGGTTAATATTATAATGCAACCCTGGCACAAAATGGTATAATCCTAGTTGCGGCATGATAGTGGTACTGTAAATTTTTGTAATTATAATGTGTTAATATGATCACTATCAAGCGGGATAGTAAACATAGTAATGGTTTATGTAGGTTTTGTGTAAAAGTTGAATTATTATGTTGCTGATGCAATTTATTTAACTTTGGGTCATAATGAAATATCGTTCATACTAGTTATGAGTGCGCACAGGAAGTATCAGTAAAATGGTGTTTGTTTATTATTGTTTAAAATTAATTCGAGCACTTGATTAGGCTGATGAGTTAAGCTATGAATAATAAGGTATGTTGAAACATATACCATGAGATTGTGGTTATATTCCTGCTTGATTGTTGAACATTGTAGAGTAAGAATTTATATTATTTGTTATCAGGCCTACTTATTGTATAGCCAGATAGGCCTTTGATCAGTAGTTATAATATTAGGTAAATGTTGAGAGAGTTAATTCATTCTTTCATAATTATATTATTTTTGGATAATAATAATATTCTCCAAATTGTACCCTGATATTAAGATGCACCAATTTATCTTAATACAGCAGTCTATAGGCATATTTGGCCCTTGAGCTTGACCTGTAGGTGAGGCCAAGTTTGCAAATTCTGTCCCTGGCAGAAGTTTTGATCGTTAATCTCTCCTCACCATCCTCCTCTCATTCAACATTTGCTGAGAATCTTATGTCTGTGATGAATATGTTTTATTGAGTATACATCAGCGTGACCAATAGTGTTTTAAGGTCACAGGATTCACATGCTAAAAACTTTTTACCATGGCAACCGATTTCTTGTTTTGATATTTTCAAGTGTATTATACCCGGGGGTCACTCCCATTGTGGCCTGTACACCATCCGCGATAATGAAAACGCGTAAAAGGGTCGTTTTTCGTGGGAAAGCACGATACGCGCGTATCGCGTTTAGGGTGTCAAAAACATGAAAAATTGGAAAAAAGGGTAGCAAAATGGCAATTTCTAAATACGCGGAAATGAAATTTAGGGTATGAAATTTGATGTTAGGAATGAAATCCTTGTTTAGGGTGTCGTTTTAGCCAAGGGTTAAATCCTTGTTTAGGGTGCTTTTCAAAAGTTGATTATCGCGGATGGTGTACAGGCCACAATGGGAGTGACCCCCCCGGGGTATTATACTTCATTCATTGTAAGCAGTTACTTGAACCTCACTTTAGTTGGTATAGTAATCTTCTGAAAGACTGTTTAGTTTGGTCAATAACCTGTCAGCTGAGTTTCAAGTTATGCTTAATACGCTTTGGTGTAGTACAGATATTATATTTTTTCACCCAGGCTTCAGCCTGGTGATATTACATTCAGTTTAGACCTTGTCCTTTGAACCCAAATTGGCTACTTTGAAACGAAGTAGCCAAATGCATTTAACTTCGTCCTCATTAAAATTATTTTACAGGATAATGCAGAGTATCTAATGGATCTGCAGGCTACTAAAAAAACTAACCTCACTCCCCATGACAAAATTCATAAAACTATATTCAGTAGTGCTTGACTTTACCCAGGGAATGGATGGAATATTAACCTCATTCAAGTCCCCATGACAATTATTCGTACAGCTGTTCTGTAGCCTATGAAGTTATTTTTTGACATATAGGGATGATGTTGCAATATGAAAGTTGACTGGTGAATGACCATGGCCACTAATTCATGAACTTGGCTAGCTGGCTGGCTGGTCTGAGGTCACACTTCTTAAACATCTATGATTTGAATTGCATTGTTGTTCTCATCACAGACTGAATTAGAAGGAACCATTAAACTACTACTATTAAAGTCTGCTATTATAATCGGACACTAAATTAATTGTAAAAAATCCTCCTGCTCCCATCATGCAAGTTATTCCACTTAGACTGTTTGATATAGGCCTACTATTATCAAAATAATTAAGCATTGATTAAGCATTTGCCAGTGAAACATTCTCACTCACAAAAATCACAGATACTCAACATGAGAATCTGTGCAATGTTTGACAGAGAAGGTCACTAAATCTGGCCGTCTCAAGTTCATAATTAGGTTTGATTGATCTTCATGTACCAAATCATTTACTTTAAATTGATATCGTAGCTGTGACCTCTGAGCCAAATGTTCTATAGCATAGTAACACCACATGCATTCATATACATTTATATACAAACATATTGGCATAATGGGGATTGATGTTCTCTGACTGCAGTCAGAGGGCTACATGTAGTACCAGTATGGCTAGTAGTAGCATACAGGTAGTTCATATACTTATTCAGCAATCATAGCTCAGTTGTGGAGTACTAGTTCTTTGGTTGAATCACCACCTTCTAAGTTCTTGACTGATCAGAAGACCTGTGTTTTATATAGGCTTACTGCATACACTGCCTACCTCTTTGCAGCTATGTGGAGCCAAGGTGGGGCAGTCCGGCGGGGGGGTTGTGCAGTCATGTGACCTCCGTACGGCCTGGGTACTCCCTAACTATTCCAGTTATGTACAGGTTGAAATCTTAACTTCAATGTTTTGGAAAGTTTAACTTGTGTTTAGAATAGTTTTAATATAAATAGCCATGTGTATTTGTACCTTGTCTTGGTAATATATTATTATCTATAGTCCAAGATTAATGCATTCTATTGTTTAGGAATTTAATTAATTAATTAATTAATTAATTAATTAATTAATTAGTTAATTAATTAATTAATTAATTAATTAATTAATTAATTAATTAATTAATTAATTAATATTAATTAATTAATTAATTATTTTAATTAATTAATTAATTAATTAAATCTAGGCTGGTCAAAACCCATCTCTGCTTTCAATGATCACTTTGTGAAATGAAGTGCATTACTTTACCAGCGTGCTTCACAATTTGTGTAATATAATTAGAGAACAAAAAATAGTTTCAAATTATACTATTTCATATCATTCCCGGGATATCATTAAGTTTGGAGGAACATTATTACAAAAATTACAGCAATATACATTAATATTATGGCAACACACGACTATGTTCATATAATCTTCTGATTTATTATATTGTACTTTCTAGCGTTGACCTATGAACCTATTATGGCCACAATTCTTCCTACTAAATTTATGACACCATAAGCCGCCTTACCCTAAAGAGTCATAAAAGGCTGGTCGGTCAAATCCCATCTCTGCCTCAGTCTCTGTCTCAGTATCAATGATCACATCTTCAGCTGAGTTATAACAGATAACTTCTAGAATGTGTCACTGGAACTCACTGGGGATTTAATCCAGACACTAAATGCATCTGGCCCCTTGGGGCCAGACGCGAAAAGTTATAATTATTAAGGATAAGTAGTAAGCATGGTAAGTACGCATGCATGTTATCTACCTACACTGCGGTTTTTTTGCAAAGACCTGGCCAATCGCTTGTCCTGATCATCGAGTAACAAGAAGTAGGTAAGTGAAAACCTGAGCGCAAGAAGACCGTAAGTCCACTTGGCCCCTCAACATGTATACACTAAAGTTACGTATAGTTTATTAGCCTAGGGTTTTATTATGTTTAATACATGTTCCAGGGTAAAAACATCATGAAAGGTTGTGAAAGATTTGTTTTGGCCCCTGAACATGTATAAAACATTACCAAACTATACGAAACTATACGCAACTTTAGTGTATACATGTTGAGAGGCCAAATGGACTTACGGTCTTCTTGCGCTCAGGTCTTCAAGTAAACAACAGGACAGAAATGGAAAATGTATATAAATGGAAATGGAAATTTATGTAAAAAGGAATGAAAGTTCAGGTCTACTGTTTATGTCATGAACGTACATGTAACAGCATCATGCAATTATTACGTATAGACGCACTAGAGATAAATAGACATAATAATTAACAATACAAAAACGGGTGAAGTATCAACGGAAACGTATTCATAATACGTACAATTATATGGTACTCTACAAAACACATAGCGCCGCTGAAAAAGACATTGTATTCACAGTGCCCAAAGCCCTTGAGTATGTTGATGACCCTGACTAATTAATCTGTACTTAATATTTGGAAGTATTGATTAACAAATCTGAATAGCACCTGCGGTCTGGATGGCTTAACATTTTGCATCTTATCATCGAGATAGAATGGTATTCGGAGAGCTCGGAACAATATTGCATGTAAGTTTTGTCGCTTTAGCGATTATTATCTCTCAATATCTTGTAGTTTTATATATTAATAAATAATAATACATTCGCCTTGTAACTGTAGTGCCTTGGTACACAGCCTTTGCCTTTTTGAGCCATTGCATTCAATCATTCAATATCGCTTGATGCACTTTGTTACTATGGTTTTAGAAGTACATCACACTCGAGTGTCTATTTTTTGTAACCTCGATAGAAAATTATTTGATGGTCTATATTTCTTTCACAGAAACACATAATCCAAGGATTATTCGAACATCTACACCACGCTTTCAAATATAGATTGACTTGTTCGATTTCTCTACTCGTGGATATTACACTTATATCGTGGATTTAAACACATCTTTTGTATACTTTAATCAAGGTAACTTCAAATTACCAATTGATTCTGCGGTCACGCGATTATGTAACAAATTGAAATGAAAACCGAAGCTGCTTTCTACAACGTTTACAAAACTACACCTGAGATCTATAAGGCTTAACATTTTGCATCTTTTCATCGAGAACGGTATTTGAAGAGCTCGGAACAGTATGGAAGGGATGTACCGTATACTTCTTTCAATTGCATGTAAGTTTTGTCGATAATTCTTCCCTCGCATTCATTTCCTACTCCTATACATCTTGCAGCAATATATCAATGAATATAAAAGGACATTCGTCTTTTAAGCGTCATGAAGTGTATCCGCCCTAAGACTGTCTTACTGTTGGATTTTTGGATCTTGCATTGAGTGATAATGTCTAAATCAGTCAATATTGCTTGATAAAATTTAACACATAAACAGTGATAAATTGTTTGAAGATTACTAGGGTGATGAGTGATGAACAATATGTTCATTATAATGGCACATCATCTCAAAAGAAAAAAATATTATACTTGCGGAATGTCTCAAGGCTTAATACTGGCACCACTACTTTTTATTCTGTATGTTAATGATATTCACCTTTTTACGCAATCTCCTGATGTGATTTCCGTTGCTGATGATACCTATTTATTGGGATAAGGTGACGAAAACCAAAAACTCTGTTTTATAGCCCGAAGAGATTTTACAAGAATTGGGAAACGAAATTTGCCCTGTACAAATGAATGCCGACCTGATTTCGTTGCGTTGGGAAAAGTGTTCCTTTATAACAGTATTATGCCAAAGCATATAGCAATGAAGCATTGCTACCAGGATGTCGAGGTAGTTAGTTCGATTCCTCCTGGCAGAATGTTCACACACCCGTGGGTTTGGGCTGGCGGAGTGTCGTCATGATTCGGAATGATTTGCTCAAGTATAAAATATTCATTCGATAATACTTCCATTAATATAATAACCTGAGAATATATGGTATGACTTTTTGAATAAGTTAAAATAATCTTGACATTCATATTTGAATTGATTTCCAACACAGTGCTGTCAGTTATGGTGGAATGTCATATATGTTATCTAAAAGAGAGACCTGATACATCTAATGGGGGATTATTGACACTCTCCCTGCCGTATGAAGAACGATGTTTTTGCCAGAAGGTGGTTATTCCAAAAGTTTTTACTGAATGTGAGCGAAACTATGAATTCGGCTTGTATTTTATGTCAGATGCGTCGTCACTCACTCTTCCACAGAATTGGAACCTTGACGCACTGGATACCTTTCTAGAACGACACCCTTTTTGCTGTAAGTTGCAAATCAGTAATTTATTTCAGCACGTGATATGGGGTATTTTAAATCGTCTGAAGAGACAATTTTTACATAAAATTCCATTTTTGCAATTTCAACCTAATTAAGATTCGCTATAAATAAACTATTACTACTGCGACAATAAATAAATATAATGCAAACATGCTCGACCGAAGAAATTCGGCTCATGAACGATCAATTTGATTGGTCAATATCAAAGACCCGATATACAAGAGTGGGTACAAAATCTACCATTGTGCACTGTACACAAGAACACAAACCAGATTAGATTTATTTAATAATATTGAAGAGAAATATTATTTTGTATCCAGTCCTGCATCTAGGGTCCCCAATATTGATCAATCAAATTGATCGTGTATGGGCAGCATTAGGCTCCGTAGCCTCGACCATACCGAGCAAGAAAACCGTGCTAAATATGGAAACGAATGCTAGAACTAGATGGACTGATCGAGTTAAAGCTCATACGGTACATGAACAAACCCCTTTTAAGAAAACGCAAAAGATCCCATCTCACTAGGAATAAAGTGAAGCATACGGACTACTTCAGACTAATTTCAAATACATTGTATACTGATTTTAAAACAATGTTAAAAAATCGCGTCACAAATAATACGTTTCACTCCTGGGTTTAACTTCAATTTGAATGAATGATTACGTTACTAAGGTCATACAATAATATTAATTTTCGTAACACTTCACCTTCAAAGAGTCTTTTCGTTATATCATAAACGTTGACTTTAAATATTAATGTGATCTGTAATATTATTTATCTTAAAATACTTTAGATTTCGATGAGTGTTTAGCAAACCCGTGTCAAAATGGCGCTACTTGTCATGACCGAATTGGAAAATATATATGTACTTGCGATGATGGATTCACCGGTGTCAACTGTGAAATTGGTAAGAAACTCGTCAATATGGTTCAGTTGCCATGTGTTTGGTTAAATACCTTACCTAGCAAAGTATTATATTAACAGAACTACTTTAGTATTTTACATGAAACCCATCAATAGTTATGTACCCGTCTCATTATTAGATACATAATGTAATACATTTTGTCCCAATAAAATTACCACTTTTTACGTACATACATCACAAAATGATACTCAGCACTTCTGTAACCCGTCATAAGTCTAAACGTACTTATAGTTTGTCGATTTGATTGCCACAATCGTGTGTAGCATCTGTTTAGCTCTAAATTGATACCATATTTGCTACCAAAACCTCTAAATTTAGATCAGTATATGAAAATGTGGTGCGTTTGTAAAAGTTGCAATGGCTTTAGAGGTACATTTCCGAGCGCAACCACTGACATACATGTAATCCGAAACAATGGCTAGGTCATATCGATCATATCATGCCCTAGTATTGATTAGTAAAACATCCATGCGTAAACAATTCATGCGTTTTGAATTGAATAAACATTTGAAAATGCGTCAAATTTCATATACCGGTAGGAATTAAGAGTTTTTGGTAGCAAATCTAGTATCAAATTGGAGCTAAAGTAAAAAATTCTACACACGACCATCACGGCTGTTTGTAGATGTATATATAATTGGCTTCATTATTAACTAAATGCAAACTATACATGGCGCTATTTATCCTAAATCCTATTTCTTTATTTGCAAGGGTTAGGTGATCAAAAGCATCTGTATACATTAGCATGATATCACCTTTAGCTGTTTAAGCCTAAAATTTGGTTTTACATAATGTTTTGTTTCAAAAACTAATAAATGATCCCATCAAACATTTATGACGGCTTAGGTAAGTGCAGGGTTTCTTTTTGTGTTGTGTATATATGAAAGACATAGCCCTAAAAACTACCACTATAATAGATGATGCAATACATCCGACAATACTGAACTCACCAATGGAAAGACTACAATTGAAGACCTGAGCGCAAGAAGACCGTAAGTCCAGTTGGACTTCAACATGTATACACTAAAGATACGTATAGTTTCTTAGGGTTTGAGAATGTGTAATACATGTTCCAGGGTCAAAACCTCATGAAAGGTTGTGCAAGATCTGTTTTGGCCCCTGAACATGTATTAAACATTATCAAGCTATAAGAAACTACACGCAGCTTTAGTGTATACATGTTGAGAAGCAAAGTGGACTTATGGTCTTCTTGCGCTCAGGTCTTCAATTATTAATTTCAAATTTGCAATATAAATTTGTCATATTTTTATGTTATTATTGTTACGACATCTTTTCAGATTTTCAGGTACCTGTCATCACAAATCTACCTATGAACATAACTCAAAATACTACAGCAGGTGCGGCATATGCTATTTTCACTTGGATTTCACCAATAGCTGTTGATAACTCGGGTTTACAAACTCTATCATCCAATTATCGCTCTGGAGATCAGTTTCCTATCGGCATTACGTTAGTGGAGTATACTTCAACTGATTTATTTGGGAACAGCGCCACCGAATTGTTTGTGGTATCAGTAAAAGGTATTAAACCGGTCGATGTATATTTTATTCTTTCGCATCAAGATTTTGGAACAAAATTAATGATTTTTGCAAAGACCTATTCCCGAAGAAACTTTGTTTGAGCTACAAGGTATCAACATGAATTACTAGGTAGTTTTTCTATGCTTTTCTAGATGGTGCAACATCTTATAATAACAAAGTTGCTTATACGGGCATACGGGATTACAATTATTTCTTACACCATTCTTAACTTGGGATGATTTACAATACCATAATTCATTTTTTATGGTGTACCATACGATATGTAACACGTAATGTCTGCAATGTCAGACTTTTGAGTTGTTAAAAAACAAAGTAGCTTTTAATAAAGAGCAAGGTATACCAAAAACACAGGTAAGGAATACAAAAGTTCAGTGTATAGACGAATATATTTTCACGCATTCCTACACCTCAATGGCAGCCAGAGCTGGGACCCCACCTAAAATGTGAAATGATGTGGCCTTGGCGGAGATGTTAAACTGCGTTCCATCACACGTATTATACGTAGAAAAAAGAAAGATAAAAGTATACTACACAATAGAATTCAACATCGATTTTTTAAGCGGATTTAATCCACCCAATTGGGCAGTAACAACACCAGTTTGGTGCAGACGGGTCCCAGTAATAGCTGACTGAATTCTGATCATCACTTGGCTCGATGGATTCGTCTATGACACTTTTGTCAGTGGGCTCTGGAATTTGTCATTTTCAGCCATCGAGCCTTACCTATTTCTGTGCCTATATTTTATTGTTTAGCGTGGATGTTAATATGCACATTGATTTTCATCACTTTATCCTGTTCACTTTTGTCTTCACGTTGATCCATGTTGTTTATGGCTATCGAACTTTACCTACTTTTGTGGCTACATTTTTTTGTCCTCCAGTACATCGTCTAGTCTGTATTTTGTTTTGTTTTTCCACATCAAGTTGGTATACCTTGCTCTTTTTCTTCCCAGTTGTTCGTGTATTCGAGGTTTGCGTTACTCCTAATATTTTTTTTGTTTTCAGATTTTGAGAATCCCGTATTTACCAATATACCAGTAAATATAATAGTGAGCACGGATACGGGCTTACCAGCAGCAACGGTTATTTGGAGTCCACCATCTGTTTCAGATAATTCCAATTCTACCGTCATCGTAACATCAAGCCATAATTCAGGAGATTCCTTTTTAATTGGGAACACCACTGTAACTTATACTGCTACTGACCAGTTTGGCAATACGGAAAAGACACAATTTGATATCAGCGTGATTGGTTGGTACCCATTTCATATACATATTTCAAATAAATCGAAGTTTATGTAAGGCCAAAAAACAAAGGTGTTTGTTTGCCCAGACACAACCGACCCAAAAATGTAAAAAACATCATACACTTTTTTTTTTTTTACAATGATATAAAAATAAAGAAAAGTATGTTTTGTTCCTATAAATATGCCAAATGACACTTGAAAGTTAATATTCCAGGCAATCACAGCTTTCATTCTTCCCATTAGCCCTCCCCAACAATATTTTACCATCAGTCAAGAGAACCAAGGATGTTAAGTATGGTCTGGGATTTTGTATAGAGTACCGAAGTGATGAGGTCTCAATTTTTTTTTGCATTTCAGCATTTTCATGACCATTTTTCAGTAGACCATGATAAAAAACATCCACAGTCAAAATTTGGTGGGAATCGGATCATGAGGGCCCGATATATGGCCGCATGAATACATAATTAGCCCTATTGAAATCAGTGTAAATTGGCCTGGTTCCAAACAGTTATGAACCAGGTCAATTCCCATCAAATTTTGACTGTGGATGTTTTTCATCATGTTCTACTGAAATATGGTCATGAAAATGCTGAAATGCAAAAAAGATTACAGGCTTCCAGCCCGTCCCATTCATACTTAATTTATACTGAATCTTCATCAAGATTTTGTTGCCAAGGAGATTAAACTTTATATGATAAGGTTGAAATACGTTGAAGTTTACATAAAAGAACAGAATGTAAGGCTGAATGTCATACACAGGTTGACGAAAATAACCTTTGACTCATGGCGGAATTTAAGTTAAACTCATTAGGCAGACTCAGTCATAATACCAATAATAACGCCGAAGAGGTAGATGCCTAAACCCGAGCCAAAACACAGCTTCATATCGAGTGCTTAGAGCCATAACCACCTATGTCCATTTGTTTTCTCAATTACATGTTATTTATTTCGGTAACAAATGGACGGTTAGTTCTGCCCTCCATAAGATAATGTAAGTGACTTTGGGGTATATACATGGTCACTTGGGTCTAACTGTTTAAGTGACCATGCATATACTCCAAAGTCACTTACATTAATTAACCATCCATTCGTTGCCGAAATGAGTAATATGTGATTGAGAAAACAAATGGACATATACTGCGCCAATAAAATATCCTTACACTTGGAAAAATAATCACAATTTCAAAACTAAACAATAATGAGGTAAATTTGTTTTTTTAATAGATGCAATATCTAATCCTGCACATTATGACACCACATTGAATCCAATGTGACCTCAAGAAGTAAAGTTACAAGCAATTGAATAGACGAATGTCCCGTTTTCAAAGTGTAAGGATACTTTATTGGCGCAGTATAGTTGGTTCTTACTCTAAGCCCTCGATAATACCTGTTCCATCGTTGCTCGAGAACAGTTGACGTTATGTCTTTGAAAGCATTGCCCAACAGATTGTTCATAATCCATATAGTGTAAAACATGAATAGATTTATCCATTATTCTTATTAGTGAATTTGTGGATCGTTTTGGCAGAGTAATTTTTCCCATAGCCTTGTCTGGGCTCGTGGGTAAATTATTATTAGCATGGTCGACTGGTAGAACTTTATGTTTGCAACTAATCAATTATCCCCGATCACAATATTTTTAATATCATTCACTTTTTATTCGTAAAGATGCTGAAAATCCCACTATAATTGGTATTCCCAACAACATTACTCAAAGTGCTGACCCAGGCGTAATTACATCGACTGTTACCTGGATACCGCCAACTGCAATGGACAATTCTGGCCACCATTATCTAACATCTAGTCATTTACCTGGGAACTTGTTTTCAATTGGTGACACAAAAGTAGCATACACAGCAACTGATGACGCAGGCAATTCGATCATAGCAGATTTTATTGTATCAGTTAAAGGTAATGCTTCTTATTGTATTAGAGAAAACAGAAATAGTATAGTCAAGATATATCATTACGAGTGCGTCTTGGTAGATTTATTTATTTATTTATTTATTTATTTATTTATTTATTTATTTATTTATTTATTTATTTATTTATTTATTTATTTATTTATTTATTTATTTATTTATTTATTTATTTATTTATTTATTCATTAGTTATTTGTTAAATTATTTATAGTAGTTATTTGTTTATTTGTTTATTTATTTACGAGTACAACTTGTGGAACGAAAGTTGTAACACTCGAGTTGTTTGATGATTGCATTAGCGTGAAGATTAACCTGCTGGCCTATAGGCGACGTAATTCTTGGCACTCACGATAGCTCCCCGCGTGATACAACTCCCTATGTCATTTTAAAAATTGCACGAATCTCCAAACAACAGTTCCTATGCTCACGATGATTACACCTTTGATATCAAATTTGGTATCAACCTTCGAAGAAAAGTGTATAGAAAATTATTATACATTATTTTGCCATAAACTCATCAGACTCTGATTAAATGGGGATGGAACTAGTGGCGACTTTTTAATTTGGCTGTGTTTTTTTATTTACTTATCTATTTATTTATTCATTTATCTATTTATTTATTTATTTATTGTGAGGTTTGTTCAGATGCCAAAATATTAGTTTAATTGGGTGAGGTGAGGAACCAGGCTGACAAGCTTTAAACGTTTTATAATGTATTTAATCTACAATTTGTCTGTATTCAGATACAGAGGCTCCCATTTTTGTTGGTATTCCTGGTACCATTTATCAAAACTTCACTCCGGGACTGTGGACAGCTACTGTAACGTGGTTGGAACCCAACGCAACAGACAATGCAGGGTCCCCAACCGTGACGTCTACTCATACTCCTGGAGATGTGTTCCTCATTGGTGAAACAATGGTCAACTATACAGCATATGACGAGGCGGGAAATACAGCTATAGAATATTTCCTCGTTATCATAATAGGTTTGTACAAAAATGATTCTATTGATGAAGCTTTTCATAGAAGTCGTACGAAGCGCTAAACTTAAAGGGCATATCTATTGCAAAACAAGTTTAACTCCATTCGAAGAGAATAATTATTACATCACAAGTTGACATTCGTTGTAGTTTTTTATGCGCATTTCTCCTGAAAAAAATCGGGCTCGTACGGGTCCTTCCCCCGTTCGAAGTGAAATTAATTTTCAAGGCAGCGGACTGAATGACGTAAGTAAATGAAGTGGACACTATAGGGGAGAGTGGGGTAATCCCGAACACCTTTTCATTTGAGCCTATTGCTACACATTAAAACAACGTAAGATAGAATAAACCATACCAATATCAAGAGAGGGATTACACCGCCGTTACCTTAAGTTTAGCTATCGGCCCAAATACAATATTAATCAAATTCTAAGCTCAAAATATTTTTTTTTAAATTTTTTAGTCCAAATGTTTCTCATGATGTTAATATACATATGAATTGAAATATCATAATTTACTAACATTATAATAAAGAAGCGACTGATTTTATCCATATGTTTAAAAACCATTCAATTTGTAATACTTGATTCAGAGGTTTTTTTTCCGAGAACAACAATAGTATACATTCTGTGTATTGAGAGTGTTTACAGTCCATTCTTTCAAAGCGGACACATTTCATTTTATGACGTCGAACTTTTTTTCTAGGTCAATTCTGTCTCGTTCGAACGAATTCACCGCTTACAGTTGGTTTTGCGGAATATCATTTTTCAACATCATATTTTCTCAACAAAGGAGTCATTTTCATTGTCCTCTTAATATTCGCATGCCAATGATATGATGAAGAAACACATCTGGTCAAAGCTTACTAGGCATTGAAACCCATTAGCATGATAAGAAATTGTTAAAACTTTATTTTCAAACAGCAGAACATCAACGTGTTTGGGAATTTACGAAGTTTACAAACTCTAACCTGCTCATCGAAACCCGTGTTTTGTATTCTGGTATTTCCTGTCAGGGAAAGCGAACTAATTTGCCACTGTGACTCTCGATAGTGTGGGATCACTCTGCTGCCTATGTTGGGCTAAAACTTTTAATGCAGAGTTGATTTATTGACTATCTCTTGTCGTTCAGTATAGCGTATAGCGTTGATCTATCACTAAGGAAGTAGTTGTGACCTCGGCAGGAAGTGAAGTCGGTCTACAACGGCGAATATGAGTTATTATACCCGTACACGCCATAATGACCTTTAGGTATATAAATGTTAAAACCATAGTTGTCATCGCTTAAATCAGTAATATATCTAAACTAATCTCTGAAAACCTGAAGAGTACTTTTACTCGAACTTTGACGCACCCTGTTTTGATTTTTTTACAATATACATGTAGATGAAGAAGCTCCAATGATTGTTAATATTCCTGACATATACCAAGTGATTTTGTCAAAGACTGATACCATCTTATCGCCGGCCTGGACCCCTCCAGTGGCTACTGATAATTCAGGTATCCAAACTCTGACGTCCAATCATGACCCCGGAGATGTGTTTCCCAATGGTAATACAACTGTGACTTACACATCAATAGACTTAGCCGGTAATATGGCGTCTATTACGTTCATTGTTCAAGGTAATGTGTATTCCCAGTTTAATTTATCGTGGACAGTTATTATAACCTTTATACGATAGGCCCCTAAATACTCTTACGCAAGGCCTGCAAAATTGTCATTAAACACGTATAACACAACGATACTGCGGGTCACACCGACGCGACATCGTCTGGTTAATAATTGTAGAGCAGAGACACTAAAATCAATATCCGGGATCGATTTGTTATTCAGACGATAAATCTTTGGATACCGGGGTATAGAAAATAATGAATATCTCCCGCAATTTTTTTATTCTGAAGTAGCCATATTTTTTTGCTTGCTCTTGAATATATGTGTTGAAAGCATATGATAGTCGTTAGCTTGCGTATTGAGAAAGAACCGTGAGTATTGAGCTCAGGAACTGACAAAAATTCTGATTTTATATGTGCCGAACTATAGCGCAGCGTAGGCCACCCGTGGAGGCAGTCTAAAAGCAGATGACCTTATGGCGTATACCATGCTCACTCACACACACAGAGGTCAGTCACCAGGCTATTGTCAATAGCCTTAGTCGGATGTCCCTCGGCCCATTGTGCGTCTCAAAACTATTAAACAGGTCGGAACAAAATGGCCATGCGTGGCTGTGGATTCAACCTATCATGGCGATTTCTGACATGAAGATATTGGGGCGATGTCACTGTGCGGGTGTTTAGCTCTGTTTTGGTTGCTGGTTAGATTTATCTCCTCTGTTTTGTGAAAAGAGGAGTTAAAGTTAACAACTACATGTATTTTAAATTGTTGCGATTTGGTAGTTTACAGCATCTTGCGCATGGTAGTGAGCTTTCGCAAAAAATTCATTAATCATTTCATAGCGAGTGTGTAGAAGAATTCAAATAGCATAGATATACTTTAGTAGGTCCTGTGATTCTTGAGTTATGTTGTAAAGAGGGCTGAAACAAGAACACTTTCGTAGATAGTACATAAGTCAATAACCACAATAAATCAAGCCAGTTTTCGAAGTATAGGATTTGTAGAATGAACTTTTGCAAAACATCAAATTGAATACATGAATACAAAAGCCACCCATGGGAAGTGATTTTGAGAGAAAAACCTGTGTATCATTTAAATTCCTTCAGTTAGATTTACCTGGTCAATATGGTAAGTTTTACGTGCAAATGACTGGATTAACCTGTATTAGGTATGACGATTAGCATTTCAGGGACTTCGTGGGGTTCATTTTAAATTTTGGACTTGGGTGGTTTTTTGAATCATATACAAAGACAACAATGTTAGAATGAGATTACCACTAGTAAGATAATACAAAATAAAGCACACAGGTATGAATAATGTTGATAAGCATTCTGCCAGGTAATATAAACTACACACTTTCCATTATTAAACCCATTTTTTTTTCAAAAGTCACTCTATAGCAATGAATGTGTTACAAGTGGACTTTTATACATACTGGATTCCAATAAATGTGTTACAAGACTCAAATCATGGAATTGGGTGGTTCTTTCATACATGCTATTTTTCACATGTTCAATAGACACAGAGGATGAATTTGAGTTGTTCTTTCATACATATGACAGGCCTATGTATAGCAACAATTTTCCAGTGCAACTCAATTTGGCCAAAGTATGGACTTGGGTGGCTTTTGTATTCATATATTCAATTGTTAAATAGAAATCAAGTCTACCCTTAACAGTCTATAATATCGAATTGATTAATTCGAATTAAACAATTCATCGAGTGGCCATGGGCAGCGCCATTAGACATGTTACAAGACTACCAGGTGACAGGTGATGGACACACAAAAGAATAGGCACTTTTTTGATAATTTTTCATCAAGGTTACTCAAAACTTACCTAGCTAATTTATTATACAGCAGGGGCCTCTGCCTTTTTAATATGTTATGAAACACTTAATTTAACAACTATTTATTGCCGGAAATAAAAATCCATTGACGGATAGTCTTGCTATGCTCCCACAAACTTAGACAAAAATCTTAAGAAATCAAAAATGTTGATCTAAAAATTGGCCAAGGTTACTGCTGTCCCTTTCAAAAACACAGGAAGACCACCCAGAGCGTTGTGGTCAACTTTCTAGACTTCCTGTCTACTGGCAGTAATGGCTACTACCCAGTGCTAACATCAATGAATTGTTTAATTCGAATTAATCAATTCGATTTTATAGACTGCTTAAGTAGTTAACTTCATGACGGATTGTATTTCAGTTTTGTACCTGAGGCCGCTGGGTATGGAGGATGGGTCAATCAGTAGTACCCAAATATCAGTATCATCTACTCATGGACCGACGTTCCCTAAGGATAGGGCAAGGTACAATAGTTTTACGAGCTGGGTTCCGAACAGCGCCACTGATCCGGATAACCCTTGGATACAGATTGATTTAGTCGACTCGGTCTTTATATCTGGAATTGTTACACAAGGCACTGCTTACGGTGGTTATCAATGGTGGGTGACTACGTTGTACTTGCAATATGATATACCGGGGACTGGCCTTGTATATATACTTGATGAACAAGGAAATAACAAGGTGAGATTAATTCGGCAACTTAACACCATCATCGTCATCATCGTCATTATCATCACCATCAGCATCATCGTCGTCATCATCATCAAAGAAGAAGAAGAAAAAGAAGAAGAGGAAGAAGAAGAAGTAAAAGAAGAAGAAGATAAAAAAGAAGAAGAATGGGCATATTACACCACATAAAACAAAAGCAGAGCTACAATAATCTACAACAGGCATAAAATAAGCGAAACAGCAACTGTAATAATACACACATATCATAATCATCATAATCATAATGATGATGATGATGATGATGATGATGATGATGATGATGATGATGATGATGATGATGATGATGATGATGAGGATGATCATGATCATGATCATGATGATAACTCACGTCACGCAATATCATGCAATGTTCTGTACGCAGATGGATTGCCACTGGCTGACATTGGTGACATACTTTAATACAGGCTTCAGATATGCCTGGACATAATATGAACATTTCTAGGCATCAGTTCTGGGTTTTTTGGGATCCATCAATTATATACTCCAAAACCATTTGAAATCCTTTTTCTGATAATCACTCCCTTAGAATCCAGGACATGCCTTGTATGGATTTCCAAGGTACGAATTCTTAAGATCCAGGTTATTGTGGGATTATTATCTAAGTGGCACGTATTAGCAAGAGCCTCGAGAACCCATGGACAACATCTCGTTTGTCAAACCTCATTTCATCTTCCCTCTGGGTCCCTGGACTTCTTCCACCCTGTCAACCCGCTATGATAAAATATACAAACCTGGTTTCTCGATCAAAAAGCAGATTCCCCGAATTAAAAACCAGGCTTCTCAATATGCAGAGGTCAAGCTACACAAAACCTGGTTACTCGACCAATAACATCTTTGTTTTGAAAAACGTGAAATCAAAAACCTTGGTTTTTTTCAAGAAACTAGGCTTTTTGAGTTTGATAAACCTGTATTCTATTTTCAAAAAAGAAGGTTTTTCACCGATCGACCTGATCAGGAAATCAGGGTTTCCTCCGTTAAACCTGGTTTCTTGACCAGGTTTTTTTAAACGTAAAAATCAAAATTTGATAGACCTGGTTTCTCAAATCGTGAATCCAGATTTCTCAATTTGAAAGACCCAGTTTTGAAAACCAGGTTTCTCGGTAAAAACATGTTTTTTAGATGGGTAATCACATTTCTCTATTTTATTGTGCAAATAATCACGAGAATGTCTTTATATCTTCCAACATTTACATATTTCTTTACCTATTATATTCTCAGTTTTGAATTTGTTTTCAATATAAAGTTTCAATATTAAAAGAAGCCTTTGCTTGATTCTTTTATAGCTATTTGCAGCCAACTATGACAGAATAGCAGACGCGGTCATTGAATTGGACCATACGATTGAGACAAGCATCTTGCGTATTTGGATTGTTGGTTATAATGGTGTTAAAGCGTTGAGGTTTGAAATCTTTTCTCTAGACGATTTAAAACCGATTTGACATGATCATTCAGAGAATGGTCGCTAAATACATGGTGTATCAAAATTAAGTATATAGTTCGAAAGATGCCCCTGCATTGAAAAGTATAAGTTGTTTTGGTCAAAATAGCTGAATCATCATCTTGTCCTCCCACAACTGTGGAGCAACGGTGATCATATTATGATAAATCTACAACAATGTATTCATCAGGTCATAAGGATAGTGGAAACGTATAGTTTGACCTATTTGTGCCTGAACCGGTTTTTAGTTAAAAGCAAAAAGATCTAGTGACATATCTTGCGATGTTTACTCAAGAATGAAGCACATGGGAAGATATGGGAAACATATGAATCTTTTATGTTTAAGAGGAACAATTGCCCAAAACGGAGCATTTCTCTACCATACTAGAAGCACGCAAAAGGCTATGTAGTAACCCAATTCCCTCCCTAAAAGGAGCACCGTGTTATACTTGCTGACAGGCCTATGGTTGGCCGGAACGTTCATAATGTGGAGCTGCTACGCGTAGCTTACTGTTCGATTCCCGGAGCTAAATTGACCAATCATGTTTGATTTTTTTCTTTAGGTAGTCAAGTCCAGTTCATGAATAACCAGCACATAAAATAATCTTGTGAAAAATATCTTATATCTACTGTAAGTTAAATTTTGTTTTGACATTGTTTTCATGTTCCTAGAATTGTTCCTAATTCATACACCCGTGTTGTGATTGGATAGTATTAAGCCACCTCTAATCAATCGGGTCGCGTCCCCCAGGTCATTGTTAATGTTAACTTAAACTTCATCTAAGATAGTCATATCATCTTCATTGCTGTTTCGATGTAAAAACATTGTTATCTAAATGTTTGTATTTATATCTTCAGTATTGATTAAATAAAAAGTCACTAAATAACACTTGTTCAGATTCTTTATTCTTGTCTTCTTTACCAATGCAGTCATAAAGAATGAAAGAAATACCCTGTTTGAAAAACAATCCAAAAGAATTAAATATGCAAAGCGAAATGTTAACCTGAGCTTTAATCATTTTATTTGAAACCAATCCTCTTGCACAGTCATATCATTTTCATTGCTGTTTCGAAGTAAAAACATTGTTATCTAAATGTTTATATTTATATCTTTTTCAGTATTGATTAAATAAAAAGTCCCTAAATAACATTTGTTCAGATTCTTTATTCTTGTCTTCAATCCAAAAGAATTAAATATGCAAAGCGAAATGGTAACCTGAGCTTTATTCCTTTTTTAACCCAATCTTATTGCATCCTATGCAGTACCATTTTATACATCTCTCATTTCAATATAATATGCCGTGCATTCCATATTAACCTCTCTGTGTTTACTAATGTTACAATATTATTTTAAAGAAGAAAATGTTACCTAAACGGTTGCATTTCAAGCTATTTCAGCACATCACATCAAAGCTCCCATTGGTCGCCCCATTCCTTGTTAAAGGGATTTTATTAATGTAAAGAGAGTGCCCGGGCATAAAGAAATCCGTGTGAATCCAATAGGTGACGGTATCCGGATCTCAAATACGCACATAACCTTTTAGTTTTCTTTATATTTTTTTCTTTTTTGGTCATCGACTGATCTCTCAAAGTCTTTTTAACCAAGGACGTGTTGTCGAATACCATAAACAAAGTTGTCAACAAAAACTCTATCTCCGATACGTTATGGCCAGTCATACACTGGGCAAGGATTCCAAGATAAGTTTTGCAAAAGCTTAAGGGTAGACGAGGTATTGTTGGTCGAAGCAACCTAAAAATCGATTTTCATTATCCAGATCAATATATTATTGAAAATTAACACCTTGATGTTTTGAAAAGTTCATTCTACAAATCGTATACTTAGCAAACTTGCTTAATTTATTGTTGTTAATGAGTTATGTACGTTTTACAAAAGTGTTGTTGTTTCAGCCCTCTTTACAACGTAACTCAAGAACCGCAGCACCTATAAAAGTATATCTGTGATATTTTAATTCTTCTACACGCTTGCTATGAATTGAGCGATGCAGTTTTTGCCAAAGCTCACTACCATTCGTAAGATGCTGTGAACTACCAAATCACAACAGTTTAAAATAATTAATAACCTTAAATGACCAGTTATTTTATTATTTAATACGTGTTTATATACAAACAGTGCAGTAGTGGTGTGCATTACATAATTAAACGGGTCACGATTTATATTATAATATTTCGTAACTGTAAATTTGCTTGATAAATTTTCATACTCTTTATTTAAAGAATCAGGTACTTTATACGCAGGTGAGGATAGGGGGCGGTATTCAAGTATGTTTTGGTAGGGGTGTGCCGCGGAGAATTTGAAAGTGGACCCATCAATATACCAATTTGTCAAGAAATTTGTACCCATCGATACACCAAAAGCCAATTTTTTCGGCCAAATTTAACCCAAATAGTCGTAGTTTTTACAAATTGTCCTTTAAATATTAGCGAAATTTCAAAAATGTTGTCTAGCTTGAGGAAAAATTGGGCTATTTTCCACAAAAAAAACCTTGAAAAAAGGACCTATCCATATACCAAATTGGCCTAGGAAAAGCGGTCATTAATATACCTAAAGGCTGAAAATGCTATCCATGTTTACGCCACGTCCCCGTATGGTCATTTGTACAGGGTATCCCCACCCCGGGGGTGGGGGTGGATCCGTGTTTTTGAAATAGGCTCGTTCATAAAACATTTTCAAAATTGACGGCAAATTCAACTATATTGCCTCGGTGTCGAAGAATATAGCAATTTACTGTGCGGGGCCCCATCCCCTGAATCGCCCTTTCTCATACGTATTATTATGGGTAAGTAAGTAAGTAAGTAAGTAAGTAAGTAAAGTAAGTAGGTAAGTAAGTAAGTAAGTAAGCAAGTAAGTAGGTAGTAGGTAAGTAGTAAGTAAGTAAGTAAGTAAGTAAGTAAGTAAGTAAGCAAGTAAGCGGCAAGTAAGTAAGTAAGTAAGTAAGTAAGCAAGTAAGTAAGTAAGTAAGTAAGTAAGTAAGTAAGTAAGTAAGTAAGTAAGTAAGTAAGTAAGTAAGTAAGTAAGTAAGTAAGAAAGTAAGTAAGTAAGTAAGTAAATAAATAAATAAATAAATAAATAAATAAATAAATAAATAAATAAATAAATAAATAAATAAATAAATAAGTGAAAATACGCACAATACTTATGTTTCGGAATAATTAGGTTTGTTACATTGTGTTTCTTTAATATTACATCTGACCTGCATACATAAATATATGGTGTTCGTCTGGGTGCCTATAGGACTAATATACAGAGGGAAACAATGGAAGTAGTACATTATTGCTATCAATAAAAATCCAAAATCTGGTTAAATATGCCCCTAAAGTGACTAATTTAACCATATATGTTTTTCATTGGATTTTGGCTGCCATTTTGAAGAAACAAAGCGCCCTCACAGAAAATTTCTCAGGTTATGGGCCTTTTACCCAACAAATTCTTGTTCCCCATGCAAAACTGGTCCAGATAAACCATATAAGAATTTCTTGCTCTCCAAGTAGTTCTTAGCTCAGTTTTAATCTGGTCTATTACGACCATCACTGCATTTACGGCATTTCTCAAATTGTTCGCTCGGAGAATGGCTATAAGAGAAATACCAAATTGGTGAGTATACGACCATAAACGGAATGGGTAGTATGGCCGTGATTTCTTGTAGAAACATAATTATAGTTATCTGCTACCTTTTGATCCAGAATTGGTATGGTGTTACTGAAAACAATACTTGGGTGTACAATAATAACTTTTTGACGTCACGAAAAGTATTATACATCAAATATTATACGTAACATAATGGAGTCTGCAGCCACCCTTAGAGCCAGTATCGGGCCGATTGTGTAATGTTTGCTGGGACACATGAACAAAACATCGCAATCCAAAAGGTAATCAATAAGGCAGAGATGATCATTCAATCGCTCGCATTAAGGTTATTAATTATTTTAAACTGTTGTGATTTGGTAGTTCACAGCATCTTACGAATGGTAGTGAACTTTGGCAAAAACTGCATTGCTCAATTCATAACGAGCGTGTAGAAGAATTAGAATATCACAGATATACTTTTATAGGTTCTGCGGTTCTTGAGTTGTGAAGAGGGCTGAAACAACAACACTTTTGTAAAACGTACATAACTAATTAACAACAATAAATTAAGCAAGTTTGCAGAGTATACGATTTGTAGAATGAACTTTTGCAAGACATCAAGGTGTTAATTTTCAATAATATATTGATCTAAATAATGAAAATCGATTTTTAGGTTGCTTCGACCAACAATACCTCGTCTACCCTTAAGCTAGAGCACATCTGCACTAACTGTTTTAATCATAAATTAATTACAATCGTATTCAGAGTCTGTGACAGATTAATTAATTAGGAAGTACAAGTTCAACTTGTTTCATTGCCTTTCACAGGTTAGCAAAACACTAGGCTAGTCCTTTGGTTGAGTGAAGTACATCATTAAAATGTTTCCAACTCTTTCCATGACATAAACTGTATTTAATCATAAACTGTATTTATGCTAAACGGGACTGACGCTTACTTAACTATACGATAATCTTACCCGGAAGGCAAAATATAACCAGTTGCTGTATATGCCTATGCATGTGATTCAAAAGTGGATTGTCAATTGAATGTACACTAAAGAAATTTACACTGTCTTACAACTACCCGACGCATCCCAATTCAATCTACGGACCTGCAAATTATCAGACGCATCTTCATTATCATCAATTGTCTACGGGTCCGACGCATCCCAATTCAATCTACGGACCTGCAAATTATCCGACGCTTCTTCATTATCATCAATTGTCTACGGGTCCGACGCATCCCAATTCAATCTACGGACCTGCAAATTATCCGACGCTTCTTCATTATCATCAATTGTCTACGGGTCCGACGCATCCCAATTCAATCTACGGACATGCAAATTATCCGACGCTTCTTCATTATTATCAATTTTCTTCGGATCCGACGCATCTCAATTGTCTGCGGACAAGTGTCATTATTGAAGCCCCGAAGGTAAAGTGACATTATGGCAGGACTGTTGGTTATGCTTCTTTGTAAGTACAATTATGTCTAAATATCTATCAATGATACTCGCCAAAGCGTAAAACATATACTTTGCAGGAATAGCGCGAAAGTGAAGAATAGTCTAAAATAATTCCCATAAGGTTATTTTCTTCAACTTACAAAAGGAAGTAAACATGATAAAAATGTGAAGAGAAACAAAGGGCGAAGCAGTTTCAGTCAAATTTTAATTTTGGTATTCGTTTGCCAAATATAATGAAACAGTATTAGTTACAACTGTCGTGGAGTTTTTCTGCTCATAGTAATGAGATAAAATGAAAACAAAACTCATACTCTTATCGTGCTCTTCGCTGGTTAACTGTGGAGTTCTATGGTGGATTTAATGTCTTAAAAATTCCAATTGTTATCCTACAAACAATGTGGCTAATTTCCATTAGGTGTAAGTTATGTATGGGTAAACATTACAAATATGCCAAAATATAATTTTTGAAACAAAAAAAATAATTGCAATTTTAATGTTTCTCTTGGTCTCTTAGGTGGAGCAATTTATTTAATAAGAGGAGAGAAATGTTATGCTGGTAGTAGTATTGGTAATCAACGTCATTTACATATGACCTTGACTGATATGGACCCCTGTCTTTGTACAAGTCTTAAATTTGGAGGAAAGAAGGACGGTGTTGTTGTTAAAGACGTTAACCAGATTAGGAAATATTTGCAGGTTACTTGCGAAATTCCAGGTATACAGCAGTATGCAGACTTTTTATTAGACGTACAATATTATATGTAACATGTCTACGTTATTTAATCTATTCCCATTCTATTTCAAGTAATGTTTAAGTTCTAACGAATGTTTGATGACGTAAAATCGATAATATATTTCTACCAGATATTATACGTAATATATTATCGATTTCACGTCATCAAACATTCGTTAGAACTTAAACATTACTGGAAATAGAATGGCAATAGATTAAATAACGTAGATATGTTACATACAATATTGTATGTCTAATACTCGGAGTCTGCATGCTGCTTACTTCTTCATTTATTTATCTTGTTTTTATTCAACAACTATGTAAGCGCAGATGTACGCAGGATTACATTTGGCAGGATATTTTAAAGCTTTATTCTCACTGCATCTTTTGAAGCAACGAGGGCGGAAAGGAAATGACGCAGGAAAATATGCAAACACAACCATCGGAATAGAAATGTTTTGAAATAACTCCAAAACATTTTTAGACAATATCATTTTTAAACCATAACTAGTTACCATTACATCTTATGGATCTACAGTCACAACGGTCGATCTTTTGTGCGTAATTATAGAGGGCCAGGGGATTCACGCTATCATTAAAAAAAATATTTGAAGAAGTCAAAGAGCCCTAGGAATAAAAACTGTAGTGTAATTCACACCAGATACAATTTCTTTATACGACAAAAATTAATTTTTGTAATCGATCAAAAAGAAAACGTTTTATATCAATTTTAAATTTAGCCTGAATCCGTAAATATGGTACCTCTCGCCCTTTTTTAGGTCAAGGCTATTTTTACCATTATGCAGCGAACCATTGTTGAAGCTATTTCACATACATGTACAAAACATTCTAGAGAAAGAATGAGGACTTATAGTGTTGAAATATCTTTTGTTTATTTCGAATGATAATGTTATGAAGTCGTAAATTTTAAGGTCACATTCCTAAAACCAAAACAAAACATTGCGACGCAGATAATTCCCGACTTACGCAATTTCATCATCACATCAGTGTCTTTATTTTTTGTTTGAAACCTTTCCCAAACGTTCGTGCTATTTATGCATAAAACGGCTAATCTATCTTTACAAAACGCGTCTTTTTTAGTAAACAAAAGGCATTATGACGGTGGCATTATGAGATTTATCTTTTATCATCACACGTTTCCGCTCAACTGCCACGGTGGCCGAGCGGTAAAGCGCTAGACGCGTAATCGAAGGAAGTTTAGAATCGCTGGTTCGAGTCCCGACGAAGCCTGTGGAAACTTTTTTTTCTTCAAAATTCATGATCGCATTCCGAAATGAGTCACTTGTCGGTAAATCATGTATCGTATCCTTAATACTACTTCTCTCAAAAATGTAAAATGTATATATATTTTACAAAATATGGAATTTAATTGGTCAAAATTTGCATTCCCACAACTTCCCATATTGTTGGGATATTTTTGGCATGAAAACAGTATCTGTAGTCAACATGCTCATGAAAACTGACTCAAGAAAAGCTGGGCAGTATTTCTGTTACCGTTCAGTAAATTGAAGACCTGAGCGCAAAAAGATCAGAAGTCCACTTGGCCCCTCAACATGTATACACTAAAGTTGCGTATAGATTCGTATAGTTTGGTAATGTTTTATACATGTTCAGGGGCCAAAACAAATCTTTCACAACCTTTCATGATGTTTTCACCCTGAAACATGTATTAAACATTATAAAACCCTAAGAAAGTATACGTAACTTTAAAGTATACATGTTGAGGGGCCAAGTGTACTTACGGTCTTCTTGCGCTCAGGTCTTCAATATTATTGTGTCCTGAGCGTGAAATAGTGAGAAAAAAGGAAACAGCAAGAGAGGGAGTCGGTGAGGTGACTGAAGTCGTTTGCGTTTTTCTTTATGTTGCAAAAGAAAAGAGTATAACATTTATGGTTTGTTTGGTATAACACATTATCGAGATGCCAAAGAGCCCAAGCGATAATCAATTTACTACATAATTCCTTTTGGATTACAGATGGCAATGATTGCGATCCTAACCCTTGCTATAACGGCGGATCTTGTGAAGATGGATTTCATTCTTTTAACTGTACATGTCCCAGTGGTGTTAGAGGTGACACATGTTCTATAGGTAAGTATTATTTAATGTCATGAAGCTCTGGTGGTCATTTGGGCATGTTTGGGTGTCGCAAGTAGGGTGAAACCAGCTGCTTACCAAGCATTCCCGAATGTTTGAAACAAAGCGTCTGTTAACTTTTAACTGATAGATTAGCAGGTATACGTATAAGATATACAAACTCCTTTTCTCCTATTTCTGAAAAGATAATCAAATATATTTTGGTATATGAAGAATCTTTCATTCGTTAGCTTTAATAAACCGAAAGAAATATTTCAATCGGCCCACAACTTTTGAAGATATGCTATTTTCAAAATTAAAAAGGAGACCACGTACCAAACATGAATATCAAGCATTCCGCAATGATAACTTTATAAAATAACTTTATTTAGGGAATGGCCTTTACCGGTGGGCCTATGGGCTATGGATTGTGTTAAGTGTCATAAACTTGTTGGCAAAATGGATGTGGGATGGGACTTCTCTTGCTATACTTGCAATTAAACTTATTTTTTCTTGGTCATTTTTGTCTTTTTGTTTTGTTATGTTTCTTACTGTCTTACTTTGTTGTTTCTTGCTTTCTATTTATTTACAACATATTATTTTCTCTTTGTGGGATGAAAAGGGCTGTTTGGTATGTCCTTGGTTCTTCTGAAGTTAGTTTACTGTGCTGATTTGTCCTCTACCTGGTTGCCTCCTTGACGAATACATGTTTCACCCCAGGTCCTCATTGCATAAATTGCATTGCGTACCCCTCTTGTGCGCCGTATACTTGCGAATGCAGCAGTAATACGGTTGGAGGCTAGCTGGTGATCCTCGCTCATAGTGAATGCGTTTCAAAGCCTAATGCTATTATCTATCCATGTCATTAACCATGTGTTTCGTTTTAATCTTTGATGTAGCCAAACCTCATCAGTGGACAGAGTGAAAAATGTGTACATTTCTTTAAAAGGGCATATCTTCATAAATTGTGAGCCGATTTAACAAATTATTTTGGTTTATTAAAGCTAACGAGTTTAGGTTTCTTTACATGCCAAATACCAAAATACATTTGATCAACTTTCCAGAAATAGGAGAAAAAGAGGGCGCAATGAAGGTTCTGTTTTATTGGGACACGATGTACAATTAACTCACCAATCGAAAGACTACTAGTATTATTAATCTTATTTTTGCAATATAAATTGGTCATTATGTTATTATTGTTATAACATCTTTTCAGATTTTCAGATACCTGTCATCATGAATCTACCTATGAACATAACCCAAAATACTTCGGCAGGTGCGGCATATGCTATTGTCACTTGGATTTTACCAACAGCTTCTGATAACTCGGGTTTAGAAACTCTAACATCCAATTATCGCCCTGGAGATCAATTTCCTATTGGCATTACGTTAGTTGAGTATACTTCAACTGACTCATTTGGGAACAGCGCCACCGAATTGTTTGTGGTAACGGTAAAAGGTAACGGGTCGTTGTGTAGTGTGTTCTTTCCTCTGAATATTTTGGAACAACATTATATCATCTATATATGTTTTAACAGCGGGCCTTGGCATAAACTGGCTGTGTAACAAGATAAAATTCCGAAAATTGTTATTGCACCCAAGGTGTCATGGAAAGAAAGACTGTCATTATTATGTGGGTGTGTTTATCAGAAACCCAATTTTGTCCTTATAACACACCTGAACAGCTGTGAAATGGGTGATGGTTAGTTGCAGCATGATAGTGAACATTTGCTCATTTCCATGGTATAATGCACCGTCTGTGGTCACTTTATGCAGTTCACTTTTGTATTCACGTTGATGCATGTTGTGTTTACAGGTTTAACACTTCTGTGCTTTGGAATTCACTTACTTTGTGGCTATATCGAACTTTACCTACTTTTGTGCCTACATTAATTTGTGTCTGTATTTGTCTTGTTACCCCACATCAAGTTGGTATACCTTGCTCTTTTTCTGTCCAGTTGTTCGTATATTCAAGGTGTCAGAGATTTACCATTATCAATTTTAGTAACTCATACTAATTTTCTTGCTCTCAGATTTTGAGAATCCCGTATTTACCAACATACCAGTAAATATAGTAGTGGGTACGGACACGGGCTTACCAGCGGCCACTGTTATTTGGAATCCACCATCTGCTTCTGATAATTCCAATTCTACCGTCATCGTAACATCGAGCCAAAATCCAGGAGATTCCTTTTTAATTGGGAGCTCCATTGTAACTTATACTGCTACTGACAAGTTTGCCAATACGGAAACCGCACAATTTGATATCACTGTGATGGGTTGGTACTAATTAAATTTACAATTTCAAGTAAATTCAAGTTTATATAAGTCGAGATTTAAATAACATTTGACTCACAGCGGAAGTTAAGTTAAGCACTTTAGACAAACTCAAACATAATACCAGTGATAGTAAAAGCTTCATACCGGTTCCATCTGCTATCGCAAAAACCGTTGTTCGAATGCAGCTGATATTTTGCCTTCAAAACGATCTCCCCAAAGGTTGTTCATAATTCATATAATATAAAACCTAAATAAAGTGACCTATTATTCTTATTTTATTTGTGGATCCTTTTGACAGAGTAATTTGTTTCCCCTATTTCCTCTTAGTCATAAGTAAATTATATAGCACATAGCATGACTTGTAGCATTTAAAGTTAACATAAAATATGGCACGTCACTAATCAAATATACAGGTATTCGATTACAATATCTTTGATATGATCCCCTTTTCTCCTTTAAGATACTGAAAATCCTATCATAAATGACATTCCCAACGACATAACTCAGAGTGCTGACCCCGGCGTAACGACATCAGCTGTTACCTGGTTGCCACCAACTGCAATGGACAATTCTGGTCAACATTATCTAACATCTAGTCATTTACCTGGAGACTTGTTTTCAATTGGTGACACAAAGGTAGCATACACAGCAAATGATGACGCAGGCAATTCGATCATAGCAGATTTTATTGTATCAATTAAAGGTATTTTGTTGTGTTGAGACTACCGTCGAAGAATCAAAAAATACATCAATATTTAAGGCAAAATATAGTATTTGGAGTGAGATTTGGGATATTTATTTATTTATTTATTTATTTATTTATTTATTTATTTATTTATTTATTTATTTATTTATTTTTTTTTTTTTTTTTTTTTTGTTTTTTACTTATTTACTTGATTATTCAGCAAATGTAAGGCAAACCCCAACATCAAGAAACAATAAATTGAGAGGACGAATAACAACTTTAAAGAGTGATAAAGAATACAAAGTGCTAATCACTGACGAAAGAATAAAAAAAGAACAAGGAACTGGTATAGGATATTCAACTTACGGGTTGTGACAAACAGTGACGTGATACAAAACTCAAATGTGAAAGGTTTTTACAGATCCCATCACAACTTTACAGTTAGTTTATTTGTCTATATTCAGATACAGAGGCTCCCGTATTAGTTGGTATTCCTGATGACATTTATGCAAATACTACTACGGGGCAGTGGGCAGCTGCTGTAACGTGGTTGGAACCAAACGCTACAGACAATGCAGGGTCCCCAACCGTGACGTCTACTCATACTCCTGGAGATGTGTTCATCATTGGTGAAACGATGGTAAACTATACGGCATCTGACGTTGCGGGAAATATAGCTAGAGAATTTTTCCTTGTTATCATAATAGGTTTGTGCAGAAATAAGCCTAGTTCTATTGAGGAAACCTTTCATTACATTTTCATAAAAGACGTGCGATGCGCATGGCTTGTATCGCTAGTCCTAAGGATACCGGTCGATAACCGGAAAGTTCGCTAACACTTTATTAGTAACACTAACCATAAACCTATCCTGACTCTAACCACGACGTTAACCATAACTCTAAACTTTTGGAGTAGCGATCATTACATTGTTATTTTTCGGACTAGCAAACATTTTGGATTATCGAACCTTACATTTGATTTAGCGAACCTTTGGACTAGCAAACAGTCGCTCACACACTACTTTTGTGAGTAAGGATGGTTCACATATCTGTGTCTTTTTAGAACTTGACACTGATCCCACGTCATGATTACCATAATTAGTATCATTAATGACAACTTGTGGCTCAACGGAATAGAATTTGACTCCGGGATCAAACTATCCTGCAATGATATCCGTACACGCAAGAATGACTTTAGACTGTGTATCAGCCAGTGTGTGGTATAAAGACGTTTAAATCATTATAGTTGTCATCGCTTAGATAATACTAAAGTATTTAAACTTGATCCCTGAAAAACTTCAGCGTACCTTCACTCGAACTTTGATGGATACAGTTTTGAATTTTACATTATACTTATGTAGACGAGGAAGCTCCGATAATTATTGGCAATATTTCTGACATATACCAAGCGATATTGTCAAAGACTGATGTCATCTTGTCAACATCCTGGACCCCTCCAGTAGCTACTGATAATTCAGGTATCCAGACCCTGACGTCCAGTCATGACCCCGAAGATGTGTTTCCCAATGGTAAAACAACAGTGATTTACACGTCAATTGACTTAGCTGGAAATATGGCGTCTATGACGTTCATTGTTGAAGGTAATATGTAATTTATTTACCTTCTCATAAAACAGTTATTATACCCTAACGATAAGTACTCTTACGGAATACAGGACGCAAGGCCGACAAAAGTTTCACTAAACATGTAGGGGCCTAAAACATAACGATGCGGTGAATGTTTCCTCTGAATTATTTGTTGGATAGTTTAGTTTTTAATTGTATCTCCTCCGGTTTGTAAAAATGACATTAACCGGCAACAATTGTCTTAATAAGTGATTAACTTCCTGACGTATTGTGTTTCAGTTCTGTACTTGAGGCCCCTTGGTATGGAAGATGGATCAATCAGTGATGATCAAATTTCAGTATCATCTGTTCATGGACCGACGTTCCCTGTCCCTAAGGCAAGGTATAATAGTACTACGAGCTGGGTTCCGAACAGCGCCACTGATCCGGATAACCCTTGGATACAGATTGATTTAATCGACTCGGTCTTTATATCTGGAATTGTTACACAAGGCACTGGTTACGGTGGTTATCAATGGTGGGTGACTACGTTGTACTTGCAATATGATATACCGGGGACTGGTCTTGTATATGTACTTGATGAACAAGGAAATAACAAGGTGAGATTAATTCCATATATGCGCGTATAATATTGAGGGGGGGCTTTGGGCCCTATGTTAAAGCAGGGGCGGCAAAAAGGAAAGGGCGTCAGAAGAAGAAGGGGCGGCATTAAGAATTATAAGAAAAAAGTGTGGAAAATTGTAAAAAATGTTTTAATTGTGATTTTTATTTTGCTCTTCATTTTTTCTAATCATCTAACAAAATGTTGAGTCAACCTTTCGGGCTGTTGTCTGTTTTATCGTACATAATACGCAGGTGCGTATAGCAAACTGGTTGACAGTCATCATCATCATCGTCGTCATCATCGTCATAATCATTATCATCTTCATCATCATGATCATCATCATCATCATCATCATCATCATCATCATCATCGTCGTCGTCGTCGTTGTCGTCATCATCAATGTCATGGTCATCGTCATATCACCTTAATCATCATCATTATCATCGTCGTTGTCATCTTCGTCATCAGTATCAATGTCGTCATCATCAGAATAAATAATATAAATAATAATAATAATAATAATTATTATTATTATTATTATTATTATTATTATTATTATTATTATTATTATTATTATTATTATTATTATTATTATTATTATTATTATTATTATTATTATAATAATAATAATAGCAGGTTTCTCGTTTTATGGAAACCAGATTTCTCTCTTGTGCAAACAATCACGAGAATGTCGAAATAATCTTAAAACATTTACCTATTTATTTATCTATTATGTTTATTTCAGTTTTGCGTTTGTTTATTTTGTATATTAAAAGAAGCCTTTTCTTGGTTTTTTACAGCTATTTGCAGCCAACTATGACAGAATAGCAGACGCGGTCATTGAATTGGACCATACGATTGAGACAAGCATCTTGCGTATTTGGATTGTAGGTTATAATGGCGTTAAAGCGTTGAGGTTTGAAATCTACTATATAGACGATTTAAAACCGCTCTGACATTATGATCAGTCGGAGAACATCGCCAAATACAGCGTGTATCAAAATAAAGTATACAGTTCGAAAAATGCCACTAGATTACAAAGTATAAGGTATTCGGTCAAAATACTTTAGTTGATAGCTGAATCAACATCTTGTCCTCCCACAACTGTAAAACTTTAAGACATGAGTATTTTTTGTCAATTAATTGAGTTTCAAAAGTTTTCTTTTATCATATCAATATAATAGCATTTTGAATGTTGATAGAAACAAACCGTGAAAATATATAACTCTAAGGTTTGTTCACTACTACATGATAACGTTTTCTTATATACAATTTTGATTTTGAAATTCTGAATATCGTTTGGATGAGATAATGTAATTTCTAATGGGACTACAAAGCACATTAACTCTCACATTTATCTGAGAAAGGTTTGGGGGTCATTGGGTAAATTAGAACATAAGACATGAAACTTCACGGTGGTAGGTTGCAAAACGTTCTAAAAATGGTTGATATATCTATTTTTGTTTGGGATATACAGGGTGAAAATAACTGGTCCCTAGGCTCTTGCTGTCTGTATAGACAGGGTTTTTGGGATATTTTTTCTTCGATTTTTGAATTGATTTACAAATTGGAACAATTATATTTGGAATGCTGTATACTTTATAAATCACAGTGTCAGTTTGGTACTTAATAACAACACGCGACGTAGAGGTAAACCATAACTGAAGTATGAAGCAATTATGTTTTTTCCTGTTTTCTTTACCGATTATAGCAATTGTATTATAAATAGAGATGGTTGGCTATTACCCGATGTCCATTGTGTGTGCAAATTAAAATATTCTTAGTGTAAGTACATTGGCTGTATTAATGCCGCTTGTTTGTCAATTAATTGAGTTTCAAAAGCGTTCTTTTATCATATCAATACAATAGCATTTTTTAAATCTTGAAAAAATTCATAGCCTGAAAATACTTTATAATACAATTTTTTGTATTATAACATATCTGTTTTCTTTACCGAAAAGTGCAACTTTTTATTTCATATCTTCATTAGGTTTTGGATCACCGTTTCTTTAATTCTTAACCAATTTCAACAAATAAGGTCTTAAGAGAGTACAGGCATCGGCTGCTTGTTTTAATTTTGACACATTTGTCTTTATTTTGGATATGCAGGAGTGAACACAACTGCTACCTTAATTCTTTTGCTTACTGTATTCCAGCACCCAGGGGAGAGCTTGAGTATGGTGTACGCCTTGAAAAACGAGTATGGTGTACGCCTTGAAAAACTAGGTCTGATGTCTGTGTGCAATAGATACAATTATCTTGCTATTTCCTTTATTGCCAAGTGTTTTTACTGCAAGCATGATATTGATCCTTTGGAGTATATTTCCATCAATACTCGTCATAGTAATTCTCTTAAGTTCTCCCATTCTCAGTTCAGTTTCAGTTCAGTTTATTTCATCCATTCAAAATACATGTTAACATAATACAGAATAATATTTTCTTGTATAAAACAGTGTGGAACATTTTAAATTATATGACAAAAGTATGAGAAACAGCGGATGAGGATGCCACCAAACGCACAGCGTGATGACGTGGCACCCTATACATAATGTTTCAATTTTACAATAAGCAAAACAAAATTTAATACATTAGGAAAAAAAAAACGAACAAAGACAAACAAGCCTTGTAAGTAGAGAAAATACAAGATTTACCAATGCAAAATTCAAAGTATACAATGCATATTAAATAAGAAATAATTTTATAACCAGTAGGCATATCTAGAATATTAAGTCATTTTAGGCAATTTCCAAAATATTACATGAAAAAGATGTATTGTAAATGTAACAAATATTGGATATAGGCCTACAACCTTGAAAACAAAACATGCATGCATGAGCAAATCAGAGGCCTAAATCCAACATTTACATGTGAAATTGTAAAAAGGCTAGTACCTACAAAGTAAATGATAAATATAGCAAATGATAATGATATTCAATATTGGAGTTACATACAAAAAAATTTGTTGGAAAATAATTTATTGGGGACAAACTCCAACCAAGATCTACCCGCAAGGCAGAGGGAACAATATAACACAAACACACGAAAACAAGTCCAATCTGATATATATTTTAATATAATAATAATAATAATAGAAATATAAAAAAAATATTTGATCCATTAGCCAGAAATGTAGCTACTGATGAGATGCTTTTTAAAATTAGTTTTGAAGGATGACACAGAGGAGCTGGATTTGATTGACTGGGGGAGTGAATTCCATAGTAGAGCACCTTGAATCTTAATGGTATTATCAGCAAGTTTTGTTTTGGCTAAATTGACATGGAAATTACTGGCTTGTCTTGTGAGGTGATCGTGAATACTTGCGTTTGTAATGAACAAGTTATTTAGAGACAAGTCAGTTGGAAATAATTTGTGGTGGGAATTGAACATGAACGTTCCAAGTTGGTGAAAATGTATATCTTGAATCTTAAGTGTGTTAAGTTGCTTGAAGAGGGGTTCTGTGTGGGACAGCCAAAGGGAGTTAGTGCACGTGCGGATGATTCTTTTTTGGAGGAGAAAAAGTGATTCAATGTGCGAGTTGTTTTTGTCAGCCCAGATAATATTGCAGTATGAAATATAGGGAACTGCAAAGGTGTTGTAAAGTGTAAATAAGGATTCCTGAGGAAGAAAAGGACGAACTTTACGAATAATGCCATTATATTTAGAGACTATTTTAGATATATGGGACGTATGAGATTTCCAGGAAAGATTATCGTCAATTAGTATGCCAAGAAATTTGGTTGTGTGGACTTTTTCTAGTTTATTATTATTAATATGAATATTAATTTCCTTTTGATGTTTGGTAGTATGTTTATTTTTAAAAATCATGAAATTAGTTTTTTTAACATTTAATGAGAGTTTATTTAGCTTAAACCAGTTGGAGATAGTTTCCAATTCATTATTAATCAGGGTTTCGAGAGAATTTTCGTCCTTGTGGGAAAAGAGAATATTTGTGTCATCTGCAAAAATGATGAAGTCAGCTGTGGTAGAACAAAGGGGAAGATCATTAATGTAAATTAGAAACAAAAGTGGACCTAATATCGATCCTTGCGGGACACCGCATGTGATTGATGTCATTTCAGATGAGGTTTGATTGAATACAACGAACTGTTTCCTGTTATTAAGATAACTACGGATCCAATTATTAGCAATTCCTCTAATGCCGTAAGTGTCAAGTTTATTTAAAAGAATTTCATGGTTGAGCGTGTCAAAAGCTTTGCTGAGATCAAGGAAAATACCTACAGTGTGAATTTTATTATCTAAATTCTGGGTAATTATGCTATAAAGTTCATTAATTGCCATATAGGTTGATCGTTTTTTTTTTTTTTTTATTTGGTTGGGACTAAGAATGTTGTCGATGAAATGAAATCATGGATTCGGTTATAAATAACCTTTTCAAGTAATTTAGAAATGGCTGGAAGGATTGAAATTGGTCTGTAATTCGAAAAATCATGGGTGTCACCTGATTTAAAGATTGGTGTCACTTTGGCAATTTTGAGTTTATCAGGAACTAAGCCATGTTTAATTGAAATATTGAAAATGTGGCAGAGGACCATGCTGACATTGTTTATGATTGATTTCAATAAGATAGTGCTGATGCCATCCATGCCTGAACTTATGCTAGAACCGATAGTTTTAAATACACTGTCTTCAATCGTTTTCCAGTTTATTTTGATCAACTTCCTCCATCTCTCAAAGACCAATTCTTGTTTAGTATATTTAATTTCCTGGACAATCTCAAAAAACATTTCAAAACAATTAGCTGGAATTCAAAATAGTTTTTAGTTGGGCTTAGGCTTATTTTTTTATCTAAAGGTTGTGCTTACATTGTATTATCACGCCTCATCTTATGTTGGAGAATGTAGGTAGATTCATCCTTTGCCCTGTTCCCCTGTGCTGATTGTGATTGTGCTGGGAATCAATTAGGTTTAGCCACTTTGAAAGTGACTTTGTCACTATCTGGCTATCCCTGCCAGGGGTTCTCATGTCCTTTGTTTAAATTGTTCCTGGTTAAGGCATGCCATCTCTCTATTTCCTCCAACATGGGTCAATTCAATTTCAATTTCTTGCTTTATGACCTTCCATGGTTTACATTTTTATATCTTTGCATGTGTAATTTATATATTTATGTGTAATTTTGATATTGTGCAATATTTTATATGTATATGTGTCTTTTTGCTGGCAAATAAAATGATATGATATGATATGATATGAAACAGCTATAGACACGTTGTTTGTATGCCAAGAGAGACAAATCTTAATTATTTGTGCCCGGGCATAAGGGAAACTGTGAGAATCCAATAAGGACACAATCTCAAAGACACACATATCCTTTTAGTTATCTCAGGGCCGTGACACTTGTATTCAATCCCTATATAAGATGGCGGATATCGAGTGCTATTCTTTCGCACCCTTTTCAACTAAACTACAACGTATATAGCCAAAGCCAATATGGGGTCATGAACTAATACTTCAGCTACTTGGTTTTTTTCTAATATGATAGTAATAGAAAGAAACGACCAAATATTCGTGATTTTTCGTCATTTAGACTTTTTTTTATAATACAGAACGAAAAAATATGCATCACCTCTTCCAAAGGTCAATATCTTACATAAGACATAACATCATATGCATATTGCGCATAATTGAGTGTGTGACTCATAAGAAAAGGTTTGACTACAAAAACGATTATCTTATAAATGCATCTACGCATAGTTTCCACCTCGATACACCCGAGTACACAGATATTTCCAGCACAGAGAGATTAGTCTCCACGCAGTCTGTGTTATACTACACGGCTGAGTGCATAGTATCATAAGAACTGTGTAAGATCTAATGGAAAGTTGACATCTGTGATTGTTTTTTGCCAAAACCTCAAGTGTTCCCTTCATCCAATCAGAAATTGTTTTGCATCGAACGAAGGCTAACACTTCCCCAAAAACACCTTTTTACATTAGGTCAACAGATAACCCAAGACTACCTATGTCTTTGCTAAAGAGCGCTTACAAATTGATATGGACTTCATTTACGCAAACAGATGGCTTATTCTATAGAATCCTTGGTTTTCCTCATATTTTGTTCGTATTTATTTCTGTTCCATAATTATTAAGGGCTCTGGTATGAGCGTTTGGATACTATTTTTTGTGGGACATGAGAGCACATCAGACATATCAACTTGCATTTTGAATACGAAGAAATCAATGTCCTCCAGTCATGTTGTAATTTATTTTGAAAGTGCCAATTTTATTCATCATCTTATTTAATACGTGTTAACAACTCATACAGAAACATAAACTTTCATATTTGTGATTTGTGAAATTGATACAGAATTATAGTTTAGTGGTGTGCATTACATAATTACGAGCAAGAAACGGATCACTATTTATATTATCATATTTTGAACTCTCAATGTTCTTGATACATTTTCAAAAATATTTATATTTAAAGAATTAAGTAACTTAACTATAGGACAGCTGGAAATAAAAGAACGGTCGCGTAGTCCGAAGGGTCATTAGACCGAAAGTTAGGGTTTAGGACATTTTTGGTTAGGATTAGGGATATGACTAGTATTAGGGTTAGGGTTACAGTGCGGGATATGGTTATATTAGGGTTAGCATCAGAGTTAGGATTAGAACCAGGTTTGGTTTAGGGTTAGAGTAGTCTACTTCATAACCGATTGCAGGTTCAGAGAACCGCTCCCATCCGAAAACCGCGACTCTCTCGGCCGAGCGGTCACTGGGGATGTGTTGTGTTTTAATGGAATGACATAGCTGGTGTGATCTGTTTATCAAAAACGGGAATGCAAAGCAGTCTCGGGTAAGAGCTGAGGTAAGAATAGGGTTTATAACTAAGTGTTTTGGTTTTCGGACTAATCAGCCTTCGGACAATCGACCTGTAACCCTAAATATGATTATACAAAACGGTAAATATAATGTGAAGTGATTACTTATCCATATTGACCAGAAAATCAGGTACGTACGCAGGAGGCAGGGTGCGACAAAATCTCCACTTTTCATTCGTGTGTTCACTTTTGCACGTAAGCAAACTTATTTTTGAAAAAGGTCGCACTCCGCCAAAATATCCTGGGTACTGGCCTGCGGAACATGTCGCACCTTTGATTACAGAAAGGATATGATTCCACTAATTCCGCATACAATAGTATCTACTTGTTTGTGTCTTTTGCATCTTTAACCGCGCTATCTTCCACTTCGATACTATGTCCTGTTAACCCCGTCCAATACCCTCCTCTATACGCACGGCTACAAACAGCGTGGATCACTGGTCGAATGGATGAATTCAGGTAAACAAGGCCATTCCCGGTAAGCGTCAGGAAAGCGGTCGTTTCTTGATCTAAAGCAGGTTTCCCAAAGAAAATAGTCATGGCATTGAAGATGTTGAGAACGCGATTGATGGTGTGGCAGAGAAAGATGACAATCCCATTGACAACGAGTAAGCGAGAAACCTGGTTAGTCATATCTGGGTTAGAGTCTTCAGAGGATTTTTTCCTGCAAACGAGCACATACAGGATGATGTTGGCCAAGAAACCGACGAAGAACGTAGCAGTCTTTATCAACTCAAGATAGAAAGCATAATGTTTGTCCTGAATCGGACCTGGGGCACATTTATCATAACCGTTTGGGAGATATTGAAATACTGCAGGAAATTTGGGCCATACAAAGCACAGACGCCAGACTTTGCCGTATTGAATAGCAGCAAGACATCCGAAGACGAGTGCTACAATCCATGTTGCTATATTCCCTACTGCTGCTACTTTAGCAAAACCTTCCGACGGTTTGACGCACAGGTGATGGATAAGAGCCAGAGTTATCAAACATATCGTTGCGTAAAATACAACAGCCTCGGCAGCTGACATAAAGTAGCAACCAAACAAAGTCTCATGGTAGATTGCCGGCTTCGTGTACTTCCTATCGATGTAAACACCAGCGATGGTCGTAAGAAAAATGATATCAACCACAGCAAGATTGCCGAGATATATATTTACGGCATTTCGTATATTGGTCGCGCGGAGAACGGCTAAGAGAAATACCAGATTGGTGAGTATACCGACGACCATAAACGGAATGGGTAGTATGGCCGTGATTTCTTGAAGAAACAGATAATCACCAGCTACCGTCGGATCTAGAATTGGTATGGTGTTATATGGAGAACAATACTTGGGTGTACCGTTTAGCACTACCGCCCAAAATTGCTGAAGCTGTGCTGCTTGGTCCATAATAATTATCAGATTCTATCCACGATGTGTAAAACTAAAGAGAAACCCTCTTACTTGACATACAGCCAATGCAGGATATGTGACAAAAGTATATTTGCACGCGAATAAGAATGGAATTTGAAAAAATCTTGATGTGTTTAAAGCGGAACATTACATATTTCAATCTTAGGCGACCAATTAACCATATATGCAGTAGAAATATAGAAAAGCTTCATCAGCTATTGGTCATATTGCAATCGCCCATCGCTGGCCATTGAACTATATTCCGGTGTTTTTTTAACTAAGGTGTGGCATGATATGTTATCATCATAATGGGAGTGTACCATTACTTTTCTGAGGTAAGTATTTCCTACATGTAATAATAATATATCGTTAAAGAGGAAGCCCCAGCAGATCAATTCTTCTGAGTGAACCAAACCTGCCTGGTTATCAAATTAATCAGTGATAAGGTTATCTCTGAATAACTGACAGATGCTAATTGGTGTTTTAATGTTATTGCATCAATCAGCACCTGTCAAATTCAGAGATATCCTTATCACTGATTAATTTGTTAACCATGGCAGGTTTGGTTCACCCCAGAAAAAATACTCTGGTGGGCTTCCTCTTTAAGTAGTCTCGCCTCCTAAAATGTTTTTGAAACGTCATAAACATGTTTTGGTTTTGGTCAAAAAGTTTCAATAACATCTTAATTGTCGGGTTATCTAATGGTCGTGAAAACGTTTCTTAAATATTTTATACGAAAACATTAAAAGAACATTTTTAAAACTGATGTCAAAATTTTATTGTAAAAACATTTGTGGAAAACATCTGTCGAAACATTTATTTAACACTTGAATAAAATTGTGTTAGAAATATATGCACAAAACACAAAGAAATGGATATAGATAATCGACAAGGTGGAAAGTGAGCAAGAAAATCAACATGAGAAATAAAGATATTGTCAAAATACGCTTGAAAGACATTTGATTAAGCAATCACACACACAATACAAACTCTTTCCAGTGTACAATAACGACTTGTAATTAATTGTTATTATAAATAACCCATAAAGTACTTAGTGTCAATAAAGCTTTCTTTAAGATTTGATATTTTTGTGTGCGGTACATTGTTATGGCATGTATTTACAGAATGATAGGGAGTATAAATCCACAGAACACGTTAAAATCTAAATATCTTAGGAAATGACTTTTTCACGAGAAAAACGATTTTTGACAAACGAAGGTAGACAAATCGACGTGATAATTATCTTATGATTAAATCGGATAAAAAATGTAATTTCGTAAGATTTTAACAGAGTGGTGTAGACTTTAATGTGTACTTATTTAGTCATAGATTTTACATTCAGTAACTCCTTAATACGCTCATATGTATGATTGCAATTAGATTTAGGCTAAATTTTATAAACCCCTTCGCCGCTGGTATTTTGGTCTTAACCCTGAAGTTAAACTTTTGAGCCCGTAACTTCTAAATTGTTGGTCTAAAGTAAGTATTCATATGTAGAAAGGCAAAGTCTTCTTTTCCCATTTTTTTTATCAATTTTTAAAAACTAGATATTAACATTTAAGACCCCTTTTTTATATTTGTTAAACTTTGATCAACTTCACCAAAAATATCTGAAATTTTGACAAAAAATAGGCTTTTTATGACTTTTGAGCAAAATTTATAATTTTTCAACCAACTTCGGTGAATATTTCCCAAAGGACAAGTCGTTATTGAAATCAATTGATCACAAAGGGTATGCGATGCTATACACCTATAACAAAATGTAGATCTTTAACATCTGCACCATATGGAAAGGTTTGGCTACAAAATTATTCTCTTATAAATGCATCTATGGACAGTTTCCACCTCGATACACCTGAACACACCAAATTTACCAAATTTGCACGTGAGGTTTTGATATTGAGGTTCACTTTTTATTATGAAGATTTGCATTTGCCCCTTGAAATTATATATCAGCTTTTCCCCGCCCAGCGACGAAATTTCAAAATGGCAAATACGATACAACAAAAACATAATTCTTTATTTTTCATTTTTCTAAATATAATTATACATACATCAATAATGTAAACGAATAGCCACTGCATAATGAAATAACACATATTGAAATTGATACGAACACTGTCCGTTGAATTTGATTACAATTTTATTATTGTGGTAGAACCATTGAAAGTGCTATTGTTACATCACCAATATTTATTTTATTTTGTGCTTGTTGTTCTTAATATTCAATTATTCAACTTTATTTTTAGTCTCTATTGTGTTCCAAATGTATCTATATCTAATAAAATTACCACACAATTCACTGTATATCCTCTACAAAACGTTGATAGAACAAGCCGCTGCCAACCAGAGTCGCTGGGTTCTAAAACGAGATTGTTCTACCCACCAAGGATTTTGAGATTGTGTGCATCCTATTTTAAAATATTCACAAAAAGTAATACAGCAGTTACAAAAATTAATACAGCAGTTACACTACAACCAGGGTTCACGCACCACATGTGTGTGCAATGATAGCTGGACTACGAAAGCGCTCTTTTCAAAGACACTACTCTGTGTATAAAAGATATGGCATGGTTTAGTCATGCTAATAAAGGTAAAATTTCACTTAACTGACATTGTACAGCACATGAAGTATTTTGAGACGCTTTGAAATCCTTCATTGCTCCACAAGGGGGCTGGGTACGACCAAGTCGACACCCGTTAAAGCGCAAAAGCAATTTGTGTGTAAATCAAGACCATCCAAACCAGCTTTCTTATAGTAAAGAATATGAGGTCATCTGGGGTCACATGCAGTAGTGTACATTGTACATGTGCCTGCTGTCACAATTTCACACACAAAATTTTAGGCAATTTGGTGACAATATTTTTGTCTGTAACTTCAAAAGTATATACACTAGAAACATGATTGACCCTTTATTGTGTAGGTAATTTGATTCTCTTTCAAATGAAAGAACTTTCAGCTACAAATGTTGAACTTTATAATTTTATGAACATCCCTACCTTAGTGACCATTCTTTTCCCAGGAAGTGTGGGGATATTTGCTCGATAGCCATCACTTGTGATAAAGTGGCGCTTATTTCAATTGTCGAGTGAGTCAGGATATTTTTTCGGGCTGGAGGGTGAGGAATTACAAATATTTCTATTTTGGGAAATGAGGTTGCAAGACAGCAAGACATCTTAAAATGGTTATTTCCCAACTTGATTTTAGTAAATTACTTTCAAAGACTATAAACATACAGGAAAAGCTTGTTTTAAAATGTCTATTTCGTATTTCCAAATATTTTAAAAGCATTTGTATATTGCTCTATACTGAAGTACTACCAATGACTACCATAATACACACTTATCCTTCGCTGGCGGATTCATCATGCTATCTGCTGGACAGTTGTAGGCTTTAGCAAAATCAAACGAGTTGTGTAAAGTGCCAATGACCCTGTGGGAACATGTGAGAAAAGTTGTGTCAATGTATGGCGTTTTCAATATAAAGGAGGAGTATTTTTTACTTTCCTATACTTATTTCATTTGGTGTTCGACATGTTTGTATGACGGATGAGGTCGTATGCATTTACTTTGAGAAAATTTGTGAGATCGATTTATTTAATTAGACACTGCGTTCTTATTTGGAAGGCTCCCCGAAACCTCTATTTCAACCCTTTTTCATTGTTGCTCCTCAAGCACCTGCACTTGAAATAATTGTCGATATCATGCATGCATATTCATCTTCGTCATTTTTACGAAAAAAAGATACAGCTGTCGTGAACCCCCAAATCGCGAATTTCCTCTACGTAGCTCTATGAGTATCCATGATTGAATATCAGGGTTCGTATTTAGATAGAGGTACACAAGTACCCAATACGCGAGTAGGGTCATATCGCTCGGTCGATCAGAGAACTACCGTAAACGTTCGCCTATTGGCGCTATGGACTTTATAGAAATGAAAGAGCGCCATCCTTGCAAAATCCCAACAAAATCCCGTACAGAAGCAAAAACGACTCTGTAGCCAAGATGATCCATTGGACACCTAAGCATGGAAACAGAAAACTTGGTAGACCACATATGGGGAGGTATTGAAACAGGATGTTATGGATTTGGGAATGGCCTTGCAGGACAGAAGGATTTGGCGTTCTGTTGTGATTCGAGGACACCATTCTACTTAAAGGCATAATGTACGATCTAAAAATATGAAATTGGTTAATTTTTTTCAAACCTGATTTTTTTTTGCATATTTGTAATGTTTACACATGTCCTAACTTGCACCAAAATTTGTTGTCTTTGTAGGTCAGCAGAGCAAAGTTCGACATATTATCATAATTTAAAAATTATGATAATATATATATATGTCCTCCCATAGAACTGTATGTAAAATGGCCATAATAACCAGTGGGGTTTCTTTCACTTTACCTTGTTATTTCAACTTAAAATGGACAGCAACCCTTCCCGGCAGTTATATTATTACTAATACAGTGTGGGCCAAAAACAACTTTACCCAATTTCAGAGGGTGGTTGCTCGAATTGTAGAAGAGCTATTCATAATATTGTATTGTTGCATATTCTAAATGTATATATTTCTAAAAATATGTGATGAAGAAATGAAAGTAAAAGAAGCTAAAATGAGAAAATGGTGCTAGTTTTACGTCCGAGGGTCAAAAATCACTTTGTCCACACGTAATTCAATGGTATGTGTCCGATTGCTAAGAGTACGGCATACATATGCGTTAGGCATACATGTAATTGGTAAACACGGTTGGCTTGTCTTTGAAAAGTGATGATTGTTTTACATGCATGAAAGAAATACAATCGATTTTAACCCTCATTTACTTGTCATGTACTCGAATTAGCATAAAAATTACACAATTACAAACGTTTAATCTGGCGCAATTTTTGAATTTTAAATAAGCCTACAAGGTGTCAAGATAAGGCAATTCACAACAAAAGAGATGACTTTTATGGCAGAGGTATACTTAATTAAGAACAGAAAGCTTTTTGGTAGTGCAGCGTCAATTTCGGATTCGTTTCCAGAACGTAAGATCCCACCGAAACCTACCATAACTCGACATACGAACAACTTTCACAACCTCGGAAGTGTGATGAATATATGCAAAGCACGGAGCGGACGTCCAAGAACTGGTCGTTCAGCTGCAAATATTGCGGTTCAAAGGAACTTGCAGCTAACCCCAGAGCCAGTTGTCGACGCAACAATTTTCCGAACATACCACGAACGCAATAAGTTCAATAACTTCAAACTTCAAACTTTCTTGTAGATAACATTTCATAATGACAAAAAAAATCAGGTTTGAGGTTACAATTGCTTTGCGCATATTTGAAGAGAATTGTGTTTATCTTTGCAGCGTAAAAGCTGCATATCATGACGAAATATCATAGCTTGACATTTAAATTAAATGTTTCATTTATTTCATTGTGTTATATAAAATTGCTGAACAAATTTGTGCGTATTTTGAGTGGTTCTCAATCGCATTTTTTACCGAACTCGCCATTGCAAGTGATGCGACGCGACAGCTAGTAGGCCTTCGCGTGGACAAAGTTAATTTTGACTCTTTGATTTAAAACTAGCGTCACGTTTTTAATTTAATACATTTTTGGATAGTTTTTTCACCAAATACTTTAAAGAAGGTGTTCTTTACGAATACGTGAAAACAATTTGCAGCAGACTTTTCAATTTTGAGATATGAACCTTTTAAATTGGGTAAAGTTGTTTTTTGCCCACACTGTATTATTTCAACATTTTGAATAAAGAATAACAAAATTAAAATTTGACGGAAATCGTACATTAAGGCTTTAAAAGCAAGTAAGTAAGCAAGCAAGCAATTCATAAAAAAAAATAAAAAATCAGGATTTACCAACCCACAGGCCTCTGCACACTTTTCAGATTTTCACTGACCACTAAAGTCCAAGACACATCTTATTATATAAACCATTAACAACATTCAGGGACGCAGCTCAATATAGACGCAATATCCTAGTCTGCCCGCAAATAACCATCGCTCCTCAAGTACCGTACGGGTATAAACCAAGATTGGCAGCTAGTTTCTTGTCCAAGGGACTTTTAAATAGCGCAATTATTTTCACGAGAACATTTAGCCAACCACGCCGTGGATCGAACTCAGGACCTCTCGCACTGAAGTCTGATAACCTTTCAACTGCCCTAACTTGACTAATTGTTCATACAAAGGGGAAAGTTTGAATAAATAATATATTAGGGGATTCTACTGACTTTATTACAATACCAAAGAAAATGTATACACGCTAGGAATAGTTGTAATTATGAGACAAAGATGTCGTAATCTCACCTGTTTCTCATGATGCGTCGCTTTCGAAGATAATTGGCCTTGATTTAACATAGTAATAGTTCAAAACCAAATCATGTGATCTTACCTAAATCGTGGTGTACTATGTGCATCCGTGTCAATTTGAGAATCTAGAGCTTCCGGTCGGTATTTACTACACCATATCTGCAATTCAATGAAAAGATAAGGCTAACTCCTTGCAAACTCGTGTTAGTCTCGCAGAACATAATGTGAGATGATTCATATAGCTCGCTAGGCTGACTCATAAAACTCCGAGACTCACGAACTTTGAGTGCTACAATGTTGTCATCTCATTCGATTAGCTGCAATGGTCGTATAAGTATGATCTCATTCTGCGAGTCAGCCTAGCGACTCATGTGTCGTCTCTCAAAAACGCCTACCAATAAGTAATTACCCCCCCCCCCCCCACCCGCCGCTAATTAATGAATGACCATTATTCTACAACGGTTGATTGTATGCCAAATGTGGGATATACATTCGAAGCACAGTTTATTCCTGCGCATTACTTTTTTTAGGTTCCATTCCATGTCAACTCAGGGATGTGCACCGCAATCAAACCTCTTCAATTTTTTGGACTTTTTCTGTGTGGTGGTAGACCAACTTTGATGAAAGTAAAAAAAAATTTTGAGCTTCATACTCCATTTTCGTTTTTATTTGGCTTCTTGAATTTCAATTTAGTTAGTTAGCGTTTGCATCTCCACAGAGTTGTACATTAAATCATTATACATGCAAAATCAAAAATGTGTACAACTCTATGGAGTAGGCAAACCTAACTGATGTGTTGAAGCCATCAAGACCCAAAGCCAATATCTCTCAGAAATGTTGTCCAAGAACATATCTTCAACATACCTGAAGTTGATGGTGGGGCAAATTGTCTGACATTGGTTTTCAGGGGGGTCAAAATGTAAAAAAAGTGGTTTTCCATGGGTAATATCTCAGCTAAATGTATTCTAATATGCTCAATATTGGATAAGAGTAATGTCCTACCAAAGGGCTCTGACTGGCAAAAAATTTGACGCTAAAATTATTTTTACTTTTGGAGTTCTGACCCCCCCCCCCCCCCAAAGTTGGTCCTGGTTGGACGACGTTGCATTTTGAGGGCCCTATATCTTTTAAAGTAAAGGAGTTACAAGTTTTCTAATAGCAGATTTGAATTCTACACCAAAAAGTACCCCAGGATACATACTTTTCAAAGTTTTAAAGGGTTCCCTTTATACATTTATGGACCTCCAAACGTCGTCTTCGCGTTGCGACACATTTTTACGCTGACCCCCTAAATTTCAAATTGATGCCACGGGAAAACGAAATGGAGTATGAAGCTCAAATTTTCAGGATTTTACTTTCTCATCAATATCTACCACCACACAGAAAAAGAAAAAATTGAAGAGGTGCTGCGGTGCACATCCCTGGAGTTGACATGGAATGGGCCCGTATTTGTTGCAGTGGTGTCGCAGCGTGTTTTTTGACATGTATTCAGTATCTGTGGAAGGAAATATTTCAGCTGATTATTCTTCTTCTTCCGTAAATCTGGAGGAGGGAAAAACATGTGGTTGATAATCAATAAAAAAATGTCATTTCTTTTTACATCAGTAGTCATTGTTTACTTTATAAAAACATGACAAGTTCAATGTTGTGGAAGTTTCAAGAAGTAGAAGACCAATTGTTACATCGGTTGGTAACACCTGGATCTGGATCTGGACGTTATCCTCTGAATAAACGGGTACCCGCATCACATCAAAGTTGTCAGAGTCCTCCCAGGAAATGCTGAATCCAGATTTGGCACTGAAAGGACAACTGAGTATGGTAGGCCATTTAGGACTTTTTGTTGATCAGAAAAAGATTGAAATCTTTCTGTTTCAATTTACAAATTACGTGAATAATGATCAGCGTTGTGAATCATGACAATTGTTTATTATCACATGTTTGATCCGCTCTAAATGCATGAAACAAAAATGATCAGAAACACTTCGAAACGTACAATACTGTAACTATCTTAGTCTTATAATAAACACTTCGAATTGAAGTACAATAGACGAATATTAAGGTTTATAGCAACTATTTTAAACTGTTTCGATTTGGTAGTTCATAGCATCTTGCGAATGGTAATGAAGTTTGGTAAAAATTGCATTGATCATTTCATAGCGAGTGTTTATTCAAATATCACAGATATACTTTTGTAGGTCCTGTGGTTCTTGAGCAGGGCGTAGCCAGCTTTCTTGGTCAGGGGGGGCAAAATAAAATTTTGGGGGCACAGACGAAAACAATTGCAGTTGCATCATACAATACATAGAGACTGTATGTTTTCGAGCTTCCCGAAAAGGGCCTTATTGGGATGATGTGCGCGCGTAGCGCGAAAAAAATGGTATTTTACACTATTTTCGCCATTATCCGGCTAAAATAGGGCTTTATTGTTACAATGTGCGCGCGTAGCGCGGAAAAATTTTATATTTTACACTATTTTGGCCCTGAATTTTGCTAGAAAAGGGGCTCCTTGCCCTTTTTCTTTTCCTTTGCCCTCCTGATTTTCTCTTTCATTTTTTGTCAGAGGGGCACTTTTTCTTTCATTTTTTTGTCAGGGGCACTCTGCCCCCTGCCCCCCCCGCTGGCTACGCTACTGTTCTTGAGTATGTTGAAAAGAGGGCTTAAACAACAATACTTTTGTAAAACGAACATAACTCATTAACAGCAATAAATCAAGCAAGTTTGCAATGTATGTGATTTGTAGAATGAACTTTTCAAAACATCAAAGTGTTATTTTTCAATAATATATTGATTTAAATAATGAAAATCGATCTTTTGGCTGCTTCAACCAACAATTCCGCATCTACCCTTAATATTATAGGTAAAGTTTTTTGGATAGGTGTGGGTGTATGCTCAGGGAAAGTTGTCTTTTATTTAAAAGGTTATCATTATTATCATGGTTATCAATAAACACAACCTATCAGGGAAATAATTATAAAAACATATCAAATGAAACTGCACAGTTCACATAATACTACCTTACCTGAGCAAAATTAAGGAAAAATAATTGTTCAGGTGAATAATCTTCAAAGCCTGGTAGTTTGACATAGTCATCGTGGTTGTCCCTGTATGCCTTAAAAAGAAACACACATATTGGAAGTTGATGTGAAGCTGACATTTGTAAAGGACAATACAGGCTGAACGCTAGTCAGTCGATGCCTATTGTTCAACAAGAACCACTCAGTCACTTAATTAGGCGCTTGAAACGATCGAATTCGGTTGCAGTAAGCAAAATTTTTAGTTACACCTTTTCACGCAATAATTATTTTTTCGGTCAAATGAAAAGCAATAACTTTCATTTCTTCGGTAAATTCAGGAGAATGCTTGGTACTGTATATCTTTTTCAAACCCTGGTGTTAAACATAGGTGTAAAATTTAGGCTTCCAGTGTAAGATTTTCGATTTTCACAGGCTTCATTTTGCCCCACGAGCTTTTTCTGGGGTTAACGTTTTTGCTTTTCAAAGTAACATAATTCGCTGACGAAAGATATTTCCTAACTTTCTAAAACACATCATAATGGGCTATATGTCATAGTTTTGTCCGAATTTCGGTTCTGATTGCACCATTTTACAATTCCGACTACCAATTTTGTCAAAATCAACTCGCGAATGTACCCATGGATGGATGATTTTGCAAGCCACAATAGAAATATTGATTATTTCTGCTGGTTATATTAGAAATGAAGCACTGGTTGGACATTTTGGGAGTCGCAAGTGGAAAAGGTGAAATCAAAACGGATATTTTGACAAAACTATAATATATAGACCCACACGATGTGCTTTACAGAGGTGGGAAATATCTTTCTTTAGGGTCTATAAAAACAAAAATCTTACAGTAAAAGACACAATATCATGCCTAATTTTAACACTAGGATTTTAGCACTATATTTTTAACTGACATTACTGAAGTAAAAACAATTATTGCTTTATATTTGACCGAGAAAATTAATTTCAAAGCAAAAAGGTGTATTTCTGAATTATGCTAATTTCAACATGTATCGAACGACTTTTTGCGCGACTATGCATAACAAAAGAAGCTATGACCAGCGTTCACAGTGAATACGTTTGCAATAGAAAACTTACAGCCCTAATTGTGTAAAATCAATTGAACACAATCAACACGTCATAGTTCCTGTATAACAAGTTTCTCTAAGAATAAAATAATATTCACAAATACAGACTGTCCAAATACAAATTACCAGGTAGCTTTAGTAAAGAGTAAGCACAACATTTAAAACGTAACATGAATATTTCCCAACATATCATAGTAAATTGCGTTAAATTTCGTTCCGTGGCTACAAACAATAATAATAAGACCAACAAACAAACAAACAAACAAAACAAGCAAACAAAACAAACTAAAGAAGATTATGTGGCACACGTCATTATACAGTTCATTCCAAGTTGGCATACAATTCATTTGATGTGCGCTTATTCTTAATTCGGTTATTTCGTGTGAATATTTGTTTCTCATTTATACAGCCTGCCTAAAAAAACTGTGCAAGTGAAATGCGCCCTCTTTATCAATTAGAAAATACCGTTGTGGCATAATGCTTACATCAACGTCAAATGCGTTGTTTTAGCTCTTAAATACCGTTTGTTCTGTTCAATTTCCTTGTTTTAATCTCGAGATATGCTTACTTAACAACGAATGGGTGAAATCACAATTGTGCCACTTTTCCTTTACTAGGGAAGAGGCCTGTACATGTAAATTAATGATAGCATCAAGTTTATCAAGAGTGCCTTCGGGAAATCAAAAGAATGCATCAACTACACAACAATACACAATTGTTTTTACTGTCTTATCATGATACAGGTATAATGATCCTCTTTTACCACTTACGACAAATTAAATGATAAATATTTCACATTCTGCTGTAAAATTAAATACATGTGCATGTCAATGATTTTATTATGGTAAATACTGTTCTCTTTGTCACTCAAGACATGTTAAAAGACAAACAAATATTTTACACTTATAGGTTAATGAACTTACACAAGTTCATGAAATTTGACAAACTCATGAAATTAGACAAAATAATGCACACGCGTTGATGTTGATGCGTCTAATGCACGAGACCCGAAGGGGGGTGCATTAGACGCATCAACATCAGCTATCATTGGTTTACATTTACAGCCCTCTCCCTCTAAGGTCACATTGCATACACGTATGCAGGTGTGATTCTTATGACAGTATGCCATCGAATGCGAATGTCGTCAAGCCAGCTCGCTGCAGGTCTGCCTCTCTTGCGTTTTCCTCAACCATTCCTTGGACAATTGTTGTCTGAAGACAGTGATGTCTGGTGATGTGGCCAAAGTATGATAACTTTCTAGAAATGATATCGGCTCGCAGGGTCTTCTGAACTCATAGCTCTTGGAGAACCCACTCATTTGTCTTCCTTGCAGTCCATGGAATCCTCAGGATTCGTCGATAGCACCACAGCTCAAAAGAATCCAGCCTCTTCCTGTCAGATAGTTTCATCGTCCAGGATTCAGATCCATATGATGCCACAGCAAATGCAGTTGATTTTAGCAAACGAACCTTGAGGGATGAAGGAAGTTTGCTTTTCCACAGTTTGGTCAGGTTTGAGACTATACCTCGAGCTATTACCAATCTTCGTTTTATCTCCTTGGTGCAGTCACTTTTTGGTGTTAATGATGGAACCCAGAAATTGAAAGCTTTCCAACTCAGGGTTGTGTCGTCTGCATATCTGAGATTTGTGATCCGCTGACCACCTATGGTAACACCTCCTCCAAAGTCTTGCAAAACATCTCTAATGATGCTCTCAGCATAGATGTTGAAAAGCTGAGGAGACAAAATGCACCCTTGTCTCACACCTCTGCCAATTTGGAACCACTCTGAGTCACCTCTACTCGTCCTGACTGAAGATTCCTGATCCTGGTATAGCGTATATCCCGCATGATGTTCCATAGGTCTTGATGGTTGACACAGTCAACCATTTTGAAGACAAAACACAGCCCTATTCCCTATTAAAAGTGGCACAATTGTGATTTTACCCTTTCGTTGTTAACTAAACATATTTCGAGATTAAAAAAGCAAATTGAACAGAACAAACGGTATTTGAGAGCTAAGACTATGCCCTTGATGTTGATTTAAACATAATGTCACAGCGGTATTCTAATTGCCACAGATGGCGCTTTTCACTTGCACAATTTTTTTTGAGACAGGCTGTATATGGTTGTTTCTATATGTACCTGTATTTGGAAATGCATTTGGAACGAACAGTTTATGTTAAAGAACTACTAACTGCAACATATCATCACAATAACATCAATTGGAAATGAATAGTTTCAATCAGACTTGTACGGTATGCAACCAGACATCCCTTTTATCAGTCCGGTCCGACTGCCTGATCAGGAAGTACTGCCTAATCAGGCAGCATGTTGCCGAGTTAGGCAACACAGGCTTTGGTAACCCTTCCGAATTCGACAGACTAAGGACTAAATTGTTCATGGTGATTTTATAAAAGATCGGGGAAATTTTACTTTGACACACATGAGCTACATGTAAGTTGACAATTTTTCACCGGGCGAAAAAAAATTCCACCGGGAGAAAAATAATTTAAATAACAAAACAATTTCTAACTGTTTTTTAAAAATTTGATTTAAATATGCAAATTAACTTTATTTTAACTAAAATTGATGAAAAATTACTACTAATTGTACATTCATTGATAATTTTATATATTTTACCTACTTCTTTAGTATAAACCAAGAAATAACGGTATATTAAAAGATGCTCTATTTGAAATAGAGCATTGCATTGTGGGATATCATACTGCCTGACTCGGCAACATACTGCCTGATTCGGCAGTACATCCTGATCAGGCAGTCGGACCGGACTGTTTATGATACATATACCAATCGTTATTTTTTGTCTTGGAGGGGTTGTTGGTTGAACATTGAGAAACTGTTTGGAATTAGATAAAGCAGTTGGAAAATGCAACGAAACATTTTGTAGTGACGCATTATTGAAGTTAAAACCATCACCTGAAGAAAAAAGACGTGGAAGTGAGAGTATGAACTGACCAACTGTATTCGTACACCAATACCTAACCTTGTTCTGACAATTATTGTTAGCGCCAATTTGACAAAGATTGACCAAGGTTGATACTAGTATATGAAATTGTGTGCATTTTTAAAAGTTGCAATTAAATCAAAATGATGCACCCGGTCGTTGTTTCGGGCTATGTCAATGGTCGCGCTCTGCAATTCACCTCTGCAGATCTGTGTGTTCCTTTTTCAATTTTCAACTTTTTTCAAAATCAAATTTCTGGCAATATGTTGTCCATATTGAGTGTTTGGTATCAAATTGGAGCTAATAAGAATCTGTACACGACCTTATCTATCAAATTGTCATAACAAGGTCAGGTTTGGTGTAGGCCGGGTTACAAAAGTGTTGTGTTTATTAAAGGCGTATTGGATGGCACACTGCAGTTACTGTTCATTTTCCTATACACAGTTCTCTCACCATTAACGTGTGACCTCTACAAACATGTATGTAAGACATTGCCAAGTTAACGTCACTGTGTAAAAAATTACCGGCCAATATTTTTTGTACTCTCAGAAATTCTAGAAAATATAGTTATGTAACATGTCCTAAAGTTTTAGCTAATTTAGATGTTTGGAAATATTCGCACTTTGGTGTTTTAGTAAAGAAGGGCACGGCATAGCCTGCAAAAGTCCCTGTGTAAATCGAATGCAACTTTTAGCGACTATCACTCACTTGTGGACCGCTCTCTTCCGAAGGGCATTAAAGCTAAACCGCTTGATGGACATTTTTTGTACTTGATGTCAATCAAGAATAATATATACATTACATGTAGGCTAAAACCTGAGTAGGTGAGGCATCAGCAAATGTTCGTACCTCCCTGATATGTATAATGACAGATAACAGCAAAAACAACTCCCATATCTATCCATAACTTTGGTCACTGGAGCGAGTCAGGGTATTTCAAGTGGGTGATTATTGAATGGGAAGTGCCATATTTGGGCATACGTGCAGTCCACAATTCAATGTGGAGGATGGGCTAGACATTGATTGATTTTGCTGGAGTAATTTCCTGTTAACCAGGTTAAAGTACTCAAAGGTCGAATCCGACCCTAATTGTATAGGACTATTCCTGTGCTCAAGGTGAAATTTGCACCTATATTCATGTTACTCTCTGGCCATTTTCTTGGAGCTTCAATGAATTCAATGAAATGTTTACCATTATTATCGGCTATCATCGCTGTTTCAAGGAAAAGAGCTTTAAAGTTCGAATAATTGACTTTTTTATTATCAAATGAATTAATAATCACATTTTAAAATCGTTTTAGGAAGTTATATTGTTTTACATTGATTTACTTCGTAACACAAATAAACACACCCGACTCATTAATAAGGTTAAGTGATCTTTCTAGAGATAGATTGTTTTGCCGTGCTATTATTTATTCGTTAGGGTCTGGCGTCTTCTAGAGGGTCTTGTTTATATGAGGTAAAATGATCTTCTATATTTTACCACAATAAATACACGGAAAGTCACAGAAAGTGTCAAGATAGGCTCTAATATCTTTAAAATAAATAGGATGTCACCGATGGATAGAGCAACCACACATTACCCAAAATTTTAAGTTTTTACTGTCATTTGTTGACCCATTTTTTTTGCCAAGACCCGTCGTGTACCGACGGCGGCCTAAGATGTACCGATGAGCGGGGGCCACCGACCCCGGCCCGGCCCCCAACTGGCTACGCCATTGAAGAGGCTGATGAATGAGCAACAAAGGCAGCACATGCAAACGATAACACATAAAACAAGAATGGCGAATCAACAAACCTTCAAAGATTCCCTAATTCCTCCGTTGTCCGCAATATTTTCCCCCAGAGTTTGGGTACCATTGATCTAAATGTTGAATAAACAATTAACAAAAGCAAACAATATATTCAAAATAGGCAAATTAATTTGATTTTCAAAATACCAAAATAAGTACAAACATTTCCCATATAATGACGTCATAATGTGAGGGCGCCCATGCATAGTTTGGAAAATCTGGCTATCTACAAAAAGACAAAATTGATTTGTGGCTACAAATTCTACAAAAATGCGATTTTAACTGACTTTTCTCCTAAATTAGCTTAGGTCGTTTGGGGTTGGTACATTCCCTAGTTCAAGGGTAAAGTCAATTGACTCTGTAGTAAAAGTCAGGTCCGACTACTTTTGAGAGTCAGTGTCAAAGAACTACCACGCCGTGCATGACAAAAGGTAGAGTCAATTGACGCCACGGGTAGGATCAACTGACTCTCTTGTGACAGTCAGACGACTCCATTTGAGAGTCAGTGCTAGTTTACTCTACTTTGAGAGTCACTTGACTCTTGGCTATCATTGTACCTAAACGGTTATAACAACACAATGTACCCACTATTTTTTTACCGTTCTGTTATTTTCCGGCACAACATATTGACTGTATTGGTCGATGATACATTGCGCACGTTTTTCAAAATTGTCAATGGATTCATCGCTCCACCAGACGGTTTCATTGCCATCTTTGTTGAATTTTCGACCTGAAATAACACAAATATCGATGAAATAAGTGACAAGTGACAATAATTGCTATATATTTCATTCGAGTGCATTAAGGTCGATTAACAGCCAATCGTGTAGAAGAATATAAGTTTCCGTCTAACAAAAGAAGCATTATATAAATATTGTGATGGGAGAAAATGGTTTATTGGAGTAAGTATGTCATAGAACGCCATTGCGCATACCTGATTTTACATGTGTTATGACAATGCATCATGGGATATTTATGTGATCAAACGCCTTAGAGAATCCTAAATGAATTGTACCACTGTGTTATAATAGCGAGTAGGCTATAACGGATATTCATAAACTCATTAATAAACGCATTGCGTACGATCCAATCACATTTAGTTATTTGCGAAATCGCGAACGCAAATCGAGGTCATTAATAGAGACATTGCGATTTCCAAACGTAGACATCGGACGTACGTTGATCTATTCAAAACCACTCTCCTGTATCGAAGCGAGGTCACGTATTTAGCCAGTTTTTAAGATTTTCTGCGTTTGAAATGAACGTAGATACATCGTTGAAAATGCACAAAATTTGTCCATTTCACATTATGTTAAAGACAGTCAAGGATAATGAACATACGAAGGAAAGTCTAATTATTATTATGATCCCTTTTGTTTGTAACAAATCATTATAATAAAGCTACAGCGATGTGTTAAAAGTTGACTAAATTTAAAAGTGGTATCCATACGCAGAGATTGTCCATTGAAATGTGTGTGATACTCTGCGTTTAAAAAATGACATTGCGATTTCTCATTTTGGACTCAACGTAGCATTAAAACGTACGTTCCACGTTGAAATATGCTGATTTTCCTAAGAGTGTTATAATCAAAATATCATGTTTTTTTTTGTACAGGTGAGGGGTGGGGCAATAATTTTGTGTATCCTCGAGGTGGTAAATTATTATAGGGGGGAACAGATTTGTTGGCAGGTCAAAAAAGGGGGCGGGCAAGTATTCTTTGGCAGTGCCCCTCCCATATATTTTTCTTTCCCCTTTTTGCCCCCACACCCACTTTTGAGGCAAAAAAACACACCAAAATTACGTAAATTTCCACCTTTTGCGACAATTTTGCGCAAAATGTGTTGATTCCTCCCCCCCCCCCCCCCCCTCCCAACCATACTCCCGGAAAAAATCCTGCTGCCGCCACTATTTTACATAGAACCCCGATAAAGATTACGGTACTGTTTTGTTTTTTATGGTAATCTAATCTTCCATTTTCTTAAATTATCTTGGGGTTCTATGCGAAAATCTTGAATCTTGAATAAAAGGGGGAAATCCAATCCAACTTCTATACCCCGGGGACTATTAGGCCTACTATGATGACAAGCTCCCTATAAATTGCTCGGACCAATGTACCATGCACGATGCAGTCAAAAGCGATATGTGTACGCCGTAGAAGTGACGTAGTTAATCGGATTAACTACCATAGCAACAGATGAATACAAATTTGACTATACCGCCCTGCACTACAACCTTCACGCGGTACCGATGCATTGAGCCATAGATGTCAAAGAAAGGCTGATCACTCGCACCTGTAAGATAAGTATTTTTGAAAAGAGCGGTATTGTATTCAATCTATGTTTGCTGACATACACTAGTGATTAGTGCAATCTGCTTGTAGTGCAGGGCGGTCTATTCAAAAATTGTATTCATCTATTGCTATGGTAGTTAATCCGATTATGACGTCACTTATACGGCGTATTGTGAGCAGCACATTACACGTATTGTTGTATTTCTACTCTACACGCTGGCGAAGTGACGTCATAATCGGATTAACTACCATAGAAATAGATGAATATAATTTTTGAATAAGAGTTTATCCGTGTTCTATAAGCTGCATATCGTATCAACGACTGCTTGTTTAGGATTTTCAAAAGAATACCTGAATGTACAACCATGACTGTTTCCAAATAGCCCGCCAAAGTCATGCAAGTAAGTCCGAGGTCGTGCATTAAATTGGTTTGAACGAGGCATACTACGGGAACCAGCACCTTTTCAAAGAGACTAATGTTACAGGTCGTCCTGTTTTAGCCTGATCGATTAGCATTTCTTTGACATCTATGGTTCAATGCATTGGTACCGCATGAACGTTGTAGTTCGGGCGATATTGTCAAAATTGTATTCATCTATTGCTATGGTAGTTAATCCGATTAACTACGTCACTTCGCCAGCGTATACGCTGGCGAAGTTACGTAATAATCGGATTAACTACCATATCAATAGATACAAACAATTTTTACTTATATCGTGCTGCACTACTACGTCGGTACCTCAGCATTGAACCATAGATGTCAATGCTAATCACTTGCACCCGTAAGATTAGTCTCTTTGAAAAGAGCGGTATTGTATTCAATTAGTATGATTGAAGATAGGTTATGAGTGCAACCTGCTTGTAGTGCAGCGCGGTATATTCAAAATTGTTTGTACCTATTGCTATGGTAGTTAATCCGATTAATTACGTAACTTCGCCAGCGTATAGCTACGTAAAACCGTACGTATTAACGTACGTGAAAACGTACGGTCTACGTCTACGTTTGAAAAATCGCAATGTCTCTAATATCTCACAATTTACCGCAAAATGCGTAATTGTTCGAAAGTAAACATTAGTAACCTCCGCGAGCGCCGTATTGTGCCGCGAAAAAACTGCGCGCGCGCTGGTTGCCGTATTTGGATTGGATGCTACCATATTTGCACAGATTGAGATACGCACTTTTGTCATTGGTCGTCCTGTTTTAGCCTGATCGATTTTTGGAAAGGGAAGATCATCTATTTTTACAAACTTTTGAGCAAAATTTTATGTTATTCTGTAAAGTAAAGCGATCAAAGTGACGGTTATGAATTAGGTTAATATCTTTGCATCGGTAATATGTCGGGTATTGTGAAAAATCTAAACTTTTTGCTTTGGACCTCGGAATATTCCTCGGGGCTACGCCCTCGGGATATTGCTCGGTTCCAAAGGCTAAATGTTTAGGTTTTTCATAATGCCTCCAAATAACCGATGCGCAGTTATTAATCTCTATACATGTTATAATTTATGCTAGTAGTTGCAATGAAAGGACTACATTTAACTCGATTTCCTGAAAATGTTAGCCAACCCCAAAATTAACACACGCAGGCCCAACATGTTTTTATCCAAAACAACTGTCCGTGATAAAGGCGTCCTTGCACCAAGAAGGTAAATCGGTGATTTAGGGTTGGTATTTTCACATGAAGTATGTCAGTGTTTTGTGATGCAAATATGATAAAAGTAACATAGTCTTGCTAGTATATGAGGGGTCCTGGGTACGTGTGAAGAGCTTCGATTAATGCAAAAAAGGTTCAAACCAAGTTAAAGAATATTACCATTATTATCGAAGCCATGTGTAAGCTCGTGCCCTATAACGGTACCTATGCCACCATAATTGAGATACCTGTCGATTAAAAGTACACCGTTATTGTTATCTCATATTAAAGAAAGCGGAGTGATTTATATAAACCCACAAGCCTCACCACGCTAACCACTGTAGCCAAACATACACCATAATATTATTATCAGGGACTTGCAGTAAAGACGTACACACCCTATACATACTTCAATAAACCGTCGCTGCCAGAATCAGCTTCCTGCACGGTTGTTTGATGGGATCATTTATTAGTTTTTCAAATAAAACATCATGTACAACCAAATTTTAGGCTTAAACAGCTAAAAGTGATATCATGCTAATGTATCGACTTTAATTTCCCCTCTTTTACAAAATTTTTCACTTTTATAGCATTTTTAATGCATTTTCGGATATAAAATGTATCTATTATTGACAAAATAGGTGGCGCTATTTAGTCTTTGAAAATTACTCTTTCAAGCTTTTAATACAAATAGTTCCTTTTATTGTTTGAACAAATATGTTTATAAAATTTCCTTGTTGCTTGTTTCACCTATTCCAGGTGTTTTTATGGCAGTATTAATCACCTACCCTTTGCAAATAAAGATATATGATTTAGGATAAATAGCGCCATCTATAGTTTGCATTTAGTTAATAATGAAGCCAATTCTATATACATCAAACAACCGTGCCTGTGCTCTCGTATGGGTGACCAACACAATAAGCTTCCAGAGTTCTACATAATAAGCAGTTAGTTCCTTGCTGAGATTTGATGTTGACCCTGGGCGCTTGTTTATAGCCTATTTATACCTGGATGTTTGTATCGCATCTTTTTGTTAACGGCTGATGAGGAGTTAGTATGCATCTACACTATTTTTATTGGGGTATAACAGTAACTAAAAAACTAAAATAAGAAAAGTACTTGCTTACCATGGAGACTCTGGATGATAAAATGGTGACTGCAATATGGCTGCAGGAAAAGCTGCGGATATTAAAAGAATTGACAATCTGGGGGCACTCGACTTTGGAAGTGACGGGGTGTGCGTACAGGAGTTCAAAACTAGGGGTCTTTCGGTGAGAGCCTAGACACCAAAAAAAGGGGGTCTTTTGGTAAGAAGACCCAAAAGGGGGTCCTTCCTTGACACTGGGGAAAATCGTACCAAAGATGTGTTTTTTTTCGTAAGACTGGAAAAAGCTTTAGGTCAAAATATAAATGTTTCAAAAAGACATTAAAATAATGTATTTTTTTGAAAAATTTGATTAAAAATCATTATTATAAAATATTGTCATTCACAAATTCTTGAAAAAAGGTGTCTTTTAGTGACAAGAAAATAAGGGGGTCATTGGGTGAGAAGGAGTTGATAATGACGCACATCCCGTTACCCATTTGCAGTGAGTGCCAACCCCCGACAATCTGCCTTATTATATATTGCTGACATGTAGATCTTAATAGATTTACTTTCCAATCGTTTATGCCTATATGTACAAACATAATTAGGGTATGCACGATCCTAAGACAACAACAGTCTAAACTGTATTAGTTTAGGTAGCAAACAGTAGAATTTAATATGCCTTTACAAACGAAAAGTGCAAAATTAGAGCACTTTCGAAGTATTTTAAACTGTAATGGGCTTAAGGGCGTTTCCATCAAAGTTGCTTTATACAACCTGACGTGCGTGTGGAAAGATTGTTTGTTTGTAGTTATCAAATGATTGAAATTATGAAATAACGTGATTCATACTTATTTGATTCGCTGATGCGGTGTACCAAGCATTAACCTCAAAGAGTCCGGTGTCCCATCTATAATAATAATAATAATAATAATAATAATAATAATAATAATAATAATAATAATATTAATAATAATAATACTAATAATAATAATGATAATAATAATAATAATAACAACAACAACAACAACAACAACAAATAATAATAATAATAATAATAATAATAATAATAATAATCATAATCATAATCATAATCATAATCATAATCATAATAATAATAATAATAATAATAATAATAATAATATTAACAATAACACCAACAATCTGCATCTGTCGCCCTTCCATTTTGCCGTCCCTGCATTTACGCCTGTAAGCCCACACCCTTATACGTGCATGCCTTTTTAGGCTAAAACGTTGGTACAGAAGGACTGATTTGTTTAAGCAGTATTTAGCTTTAGAAGAATGCGATGAAGAAGAGGAAGAAGTAAACAATGATGGGTCAATTATCCCGACAATGCTTTTGTTAAGATTTTCGAGTAAACAACAGCTACTTACTTGTTTTTTTCTATAGGCTTCCTTAGTGATGATAAAGATTTCTGCGCCCAATACCTCAAAAAATTGGCTTTGTTTTCAAAATATTCATCTTCATTAACGTCAACCTTTGAAGATAAATTAAAACGGATCAACATCACTCACATTTTTGATCCCAATAATTCAGAGAATCATTTCTTCGTCATTAGAGGTGTAATGCTGTTTGTTTGCCGATTAACGACTCTCTACTTCCTTAATAAAGCCCAATTTAATGCTTTTGACAATATATTGAGAACGTTGTTGTGTCTCCATGTGAGACAAAACGACTATAACATATCAGTGACGCCATCCGTCACTTACACCAAAACCCCTCCCATAAGTTACCTTTTCGTATTGCTTATTCAAGTCTGCGTCATCTGTGATCCACTCTGGGAAACCAATTTGTTCACGAATAGCGTCAACCTGCAGCAAATCATATGAGACCGTGTATTGAAAAACGAGAATCGTTCGTTCTAAACTACTCACTCTGATGTAGGAAATAAAACAATCTGGGGGAAATGCACCATTCAGACGTTCATACGGCGCTAGTAATAGCCGCCGTAAAGTTCTAGTTGACGCGTATAAGAAAATGTGTGGGCTCAAAGCCATCGAACCATGCCAGCGAGGTCATCTTGCTTCCTAAGCAGTAAGGCCAAAATTGGGGTAAACTTTCAGAATCATCCCGTAACCAGCTACCAAAATCGAGTTTATCGGGCGAAAATTTGCAGTTTTAATGCCAAATGACATTGTGGCCTAAAATAGGCCAAGGGGATAATATACAACCTTTGTGCCGGTGGTCCCCAAATGGCGCTATGGGCTCCCTTGACATAACTGGAATTTTAGACACAAAATAAAAGTGCCTTCCCATAAAATTCCCACCAGCAAATAAGAGTACATACCCTTAATTTTATTGGGATTTTTAGAGGAGGTAGCTCTCTATTTGTACATGAAATGTGCCCAGGTGCGCCATTAGACAAACGTTTACGGTATATCAATAGCCTTCAGACCACACTATTTGAACTCATTTATGACGTTTTAAAAAATATTAACATTTAGAATATATAAATAAAATTCACATAACTTGGTCGGTATTTTATGACGAATTGGCATCACAATATTGTGACCTGTGAAATAATGCAAAATTAAACAAATAGGATAAAATAAAAAATAAAAAAGTAGATCCCAACCTTTTCTCTCACTGCAACCTTGGTTTCTTCATCTATCCAGTCATTATCTTTTAGCATTTCCTTGAAAGCTATCTTCAGATTGGTAATAAATTTATCTATCTATATGAATGAAATAAAAACTTGGTACGAGGACACGGTTGTTTGATGGGATCATTTATTAGTTTTTCAAACAAAACATCATGTACAACCAAATTTTAGACCTAAACAGCTAAATGTGATACCATGCTAATGTATACAGATGCTCTTGAGTCATTCTCAACTTTAATTTCCCCTCTTTTACAAAAATTATTCACTTTTATAGCATTTTTATAGCTTTTTCGTATATAAAATGTATCTATTAATGACTAAATTGGTGGCGCTATTTAGTTACTGGAAATTACTGTTTCAAGGTTTTAATACAAATAATTCATTTTATTGTTTGATAAAATATGTTTATAAAATTTCCTTGTTGCTTATTTCACCTATTCCAGCTGTTTTAATCTCAGTATTTATCACCTACCCCTTACAAATAAAGAAATGTGATTTAGGATAAATAGCGCCATCTATAGTTTGCATTTAGTTAATAATGAAGCCAATTCTATATACATCAAACAACCGTGAGGAACTGAGCACGAGCACAATGCATTAGTCAAGATACTAAAATAGGTAGTTTCGTATTGGAGGATATGGGAGGGTACGAGGGGCGGTCAATAAGTTCGTAGAACAAGGTACTTGTAAGAGTACTAGCCAAATTCTTTGTATCTCACTCTTGAGCATGGTCACTACAAACCTTAATGCACCCGTCGCAATTTTTCTTGAAACCTTCTATGTCAACAAAATGGAAGTCTTCCGATAGCTCCTTGAGCCACTCTTCAGTGAAGGCTCACCAGCATTGATCACCAGCAAACCTGATATTATGAAGGTAGGACTTAAAATTTTAAAAGAGGTTTCACTAACTGGAGGTTATGCCTGAACCACAATGTGGTTACTTAAGTTAACTGACTCATCTGTCGTGAATGGCAGCTTGACAAACTATGAATAGCGTACAGGACACAATCGGAGAACATTCACATTCCTACCATCAACCTTCTTCACATGATGGCTTGCCTTAATTTTGCTATCAAAATTGTATGATATATGCCTATGATTATACTTTCATTTGGCAAATGATCTGTCATCAAGACTTTCCCTGGATCTCAGAAACCAGAAACAGCGATGAAGACCAGTGATTAATGTATGCCTCATCACCTATAGCTACATATAGATTAAACTTGCCTTGGTCCTCATTCTAAGCGTATAAAAGGTGTGGACCTGAATATGTCAACTGGTATCAATTTTGTACATGAAGATTCCGGGACCCCATCTAGAAGACACGCGGGAATACCCAAATGTTATATTGAAAACACAGTTTATCAGTTGTCATATTTTCTGGCTATCTCATCTTTCTTATTTGGTTCTTTATTCATTATCAATGCCACTGTACTAGCGCGTATATCATTAGTGGTGACGTCAGCAAGTCTTTTGGACCTTGGATGATCTTCAAGGACGCTCATTCCATTCTTGAACTCTAAGAACCATTTCGTTGCTGTTGAATACCAAGGACTTCATTACCATTTACAACAACTCTACATTGTTAAAGTTTATTTGAGTTTTCACCACCGTCGGGGGTAATTTCCATGATGACCCTGTATTCACTTCTGGTAGTACCTGTGAATTCCTGGAGGTAGGCTTTCTCTGAACAGTGTCCTGCCCATATACAGTGATGCAAAAATATAATATCTTTGCAGTAATGTTTTGAAGGAACAAGCTTTCAAATGAGACCAAATTCAATACCGTGCGACAAAGTAGCATACCGAGTTCTACGAACTTTTTGACCGGCCCTCGTACAAGTGGTATCCCAGCAAAACACAAAACGTTTTCGACATCATTCGCGAAATGAGAGAAAAGGTTGCCAGAAAACGTTTAAATGTCGGGTTAAATAAGGGATATATAAATGGTATAACACGTTTTCATAACATTCAAAAACAGTTGTTGATAACCTACTGCAAATATTCTAACCTAATGTTATTTAAAGGAGTATTTCGTGATCCTAGTATCCTCTTTTTATGACATTTTTCAGTAGATATCCACGAAAAAAGCTTATTCCCAAAATTTCAGTTGATTCCGATTTATGCATGATTATGTGTATTACACTGCTCCATAGACAATGTGTTGTAATTTCGTTCTGGTATACCAGAACGAAATTCAAATTTCACGATATCTCTGCTAAACGAATTAATGTGCAAGAATTTTTTTGTACATAAACATTATGTAGCCAGAGGTTTCCAGAAATGCCATTTTAAGTGTTAACAAAATATTTAGCAAAAAATGTTGGCGAAAATTGTGTACAATAACATTTTGAAAACGTTTCCATAACCTTTATATAACCCGACATTTAATGTTATTAAAACGTTTAAAAAAAAAACCCCAAAATATAACATGTTTAAAACGTTTTAAAAACATGTTTGTGTTTGCTGGTGCCTAGCAAGTACTTGTACTATTGAAAGATTATAATACTAGATGCATATATTTCATATCGCAGGTATAGGCTATACGTCGTTATATGATTACAGTTTATTCCATTGAATATTTATCCCAAAATCCACACATATCAATTCCCTGCCCTCGTTACGGAGATATATTAAACTTAATGACAAAGTAAAGGTAAAAACCTGGATATCATATAATAATATGGTGTTACATTGTTATTGTATTAAATTGTATATAAGTGTTCGATATTAGCACTATAAGACCTGTTGCGGAGTGCCGAATATTTATTTCTTAAAACCTGTTGAGAGACTGGATTGACGTGTACTACTCTAAAAGTCATCAGCACAATGCAACATTCTGCAAAGTTACATCAGATGGCAATGAAGGAATGGTGCTCTCCGGTAACCTACAGTCTGGAGTACAGTTCTCCGCACTATAAATCACCGCGCTTTTTTTTTTTGCCTTTTTTTTAAATAGGAACGAACAAAAGGCGTATACTAGACTATACTAGTAGAAACAAAAGTTCATATCGTTTATTATCTAAGTTTTACTTTTCACTTCTCTTACGTTCTTTTTAATATCCCCGGTAAATTGTTCTTCAATGTACATTCTTCCTGTTGCAAAGGCCAAATAGCCGCTGGTAGTGCTCACGCATTCACGCCATCTGGGTCTCTCTGTCCTCGCACCATATGTCGTATCAGCATAAACAAACTTGTGAAAGATTTCTTCGACTTCACGAAATTTCTTACTCAAACTAGATATCATTCCATTAGAAATTGACCACATCATGTAGTTGGCAATAATTCTGTTTGTTCAGAAAAAGATATTGTTTTAATTCTTCTTCTTCTTCTTCTTCTTCTTCTTCTTCTTCTTCTTCTTCTTCTTCTTCTTCTTCTTCTTCTTCTTCTTCTTCTTCTTCTTCTTCTTCTTCTTCTTCTTCTTCTTCTTCTTCTTCTTCTTCTTCTTCTTCTTCTTCTTCTTCTTCTTCTTCTTCTTCTTCTTCTTCTTCTTCCACTCATCAATATCACAATTAACATCATCATCATCGTCGTCATCGTCATCATCATCATCATCATCATCATCATCATCATCATCATCATCATCATCATCATCATCATCATCATCATCATCATCATCATCATCATCATCATCATCATTATTAGTAGCTTAACACCATAGTATGAGTAAATACCTGGGTGATGTGTCTCGCATCAACTTTGCAGCTTGAGCAGTGGAAACCGGCGACCTATTTATAATTGTTTCATCCCTTGATATTGGCTTTGTCTCTTCTGGCATGAGAATATCAAACAACTTTGTCCAGTTTATCTTTGTAAAGAAAGGAGAAAAGCGATCATTGTTCAATGTAAACTTTTCAATGTGAACTTTAATCCTAATACCAGGCATAGTCAGGTAAATTATGGTCAATTGACTCAAGTGGCGGTGTCACAAATTGATACCGTTGTTCTCACAAAATCTGAAAAAGTATATTAAAGAATTATATTCGATTTCGGTCAAATTTTAATATTTTCTGGTTGCCAAAAATTATTAAATAATATTAGTCACAACTGTCAGTCATTTTACGCCGAAATAAGACCCAATGGGATCTAAACTACAAGAACAACGAATTTGGCTGATTCCACTTATGTATTGCCTACGTTTAGACATGTGTAAACATTACTGCCAATAAGATAATGTTACCTTAAAGGAGTATTTCGTGATCCTAGCATCCTCTATTTATGTCATTTTTCATTAGATATCCACGAAAAAACCTATTCCCAAAATTTCAGTTGATTCCGATTTTGCGTTCGCGAGTTATGCATGATTATGTGTATTACACTGCTCCATAGACAATGCGTTGTAATTTCGTTCTGGTGCACCAGAACGAAATTCAAATTTCACGATATCTTTGCTAAACGAATTAATCTGCAAGAAATATTTTGTACATAAACATTATGTAGCCAGAGGTTTCCAGTGATATAAAATCTCAACTTTTTTTGTTTATTGTGGGGGGGGAAGAGGCTGTGGATCACGAAATGCCCCTTTAAAATAAACCGTCACAAATAATAATAAATTGTCATAACATAAGCAAATTTAGAGTTATATTATGACGGGTTACATAATTGCGGAATTTCTTTTTGTGTTATGTTTACAGATTTACTTGAACAATGCTGGCGCCTTATATAAATAATAACATTAACAGCTAACATGGTTTATTACAGCAATAATGTACCATCTTTTAAAATGAGAATTAGTGGGTTTTTAGCGAGTTCGCTGTCGGACAAGTTTAGAACTGTCAAGCTTTCGTCAGGAGTAGATCTGACTTCTTCAGGACAAAGTACCTAAGAATGAGACATGTAGACCGCTCCTTGTCTACTGATGGCTCTGAAAAGAGCCGTTCACTGAAGACTGCCCCTTGTCACCAGAGAACATGCAGATCTTACCAATCTGCTAAATTTAAAGGTTTGGTGGCTCTGAAAAGAGCCGTTCACTGAAGACTGCCCTTGTCAACAGAGAACAAGCAGATCTCGCATATCTGCTAAATTTAAAGGTTTGGTGGCTCTGAAAAGAGCCGTTCACTGAAGACTGCGCCTTGTCAACAGAAAAAAGAAGCAGACCTCGCCTATCTGCTAAATTTAAAGGTTTGGTGGCTCTGAAAACAGCCGTGCACTGTAAAAGCCTATCCCACAATTTTTTTTTTAATGAGTTCGGTCAATATTTTTCGAAACCTGATTTTTGTGCATATTTGTAGTCTTACACCTAATTGGATTCAGCCAAATTCATTGTTTTAGGGCAACCAAGTAAGTTTGAATTAAAGTCATATTATGACTTTAAATACCCTATATACAGGTAAGGGCAACAAAGTTTTCTTTCATTTTACCTCATTAGTTTGGCTTCAATAAAATAACCAGAAAACTCCCCTGACAGTAATTACTAATATGATTTCATATTAAATATTTGGCAAGTAATGACCAAATAAAAATTTGACTGAAATCGCATATTAAGGGTTTATTAAAAGGACTAGAATAACGTTACCTCTGGTATATCTATTTTCAGCTGTGTAATATTGGTAGAGTGGTACAATTCAGTAATATTTCTGCTTTCTTCTGATGAAATCTTTTTAGAATGGAATAACAAAGACATATATACAAGTTACAAGAAGAAGAAGAAGAAGAAGAAGAAGAAGAAAGAAGAAGAAGAAGAAGAAGAAGAAGAAGAAGAAGAAGAAGAAGAAGAAGAAGAAGAAGAAGAAGAAGAAGAAGAAGAAGAAGAAGAAGAAGAAGAAGAAGAAGAAGAAGAAGAAGAAGAAGAAGAGGAAGAAGAAGAAGAAGAATGATACAGTTATACTTACATTTGCAAGTTTTGTTTCAAATTCTAAAACATCAGCCATGTCCTTTGGTGCTGTTGTTCTGTCTGCCCCCAGTAAGGTAGTTATTCCAATCATATAATGGAAGTAGGCGTCTTTATACTAAAGCAAAATATATATGGTTATCATTATTATTAGTGATTTTTTGATAGACAAATTCAATCCCCCCTTTCGACCTGCCAAGAATGCTCGCCCCCCCCCCCCTTGGCCTGCCAGAAAATCTTCCCCCCCCCCTCCCCCCATATTTAACCAGACCGGGGTACACATACTGCGTGTTTCTACTGGGGAACGGTTGGCGGGTAATGCGGTTTAGTTTAGAGTGTTACCGGTTAATGTGCTCAGTGGAAACAGATCGGTTCAGAGTGATGCGGTGTGGACACCCGGCAACCGTGATCCACCTATTGAGGTAGATCATGTGGTGTGACACCCGGTATTTCTGTCAGTGGAAACACACCGGTTAACGGTGCCTGGGTGTTGAACTTCCTTTATGTACATTTTATGTATCACATCGTGACCTTAAAAGCAGCTTGGATGTCAGGAAAAAAGTTTCAGTACTTCCGGTACACACCACAACCCTTATTTTAAGCATCAGTAGAAACGTGCTGGTTGTTGCCTGAATCGGATTGTAGGTTACCAGGTAATACCGGGTAAAAATACAGAGTGCTCAGTATAAACACGCAGAATGTTATTGCACCACCCCTTAATTGTTGAACTCACATTTGCATACTGATCCTCCAGGTAATAACGGCTCGGAAATATTGGTCCTGTCTGATCTATCTGCAATACAAACAGACGCCAAATGAATGGTCTCATATTCAACAATCATATAGGCCTACCTGAAATGATTCAGCAGTACGCTAAAAGTGCACAGTTTCCCAAAAAAGGGAATATTGGTCTTCTGTCAAGCTTAGGTCTAGTAATGAAGTAATTGCCGGTCGCAATATATTGGGAAACACAGTGGATAACTGTTCCTAAAGAAATGAGTAATTGATGAAAGTAATAACGTTTTGGAAATGGTCATCTGTGCAAGGATTTTGTACGCAAAGAATATGCCAGTTGTCTTCAAGTAGGGTCGACCAATCGCTGGACAAGTTTGAAACTGGATATTTCCTTTGTTCTTTTTAGATCGTGACACATTGCATTCTGATGTAATTTAATTTTATGAGTGTTTAGCAACAGGGGGAAGGAGAAGTACGCCAGGCCTTGAGCTGGCTTTTAGACGCACCGATATAATTTATTTATGAGTAATATAAAACAAAATTATTGCGTTCAAAGTCCTTGAACATAATTATGACAATATTTCCAAAACGGTGTTAGTACTTTCACCAGTCCCCTTTCTTCCCTAATAGTTACCCACTATGATTGTTGAATATAGACGAAATATATATTGACTAAGATGTGTATTGTTCCATTCGCGTTCCGGCTCGTTGAATGCAACAATCCATCTTTATCCTCGTGAATTTGTTTTTACCATCACACTCTTTACAAACGTTTGGTTCATTTTGGACGGAAACTTAGCAAGACATTCAAGCTATACCCAGTCGAGTCATATTCGCTTACCCTAATACATGCATTTTATGTAAATTCGACGTATAATTATCGAATTTATTTTGAAATAATAATTATGTCTAGCAAAACATTAATAATGCTTCAACATTGACACAGTACGTATGCTGTTCTTTTAACATAAATTAGTGTGGAAGTTAACATGATTGCAAAGACCACTCACGAACAGAATGTTTTTTGATGAATTTTCCAGGTCGATATCTACACCAGCGCTTATGATCACTGATACTGATGATCCCAGTTCCTTTCCCAAATTTGCCAACAAAGTTTCTAAATCGAAGTTAGCATCATTCCAGGAGCCGCCTTCTTTGTCACCAAGAACTGGCCATCCGCCAAATTTTTTGACAAACTGGGCAAGAGGTGTCGAGTTTTTCGCTTCAATAGTCTCTGAAAAAGAATGAACAAAAAGTGTTATGATCCCCAGTATGTTCATGACCTCCCCCCCCCCCCCATTCCGAAGAAGATGACTGTCCCCTAAGGCATCAGTAGCAGCTTGTGCTTAATGCAGTGATATTAATTTTGCTATAATACATTACCTAAATCTATGCAGGAATTGTAGAGATCTTTAGCCTTCCTAATACTTTCAGTATCGTCGTTTGATTTCTTTTTCTCAAGCAATCCTGTAATCAAAGAAACAGGCCTAACGATAAGCAATACAAGTTGGTGCCGTTGCTATGTTTCACACCTGTTGGGGTTCACTTGACTTGGGAGTGTCGGGGATATGCGGACGCCAGTTCCCAACTTTTTTTCTTTTTTACTGTGCAATTTGACACGAAATAATGGGTCAGTTTGTGAGAAAGGCCCAGAAGGTATCAAAAAGAGAGATTTCTCAGTGAGACTGGGAAACGTTTGGTTCATAACATTTTCAAGATATAGAACTAAAAAAAGCCATTAAACATGGAATTTCATTGAAAACTTTTATAAAAGAAAGGTGAAATTTTGTTAATTTCGGAGAAAAACGGGCCATTCGATGAGATTTGATATCAGAAATTTATATACGAATTCTTGAAAAGAGGAGACGTTTGCTTACAGTAAAATAAAAATTGTTTGAGAGGGAGTTAAAAATGGGGATTATTGTGGCCACACATTCCTGTCACCAATTTTTAGTCAGTCCGCCCTTCCCGGTGGGTTTCACCAACTTGAATAAGTTTTAGTTTTAATATTGGAAATGTATTTGCAATGACGCTTTTGGCTTATAATCCTACCGACCCTGTGTGTACTGACCTCTCAGAATAACGTCTATTTGATCGCGGAGACGTTCAAAGGTCCCATAACTGGAGTGTTCTTCTGGTATGGTATTCCTTTTCAGCCATCCGCCACATGCAAACTCATAAAAATTATCACATGGATCTACTGCAGGATCTATATTACTGAGAAGTTCGCCGGCTTTATGTATAAAGTGTGTAAAAATAAAGCAAAGTGTGTAATATGTGGTTATTTTAAACATGCTGAATTTTGTGTGATACAGTTGAGGTAAAGAGGAAAGTTGCAAACTATTCTCCTTCTCCAATTACGCAGAACCAAGCCCGATCCTAGATAGGTCGGCACTATTATAATTGCTGCATGGATATGCCGTACATGTATAGAGACATTTTCACCGGGATATACAGTAAGCCAAATAATTAAGGTACCAGTTGTGTTCACCCCTGTATATCCTAAATAAAGACAAATATATCCAAATTAGAACAAACAGCCCAAACCCCGTACTCTTTAGCTCTGATTTAAGACCTTATTCGTTGAAATTGGTTGTGAATTAAAGAAACATTGATCTAAAACCTAATTAAGAAACGAAAGTTGCACTTTTGTGTCCTGATCAATGAGAGCCCGACGCTAGTTTAACATGCTAATCAATGGGAGCACGACGTTAGTTCACTTGTTCGCGAACACTTTCTGTACAAATCAATACAGCATGCAATGGAGTAAACTGCAACTTTATTTCTTTAACGATTTCAACGAACGAGGTCTTAAATTCGAGCTAAAAAATTCAGCTATTGGCTGGTGGTTCTAATTATGACATATCTGTCTTTGGTTAGGATATACACTGGTAAACGTAACTTGTACCTTAATTTTTTGGCTTACTGTATAATGAAAGCCGGCTGACCCTTCTAAACAAAGTTATCACAACCCTGCTATGTACACTCCTATAAAAGGTATTTTTGTGAGGAACCTACACATTAGTAGGCTTATCTTTAAAATGATTTGTATATCAATAAGGAACTAATGAGCCAGGTATTCCATTTAACATCTACCCTATTAAAAAGTTGATAAAATTCCTGCAATCTTATATGGTTCTCTGACGTGTTACATGACACGCTATATAACACGGTTTATCGCGTTTTAGCTTTCGTTCGATATAAAAACCTCTCTGATTGGGAACATTTGGGGTTTTGACAAAAACCAATCACAGATACCGGATTTTCCACTAGTCACCGGCTAGAATCTCACACAGCTCTTGTGATGCTATTAACTCATCCGTGTAGGGTGCTCAGGTGTATTGAGGTGGACACTGTGCATAGATTCATTTGAGAATCGTTTTGTAGCCAAACCTTTCCATATGTACTTGTTATAACACAGTGGGCAGTTGTACATAGCGTTGCCCCATTCTTGGTCTGTTATAACGTAATGGGCAGTGGTACATAGCGTTGCGCCATTTTTGGTTACCTGTTATAACACAATGGGCAGTTGAACACAGCGTTGCGCCATTCTTGGTCTGTTATAACGCAATGGGCAGAAGTACATAACGTTGCGTCGATCTTGGTTACGTTTACCTGTTATAACTCAGTTGGCAGTTGTGTCATTCTTGCTCACCTGTTATAACGCAGTGGGCAGTTGTACATATCGTTGCGTCATTCTTGCTTTTAATAATGATCACAGCAACTGCAATGATGAACACGAATAAATTAAACTCTCTCAAATTAAACAATGTTAAAACAAACAACTGCCAAATCACTGGCGTGTGACCATTAACAAGGACATGACTGTGATTATCTACTTGGCTCACTAATAGCCACTAATTCCCTGTGCTAAAAGTTTCTCGACCGCTAGAAACATATACATCCCCGTACCCCTTAAAAATACCAAAGCGCTGCACATGAGGCACAGTGTCATCGCCCGATATCTTCATGGCAGAAATCGCCATGGTAGGTTGAATCCACAGCCACGCTTGGCCATTTTGTTCCGACCTTTGAGACGCATAATGATTCGAGGGACCTGACTAAGGCTACTGACAATAGCCGGGTAATTGATTTCTCTTGTGTGTGAGTAAGCTTGTATACGACATTGAGGTTAATGGTCATCGATTTTTATACTGCATCCACGGGAATAGTGAGTGCAGCTATAGCCTGCGCGCTGTAGTCCATACAGGACCAACGCAATATAAAATTAGAATTTTGGTCAGTTTTTGAGTCAAGACGCACGGCCTTTTCTCAAGACGCAAGCTAACGACTATCATATCTGTTCAACACGTATTTTCAAGTGTATGAGACCAGATCTGGTTTCTTGAGACGAAATCATTTACGGGAGATATTCATCATTTTCTACCCCGGTATCCGAAGATTTTCGTCTGATATTAAAATCGTGCATAGCAATTCACGTGTATCGATCCCGGGTATTTATTTTAGTATCTCTGCTGCACCAAGTAATTATTAGCCAGGCGATGTCGGTGTGTGAGGGTGTTTTCTAAAACACCAAATCTTCTAAGGATTGTGGGAGACTCATTATGATTTTAGGAAGTCTAGTCCGAATTCCGTTTACTTGGGTCAGAGGCAGAAAAAGACGTGCTAAAAAGGTCTTGGTTCACAAATAAAGTGTCTCACCCAAGACGCTCACAACTCTCCTCTGCCTGGAAAATGGCAGGAAGAAGCTCACTATTTTGCTTTATTAATTTAGATATCGTAGAGCAAGATCCTGGAAAATTTGAAAGACATTTCCTTCAGGTTTATTATAGGAACAGCTTTATAGAAGACGGTCTTGAATGGGTCGGATGTTTGATAGGGTGTGTGTGAAAATTGAAGGCTTGAGAGCGGTATATCGTCTGGCTGCCATGTGGGATTATTTTTGACAATATTTGTGACAGAGGATAAACTACTCAATCATGTGATTTAAATGAAGATTCTGATTGGTCATTTAGCTGCACATAGCTTTAAATAAGCTGAACGTAGCTAGCTGCGCATAATGAATATTCATATCATGCTGATAACTCGCACCTGTAAGATTAGTATCTTTAAAGAGAGCGGTATTGCATTCAATATATGATTGCAGACATACACAGGTGATGAGAGCAACCTGCTTATAGTGCAGCGCGATATATTCAAAATATATTAGAACCTATGGCTATGGTAGTTAATCCGATTATTACATCACTTCAACAGCGAAGTATATGAGGCTTGATATTACACGGGCTTTTACCATTACTATTTCCTCTTACTTAACAAAATATAGAGGAATTTATCAGAATTAAAAATCTAGGGTTGAATGAACAGGGGTACGAACCAACAATATATGGATCCATAGACCAGAGACTATACTAGTATGCTACGAGTCGTTTGTTTATCATACTAATTGATTATAGAATAATGCGCATACACATGATATACTATCTCCGATCAATAATGAAGGGCCCTAACCCTAACCTAACCCTAACCCTATCCCTAATCCTAACTCTAATGAAATCTTAGCAAGTTGGCGCAGCGGTCGTTCCCTCGCCTTGCTTGCACCACTGAGGTCCCGGGTTCAAGCCTCGGCGCGGCTCAATGACCCATGTGCACTTGGTTTATCCCGATTGCATGCTCGCTCTCGCAGGTTTTCCCCGGGATCTCCGGTTTCCTCCTGCTTAAAAAAAAATCGGTGATTAGTTGTTTGGTTATCAAAAACTTCCTTCACCCAATGGAATTTGGGGAGCTGCACGGGTAATTGGTGGATGTTACAATCTAAGTGCGGATAGGTTTGCGCTAGTGTCCGGCTGCACAATGCCTAGTTGATGCGATCTGATTGTGATGATTCACCATGGCATCGAAATGACAGCGCTTTGAACACTCCGAGATCTATGTCATAAGGCGCTATATAAATACCGAAATTTATTTATTTATTTATTTAAGATTTTGCGGGAGATTACTATTTACGCATCGGAAAAAAATCGCACCCATGACTGGCACATGACGCGTGTTTTCCCGTTCTTTACTTGAAAGTCTTCATCAAATCAGGTCTGTGATCAAATACGCGATTACTATTACTCACCATGGTGAAGGTGGGTCGGGGCGGGGGATGTGTGGTTTGCGGACGGTAGCATTTATATGAAGATTTGTAAACCTTACTCACCAAGTCCAGCCAGTATTCCAATAGCTAGTACCCATAGCGCTCCACAGAGGATGAACAAAAGTCGTTTCCTATTTACGTTCTTGACTTGGGTGTCTTCGTCAATTACGAGATCGATTTTATCACCACTCATACTAGCCATATTGGCACTGTGAATTACAAAATAATTATGCTCTAATTTTGGCTACATTATTGGGGCAGCAGAACGTAAGCTGAAACGCGCTCAACTGGAAAGTTGGCTAGATGTTAGATTTTTTGGTAAACGCATAGGCTTAGGAACCGGGGGACTTGGGGGGGGGGGTCCCCCAGGTCCCTCAATAATTTTGGCGCGGGGCTGGAATACCTTTCAGGTCCCCCCCACAATAATCCTAGGTGAAGTCAAAATTGTGATAAAACAGAGAGAAATGGGTGTTTGTGACCTATATTTTGCCAAATGTTTTGAATCTGAGGGGACCCCCTCGAGCACCCCCCAAGGTGGCATGCCAAAAAATTTCAATTGTTCACCCCCCCCATGTTGAAAATCTTCCTAAGCCTATGAAACGTATAGATAAATGGTGAGAAGCAGACCATTACCAGGAACAATGGGCGTGTTGTTTATGACTGGTGAGATGTTAGTTAGTTTGATATCCATAACAAATTCTTTTCATGTTTAGTCAAAATAATTTCATGGCTGATTGAGTTTTGCTATACTTCCTCATTTCAACTGCTGATTCCCATAATTATTCGCTTCAAATGTTTCAAATAATTTCCCTCACACTTCACAAGATTTTTTTTTTTTTTCTAAAATAAAAACCCGATTTTTTTCTGTCCTATATCAGGACATTGGTATAATGGTAGTTAATCCTGTTACATCATCACTTCTACTGTCCGAATAATATATTTTAGTTTCACCGTCGTTTATCAGGGAGCTGGTGGTAAATAAGCTAAAGCAGACTATTGCGTGATTTGATTGCGTGATCAAAGTATAGCTTGTAATAATTTTTCACGCATATTATGCAACATTATTCATCAAGCCAATGCTGCAGTGCGTTTTAATATGGGTTGTCTTATAAGGCTAAAAATACTTCTTATGCATCAAAGCCCATGGCAATTTCACAAACGAATGCGGAATGCCTCTTGTTTTTTTCTTGTTTTTTTAAAATTAAAATGACATTTTGTGATCCACAGCATTATCCCCACTTTTCTCAAAAAAGTTGAGATTTTTATACCACTGGAAACCTTAGGCTACATAATGTGTATGTACAAAATATTTCTTGCAGTTTCATTCGTTTCGCAAAAAATATCGTGAAATCTGAAGTACAATCTCGTTCACCAGAACGAAATTACAACACATTGTTTATGGAGCAGTGTAATACACATAATTATGCATAACTAACAAACGCAAAATCGGAACCAACATCCAATATTTTTTTTTTCATGGATATCAACTAAAAAACGTTATAAAAAAGGATGGTATGATCATGAAATACTCCTTTAAGATGTCATTTTCAAGAGAGCCTCGTATAATAACCATCTGTTCACTAGCGTTCTGAGTGTGTTATTGTATTTAATCTATGATTGCAGCGCTAGACAAAAACAGGTGATGAGTGCATCCTGCTTGTAGCGCGATATATTCCAAAATTATTTTAACTTATTGGTATGGTAGTTAATCCTGTTACATCATCACCTCTACTGTGCGAATAGTATATTTTGGTTTCGCCGTCGTTTATCAGAGAGCTGGTGGTAAACATGGTTAATAAGCTAAAGCAGACTATTGCGTGATTTGATTGCGTGATCGAAGTATAGCTTATAATAATTTCTCACGCATATTACGCAACATCATTTATCAAGCTATAGCTACAGTGCGTTTTAATTATAGGTTGTCCTATAATGTGTATTACTCTGTCACGGTGTGTCTCTCGATCGTCCTCCATTTTTAGACGTCATCATGATTATCCACTTTTTAATTTAAAAAAAAAAGAATTAGTTTAATGGCTAACACTGAAACATTGGATATATTTTTTTATAATGTATCAGCATTTTACTTTGTAAAATCAATATAATGCTGTTGTAGGGATGGGTATTAACAATTTAAATGTCATATATTCTAGTTTCACCGTCGTTTATCAGGGATCTGGTGGTTGACAAGGCAGACTATTGCGTGATTTGATTGCATGATCGAAAAATAGCTATATATATGTTCAGTATCCTCACGTATGTAATGCTGCATCATTTATCGAACCATAAAAGCGGGCTTCACCGCTCAATCCGACACGCCGCTAGTCCGACACGCCTCTAGTCCGACACGCCCGCTTGTCCGACTGCACACATTCCCTATACTTAGGGGTGCGTCAGTCTGAAAATGAAAAACACTCCGCTAGTCCGAAAAAAAGCATGCGCTAGGCCAAAAATGAAAACCACTGCAGCAGTCCGGCACGCCGCCCGTCCGACTCCGAAATCACTGCGCTAGTCCGTAAAACGAAAACACCTGTGCAGTCCGACACTGCGTTAGTCCGAAACTGAAAACCATAGCGCTAGTCCGAAACTGAAAACCACAACGCTAGTCCGAATCTAAAAAACACTGCGCTAGTCTGAAACCAAAAAAAATTGTTTCCCAAATTCAGATTGTGACTAGCGCAGTGTTTATCAAATTCGGACTAGTGCAATAGTTGTCAGTTTCGGACTAGCGGCTTGTCTGACTGATGCAGTGCATTTCAGATTCGGACTAGCGGCGTGTCAGACTTGCGGAATGTCGGACTAGGGCCATGTCTGACTACGCCCTGTACCCATAGATGGGGTAGTGCGTTTTAATTTATAATATATTGTTGTTCTATAATGTGCATTGCTCTGCAGCAATACGTTCTAAGGAATCGGATATTAACGTTTGCACACTAGGGCAATGGGAGCTGAGAGCACGTTGATATTTTTAAAATTAGCATGAAAAGTCGACGATCAATTGAAAATTTTGACCAGCTAAATACACTGTAAGTACGTATCATTAGATTTATACAATTTACTTCGTTGACTGTTAAATTTAAGAAATATCAATTTTTAATCATTTGCCACATTGTTTGTATTATATTGCGAATTTCAAAAAATATAATTATTTGATATCAGAAGGACATTCCTCGGCTCAGTCCTGCGCCACAGTTTGTTCCCATAGGCCTTTTTTGTTTGGTGGGTAATAAGTTGTAGCGACGGTCTTATATAGCTTAATTTAAAATACATAAACTAGGACTCACCGATTCTCTCGTGTTTAACAGTATTAAGATGGCCCAATTAATACCAGTCTGGGGTCGATCCAGGAAACCAGAAGCGTTGGAAAACCTGCAAAAGGTGCTAAGTCACTGCTAGCGCAGCTGCTATGTAAAGTACACAGGTAATCGCCGTTGGGTGTCACTGTCACTACTATTCAAATTGATTTCAAAAACATAATTGGTAAAAGAGTGATATAGACGCTGAAATATTACTGTAAATGAAACTTCAAATGTGTAAGACCACTACACTTTTGCTTATCATACATATTAAAGAACGTGAACATATATAATGGGGTTGCAGACAGACTAAATTATTTCTACATGACCATGACCTATTCACTGTATTCTTTATATTTTGTCCTCTCAACCGTAAAAGGACATTCACACTTTAAGATCAACTTTCCACTCAGAACGCTAGGTAGTCGGTAGCTATTGTTATACAAGACCCACTCTCTCACTTAATTAGGCACTGGAAACAATTTAATTCGGTGTTGAAATTCATCACATGTACATGTTCTTAAAAATTCTATAAAATCTTACCCTCGAATATCCAGTAAAAAGTGGTAATAAAACTTTCTTTCCCTGGTATTATTTTCAGTTCCAAATCCAACCAAATAATGGGTAATAAACCCTTGCCCTTCTTCCATGGCCCTTCTTACCTATGTAGTATTCAACATTGGCATTCGACATGCAGTAATAAGAAATTGACCCCTGTATGTTCATTTGAGCTCCCTGACATACATGGGGACTTCGAAAAAAAAAAAAAAAAAACACACATGTTTTATATAAGAAGAAAAATGGAAGGGTTCAACGTACTTGCCTCCTTATTTTAAGCAATTTTGCTTCTTGACGTGGAAATATGATGAAAAGTTTGTTAATTACCTTGTACATACTTACAAAATATAAAAACTGTGCATATGACTTATTTAATTCTAACTTGTAAAGTAATTAATACGACTTAAATACGAACCCCACCCAGGTGCAATGGGAAGCTGTTAGGGTTAGTCCCAGTCGTTGTACTGATGAACCCTGCGCCATTTGTAGGCTGCAAACGTGGTTCCGGCATAATCTAATGACGGCGGAATAAATGTAAAGCGCTTTGAGGCTGTTTACGGCATAAAGCGCTATATAAATATCTACATTTCTTTATTTATTTTAAACTAACAAGTGCTCACCCGATGGCCCCGATCGGAGTCAACAAACTATGGAAAATAGTCAATATGAAAGATATTCCGAACATGTATCAGTTTTATTGTGCAAAATACACGATACCCACAACTTTGTTATCTGAAATTTGATATTGATCAAATTATTAGGGGCTGTGCAATAATTATAATTGGTGGCGGGGCCAAGAAATGTTTGGTGAGCCAAACGGGGAGGGCGAGTAATTTTGGGCAAGCCGAGACGGGGGCAAGCAAATTTTGGCACAAATTCATGGGGCGCCATTTAAATAAAACGCTCTAAAATGGCTTAGGAAAACAGTACGGAAAAGCTTAAAATATGCAAACTTTCACTAAAATGACCCAGGCCAAAATCAACTGCTTCGAGTTCACGCAACACCAAACACGCAAACACACTGTTTATTACATAAAACACATATAACTATTTAATTAGTGCAGTATGGCTATCAGTCAAATCCTTATACAATATTGCAACAATTATAAAAATTATTACAAAGAATATTTAAAGCTATACCAAGACTGGAGATTTTGATTGGCTGACTTTCTAATGAGATTCCGTTGATGGTCGTAGATCCAAGATTCGACAGTGTCCAAGATCGTGTCTATCCACGGTACCACAGTCTCAGTCCAAAGTCCTGATGACTATATTTCTTACTACCCTAGCTACTATGCTAGTATTCTCCAAATGGTCTTCTATGTTGCCCATAAGCTCCTCTCTCGGAGATCTCTTGAGCAAGCTTTCTGATCCACTTGACAGACAGATAACACACTATGTTAGTCCAGCAAAATATCACAGTTCGGTGATGGAGATATTTCAGTTTCCCGCTTCTTTGAGTCGACAAACAATGAAATACTATTGGCCTTCACTACCGCATTTGGCGTATTTAATTCTCTCCTACAGAATATTCCATGAACAAACACTATTTTAAAAACAAGTAACTTTGAATGAATATAATAAATATTTTGGGGGCAAATAACAGTAATTTAAATTGTCTGACACGTAAGATAACAGAAATGTGACAATGGAAGTAGAGCCTTTTAGTAGATCCATTTTCTATCTATTGATTACACGGAATCCTTCGTGGAGCTGTTTTCACCATTATTATTATCACACTAACGTGATCCAATTGTGGCCAAAACGGCGATGTCGACCCTGAAAGTCAATATTTGGACTAGCAAGAGCATACAGGGTGTAACAATAAAATTTGTACAATTTGGAAAATAGAATGACACAAGTATGCCGCTTATTTTTTGGTTTGATATTTATATATCTATCAAGATAATTTCTTTAGCCACCAGATAAGCTTTATTTCAATAAAATTGATTCTATGCAAGTGAAGATATGTAAAGTATGTAACCTAGTCTTAAAACTGCTTTGGCCACTTTTGTGACTGAATTGAACCATGGACAAAACGGTTGGAGCTCTTCTAGGGTCTGTGTTTAAGCAATGGGGTATTCGAAGTGGTAGAAATTATTACATAATATGATATCTCCTTGAGTTTTTGAAAGTCACAACTAAGCACTGACATAACAACCTTATTTACTAGGAATCGTAGCTGCAGCTCAACAACTTCAACCCCAATTCACGTTGGAAGAGCGTATTTTAATGGTTGTCACATTCGGTAGCACATGGAGTCAAGCAGAAACCATAATATTGTTTATAGCTCATTTTCCGAACTCATGTCTTCCATCAAGACATACAATTACGTATAACTATGAGAAGTATGTAGAATTTGTTAAAAGTACCAACAGATATGCTGGCAATGGTGGTCGCCCCAGAATAGCTAGAAGCCCAGCTGAACATAATTTCAAAATCTTATTGTTTTGTACTTATGGACGCAAAAACTGTTCTCAGTTTTAGTTACCAATGATATCTCAGGGATATGAGAAATTACTTATATTTATATAAGATAATTTGAAAGAAATTTCATGACTTTCATAGACTTTAAAGCATTACTCGTTGACTGCCGATAAAACGCCCAATAAAGACTTAGTCACCGGACCGCGCCGGCCAGTTAAAGTACATGCCCTATCACACCACTCCACACCATACATAAATTCTCCCAGTCACATTTCCCAAATATGAAATTAAAAAAAGTCAAATTTTAATGTACTTCTTTTAAAGTTTGGCAGAGGCGGGGTTCGAACTCACGGCGCAACGCTTAGTACTCTATGAGCCTAGCGCCTTAGACCACTAGGCCACTTGTCTTCTTGTTATTCAGCTGAAACTTATTTAAAAATATAATCGCAACTTCAACATAGGCCTACCACGTGACAAGCAAAGGCAGAAAACGTATTATATTTTGGAATTTTATCTGCTTAAAACATTAATGTGTATTATAATAGAGCTACCATTATTTATATTGTTGAATTCTCAAGCGCATAGAGACAATTAATACGAGCGTCCTATGATACATACAACAATACATAAAATCGATTTTGATCTTCGGCATTACTCGGTGACCTCCGATAAAACGCCCAATAACGCCGGTCAGTTAAAAAAAAATGCTTAAGTACATGCCCTATTCGCTACTTGCACGGTTTCGCCATTATGCACTATGTGCGGGGAGAGCCTCGAACTGGCAGCATACATGAAAGGAAGAATTATGTAACCTTACACAGAACGTTATGACTAGTTCAATTCCCATTCATGTATGCTGCCAGTTCGAGGCTCTCCCGCACATAGTGCATAATGGCGGAACCGTGCAAGTAGCGAATTGAGATAAGCAATCCTTTTGTGATATGTCCATTCATCCATATAATAATAGCAATCAGATTTTTGGATGGATGTTTTACACAGTGATTGGAGAAGAAGCTATGTAAATAATCAAAAGTACATGTCTACAAATTGACAAGGACAACTCCTTTTGTCAAAATTGTTTTCACCTATTGCTCAGTATGTTAATTAATCCGATTAATTACGTAATTTCGCCAGCGTATGATATATCAGTACTAATATGTAGGCCCAAGGAGGTTAGATATAGAAAGAAGAGGAAATAGATTACGTATCGCATATTGGTCCTTTGTGCCTATTAGAGTTTCCGCCAAGGGGAGGAAGAAAAAAGGAAGGAGGGGGGGGGAAGAGAGAGAGGAGAGGGAGACCGATGGAGTCACAGGGCTCTAAATTACATAGGCGTAGATCGGGGGGGGGATAAATGCCACAATATTTTGCCAGGGGGATGGTCAATATAATCACCCCCAAATATTGACGCCTGTGTATTGGTTTGTGTCGAAATTAACCTCATATTTGGCCATTTTATAGCCACAGAATGCCATTTTTAGCGCTTTGCGCGAATTTATTCCACTTTTGTCCCATATTTCACCAGTTTAGTTTCAATAGGCCTATGCTAAAATTTTCGCGCGCATTTGTACCATAAGGTTCAATGTACTGGGTACTTTTAAAAAATCCTAACCTAACCTAAAACATAACTTTAACCCTTAGATTGGAGCTCTACTAGAAGTAAAAATATAGATAGTGAACGAATTTAGTATTTCTATATCTATGTGAGAATGATACAATAGAGGCCCTGCATGAAATTATTGATTGGCTCCAAACAAAGGTTTTCAACCGGTGTCCTTCACCGTAGTTATGGCGGAGTGCAGTCCATTCAATCAAATGTTGTCATCAACCTATTTGATCGTAGTGCAGGATTATGTGTGTGAGACGAACTGTCACGGTAGATTGCAATCATGCTTTTGTTGAATGCATTTGAGTAGTCCGCCATATTTACGGGATGATACGTCGCATACAAGGCCTCTATATGACATGATGAACATAGTCATTGATGCATCAGTTTTAAAATAGACTAGGCGGTTACCCATATTTGGCGGTTCTCGGCTGGGCGCGATTACCAGGCTGATGGTGACATGCCCATATGACAATTTTTACTAATTTGACCTCAGATGACCCCAGGGTGACATTGGATGACCCCAAAATGACCTAAACTTATAACTCTAAATGTTGACTGTAGGCCTACCTACCAAGTTTCATGCCCATATATGAGCTTTTACTAATTTGACCCAGATGACCCGTGGTGAGATGACCCCAAAATGACCTTCAAAAAATGCTGCTTTAAATGTTGACTGTACCTACCAAGTTTCATGCCCATACGACACTTTTTAGTAATTTGACCTTAGATGACCCCTGAGTTTGAGCCCCGTAGGACCTAGTTTCATGCCCATATGACAGTTTTTAGTCATTTGACCTCAAATGACCCCTGGGAGGGAGCCCTGGGTCGGACGACTTAACGAACATAAACATCTTCTTGCTATGTTATTTCGTCGCCCCCGCGCCGAGTTGAGTCCCGTACGACCTAGTTTCATGCCCATATGACAGTTTGTAGTCATTTGACCTCAAATGACCCCTGGGAGGGGGCCCCGGGGTCGGATGACTTAACGAACATAAACTTCTTCTTGCCAGGACAGAGCTACACCCACCCACCGAGTTTGAGCCCTGTACGACCTACGACGGCCTCACATTAGCAGTCACAGACAAAACCTAAATCTACAGAATATATCCATTACTCGTCGATACTCGAAAGAGCTCAAAATAAATAACTTAGAAAATTTTCTTGATGTCCTTTAACATGTTTTCATAGTTAACCATCGTTAGCCATGGATATCTATCATGAGAACTGACCGGTGACTAAGTCCGATTTATTGGGACGTTTATCGGCAGTCAACGAGTAATGAAATATCATATTATTATTAAGTTCATGTTAATAATGAAGAAACGCCACTTATAATTATTTTGTGTCAGTTTTTTTATGTTTATTTCACGATTTAGCATATCTACGCGGTTCAAACTTGATATGCGCAAACATGGTAAAAGTGGCCCAACACGATTTGTGGATTATTTAATTATTTGGACATAACTTTTGAACCCATAACTCTTTTAGTTTTTTCCTGAGAAGTCAAAATGCAATTGTATAAATTTTATTGTTACACCCTGTATACCGCTGGTGGCGTATCGTACTGTGAATCGCCAGAATCAAGTTTGCCTTATTACGGGGGCTCTAGGGGCAATAGCATATGAAGACCTGAGCGCAAGAAGACCGTAAGTCCACTTGGCCCCTCAACATAGTATACACTAAAGTTACGTATAGTTTCTTAGGGTTGTATACTGTTTTAAAATACATGTTCCAGGGTGAAAACATCATGAAAGGTTGTGAAAGATTTGTTTTGTCCCCTGAACATGTATAAAACATTACCAAACTATACCAAACTATGATTACGCATCTTTAGTGTATACATGTTGAGGGGCCAAGTAGACTTACGGTCTTCATATGACCTGAAAAGCTGTTGGCGCCGTCTGAACGGTTATAGAATATTGTTTGCTGTAAGACATCTGACGGGAAGGGAGAAAAATCGCAGTGATTTATAGTGCGTTACGCACATGTACAATACCTAGACGTTGATCGACAAGCCTCATACACTTTACAGGTTGTCGCTGACCACTACGGCCCCACATCATTCCATAGACCATTTAACAACCATTCAGGGGCTCCCCGAGTTTCGTACGGGCTACAACGAGACCATTTGCAGTAAGTTTATTGTCTAGGTGAATTTCAAGCTAACTCAATTTTTCCACGAGAGCGTACTAGGCACCGTTGGGGTTCGAACCCGCAACCTCTCACACCATAGTCGAACGCCTTATCGATTGAGCTAACTTGACTGCTGAAAACCTGGGCGTTATGTGATTCTGATCGCCACGGACTGGTAATAAGCCCGATTGTTGTCTATACTTGCCTATTCTGTAAAAAATGTGTGATAATTGTTGGTTAATTGTTGGGCTAGAATTGAACATTATATGTTTTGTGAGCTCTATGGTCGACATCGCCGTCCTAGCCACCACTGGATTTTTCACGCGAGTGTAATGATAACAATAATGTGGATAAATGCTCCACGAAGGATTCTGTATGATCAACAGATCTACCAAAATTGATAATTGCTCTTTTAGTACGCATTTGCGTGTATTAAACATTATTGTATTGACATTAAGGTTACAAAGAGACGTATAAAAACTGTATAAAAGACGTATAAAGTTGTTCTCTAAAACAGAGTTTTCTCAGTAATCAAATATCGCAGCGAGTGAAATGTTGGTGCATTGGATGTAGCTTAACATTTGTGTGTGTGTTAGATACAAATTATTAGAATAAATTTGAAAATCCTTCGTTTAAAGCATTTTTACCCACCATGTTCACAAGATCAAAAACACGTTCCATGAGGTTTTTTTCAAATGCGCGCTCCGTATAAATCCACACCGAGTGATTGTTTTCTTCTTTTTCGTATTGTATTACAAATCGATCAAAGAAATAATGTTGCCATGGGGAAGAACCAAATACAGTACCGATTAAATTTTAAAAGCCCGTTTTGGGGAAAATTTTGGAGAATTTGCTTGAGAAAAAGCTGGTTTGTGAAATTATCGATATCTTGATTACGAGACGTTAATTTAGACATCTGAATACCTACATTATTTCTCAACATTCTGCCAATTGCTATTCCATTTGATTTTCACTCCAAATTGAAGCTAGTTTTGCAAAAACGAGGTTTTCCTCCATCAGTTCGTTCAAAATTTCAGCGCCGACATGCGTGTTTATTCTAAGAGCCATAATGCGGACGCGATTGTAATCATGTAATTATAGTTATATCATCCGCTTTGAGAACAGTCTATTGCGTAAGCTGATCTATGGCCGAGTGGATAGAGCGAAACTATCGGAGAATTTTACTTGAGTACATACTGAGTCTAACATGGACTAACCGTTGAGAGGGGTCACTTCGATATGGAATTGATACAGGCGTAGCAGACCATCCCGCAGGCAGGAGGATATATAACAGCAACGAAATACACGCACATTTATGTAGTATTTACGCAAAATAATGTAGTTCGACCTACACACAGAGTCACACAAAATAGATTGATTTTTAAATTTTACTATATTTGTTTATTTACATTTTGTGTTTACAGTAAAAAAATATTTTTAATATGTGAACATTTATGTCGTTCTATCCTTAAACATACACTGTATTCAATAAGCAAACCGGGACGGTACTACAATTGAAATGTCAGCCATTTTGGAGGACAGTCCTAAAATGAAGACCTGAGCGCAACAAGACCGTAAGTCCACTTGGCCCCTCAACATATATACATTAACGTTACGTATAGTTTCCTAGGGTTTAATATTAATAATGTTTAATACATGTTCCAGGGTGGAAACATCATGACAGGTTGTGAAAGATTTGTTTAGGCCCCTGAACATGTATAAAACATTATCAAACTATACGCAACTATACGCAACTTTAGTGTATACATTTGGGGGGGGGGGCAAGTGGACTTACGATCTTTTTGCGCTCAGGTCTTCAACTGCCAAAGGACATGTCTCTAGTTCGATCCCACAACCATTCTTACCCACTACCTGTTTTATTGCATTATCATCACGAAGGCCTCCTGGAGGACAGAATTCTATATAAATGAGGATGACTCTGCCTTGAAAGACGTCGTGTTGCTTAGGGTCCATTTGCTGTAGAAGTAGTGATGTAACAGGATTAATAACAAACTACGGGTTTACACTATTTTTGAATGTATTGCCCTGCACTACAACCAGGGTGCGCTTATCACCTGTGTATGATGTGCAATGATAGCTTAGCTATGATACAGCTCTTTTCAAAGACATTATTTATCTTACATGTGCTGGTGAAAGTTCTATAAAATTGTGACCCAGGTCTTTAGAATTGTACGGCGTATCGTTTAGTGCAAGGCAATAAATTTATAATAGTATTAATCTGCAGTTATGTTTAATAAACATGTTACATCACTACCTATACGGCAAAAACGGACTAAGGAGAAAAAAAAAACGAACAAAAAATATCAATGAGCTAGTTTATAGTGGCCGTACACGGAAAGATTATACGGCAATATCCAATGTTTTCACAGTACGCTAAATAACGGATAATCTTATAACGGTAAACAACACTACTTATTGCCCATTCTGAGTCGGCGTTTAAAAAGTTTTAAAAGCACACGTCCTCTAAAAAGCCAAGATGATTTTCGCCACAGCACCACGATGTACGATGCTTTTGCAAAACATAGTCATGATATAAAACCTGTACTCATTAAAAGTGTTCAAAATTAAAGAGTTGGTATAAGTAAAACAAAATAGGGTTATGAAATTTGAATTGAAAAATAGGAACCAGTCATTCTTGGAAAAGAAGAAGAACCTAGCTTCTCTTTTGATGTTTACTAATGTATGTACCACAACCTCCAGCACGTAAGTTTCGAAAGGCTAGTACAGCAGAACAAAAGGTTAGTTGCCGATAGATGCATAAATCCATGGAGTGCTGGTTATAGGTACATAACCTTATATAATCCTTTCCTGGCGTAATTGTACATAAAAGATGTGTAATGGTTTGGTTTTGCTAATAAAGGTCAGATTTCATTTAATACATTTAGGCATACAGCACACGATGGATTATGGGATGCTGTGAAAATCTTCTTTGCTCCACAAGGGTGCAGGGTGAGCGGGCATACTGGTAAGCAAAGAGCGATAACAACTGCCAACAAACTGTCTGGTATGCCGTCACTGGTCTAAGGAACGTCTCCTAATTCACACGTTAATTTTAACGGTTACTTAACGGGCCATGATGGAAATTTTAACGGGTTATATACGGAACCGACTTTACGGCTGGGTAGTAATCGAACTAGGCATATTAAATTATATAAAGGGAAAGTGTGGGCCGTTTGCTCGATAGCCATCACTTGTGCTAAAGTGGCGCTTATTTCAATTGTCGAGGAGTCGGGTTAGTTCCTGGTTCCTCACCCTAGTTCCTAGGGTGAGGAACTACATAAATATATGTAGTTCCGCATCCTAGTTCCTCCTAGGGTGAGGAACTACATATATTTCACGTTTTGTAAATCAAGTTGCAAGATAGCAAGACATCGAATAATTGTTATTTCCCAACTTGATTTTAGTAAATTACTTTCAAAGACTATAAACATACAAAAAAAGCTTGTTTTAAAATGTCTACTTCGTATTTCCAAATATTTTAAAAGCATTTGCATATTGCTTTATATTGAAGTACTACCAGTGACTACCATAATACACACTTATCATTCGCAGGCGGATTCATCATGCTATCTGCTGGACAGTTGTAGGCTTTAGCAAAATGAAACGAGTTGTGTAAAGTGCCAATGACCCTGTAATGTGGGAACATGTGAGAAAAGTTGTGTCAATGTATGGCGTTTTCAATATAAAGGAGGAGCATTTTTTACCTTCCTATACTTATTCATTTGGTGTTCGTATGGTGGATGAGGTCGTATGCATTTACTTTGAGAACATTTGTGAGATCGATTTATATAATTGGACACAGCGTTCTTATTTGGAAGGCTCCCCGAAAAAAGGAGAACATGAAAACTAATATGAGATACTGTATTAGGATCACATATTAAGTATCATGTGAGAGTATACTCTTGTACTCCAGAAGACAGGATCACATTTTAAATATTTGACACCATAGAATATAAAAACTAGTAATTTGATAAGTTCAAATAAGATATTTAACGGAATAAATCTAAATAATATGATTATGCAGTTTATTCCGTTAAATATTTACCCCATAATTTTCCTCATTCTTCAGGCCCTGCCCTCTATCGGGTGCTAATTTAAAGTTTAAGCTTGATTGCTATTGTTTCTTTGTAAGCCTGCGGCGCAACCTTGAACAATATTGTCTCTTTGTAAGCCTGTGGCGCAACCTTGAACAATATTGTCCTTGAGATAATGTTTAACAACTCGCGTCCGGCTCGTCAGCGTGATTTAACATAGTGATAGTTCAAAACCAAATCATATGATCTTACCTAAATCGTGTTGTACTATGTGCATCCGTGTCAATATGAAAATCTAAAGCTTCCGGTTGGTATTTACTACACCATATCTGCAATTCAATGAAAAGACAAGGCTAACTCCTTGCAAACTCGTGTTAGTCTCGCAGAACATAATGGGAGATGATTAATATGGACTTAGATTATTTTATATGACTTAAAAGTCATATAGCTCGCTAGGCTGACTCACAAAACTCCGAGACTCACGAACTTTGAGTGCTACAATGTTGTCATCTCATTCAATTAGCTGCAATAGTCGTAGAAGTATGATCTCATTCTGTGAGTTAGCCTAGTTACTCATGTGTTGTCTCTCATAAACACATAACAATAAGAAATCACTCCTCCTAATTAATGAATAGCCATTATTTCAAAACGGTTGATCGTACGCCAAATTTGGGATATACATTCGAAGCACCTCATTTGTTGCAATGGTGTCGCCACGTGTTTTTGCCTTATATTCAGTATCCGTGGACGGAAATGTTTTCAGCTCTCATTTGATTATTCTTCTTCTTCCGAGAGCAAAACATGTAGGTGATAATCAACAAAAATGTATTTTTTTTACATCAGTGGTCATTGTTTACTTAATTCAATATTAAAACATGACAAGTGCAATGTTTGGGAAGTTTCGAGAAGTAGGAGATCAATTGTTACATCTGTTGGAAACACCTCCAAGGAAATGTTGAAGCTAGATTTGGTATGCTATGCTATGCAAGCCCCGGGGGGGGGGTTCTTCCTGGTTGAAGGTATACGGGGATGTGCCACGGTTTTGGGGTACCTTTTCAGCGATTTTGGTATATCGATGGGTGGGTCTTCAGTGGAGACCAGTGCGCCCAATTGGGCGCATTTTGGAAAAAGTGCCTTTAAAGCGCCCAATTATGGCCAATTTGGGCGCTTTTTGGGTGCTTTTTCTTGAAAATTGGTATACTGATGGGTAGCAAAACAGCAAAAAGTAGGTATAGAGAAAGTCAGCATCCGAAAGTCTGCGTGGCACACCCCCGTACAAAATTTTTCGAAGAACCCCCCCCCCCCCGGGATGCAAGCACTAAGGGTAGACGAGGTATTATTGGTCGAAGCAACCTAAAAAATCGATTTGTATTATCTTGATCAATATATTATTGAAAATTAACACCTCGATGTTTTGCAAAAGTTCATTCTACAAATCGTATACTTTGCAAACTTGCTTAATTTATTGTTGTTATTGAGTTATGTGCGTTTTACAAAAGTGTTGTGGTTTCGGCCCTCTTTACAACGTAACTCAAGAACCGCGGCACCTATAAAAGTATATCTGTGATATTTTAATTCTTCTACACGCTCGCTATGAATTGAGCAATGCAGTTTTTGCTAAAGCTCACTACCATTCGTAAGATGCAGTGAACTTCCAAATCACAACAGTTTAAAATAATTAATAACCTTAAAAAGAAAACCATGTATCACAGCGCTTTACGAATGAAAATAATGAAGAAAAACAACAAACAAGAACAAACAACAAATCAAATATCAAATAAATGAGTCTTTAGATTATACCGGAAGGTTGCAAGCGTTAGAGCGTGGCGGATATGGCGGGGGAGTTTGTTCCAAAGAAAAGGTCCTGCTACAAAGAAGGCTTTTAACCAGTTATTATGCGTGTATGCGGTACAATGAGAAGCCTGGTGTCCTGGGCAGAGCGTAATCCACTTCTACTGGGAATGTAAGGCTGAACGAGTTCAGTGAAGTAAGATGGAGATGTTGTGGAGCATGGAGTCCATGAACTTGGTATTGGTAACCAGTGTAGTTCATGGAGGAGAGGTGTGGCATGATCATATTTCCTTTTTGCCTTGAAAATGAGCTTGGCAGCACGGTTCTGTAGTTGTTGAAGTCTGTTTGAGTCTTTCGATATAATACCATAAAGCAGAGAGTTGGCATAATCAAGCCTAGATGTTATAATGGCTCGGACATCTGCATCTTGACAGGCAGCTTAGTCCAGAATACGCAATAAGTTGCGGAGGTGGAAGCTTATTGAGCTGCATATAGATGAGACCTGGTTTGACAGTGATAACGTTTTGTCAAACACAACGCCAAGGTTCTTCATCGTAGAAGATGGAACATATCTATGAATATTCTCAATCATCGAGGTAGTTGAGTAAAGTAAGATATAAATCTTTGCAACTGGACTTACTGTTTTTGTTGACTACAGTATCACGTCATATCTCTGACGCTTCATCAGGCCTAGTGATGTGAATTGGCTCTGTGTCATTGACCTGTGACGTCACGGTGGTAGGTGTGACGTCACACTGGAGGCAATATATGTTCGCAGGGAGGAACCTTTGAATCGAGGAGGGGGACTACGCCACAACCTGTCTAACAGCTACGAGCCAACCATCAGGGAAATTCTTCGGCGAGATTTATAACCTAATCTAACTTTAGAAGATGGAACAATAATTTGCACTAATAGGACAACTTGCAATAATATTGCAGGCCATTTGGGATTTTTTGTTGGTCAAAAAAATATTGAAATCTTCCTGTTTGGTTTGTAACAAAAATAAATCAAGCAAGTTTGCAATGTATTTGATTTATAGAATGAACTTTTCAAACATCAACGTGTTATTTTCCAATAATATATTGATTTAAATTGATCTTTTGGCTGCTTCGACCAACAATTCCGCATCTACCCTTAATATTATAGGTGTGGGTGTATGCTCAGGGAAAGTTGTCTTTGTTTTAAAAGGTTATCATTATTATCATGGTTATCAATAAACACAACCTATCATGAAAATATAATAAAAAATAAAACTACACAATTCACATAATACTACCTTACCTGAGCAAAATTAAGGAAAAATAATTGTTCTGGTGAGTAATCTTCAAAGCCTGGTAGTTTGACATTGTCATCGTGGTTGTCCTTGTAAGCCTAAGGAAGATACACACATATTGAAAGTTGATGTGAAGCTGATATTTGTAAAGGACAATACGTTTTCGATAGAAAACTTAGAATCGTAATTGCGTCAAGTCGATTGAACACAATCAACACATCATAGTTCAATTAGCATTTTGTGCAAATTTTATTACACAATTTGTTGCCGTTCGTTTTAATGGACATTTTCATTGAACATGTAAAGTCTGTGGAGATTAATATTAGACAAGCCTTGAAAGCTATAGCCTCGTTTTAGGCACGTTTTGGCTTTGTTTCTTCACACACAATTATGGTCATTTGCTGACTTATTTTTTTCGCCAAGCCCGTCGTGCACCGACAGCGGCGTTAGATGTACGGATGAGCGGGAAACACCGCCCACCCCACCGGCTACGCCACTGAAGAGGCTGATGAATGAGCAACAAAGGCAACACATGCAAACGATAACACATAAAACAAGAATGACGAATCAACAAACCTTCAAAGATTCCCTAATTCCTCCGTTGTCCGCAATATTTTCCCCCAATGTTTGATTACCGTTGATCTAAATGTTTAATAAAACAATTAACAAAAGCAAACAATATATTCGAAATAGGCAAATTAATTTGTTTTGCAAAATACTAAAATAAGTACAAACATTTCCTATATAATGTTGCTACGACGTCATAATGTGAGGGCGCCCTTGCATATTTTGGAAAATCTGCCAAGACAAAAATTGATTTTCGGCTATAAGATCTACAAAAAAATATCGATTTAACCGAATGTTCTCCTAAATACAAAGGGAAATGACTATTTCAACTAACACTTGAACCTAACTAAGTGAAAAGTCAGTAGCTCTTGAAATGAAAATCAGTGATTTTACTATAAGCCCCCTCTATGGTCGTCTTTGATGGCCGGTCCTACTACAAGAAAGGTGCTGGGGTAAATATTTTATCACTAAAATGAGCGTAAAGAATGGATCTACGATCATCTTAAGTCGTTTGGGTGTAAATGCGCGCGTTTTTTTTATGACGGAAAAAATCTTAGGGGGTTGGTACATTCCCTTTGTAGTTCAAGGGTAAAGTCAATTGAATCTGTAGTGAAAGTCACGTCCGACTACTTTTGAGAGTCAGTGTCAAATAACTACCACGCCGTGCATGACAAAAGGTAGAATCAATTGACTCCACGAGTAGGGTCAACTGACTCTCTTGTGACAGTCAGACGACTCCATTTGAGAGTCAGTGCTAGTTTACTCTACTTTGAGAGTCACTTGACTCCTGACTATCATTGTACCTAAACGGTTATAACAACACAATGTACCCACTATTTTTTACCGTTCTGTTATTTTCCGGCACAACATATTGACTGTATTGGTCGATGATACATTGCGCACGTTTTTCAAAATTGTCAATGGATTCATCGCTCCACCAAACGGTTTCATTGCCATCTTTGTTGAATTTTCGACCTGAAATAACACAAATATCGATGAAATAAGTGACAAGTGACAATAATTGCTATATATTTCATTCGAGTGCATTAAGGTCGATTAACAACAATTCCCTGTTACAAACGAAGCATTATATATATAAATATCGTGATGAGGGGAAATGGTATATAAGATTAAGTAAGTCATAGAACGCCATTGCGCATGCCTGATTGTACATGTGTTATGACGTATCCAATAACAATGCATCATGGGATATTTATGTGATTAAACGCCTTAGAGAATCCTAAATAGTCAGCTTGTGTTACCATGCATCCTCGACCAGATATTCACGTGGGATTATGGTCGGTTTTTCACAGAACGTCGAGGACCGGGCGGACTGCGTTTAAAGGAGTATTTCGTGATCCTAGCATCCTCTATTTATGTCATTAGATATCCACGAAAAACCTATTCCCAAAATTTCAGTTGATTCCGATTTTGCGTTCGCGAGTTATGCATGATTATGTGTATTACACTGCTCCATAGACAATGCGTTGTAATTTCGTTCTGGTGCACCAGAACGAAATTAAAATTTCACGATATCTTTGCTAAACGAATTAATCTGCAAGAAATATTTTGTACATAAACATTATGTAGCCAGAGGTATATAAAAATCTCAACTTTTTTTTGAGAAAAGTGGGGGGATGAGGCTGTGGATCACGAAGTGCCCCTTTAAGGTCCCAATTTTACCCTGGTTTGCTCCAAAGAGTAGGCTATAGCGGATATACATACACGTCACCATGGTAGGAGTTGCATAAGGGCGTACTTGCACCCTTTTCAAGAAGGTAAATTGGTGATTTAAGGTTGGTATTTTCACATGAAGTATGTCAGAGTTTTGTGTTGGAAATATGAGAAAGGTAACACAGTCATGGTAGTATATGAGGGGTCCTGGGTATAAAGAGCTTCGAAGAAGGCAAAACAGGTTCAAACCAAGTCAAAGAAAATTACCATTATTATCGAAGCCGTGTGTAAGCTCGTGTCCTATAACGATACCTATACCACCATAATTAAGATACCTGTCGATTAAAAGCACACCTTTATTGTTATATCATAATAAAGAAAGCGGAGTGATTTAGCTTAGTTTCAAAAACCCTTACATCCACTTGAGCAATTTTGAGAACACATCAAAAAATCATCAAAAAAATCACTGATATATGGGGGTTTGCAACAAAAGCAGTTTATGGCGTAATATTATTATCAGGGACTTGCAGTAAAGACGTACATTCCCTATACATACTTCAATAAACCATCACTGCCAGGATCAGCTTCCTGTGCTCTCGTATGGGTGACCAACACAATAAGCTTCCAGAGTTCTACACAATAAGCAGTTAGTTCCTTGCTGAGATTTGAAGTTGAACCTGGGCGCTTGTTTATAGCCTATTTATACCAGGATTTTTTTGTATCATCTCTTTCTGTTGAAGGCTGATGAGGGTTTAATGCATCTACACTATTTTTTGTTGTTGGTGGTATAACAATAAGTAAAATACTTGCTTTGGATAGCAAAATAACTGTATAGTACTTAGTTTGAGTCCACTGACACCAAGAAAAATACTTGCTTACCAAGGAGACTCTGGATGATAAAATGGTGGTTGCAATATGGCTGCAGGAAAAGCTGTTGATATTAAAAGAATAGATATTAATAGACTTTGGAAGTGACGGGGTGTGCGGACAGCAGTTCAAAACTAGGGGTCTTTCGGTGCGATCCTAGACACCGACAAAGGGGGTCTTTTGGTGAGAAGCCCCCCCTCCAAAAAAGAGGATCTTTCCTTGAGACTGGAAAAAGTCTTACCAAACATGTATTCTTCCGTAAGACTGGAAAAACTTATAAGTCAAAAATTATATAAACGTTTCAAAAAGACATTAAAATAATATAATTTTTTGAAACATTTGATTAAAAGTAGTAAACTAAATTCGGTGAGAAATTACCTCAAATTTATCGAAAATTCTTGCAAAGGGGGTCTTTTAGTGACAGGAAAAAGGGGGTCATTTGGTGAGAAGGAGTTGAAAAATTGGGGTCAATGTGGACGCACACAGCCCAGTCACCCATTTGTACTGAGTGCCCCCCCCCTCCCTCCCCGACAATCTAACTTATCATATATTACTAAAATTTCGAACTCTTTTGTGCAAACCTGATTAGGATATTAACGAACTAAATTAGTGTAGGTATCAACCAGTAAAAAATATGTCTGCCTTTACAAACGAAAGTATGAAAAATTTGAACACTTTGGAAGTATCTGAAAATGTAATGGGCTTCCTGTTCTTCATCAGGACGTTATCATCAAAGTTGCTTTAATTGAATCTCTGATACCAAATCAACATGACGTGCGTGTGGAAAGATTGTTTGTTTGTAGTTAATCAAAAATTAAAATAATGAAATAACGTGATTCATACTGATTTGATTCGCTGATGGGTTGTACCAAGCGTTAACCTCAAAGAGTATGGTGCCGTCCCATCTATAAAATAATAATAGTAATAGTAATAATAATAATAATAATAATAATAATAATAATAATAGTAATAATAATAATAATAATAATAATAATAATAATAATAATAATAATAATAATAATAACACCAACAACAATAACTATTATCTGCATCTGTCGTCACCTTCCTTTTTGCCGCCCCTGCATTTACCCGGGGGGGGGGGGGTAGGCTCGCGTAAGCCCTTTCAAGCTAAAACGTTGGTACTTAAGGAATGATTTGGTGAAGCAGTACTTAGCTTCATGAGGAAGAAGAATGCGACGAATAAGAGGAAGAAGTAAACAATGATGGGGCTTGCCGATAGGTCAATTATCCCGACAATGCATTTGTTGAGATTTTTAAGTAAACAACAGCTACTTACTTGTATTTTTCAATTGGCGTCCTTAGTGATGATAAAGATTTCTGCGCCCAATACTTCAAAAAATTGGCTTTGTTTTCAAAATATTCATCTTCATTAACGTCAACCTTTGCATAGAAATTAAAACAAACTTGCTTCAAACTATTTCTATTTATACAAATGAAGTGATATACATGTTGGTTGTAGACATCAACGTTTAAAACGGATCAACAACACTAAAATCTTTGATCAAAATAATTCAGAGAAGCATTTCTTCTTCATTAGAGGTGTAATGCTGTTTGTTTGCCGATTAATGACGCTTTACTTCCTGCGGACGTTGTTGGCGTCATTTTTGTTCTTTCCGACGGTATTTCTAATACAAATAGTCTTATCTTGGGAAATTCATGGCCCGTCCCTGTAAAGTGTGGTGCTGGTCTTTTTCTCCAAATATATCGCCTCTCTCATTTCTCGTGGCAACAGTTTGTCCTATCTACCAGGCGGCATAGGAAGCGCAACACGTCACGTACGAGGCTGGCGAAGATACAGGGCTGACAGCTCCATTCAAAATACACGGTTAGCAATTACAAATGGAAAATTAACATACTTGAAGTGGGGTACTTTGTCGAACCCGACGATGTTAGAGTAAGATAATTTTGCTTTGACACCACATAACAAATTTAGAATTGTTTGTGAAGATTTCATGATTATGTTTTAATCCAATGGCGACCTCAAAATTGGCGATATCGCTTCCATCACCGCCTGCTCTCTACAAAGCACTTTGACACACCACCAACGACCGGAGGATGTAGAAAATCATCAGTCAGTAAAACAACCCCCATGAAACCACTGATGGCGTTCGGATTGCTGTTGACCTTTCTTTGAAAATTTCATTTAATTCAATCACATTTCATTCAAAAACATTATCTCCTCCACCAAAGCCACCGCCTCAAGGCCACCATCACCACCGCCACAGCTAGCCTCCAACAACAACACTTACACGCCACTGTCATCACCGCCAATAATAACAACAAGCATGCCACCGCCAAAACCTATAACATACCGGTGACGCATTCATCACTACCACCAAAACCCCTCCCATAAGTTACCTTTTCGTATTCCTTATTCAATTTTGAGTCATCTTTGATCCACTCTGGGAAACCAATTTGTTCACGAATAGCGTCAACCTGCAGCAAATCATATTAGACCGTGTATCATGTGTATTGAAAAAACGATAATCGTCCGCTCTAATCTTTTATATGGCGCTAGCAATAGCCGGCTGTAAAGCTCAAGATGACGTGTATAAGAAAATGTTTGGGCTCAAAACCATACCATCTTACGGGGTCGTTATGCTCCCTAAGCACTAAGCAGTGGCATACCGGCCAGAATTTCCAGGGAGGAGGCAAACTTTCAGAATCATCCTGTAACTAGCGAGTTTACCGGGCGAAAATGTGCAGTTTTAATGCCAAAGGACATTGTGGCCTAAAATAGGCCAAGGTGACAATAAACAACTTTTGTGCCGGCATGTAGAGCCGGGTGGACCCCTGCAGTCTTAAATTCAGACCTACTCTTTGAACTCATTTTAAATGACGCTTTTAAGAATACTAACATTTAGAATGTGTAAATAAAATTCACATAATCATTTGGTAGGTATTTTATGACGAATTGGCATCATAATATTGTGGCCAGTGAACTAATGCAAATTGCACACGCTATAAGCTGCTATAGGTATCATCTTCTTACTCGTTTAAGATTAAACACATGGAATAAAATAATACACAAAAAGTAGATGAACTCCCAACCTTTTCTCTTACTGCAACCTTAGTTTCTTCATCTATCCAGTCATTGTCTTTCAGCATTTCCTTGAAAGCTGTCTTCAGATTGGTAATAAATGTATCTATCTACATGAATGTAATAAAAACATGGTGTACGATGAAGTGAGCGCAATGCATTAGTCAAGATACTAAATAGGTAGTATCGGCCGATATGTGATAGTACCAGTGGTATGCTGCTACCGAAGTCTTTCCTCAGTCTTAAGGTAGTGTTGGAGGCATTATGGAAGTGCTCTAAGCATGTTTTAAACAAATTAATTGACTAGAGCAAAGCACTTGTATCAATATGCCTTTTGTTTGAAGCCAATCGGACATACGGTTATCAAAAATATATCAGTTTCTTTGTATCATATTGTTTTTATCAAGAATCAATAAAGTGAATGAGCTAAAATGACTGGAGAAGCTCATTATCATATAATTTTTGCCAATATTGTGCTAAAAATCTATGCATAAATGTTCAGTGTACTTTTATTTTGCATACTTTTGCCTTCAAACTTGGTCAACGTTTTTCTAATATATTCTAATGTATTATATAGTGAACCCGCCCGCTAATTTGCATAGTTTATTATCATTTATGCAAATTAGCTCATTAATTATGCAATTATGCAAATTAGAGGGCGGGTACACTATATAATACATTGAGACATGTTGGACGGCTACGTTGGTTCGACGTTGGCATACCAACTACCATTTTAATGTTGGCAAATATCATAGCGGGTGCATGTGGGGGGTGTGACCGGCCGACAAGAACTTTTTATTTATTTTTTTAAAATACTTAACCCATTTAATTTCATTTCACATGACTTGACACCAACGCTAATGCGTCAATAAGTGTTATATTGAGATCGCACGGCAATCGGCATACGGAAGCAACGGTGACGTTAACGCAAAGTCTTTATTGTCGGTCGTTCCGATGACGTCAATGAAGTGTTGCCTCAACGCTATATTGAAGTTGTACGACAACCGTCGTACGGCAGTCAAAAGGTGACGTTAATACGACGTCTTTATCGTCGGTTGTACCGATGTCGTCAATGTAGTGTTTTCACAAGTTGTATTTAAGTCGTCGACGATCATGGTACAACCAACCATACATCAACGTTTGTGCGATGTCATAACTAATAATAAGTGTATGACGTCATAGATTAGTATTTTCATTAACGTTGGAATTTGGTTGCCCGACATCTGATCTTATTACAGCGTCCATGCAACTTAATGGTCCCTGATTGTGCACACTTGGAGGCCACACCTTATTTTAGGGGAGTATAGGAGCTCATTATATTTTTAATTGCCCTAAGTACACCCTAAAACCTTCATCTGCGCTCCATAGTCACGAAAAGTCTGAGTATGACCATATTACTGGGCCACATGCCATTTTTGTACAGTACACTCAACATATTGGTAATTATATTTAGATGAGAAAATGTTAGTCATACGTATTTACACTAAATGGGAACAAAAAAGGCGTATACTAGACTATCACTCGATAGATGAAAATAACAAAAAACTATCGATAAATATAATCTAAACTTTACTTTTCATTTCTTCTCTTACGTTCATTTTACTATTATCTGTAAAGTGTTCTTCAATGTACATTCTTGCTGTTGCAAAAGCCAGGTCTGTTTTAGTAGTACTCAAGCATTCACGCCATCCGGGTCTCTCTGTCGTAGGTAGATGCACAGCCTTTTGAAAGTTTTGTTCAGCATCACGAAATTGCTGACTCAAACTAGATATCATATCAGTAGAGATGGACCACATCATGTAGTTGGCAATAATCCTGTTGTACAGAAGAATGATGTGGATACTGTTTAAATCGCTAACTTCATCATCACCATCATCATCATCATCATCATCATCATCGTCATCGTCATCGTCATCGTCATCGCCGTCGTCGTCGTCGTCGTCAACAACCAGACCATCGTTGTCATCGTCAACTTCCCCTTGCTGTCCATCTTTCACATTGTCTTCTTCTTATTATTATTCTTTTTCTTCTTTTTCCTCGTAATCCATATTGTCATCATCCTTATCATCAACACCATGATCATTATCATTGTGATCTTCATCTTGCTATTCATCATATTCCATCTTTTCTTCTTCATCATATTCGTCATCATCATCATCATCATCATCATCATCATCATCATCATCATCATCATCATCATCATCATCATTACATTATCATCATCATCATCATCAACATCATCATCATCATCATTAACACCATCACCGTAATAATCATCATATTCGTCTTGTTATTCCACTTCTACATTTTTTCTCTTCCTCCTCTTCGTCATCATCAACATCATTATCATCGTAATCTTCCTCCTGTTGCTTTTTAACCTTTTCTTCTGCCCTCTTCTCATAGTGATCATAATCATCACCTCCATCGTCTTTCACTCTTTCTTCTTCCTCTACTCATCAATATCACAATCATCATCATCATCATCATCATCATCATCATCATCATCATCATCATCATTATCATCATCATCATCATCATCATCATCTTAAGCATTAGCAGCTTAACACCATAGTAAGAGTAAACACCTGGGTGTTGTGTCTTTCATCAACTTTGCTGCTAGAGCAACGGAAACCGGCGACCTGTTTATAATTGGTTCATTCCTCGATATTGGTTTTGTCTCTTCTGGCATGAGAATATCAAAAAACTTCATCCAGTTTATCTTTATAAGAGAGGAGAAAAAGGATCATTGTTCAATATAAACTTTTCAATGTGAACTTCAATCATAATAGCAGGCATAATCAGGTAAATTATGGTCAATTGACTTTTGTAGAAACCACAGAAATTTATACCGGAAAAAAAGTGCTCTTTTACTTAAAACTTATTATATTCCATTTCTATCAAATTGTTTTATTTTCTGGTTGCCAAAAATTATGAAAACTGTCAGTCATTTGTTTCAGTCGAAGCGGCAATGATAGTATGTGAGTTTTAGCTCATTAGTCTGGCTTAAGGGGGTACTACACCCCTGCCCAATGCTGTGCCTATTTTTGCATTTTTCTTAAAAATTATAGCAGATTGGTGACAAGTAAGATATGTATATCATAGGAGCAAGGACTACAACTATTGCACTGGAAATTTTATATCAGCACAGACAAGAGTTGTGGAGTTACAGTCAAAAATGAGGGAAAACCAATATTTGATCAATAAACAATAACTACTTGCCTTGAGTTGCTGCATTTTCAGTGCAGTAGTCGTAGTCATTGCCCCTATAATATACATATCTTACTTGTCACCAATGCGCTATAATTTTGAGAAAAATGCAAACATAGGCATAAAAATTGGCCAGGGTGTAGTACCCCTTAAAACTTTTTTTTTTTTTAAATGTCCAGAATACTTTCCTGGCAGTAATTACTACATGTAATATTAAGCACGGTTTTTAAGTCAAGTCAACACATACATAAATGACAGCCAGTGAAAACATTTCACTGACTATCCAGGATTTGAACCTGGGACCTTCGGATTATTTCTCCGTACATGTAATATTATTTCATAATATTTGGCAAGTGATGACCAAATAGAAATTTGACTGAAAATATTAAGGCTTTAATAAAAAATGACTAGAATAGCGTTACCTCTGGTACATCTATTTCCAGCTGTGTAATATTGGTAGAGTGGTACAATTCGCTTATATTTCTGCTTTCTTCTGATGAAATCTTTTTAGAATGGAATAACAAAGATATACACAAGTTATAAGAACAACAACATAACAACAGGGTTTATGGTTTTTTACGCACCGATAAATGATGGAAAGAGCCATTAGTTTCCATACTAATAATAATAATAATAATAATAATAATAATAATAATAATAATAATAATAATAATAATAATAATAATAATAACACAATACTTACATTTGCGAGTTTTATATCAAATTCTAACACATCAGTCATGTCCTTTTGTGCTGTTGTTTTGTCTGCCCCCAGTAAGGTAGTTATTGCAATCATATATTGAAGGTAGGGTACTTTATACTAAAACAAAAGATACATGGTTTTATTATTATTATAATGATTTTTGATTGACAAATCGGCATAGCTATAGAATACCCATCTCACCTCCCAATACACACCCATCCAGGGCTTAGGGTTAGGTTTAAGGGTAGGCACCCTGAGAGGTGTATTTTATAGTTACTCCAACAAATCCAATGAATTTTACTCACTTTCTGAGCTTTCGATGACCGGTTAAGCCATCTTGATAACAGATGTCCAGGCTCACTGCACTTCCCGGAGCGGGATTTGGTAGTCTCATTTCCCACAGGTTCTTGATTGGGTTAGCAGCGAGTCATAGACGTCATTTAGAGAATACATACCTGTGTCTCGATTCATGGTTTTGTCGCCCCTCCTGCTGATCCACATGGTTTCCCGAAGTTTTCTAGTGAATTGGTTCGAGTCTTTATCTTTTATCTTTGCTCACTCCCAGTTGATAGCGTGGTTTTATTGTGCAATACGGTCTGTTAGTGTTATGAGTGATTGTTTTTAGAGATTGTTAGAGATTATTTTCTTTTGGCTCTGGTGTAACCTCTGCTCCTTACTTTCTCTGTGTCTTTCTGGTGTTTTTTAATCTTGTTCCGAATGTTCTTCCAGTTTCACCAATATACGTTTTGTCACATCCCTTTATACACTCTACGCTATATACAACTTCACAAGTCTTGCTGGGCTCAATTTGTCTTTTGGATGAACAACTTGATTTCTTAGAGTGTTATGGGGCCTCATAGCGGTAGCAATGCGGTACTTCCAGATAATTCCTTGCAGCTTTTCCAAAAGTCCTTCTATGTTTGGCAGTACTACCATACCTTTCGATGGGTCATTGTCAGTTTTCTTGATTTTGGTTTCTTTAATCGATTCGTTTTTGATGTTTGACTTTGTCAAATAATGACCATCTGGGATAACAACAGTTTGTTAAGGGGGTACTACACCCATGTGGTAAATTTTTGACTATTTTTGCATTTTTCTCACAAAATAATTACACACTGGTAACGTTATGTATATTATTGGGGCAAGGAATCCAATTACTACACTGAAATTTCAGTGACTCACGACAAGCGGTTCAGCATATATGATAGGAAATGAGGTACATCCTAGCGGTACCTTATTTCTGATCATAAATAACAAACCGCTTGTCTTGGGTCACTGAAATTCCAGTGTAGTAATTGGATTTCTTGCCCCTATAATATACATTACTTTTCAAAATAGTGAATATTCTCAGTCATCCAGTCGTTAAAATCACAAAGTTTTGAATTAAATCAAATACTGAACTTAAATTTTTGCAACTTGTTACGTTGCGTCTGAAACCATCAGACTTCATCAGGCAAAGTGTCACATGACCAGCCCAGCGGGTCAGTTGCCTGATGAAGTCTGATGGTTTCAGACGCAACGTAGCAAGTTGCAAAAAATGTAAGTTCCAGTATTTGATTTAATTCAAAACTTTGTGATACATTACTTTTGTTACCACTGTGTTATTATTTTTTGAGAAAAATGCAAAAATAGACACAAATTTATCGAGGGGTGTATTATGAAAGACAAAGATAAAAAGACTAGTTTGCGTCTGACGTCATATGTCAATCAAACTCCGAGCACGGTTTGTTTACAAGTGTCGTGATGATATGAGTTGCTGAACACGGAGGTAAAACCGGGCGCCTTATTGTTAATTTTGCACCAGCAAACATACAAACCATCTCAAAAGTTAGGTCTTAATAGTAGGACACTTTCTTTGGTGAAGGCACCATGTCCACAATGCCTAGAAAAGTTGCTTTTTGCCTTGTAAGAGTACGTATTTTTCGCCATTCACTGCTATTCCTTTTCTCCGATCGGCACCAGCCAGATGAATCGACCTTCCTTAATACGCGCTATTAGCCAATCAAGGATCATAGAGAATTTGATTGACAGTGACGTCAGACGCAAACTAGTCTTTTTATCTTTGTCTTTCATTATAGTACCCCCTTAACGCATTCTTAATTCTTTCTTCTTCCTCTTAATTATCTTCCTCTTCAGTTACCACGTTCGGCATTCTATCAAGTAGTGTCCGGATTATACGCGAGGTTTTTGATGTAATGGATGTTGGATTTGTCTATCAAAATATAACTAATCGTATGAAACAATGCTACAAATAAAACTCTTTAATGCAATAAAAAGATACACGGTTGAAATAATCGTACGTCTTTCTTGAAGTCTACGTGATTATCGCAGGCTTGTTCTATAACTTCATCTGTTCACTCAATATGTTCAACCTTCACAATGCAGTGTGTGCCACTACCATGTTTTTCCTCCAACTTTAAAATGCATTCAGATTTATGTTATATTGTTACAATAATGTCTATTCCCCATGTAATTAACATCCGTCCCTCTGTACATGTTATGATAAATAATAATACAGTCTGTCTCTTGTTATATGTTGCTCACATCATCGTCAAGGGAGCAGTCCTAGCTTTCAAATACCGGGGTTTTTTTTGGGTTTCGGCAATCCATAGATCTGCTTCACTAAACACAAATGTATGAAAACCCTTTTGCGCCACTCTTTAGAAAATTGAATAGAATGTTATATCCAAATAACTGTTCGGTACAGTAAAAAAGAACATTCATTTGTAGGATTAAAATGATTATGTAACAATTTCTCAGTATGAAATTGCATTGAAGACGAGGGCAGCAAGATGCATTGCTACAGGCGGCGGTCACGTAGAAGGAAGGACTCTGAGTGACCCATGTACAAGAACAATAATGTTAAAAATCAAACTGTAAAATTGACTAAACGTATGAGATATGCAATATTTCGTTGACATGATTTTAATTTTACCACAGACTGTGCAATATTTGTCTGTCTTTTAACTTGTCTTGAGTGACAAAAACAACCGTAACGGTATTTACCATGATATTTAATTTTACGGCAGAATGTGAAATATTTATTTATCTTATTTATCTTTTAATCTGTTTTAATGGGAAAAGAGAATCATTAGACCTATATCATGAAAAAACAGTGAAAACAATTTTGTGTTGTTGTGCAATCGATGCATTCTTTTGATTTCACGAAGGAACTCTTGATAAACTAGATGCTATCATTGATTTACATGTACAACCCTCTTCCCTATTAAAAGTGGAACAATTGTGATTCTACCCTTTCGTAGTTAACTATACATATCTCGAGATTAAAACAAGCAAATCAAATTGAACAGAATAAACGGCATTTGAGAGCTAGAACTACACCCTTGACGTTGATGTGAGCATCATGTCACAGCAGTATTTCCGAATTGCCAAAAAGCGCTTTTCACTTGCACATTTTCTTTATGAGACAGGCTGTAGAGGGCAAGATTATCGAGTATTTCGTAGCGCAATTTTCATCATCGCTACCGCGGTGTTCAGCAATTGTGGAAGGAACTTAAAGGTTATAAGGACACTTTATAGAGATCTGTTAATTGTTGATTAAGGGACCTCTCATTATTAATGTGGGAGGGGGCCGGGAAAATGTAGGAGGGGTTATGCGATTTTCACTTTGACAAACAGGGGGGTCATTTTATTTTTCCTGATAGGGGGGTCATGTGAAATTTAATAGTCATTCACTATTTTTTTAATACCAAGAATCCTGGAAGGTCTTGCATATAGTAACAATATCAGTCATAGTACCATACATAGCTTCAATCGGGCCAAAAAATTGCGCGCGAACGCGCATTTGCAGTCATAAGCATAGTCAACGGCCAAAATGTGCTGGATTTACTATACCAAGTTCCAGAAATATTTTCTTTTTCCTACCCCATCCCCCAATGTCAAAAAAGAAATCTACGCCACTGCCACATGCTACACACACCTCTCACTCCTCACCACATTACCACCCCACCTCCAAGCACACACCTATAAATTTTCTCATCAAAAGTAGATCTATTGGCATAGGGGTAGATCCCTGGGGATGGGTGGGGGAGGGGGGGTAAATTCCCCCTATTTTGCCTGTAGGCCTATGTGGGTTTCTGACGTGACCAAATTAGCCTTATATTTGGCAATTTTAGTCACAAAATTATTCCACTTTTGCATCATATTTCATCAATTCAGCTTCAAAATGGCAAAAATTTTCTTGCGCTTCGCGCGCATTTGTACAATACACTTATTTTGTCGCCAAAATGAGCTGGATTCCCTTTGACTTCAAGAAATTGTTTCCCACCCATCACCCCCAATGTTAAAATCCCAATCTCTGTGACTGAATTAATTAATATTTAAGTTTGCTTGAAGGGGGGGGGTATGTGATTTTGTTTGATTCAATAGGGGGGTTACGTGAAATTGATTCATCGCAATAGGGGGTTATGTATTTTTCACCCATAAAGCTCAACATTCTCCCGGCCCCCACCCTCCCGCATTAATAATGAGCGGTTCCTAACTCACATCTGCATACTGTGAATCCAGGTAATAATAGCTCGGATATATTGGTCCTCTTTGATCTATCTGCAATAGAAACAGACGCCAAATTAAAGGTCTCATTTTCAACAAACATATAGGATTCAGGAGTACGCCAAAAGTACGCAGTTTCCCAAAAAAGAGAATATTGTCATCTTTGCAAGGATTTTGTATGCTGGGTCCGCGTTACATGTAGTACTTTCACCAGTCTCCCTTTCTTCGCTAATAGTTATCCACTATGATTGTTGAATATGAGACGAAATACATTCACTAAGATGTGTATTGTTCCATTCGCGTTCCGGCTCGTTGAATGGAACAATATATCTTGAACCTTAAGATTATATTTTTACCATCACACTCTTTACAAGCGTTTGGTCCATTTTGGATGGAAATTAGCAAGGCATCCAAACTACACCCAGTTGAATCATATTCGCCTACCCTGATTCATGCATTTTATGTGAATTCGACGTGCAATTAACCAGTTTGTTTTTAAATAATAACCATGTCTAGTATAATATTAATAATGCTTCAACATTGACACAGTAGGTATGCTCTTTTTTGAAACAAAATTTAGTGTGGAAGTTGACATGATTGCAAAGACCACTCACGAACAGAATGTTTTTTGATGAATTTTCCAGGTCGATATCTACACCAGCGCTAATGATCACTGATGCTGATAATCCCAGTTCCTTCCCCAAATTTGCCAACAAAGTTTCTAAATCGAAGTCAGCATCATTCCAGGAGCCGCCTTCTTTGTCACCAAGAACTGGCCATCCGCCGAATTTTGTGACAAACTGGGCAAGAGGTGTCGAGTTTTTCGCTTCAATAGTCTCTGAAAAACAATGAACAGATCGTGTTTTGATCCCCAGTATATTCATGGCCTCCCCCCATTCCGAAGAAAATGACAGCCTCTTCAGGCGTCAGTACCAGCTTGTGCTTAATGCAGTGATATTAATTTTGCTATTTACATTACCTAAATCCATGCAGGAATTGTAGAGATCTTTAACCTTCCTTATACTTTCAGTGTCGTCGTTTGATTTCTTTTTCTCAAGCAGTCCTGTATTGAAACAAATTAAAAAGTAGCAGCATAAGTTATAACGATAGGCATAATAGGTCTAACGATTAGCAACAATAGTTGGTGCTGCTTCACACCCGTTGGGGTTCACTTGACTTTGGGAGTGTTGGGGATATGTGGACACCAGTTCCCAACTTTTTCTTTTTACAGGGCAATTTGACAGGAAAAAATGGTTCATTTTGTGAAAAGGGCTCAGAAGGTCTCAAAAGAGAGATCTCTCTGTGAGACTGGAAAACGTTTGGTTCATAACATTTTCAAGATATAGAACTCAAAAAAGCCATTGAATATGGAATTTCTTTGAAAACTTTTTGTAAAAGAAAGGTGAAATTTTGGTACTTTCGGGAAAAAGCAGGCCATTCGATGAGATTTGATATCAGAAATTTATATACGAATTCTTGAAAAGAGGAGACGTTTGCTTACAGTAAAATAAAAATTGTGTGAGAAGGAGTTTAAAATGGGGATTATTGTGGCTACACATTCCTGTCACCCATTTTTAATCAGTCCGCCCTTCCCGGTGGGTTTCACCAACTTGATTAATTGAGTTTTAGTTTTAATATTGAAAATGTATTTGCAATGACGCTTTTGGCTTATAATCCTACCGACCCTGTGTGTACTGACCTCTCAGAATAACGTCTATTTGATCGCGGAGACGTTCAAATGTCCCATAACTGGATTGTTCTTCTGGTATGGTATTCTTTTTCAGCCATCCGCCACATGAAAACTCATAGAAATTATCACATGGATCAACAGCAGGATCTATATTACTGAGAAGTTTGCCGGCTTAATGTATAAAGTGTGTAAAAATACAGGAAAGTGTGTGAGAAGGGGTTATTTCAAACATGATCAATGTTGTTTGATGCAGAACATAAAAACATTGTTTATCGTGATTGAGGTAAAGAGGAAAGTTAAACAAAATTCCTCCCCCTTTAATTACGCAACACCAAACCCGATCCTAGATAGGTTGGCACTATAATTGTTGCATGAATATGCCGTTCATGCATAGAGAAATTTTCACCGGATATAATGAAAGCCGGCTGACAAAGTCGTCACCATGCATCCGACTGACAAAGTCGTCACCATCCAGCTATGAACACTCCTATAAAAGGTATTAAGGGGGTACTACACCCTTCAATAAATTTGTGACTATTTTTGCACTTTTCTCAAAAACTAATAACACACTGGTAACAAAATTTATATATATTATAGGGGCAAGGAATCCAATTACTACACTGGAATTTCAGTGACCTAAGACAAGTGGCTTGTTATTTATGATAAAAAATGAGGTACCGCTAGGATGTACCTTATTTCCTATCATATATACTGAACCGCTTGTCTTGAGTCACTGAAATTTCAGTGTAGTATTTAGATTCCTCGCCCCAATAATATACGTAACTTTTGTTACCAGTGTGTTTTTAGTTTTTGAGAAAAATGCAAAAATAGTCACAAATTTACCACAGGGGTGTAGTACCCCCTTTATGTGAGGAACCTACACATTAGTAGGCTTATCTGTAAAATAATTTGTATATCAATAAGAAACTAATGAGCCAGGTATTACATATTAAATATCTACCCTGAACAACTTGATAAAATTCCTGCAATCTTATGGTTCTCAGACGCGTTACATGACACGATATATACCACGGTTCATCACATATCTGATTGGATGAAACAAACATTCAGGGGTTTACAAAAACCAATCACACCCAGATGCCGTATTTTAGTCACCAGTTAGAAGCTCACACAGCTCTTATGACGATATGCACTCATCCGTGTAGTGTAAAAACAGACTGTGTTGCAAGGTATTGCAGGGCCAACTTTGCTTGAACATATTGTGTGCTCAGGTTTATCGAGGTGCAAACTTTTCCATATGTACCTGTTATAGCGCAATGGGCAATGGTACATAGCGTTGCGTCATTCTTGCTTACCTGTTATAACGCAATGGGTAATGGTACATAGCGTTGCGCCATTCTTGGTTACCTGTTATAACGCAATGGGTAATGGTACATAACGTTGCGCCATTCTTGATTACCTGTTATAACGCAATGGGCAATGGTACATAGCGTTCCGCCATTCTTGGTTTAATACCTGTTATTATGCAATGGGCAATGGTACATAACGTTGCGCCATTCTTGGTTACCTATTATAACGCAATGGGCAATGGTACATAGCGTTGCGCTTTTCTTGATTACCTGGTATAACGCAATGGGCGATGGTACATAGGGTTGCGCCATTCTTGGTTACTTGTTATTACGCAATGGGCAATGGTACATAGTGTTAGGCCATTGGTTACCTGTAATAACGCAATTGGCAGTGGTACATAGCGTTGCACCATTCTTGGTTACCTGTTATAACGCAATGGGCAATGGTACATAGCGTTGTGTCAATCATGGTTACGTTACCTGTTATAACTCAATTGGCAGTTCTGTCATTCTTGCTTACCTGTTAGAACACAGTGGGTAGTTGTAGGCCTAAATAGCGTTGCGCTATTCTTGGCTACCTGTTATAACGCAATGGGCAATGGTACATAGCGTTGCGCCATTCTTGGTTATCTGTTATAACGAAATGGGCAGTTGTACATAGCGTTGACTCAATAATGGTTACGTTACCTGTTATAAGTCAATTGACAGTTCTGTCATTCTTGCTTACCTGTTAGAACACAGTGGGTAGTTGTAGGCCTAAATAGCGTTGCGCTATTCTTGGCTACCTGTTATAACGCAATGGGCAATGGTACATAGCGTTGCGCCATTCTTGGTTATCTGTTATAACGAAATGGGCAGTTGTACATAGCGTTGACTCAATAATGGTTACGTTACCTGTTATAAGTCAATTGACAGTTCTGTCATTCTTGCTTACCTGTTAGAACACAGTGGGTAGTTGTAGGTCTACATAGCGTTGCGCTATTCTTGGCTACCTGTTATAACGCAATGGGCAATGGTACATAGCGTTGCGCCATTCTTGGTTATCTGTTATAACGAAATGGGCAGTTGTACATAGCGTTGACTCAATAATGGTTACGTTACCTGTTATAAGTCAATTGACAGTTCTGTCATTCTTGCTTACCTGTTAGAACACAGTGGGTAGTTGTAGGCCTACATAGCGTTGCGCTATTCTTGGCTACCTGTTATAACGCAATTGGCAATGGTACATAGCGTTGCGCCATTCTTGCTTACCTGTTATAACGCAGTGGGCAGTTGTACATAGCGTTGCGTCATCCTTGCTTTTAATAATGATCACAGCAACTGAAATAATGAATACGAATACAGGCTGTCTCAAATTAAACAATGTTAAAGCAAAAACTGCCAAATCACTGGCGTGTCGCCATTAACAAGGACAATCATGTGATTATCTACTCGGCTCTACAATCTATGCAATCTATGCAATCTATGATTGCAGACATACACAGGTGATGAGTGTAACCTGGAGTGCTACGCGATATATTCAAAAATTGAATACATGAATACAAAACCCACCCAAGTCCATGGGAAGTGATTTTGAGAGAAAAACACGTGTATCATTTTAATTCCTTCAGTTATATTTACCTTGTCAATATGGTAAGTTTTACGTGCAAATGAGTGGGTTAAACTGTATTAAGTATGACGATTAGCATTTCAGGGACTTCGTGGGGTTCATTTTAAATTTTGGACTTGGGTGGTTTTTGAATCATGTACAATGACAATAATGTTTGAATGAGATTGCCACTAGTAAGATAATACAAAATAAAGCACACAGGTATGTATAATGTTGATAAGCATTCTGCCATGTAATATAAACCACACACTTTCCTTTATTAAACCCATTTTTTTCAAAAGTCACTCTGAAGCAATGAAATGTGTTACAAGTGGACTTTTATACGTACTGGATTTCAATCAATGTGTTACAAGACTCAAATCATGGACTTGGTTGGTTCTTTCATACATGCTATATTTTTCACATGCTCAATAGACACAGTGGATGAGTTTGAGTTGTTTTTTCATACATATGACAGGCCAATGCATAGCAACAAATTCTCATGCTTAAATCAATTTGGCCACAGTATGGACTTGGGTGGCATTTGTATTCATATATTCAATTGTTTGAACCTATGACTATGGTAATTAACCCGATTATTGAGGCTTGATATTACATGGGCTTTTTACCATTCCTATTTCCTCTTACTTAAGGGGGTACTACACCCCTCGATAAATGTGTGTCTATTTTTGCATTTTCTCAAAAACTAATAACACAGTGGTAACAAAAGTTATGTATATTATTGGGGCAAGGAATCCAATTACTACACTGGAATTTCAGTGACCCAAGACAAGCGGTTTGTTATTTATGATCAGAAATAAGGTACCGCTAGGATGTACCTCGTTTCCTATCATATATACCGAACCGCTTGTCTTGAGTCACTGTAATTTCAGTATAGTAATTGGATTCCTTGCCCCAATAATATACATAACTTTTGTTACCAGTTTGTAATTATTTTTTGAGAAAAATGCAAAAATAATTACAAATTTACCACATGGGTGTAGTACCCCCTTAACAAAATATAGAGGAATTCGATAATGAAAATGAAACCTCGTATACCCTTAAAAACCTTACTCACCAAGTCCAGCCAGTATTCCAATAGCAAGTACCCATAGCGCTCCACAGAGGATGAACAAAAACCGTTTCCCTTTTCCGTTCTTGACTTGGGTGTCTTCGTCAACTACGAGATCAATTTTATCACCACTCATACTCGCCATATTGGCACTGTGAATTACAAAATAATTATGCTCTAATTTAGGCTACATTATCATTAGAGAATGAATTTGGAGAAAACCTGATAATTACAAACACTCGCTGAGCAGCAAGACCTTCCTCTAAGCTTTTAATCCGATAAGCTGATTATCTATTTGTTTTCATGAATTGGAAGACATTCTTTGATGTATTACTGAGCTCAATCATATGAAATTACTGGAACCTGAGGTCAGCATAGTATTTTATTGTCAGAAGGTTATTATTTCCTAATGTTAGGGCAGCAGAACGTAAGCTGAAACGCGCTCAACTGGAAAGTTGGGTAGATATTAATTTCTTTGGTAAATGATACAAGATAATGTATAAAGTATTATGAATAGTTTTTTACAAGTTGTAGTTTTTGTACATTTAAAGTTGTTGTTTTTGATCAATAGCCTGATTAACATAAAATTGGCATATTTTGTGCTAATTGTATGACAAAATATTATCGTTTGAAAATGAAAATTAGAAGCAAATTTTATCGTACTGATTCAATTTAGTATCTGATATTTACGAAATTTGACTGAAAAAATATTTTTGGAGAAATCATGATAAAAGTTTTGCATAATTAATTCATAAATTAACGATTATTTATCAAAATTACCACACATTTTCCTTGACATAAAGAAAACTCCTGAAGTTTAAACTAAATTAACATTACATTCTAAATTGTGTATTCATTCTCACTCTTCAGTTCAAATTTACAGAAATAAAACGCAATAATGAAAAATCCGTTGTGCGATTTGTACAACCCGCCATACTATAGACGAATCCAATTTCACGCATTCCTGATCCTCAATGGCAGCCATTAGCCGCGACGGGTACCCAACTATCCCACCTAAAATGTGGGATGATGCGGCCTTGAAGGGTATTATGAACTGCATTCTATCACCAGTGTAACACGTAGACAAAAGAATGATGTCAGTTTACAACACAAAAGAATCAAACATCGAATTTTAAGCGGGTTTAATCCACCCAATTGGGTACTCACAACACCTGTTTGGTGCATGCGGGTACCCAAATATGGCCGACCAAATCCTGACCATGACTTGGCTCGTTGGATTCGTCTATACTGCACAACGGGAAATTGCTACCGGGTTCAGCCACAGTTAGCCACCATTGTGTTGTAATGGTTATTGGTACTTAGTCAATTGCGGGCTTATTTATACAATTCGTATTCGCTCACTGTTTGAACGCAAAGTTTACTGAATCTTTTGCTGCCGTCGTTTGAACAGTATCATTGGTATGTTTTTCTTAGCTAATACAAATATTTGAAGGTATTTGGTTTTACACCAGAAGTAACTCCATATTGAACTTTGACCTCAAATTTTAGTATGATTTACAGACACTCGGTAATAACAATGCATGTGTGCAAGTGGCGTTACTCTCCTACGTAATATGTGCGAGAAGTAGCATTTTGAGTTGAAATCACGTTTTTAACCCCTGTGAGCCCTATGTGACCTTTGACCCCAAGGCACGAGTTTCATGTGACAGGTAGGGACGTGGTCAGTGATGGTTGTGACCGGTCTCCCCCTTCCTCCTACACAAACTCAAGACAAATTATTCATTGCCGGAATTCGGAACTATAAGGCGCCGAGCGAGCTAAAATTAGTGTGAGGAAAGTGTGCGGAGCTCGTTAAAATTTTGTGTTATATAAGTGTCCGCGCGTGCGCCAAAATTTTGCATTATATAACTAAACATTGTATGCACATTTGATTTCATAAATGCGCACGCAGTGCGATGATCTTAAGACACCAGCCCTTTATAATAATACCCCCTTAATTTTTCCATTTTGATGTAAAAATTATAACTCCCCTGTTTTTGGTCTAAAACTCATACGACCCCCACCCACCATGCCCACTATATTCATGAGGTAGAGGGGAAGTCAGCAGCTGAAATTCTCCGTGGCATATCCGCGTACAAACCCCTCCCCCTCCGGGACATCGTGACAGTTACTGTGTTATTCTGTGGCACCGTGTTGCATGCCAGTTAGTCTACTGTAGTAGACCAGTTTAATTTATCATTCCCTAAATTAATCTCTCTGACCTGACCATGGAAAAGTCATCATTCCTGTTCTGATTCAACAGCTCAGATATCCATGAGAAAACTGGTCTACTGTAGTTCGAATATACAATGAACTATGCACTCTATAGTGGGTATGATGTTACCTCATTAAAAATGCAGTCTTGGCTGTTTATGCACATATCCTGTGGTTTTTACCAATTAAGCCGTTTGAAAAGCCGTCCAGCGCGTATTATTTGCACAAGGTCCAATACAATGTATAGTACGCTTGACGTCGCGCACGTATACGTGATGGTTAAGCTGTCAAATGAAATCTGAATGAGCTACCCCACGTGGGTTGGGTTCAGTGAACACAGTGGGTTGGGCTAATGCATAAACATGTATGCTTGCCTATCTGTTATTGGTTAAGATTTACCACCCACATTGATTTTTACTTCATTAACATTCATCTCAGATTCGAGATGAAAGAGGTTGAGTCTATATGTTAAGATATGGTGGGTCACACAGGTCATATCCAACTACCGCAGTCCTTTTTTCTCTAGGCAGGGCAGTCACTGGAGATGTGATGTGTTTCGTCATAGATTTTAAATGGTTTCATGCATGGAAACGTATGAATTGTTTATAAAAAAAAAAAAAGGAATGCAGCGCAGTCTACATGCCAGTAGGCCGGCTCAGTCCTACGCAAATCATTTGTTCCCATACGGTATTTTGTTTGGCGAGTAATTAGTTGTAGCGATCGCGGTCTATTAACATAGCCTATATAAAATACATTAACTAGGACTCACCGATTCTCTCGTGTTTAACAGTGCTAAAAAGGCCCAATTACTACCAGTCTGGGATCGATCTAGTAGCTCGGAAGCCGTGAGAAATCTGAAGAAGGTGCAATCACTGCAAGCGCAGCTGCTATATTAAGTACACAGGTAAATCACCTGGGTTTGCGTTTCACTGTCAAAGTCACTAATATTAAAATTGACTTCAAAAACATAATGGGTAAAAGTGACATAGACGCATGTTACTGCAAATGAAACTTCAAATGTATAAGACCGGCACACTATTGATTATCCTTTGATCATGCATATTAAACATATACAAGAACAGACGTGAACTTGTATTACGGAGCTACAGAACAACTATATTATTTCTACATGACCATGACATATTCACTGTGCAGTATGCATATGATAAGCTTGATTAACATACATATTGCTATTTATTTCTTTAAATCTTGTCTTCTCAACCGTAAAAGGACATTCGCATTCACACTTTTAAGTGTGAATGTCCTTTTAAGTGTGAATAAGTGGAAAGTTCATCTTAAAAGATGAACCTTCCACTCAGAACACTAGTCAGTCGATGGGGCTATTGTTATACAAGACCCACTCAGTCACTTATTATTCACTGAAAACGACTGAATTCGATTTTGAAATTTATCACATTTTACCTTCTTAATACCTTACTGGCATTCAAGGGTCAATTTCTTATTAAGATATTTATTCTTTATTTTAATATTTTCTTATTAAGATAGTTATCTTTCTCTATTAAATGATATTTTCTAAACCTTTATTCTTTATAATAACAATTTTACCTTGATTAATGTTGAATCATGATGTATTCTTGGGAATCTGCAAGGAGTTTTAACTGATATTTGTATTCTATTTTACAAAACCAACAGAAACATATAAGCATGATAACCAGAGACTAGAACATAATAAACCTTCCAGTGAACATAGCTTGCTGCTAAAATTTATACTGATTTCACTACACCCAGACAAGGACCAGACCCTAGAAAGTTTATACCCGAAGGTATATGTTATGTTCACACAGACCAATCCATCTGTTGTTAATTATTCAATAATGACATATAGTGGTATGAATACACCAGTAGAAGATATGTACACGTGATGTAGCAATAATAATCACTTACTGTCCTACCAATGTAACAGATGAAGATATTCATGGAGGGTCATTATGACAACATGAGACGAGCCATTGACTCCATCCCTGCTCATAATCTTTTGATGGTCATAGGAGACTACAATGCTAGAATTGGAGAAGAGGATGCTAGGTTTACCTATCATGAAACAACAAACAGGAATGGTAAATTTCTTTTGGACCTTGCGACTGAGAGGAATCTCATCATCACAAACACAATGTTTCAAAGTACGAAACCGATTCCAGCCATTGGAAAATTTAAGTGAAATAGCCACAGAGAAGTATGAAAGGTTAATAACAGCCCACACGGAAGCTACAGATAAAACTGCCTGTGAAGAAGAAAGCACATAGGGTACGCTTCTCAGCTCAAGCGATCCAAGAGTGACTGAGGCAAGAGACAAGATCAAGAAAGCGTACGAGGTGTATCAGGAAAATACAACTGAAGATCACAGACTGGTGTATAAACAGGCAAAGAAGAGGCTCGTAGATGCATACAACCAGGTGCAGGAAGAAGATCTTAGCACTAAGTTAACAGAAGTGGAAATGGCCCATGCCAACAGTAAACACGGCCAAAGTTGGATACTTATAAATGACATCACAGGCAGATTGGCATCTAGGAAAGGGCAACTAATAGGAAGCTCCCCCCTGACATTGATGATGAAGATGAAGATATTTCAGCAGTCTTAGAAGAGCTCAGCATCAAAACAGGGCCATTCGAACAAGAGGAATATGAAAGGCCAAAATTGCATTGGTGGAAGGTAAAAGAGATACGACCTAGATGATATCATTCTTGAATTCTGTAACCGTGCATTGAGCGAGGGAGAAATGAACAGAACAGTGGTCTATCCTAAACATAGTCATCATCATCATCATCATCATCAGCCGTATTCAGCCCACTGCAGGGCGAAAGCCTCCCCAAGTTTGCACCAAAGTTTCCTGTCATTTGCTTTTGCCATCCACCTGATCCCTATGAAACTTGCTATCTCATCCCTCCATCTGACTTTCTGTCTGCCTTGGTGTCTTGAGCCCAGCCAAGGCCTCCATTCTGTGACATTCTTTGTCCATCTATTATCTGTTGATCTTGCAAGATGGCCAGCCCAATGCCACTTCTTCATCTTTATTGTGTGGATTATGTCTGTAACTTCTGTTTGGCTCCTGATCCATGCCACTGTCCCTTTTGGTGTAGCCCAGCATACATCTTTCCATGCTATGCTGTGCAGTTTTCAGTTTTTGCTCCATCCATCCTCTTAGTAAGTGACCATGTTTCAGCTCCATATGTCATGGCTGGTAGTACACATTGGTTAAAAACATTTCGTTTCAGACAAGTTGGCATCTTACTTCTCATGATGTCATTGAGCTTGCCAAATGCACACCAACCAGCCCTAGTCCTCCTCTTGACTTCATCCATGTGATTGTGAGTCATGTTGATTAGTTGTCCTAAGTACACATGTTGGACCACCTTTTCTATTTCTGTGTTCCCTACCATGACCAGCTGTTCTGTGGCGAACTGGTTGAACATGACTTTTGTCTTTTTCATGTTTATCTTTAGACCCACTTGATTGCTTCTCTGGTTGAGATCATTGATCATTTCTCTTAGGTCTTTAGCATTGTCTGTTATTATGACTATGCCATCTGCGAAGCGAAGGTGACCCAGGTGACTAAACATAGTACCTATACCCAAGTCTGGAGATCTCAGCCAAGTTGGAAACTACAGGGGGATCAGCTTAAGTTCGATAGTGGGAAAGACCTTCAATAGGATGATCCTAAATAGGATCAGACCAGAACTCGATAAACACCTGAGAAACAATCAAAATGGATTCCGAGTTGGAAGGACCACAATCGGCCCTACGGAGGCTCATCGAAGGCATCAAAGCTAACAACCTTCCTGCAATAATTACCTTTATTGAAGACTTATTGATTTTCGAAAGGCTTTTGATACCATCCACAGGGGGAAAATGCTGAAAATCCTAAAAGCCTATATATAGGGTTCCTGAGCAGCTTATAAAGCCATTGGCAATATGTATGCAAAGACAAAAGCTTTATTTCACCCACACATCTGTGAAACAGACCTCTTCGAAATACTGGCCGGTGTACTGCAGGGCGACACTCTTGCTCTATATTTTTTTGTAGTGGTACTGGATTATGCCATGAGAACAGCAATAGAGGGTAAGGAAGAGGAACTTGGATTCCAACTGGAAAGAAGCAAAACTAGGCGTATTGGTCCAGAGGTTGTCACTGACTTTGATTTTGCCGTAGTAGATCCATTTTCTATCTATTGATCACATGGAATCCTTCGTGGAGCTGTTTTCACCAATATTATCACACTCGCATGATCCAATTGTGGCTAGAACATGTCGACCCTGAATGTCAAAATTTGGACTGTGAATCTCCAGAATCGAGTACCACCTGTTACGGCTTTGCCTTGCAGCATAGTTAACAGACGGGGGCTCTAAGGGCAATAGCTAATGACCTGAAAAGCTGCTGGAGCCGTCTAATAGGTTATAGAACACTTATTGCTGCAGGGCGTTACGTGATTCCGATCACAACAGACTGAACAGACTGGCAATAAGTGTTGGCTATACTTACCTATTCTGTAAAACATGCCCCGACCAGCTATCTATGACAACCCCTGGGGCTCCTACTACAGGGTGTCTCAATAAAAATAGGCCCTGTGGATCGGGTGACATAACTTAAAATATCAGCAGTAAAATTAAAACTTTCTTGCAGATTCAAAATCCATGAAGTGTCGTCTATAGATTGGTACATAAATGATCAAAATCCGTTCACTCGTCACTAAGATAATTGGGAAACTAAAAATAGACTCATTTTTGGACCTTTCCAATGGGACAATACACATTAACAATAATGTGCTGCATTGTAGTTTAGAATTAAAGAAATTAATGGAAGTTAAGGGTTGACTAAGAGTATTGCTCGAAACAGCCAAAAAGATCGATTTCATTATCTAAATCAATATATTATTGAAAAATAACACCTTGATGTTTTGTAAAACTTCAAACTTTGAAAACTTGCTTGATTTATTGTTGTTAAAGCCATATTATAACATTTTCAAATAGATTAGCATTTATTTGCCATAAAATGTTAGCTTTTACTGTCAGATATATTCCCTTTTATTTTTGAGCCGAACAACTACGGCAAAGCAAAGAAAATTGGAATTTACTACCAGCGCACATTTCGCCAATACGTACCACTCCTAGCGGTCATGTTGTGGTACGACCCTTTGTTGTGTATATCACCGTCCCGCACGCCGTGTACGTACTGTGTGTTATGAACATCGTGTATGCGTTCGACTAATAATCCATCGTAATAATAAAGCGCCGGTTCCGGCGTTTTATTCAAAATCTCGGATTTTGACAAAACTACAGCACCGAGAGTCTTGATTTTTGCAGGGTATATTGGTTTAATAAAGTACAATTTAATCGTGTAAAAAAAGGAATTTTAAAAATTCAGTGAGGGCGTCTTCCTCAGCAAATGTTATAATATGGCTTTAATGAGTTATGTACGTTTTACAAAAGTGATGTTGTTTCATCCCTCTTTACAATATAACTCGAGAACCACGGGACCTAAAAAAGTATGTCTGTAATATCAATGCAATTTTTGCCAAAGCTCACTATCATTCGCACTATGATGTGAACTACCAAATCGCAAGAGTTTGAAAAAGTGTCAAACCTTAACCCACAGTGTTGCTATATAGGTAGGAGATAACTTGCCTGATCAGCAACTATGCCTCTTTTCTGCTATTGGTGTTGTTTATCAATTTTTGTTTATTTCATCATTAATACTATCACTTGGACATTTCATTTTGAGAAAAAAAAATTCAGCCACTTCAAGTTCAGCCCTATTGTTGGTTGACAAAATGAACAGCGACATTTTCACGTATTTTTTGTGTATGAATTTTTTAATTCGCGATATAATGCCATTTTATGGCAAAAGATTAAAAATTGAATTTTTCAAAATTCAACAGTCCTCAAAGTAAATTCTATAAATTTAATGATATGTACTTACTTAATCTATCATATGAAAATGTTGACCTTTCATATTGAAGATAAAGATTTTCCCAAAACACAAAACACAAAAAATGGGTCTTTTTGGAAAAAAACCTCGATATCTTTAATATGAAAGGTTAAAATCCTCAATTGATGGTCGGCTTTTCATCCCAACTACATACACTAAGTGCATAGGCTATCATTATATTTATGAAGTTTACTTCGAGGATGGTTAAATATAAAAAAAAATATAATTTGCATAAAATGTGTGTTATATCGCGAATTTCAAAAAAATAAAATATTTGATATTAGAAGGACATTCCTCGTATTCAGAATGCAATTCGATATGTCTATAATGTGCTCTCAGGTCCCACAAAAATTACTGTGCAAACGTTGCTATCCGAGCCCTTAAGAGAAAGAAACGTGTGAAAAACATTCTTTGGGTAATTAATTGATTTTGAACTCTTACTCAGCAACACTTAGCGTTTCATTGTATTTCTTTTATAATAAACTACACATTACTGTTAATGTGTATTACCCATTGGAATGGTCCAAAAATGTGTTTATTTGTACAAATTTAATTATCTCAGTGACACGTGAACGAATTTGGATAATTTTTGCACCATTGTTTAGCAGACACTTCGTGGTTTTTGAATCTTTAAGAAAATTTTTATTCTACTACTGATATTTTAAGTTATGCACCACTTTCCATAGGGCCTATTTTTATTGACACACCCTGTACATTTTGTCCATATAATTCATTAACGTTCCCTGGATGACAACTACCCAGTAAACACAAAACTTTTTCGACATCATTCGCAAAAGGTCATAAAAGGTTGTCAGAAAATGTTTAAATGTCGGGTTATATAAAGGGTATATTAAGGGTATAAAACGTTTTCATAACATTAAAAATCATTTTTTGATAATCTACTGCTCAGCAAACAAAAAATGTTTTAGAGAAAACGTTTAAATGTCGGGTTATATAAAGGGTATAAAACGTTTTAATAACATTCCAAAAACATTTTTGAAAACTTGATACAAAACATTCTAAACAGAATGTTATTTTGGGAGTTGAAAAATATTTTGCGAAAAATGTTTGCCCAAAATATTTGCAATAACGTTTTAAAAACGTTTTCATGACCTTTATATAACCCGACATTTAAATGTTATTAAAACGTTTTGGAAAAAAAAAACATTTTAAGAACATTTCTGTGTTTGCTGAGTGCAAATATTTTAACATAATGTTATTTAAGTGTTGACAAAATATTTGGCAAAAATGTTTGCAAAATAGTTTACAATAACATTTTTGAAAACATTATAAAAATATTGTTGTAGTGTGTTTTCATACAAAACGTTTAAAAACGTTTTCATGACCTTTATATAACCCGACATTTTAATGTTATTAAAACGTTTTTATGTAAACCAAAAGCCAAAATATAACTTATTAAAACGTTTTTAAAACGTTTTTGTGTTTGCTGGGTAAGGCATTAATGTGTTTGTAGTTACAGGATAGAGAAACCAGTAGCCGTCCCATTCTACTCTACTCACCTAGAATCAACGAAGCCTGGTAGAAATGGTCCAGAAGAAAATGACAATGCATATAAACCATTGATAATGGTTATGAAAATATCGCCTTATCGGGAACTTTCGGTATTCACATTAGGATGTGCCACCAGTGAGCCAGAACTTGCAGGGCTGTGAACTCTCACGCATTGGCCGTGAGTCTCACGCATTGGGTCACTTTCTCTCGGTCTCACGCCAAGGTACTATAATCTCACGCCAAGGTAGTAAATCTCACGCAAAAAGCTGCAAAATGAGTAAAATCTCACGCATCGTCATGAATAATTTGTTTCTCCTACCACCCGCTTTTCACATTCTCGAGCGCCGTGGCTCAAGTAATCATGGTACAAAATGAACATTGGGGTCAGCAAATCCCGGTACGCCTCTGTCTCACGCCAAGTAATTCCAAAAAGTTGACAGCCCTGGAACTTGACAGTTACATTTTTGAGCTCTAGGTCGACATCGCCGTCCTAGCCGCCATTGGATTTTCACGCGAGTGTGAGAAATAATAATGTTGATTAATGATCCACGAAGGATTTTGTTTGATCAGCAGATCTACCAAAAATCGATAATTGCTGTTTTAAGTAAATTAAAAATTAAATATCAAACTAATCATCTGGACTTAATGTTTTGAATTGGCTGCACTCTCGGATGAGACGTGATACTGTAGCCAACTCAAAACAGTAAGTCCAGATGATCAGTTTGATATTTAATTTTAATTTATCTATCTAGTATACATTTGCGTGTAACATCATTATATTGATGATAAAACACACAATGACATACACTCTTAGAAAAAAGTGTTCTTCAAATTTATATAGGGTTCGTTCACGAACCATGAGCACTTGAAGAACCTTTTAAGGTTCTTCAAGTGCTCATGGTTCGCTGAAAGTCTCAATGGGGTTCTCGCAGTGAAGATACGGTTCTTCACAGCTTTAGGGTTCCACAAGGAACCCCTATTTTGCTTGAAAAGGGTTCCTAGTGCACGTATTACATACAATTGAAGCGCAGGGCAAACGCTATTTAACACCACGGATTTTATATACTGCAACATGGCGTGGCGAAAAACATCTCGGATCGACTTGAAACACTCGGATAATTTTACTTGTGTACATACTGAGGCTAACCAGTATAAAGAATGGACCATCCCTTGAAATTGATACAGGTGTAGCGGACCATACAGCAGGCAGGATGATATACAACAGCAACGAAATACCATAGATGAACTCCTGGATGGGGCAGCTTTAATTAGCATGAGGCCGCATTGATATGTAAATAGCGTATTGTTATTTAAATTTGTGCCCAGACGTATTGAGGGCGACAGTCATGTTATCCAGACGGAGAATGGCTGCATATGCCGGGCATGTCAATTTGCTGAGTGAAGGCTGATAATCACCTTTCTGTATTGGTAATAAGCTAGTATATTTCGTGTACCAGTTGGTTATAACAAAAAATTAGTATCATATTAAATATATTAAATGTATAAACTTTGAAATTTACATGAATTTGAAGAGCAGAGCTTCGAAATCTAGCTAAGTCAGGTGATGTGAAATTCTGCTGCGTGACCCCTTCTGCGTGGTAGAATTATATTCATAAAACATTGAATTTAACAGATATCATGGGCAGCCAACCACGATTTATCAGCATTTAAAATATATGTTAATTAACAAAGATAAATAATAAAGAATACAAATGGCAATTAACTAGTAAACAAGCCTGAAATCTTAAAATGTTGCCACGTGATTTCCCGAACACATGATATATCAACATTTGACCACTATTCACATTTACCGTAAATATTTGGAGTATGCTTGCACATCATTCACATACACTGTGCATTTCTTTACCTCCGTATAAAATCAATAATTCATGCTGGGAGCCAAGTAACATTGTCTGCTCAGTGCAGATTGGTATTAGAGTCACGCGGTAGCTTGACCAGCAAGTTTTAAAAAAAAAACGACTGATAGAGAAGAATAAACAGATGCACCGCGGGACTATATTTACACGAAACAAAACGCTATTGTTCTATGATATTTTTCGCTGGGTACAAAATATATCTAAAACCATGCTAAATCTTATTTACTGTCCAAAGTGTAATATTTTAATAACTCATTAATTCAAAATGTTACACCAATCTTACAGTCAATCCGATTGTTTGATAATAAACAAACATTCTTGCTTCATTTCACGCGGTATTTTATAGCCAAAATTAGTGGCAAATCATAGCTAATCATACTGATATCCAGAATCTTTCGACACTGCTACAGCCATACATGGCTGTCACTGTCGCACTACCTTTTGAGATTCACTTCCAAATATACCCTAGCATTTTCCTGGATACCCCCATACAAAATCTGGATCCCATTCGCCAAAAAATCAAGTTTTTCACAATTCTTTTATTCTTTCCGGACCACAGCATACATTCATATTAATAAATACTCCACTTTTACACGTCGTTATATCGAGACGTCCCCGTGGTGAAGCGGTTAAGGCCATGGACTCCTAATCCATTTAAGACTTTTTGCTCAAGTTCGAAACTTCCCACCACCTTTTTTTTTCAATGTTTTATTAACCAATTTATTGTCATAAATCAAGAATAACACCATTTTGAACACCCATTGGTATGGTGATATTATTTTTTTTCATCAAACAAACAATTTATCATTGGCTCTGTTCACAGCTCAGACTGAAATTATATTTGGAATAAATATTATAAATTGTCACAAATTAAAATCACAAACCGCGAAAGATCACCAACAACTGCCGCTAGATATTGATATCCAACTAGATTTCCCCACAGGACTATAAAGAACCACAAACCGCGAATTTGGATATCCAACTACATTGCCCGCAGGGCTACAAAGAATCACACACCACGAAATATGGATATATCCAATAAGTTTACATTATAAATTAGCTCCCGATAGAGGGCTGGGCTTGATAAGATAAATTCAAATCACAAACCGCGAAAGATCGCCGACAACCGCCTTTTAATAGGGATATCCAACTAGAACCACAAACCGCGAAATTTGGATATCCAACCAGATTGCCCGTAGGCCTATCGATTATAAAGAACCACAAACCGCGAAATATGGATATCCAACAAATTGAGACCACAAACCGCGAAAGATCTCCAACAACTGCCGCTCAATATTGATATCCAACTAGATTGCCCCGCAGGGCTATAAAGAACCACAAACCGCGAAATTTGGATATGCAACTATTGCCCCACAGGGCTTCAAAGAACCACAAACCACGAAATATGGATATCCAACAAGCTTAAACTATAAATTAGCTCCCGATAGAGGGCAGGGCTTGATGAGGTAAATTCAAACCACAAACCACAAAAGATCGCCGATAACAGCCGCTTAATAGGGATATCCAACTAGATTGCCCCGCAGGGCTACAAAGAACTACAAACCGCGAAATTTGGATATCCAACTAGATTGCCCGCAGGCAGGCCTATCGATTATAAAGAACCACAAGCCATGAAATATGGATATCCAACAAATTAAGACTACAAACCGCGAAAGATCAGCAACAACTGCCGCTCAATATTGATATCCAACTAGATTGCCCGCAGGGCTATAAAGAACCACAAACCGCGAAAGTTGGATATGCAACTAGATTGCCCCGCAGGGCTACAAAGAACCACAAACCGCGAAATTTGGATATCCAACAAGCTTAAACTATAAATTAGCTCCCGATAGAGGGCAGGTCTTGCTGAAAACAACAAACCACGAAAGATCGCCGACAACCACCGCTCAATAGGAATATCCAACTAGGTTGCCCCGAAGGTCTATACAAAGAACCACAAACCGCGAAATTCGGATAGCCAAGTAAATTGCCCCGCAGGGCTACAAAGAACCACACACATTAAAACACGATTATCTTGACTAGTCGGGCATTTAGACGCTTCCGTAGTATAGGCTTAAATATATGCGCATTAACCAGTTCCGACTTGAAGTAGGCCTAAATCGGACTTACTCTCCATGCTCTCTGTGTCTCTCTGGCATTGTTAACATTGGGTGTGTGTTGTTCATATTTACATTTTCTTTACATATTTACGTGTATTAAAATGTACATTAACATTGCAGTCACGCGTGACGAGCAAGTTTTAAAAATAAACGACTGATAAAGTTTTGTTTAATTTATTTTTTATTGTCATGAATCAAGAATAGCAATCTCAAACATCTATTTTTCGTTTTATTCGTTTTATGGAGCACTTCGTAACTTGATGACTTTCCAAGCTTGGAGCTTATTGGCTACATTCATAAAAAGAAATGAAATCTACCAAAAAAACGTTGACAACGTAAAGAAATCAGCAAGTTTAAAAAAACCCACCTCGGCTCACTTTTTGAAACTTGGTCCCATTTTGAACACCAACACCAAATCACTGTTTTTATTTTATTTCAACAGAATACAGCGTTTCCAACAAGATAACAAGCCTACTTGTTATTCGTTTAATTTAATCATTAATCATGATTATTATAAAACAAAACACAATAGGATATTGGTTTACCATGCAAGAATAAGATAATAACCTTTCAAGCCGTTTCAGAAAGCTTACAAATAAAAATCGCATTTGCACATTAAAGATACATATAACACTACTGGAAATGTTTTAAATTTATATAAATATGATAAAGTTTAAATCAGTATCTTTTACAAATGGGACCAAGTTTCAAAAAGTGAGCCGAGGTGGGTTTTTTTTAACTTGTTGATTTCTTTACGTTGTCAACGTTTTTTTGGTAGATTTTATTTTACTTGAGAGCATAATAGAAATACATAAGACGAATAAGGCGCCATGATAGAAGGTCAGGTCGGGTATCAAAGGTTATTATAACTTAAATACTACTTGTATTTCACACCTTGCCTCTGTCACATATTTCCTTCATATTATTGACAGCAAGTCCTAATTTTGACTTTGCTATTGCAAAATGTCATTTCATATCAAATTAGTAGACTTTCTTTGAAAAAACATATCACTGGTGCCTGATGGGAATACCCGTCCGCCATTTCATTAAACTGGATCGTTTTCGCCTGGTTTGTGCCCAGATGTATTGGGCGCGCGCTATACTCTCATTGAACAGGCAAAGTTCGCAAAACTAACAACGTTGTTATTTGCCAAACTCAATTAACATGATCCAAGGGGTCGAACATGAATTATTCATAACGAGCTATAACGGATCGATAACTGGCCTCACTTTCTAGCTAGTAAACCAGCTGAATTTTTCATAGATTTTGCGTGCGCTAATAGAACAACCGTGAATTTAGTGTCACCCCCTTGGAAATACACGCGAATATGTTGTAGTCTTTGCACAAAATAATGCACTTCGACCTACACACAAAGTAACACAAAATAGATTGATTTTTCATATTTGTTTATTTACATTGTTTGCTTATAACAGTAGAAAAAATATGATTTTTTATTAATAATTATGTGAACAATTTTTATGTCGTTCTATCCTTACACATATTCAATAAGCCAACCGGGACGGTATAACAATTGAAATGTCAGCCATGTTGGATGACAGTACCAAGATGCCAAGGGACATGTCTCTAGTTCGATCCCACAACCATTATTACCCACTACCTGGGTTTTTTTTTGCATTATCATCATGAAGGCCTACCAGAGGACAGAATTCTATATAAATGAGGATGGCTCTGAAATGAGTGACGTCGTATGATCATCCTTTCACAGGAAGTGTGGGACTGATTGCTCGATAGCCATCATTATGTACTAACATGGCGCTATAGAGTTCAATAGTCGAGTGAGTCGTGTTTTTTCGGGGGAGGGGGATCACACATATTTCACTTTTGGAAAATCAAGTTGCGAGAAAATATCAAAAAATGGTTATTTCCCAACTTGATTTTAGTGAAATACAGAAAAAGCTTTGCATATCTGAATTTCAATTTTTTTTATAGCATTTGCACATTGCACTCTATACTGAGGTACTATATATATGAGGCAGCTTAATTGTGATTGGTCACGCCTGCTTTAATAAGACGTAGTCTGCGGAAAACCTGCCCAGCTATATTCCCTGGGGTTGGTTTGGTGGTAAATTTCTACCTTTGTTTTGGGAGGAAGCGATTTACGTACTGCCCCATCCTCTCTAAAGGGGAGATGCACTGTGGCTGTAAGTTTCGTTGGACTGAGTTGGGTTAATATTAATAACGCCATAACAGCCAGTAAGTATTTGGCACGCGTTTTCTCGCATCTCATTACGTTTCACTACCTGGAGAGAATAATCAAAATTCCCTCCTGAGGTTCGTATCTGTCAATGACTTGACTAGATCACTAGGATGTCATTATAGCTAGAGGCAGTATATAACACAAATGGGTCAATAAGTTACATAAAATGACCTTGTGTGGTGTTTGGTTCCCAGGAAGTGAGTTTTGCCTGAGGTCGGTAATTTGTGGTTAAATGTTGACCCTCACTACAAGAGTTATTACAGTCGATTTGGTTGAAAAAGGGGGTGTGACTTGATTAAATCTCTCTAGGTGACAAAACGTAATGTGCAGATCCTGAGTTTATAATTGTCTAGATGCATCATTGCCTTTAATATAATTTTACGACGGTAAAGCTATTGGTGAAAGTCTAAAGTACTACCAGTGACTACCATACTACACACTTATCCTTCACTGGCGGATTCATCATGCTATCTGCTGGACAGTTGTAGGCTTTAGCAAATTCAAACGAGTTGTGGATTGTACCAATGACCCTGTAATGTGGAAACATGAGAAAATATGTCAATGTATGTCGTTTTCAATAGACTAAGAGGAACTTCTTATCTTTCTATGTTTATTTCATTTGGGTTACAACAAATTTGTGTGGAGGATAGACCTTTCGTAGGTGTGCTTTGAAAAACTTCCTGATACCACTCTGTTTTTTTAATGTTTCATTGGACAGAGCATCCTAATTTTTGGAGCGCTCCCTAGAACCTGTACATCAACACTTATCACCGTTGCTCTAAACCACTCGAAACCCTTGTATACCTTGGAATAATTTGCATGCATGAAAGTGGGACCATCTTCATCCTTATCATTTAAACCGTTTTTATGTGAATCCCAAATCGTGAATTTTCTCAACGTGGAAATTATGAGACAAAGATGGCGTAACTTCCCCTGTTTCCCAAGTTGCAACACTTTCGAAGATTATTGGCCTTGATTTCACATACTGATACTGAAAAACCAAATGTTGTGATCTTACCTAAATCGCGGTGTACTATGCGGATCAGTTTCAATTTGAGAATCTAAAGCTTCTGGTCGGTATTTACTACACCATACCTGTAATATGGAATTCAATGACAAGATAATGGCTTACTCCTTGTCTCTCGCAGAACATAATGGGAGATGATTAATATGGACTTGGAGTACTAAGCTATATGTGACCTGCTAGCACGTACGAAATGAGCGTTAAGTCGCAAGTTGGTAGTTTCGAGACACCCTATCTGCTGCGTTGGTGGGCTTTATTTCACCCACACACCTGTTCGAGCCAAAGTATGTATGTATGGCCTTGTAAATGGAGGTATAATGGGCCATAACGACGCTCATACTACTGGCTTGTACAAGTGCGCGGCAAACAAAGCTCAGTAGCCAGGATGTCTAGAGAAACTGCCAACTTGCGCCTTTAAGCTCATTTCGTGGTAGCAGGTCACATATTAGTGACGACACATCGAGATTCGCAAAATGTCAGCTACCTTTGAGTGCTGAAATGTTATGATCTCATTAGATTAGCAATAGTCGTAGAAGTATGATGTCATTCTGTGAGTTCTATTCACTCGGTCGGACATCCGGGAACATTGTCCCCTAAGTCCCCTTTGCACAAGCGCGCGCATAGCAACCAACTCGAGAAAGGGGAACTGCACGTGCGCACACTGGTTTTACAAGGCCATTTCCCCTTTGTGACGTCAGCCCGACCAAGAGAATGAGAGACGAATCATATCTCATTGTACATTATGAATCATTACGATTTGCGAGAAACTGAGAAATGATAAATTTAACCTTGCAAAACGACAATAGAATTACTACCTTATTAAGAAACACTTATCAATAAATGAATATTGATATTGTAGGGTGTTCGGGATATGTGCAGGGGTGCGTGTGTGTGGGGTGTATGTTGAGCCGACTTTGATTTGAAAACGGGTTATCATGGATATCAATTAAAACACAAACTATCTGGAAAGTACATGTATACAACCAAAATATATCAAATAAAGCTGCACATTGCACATTTCATATTACGATACCTTACCTGAGCAAAATTAAGGAAAAACAATTGTTCCGGTGAGTAATCTTCAAAGCCTGGTAGCCTGACGTTGTCATCGTGGTTGTCCTTGTATGCCTTAAAAAGATACACACATATTAAAAGGTACACTCTGGGGTCTACAGCTTTGTATATCCCTCAACTCCCTTAAAAAAGGTGCATTTCCAAATATCACGCGCAAAGACTTCAATGTGCTCAAAACAAAATCATTCGTTTCATCCTGAATAAGGATTTTCGGTATCACATCAGTCACTCTGACTTTCAAAATCTTGGCATTTTAAATATAAATAATAGAGCTGAGCAGCTCCGTTTAAATCATTTTTTAAATATTTTTTACAATACTTGTCCTGACTACATGAATGAGAATTTTACTAGACTATCAAGTGTGCATCATTATAGCACAAGGGGAAGGGACTTTAATTGTCAAGTTCCCCGGATCAAGTCTTTTAGTTCTGGTTCTTTTTATTTTAATGCTATCAAAAAACTGGAATAGCTTGCCGGAAGATATTAAATCTGTTTCACTGAAATACAAATTTAAAACAGATGTCAAAGCTCACCTTTTAAATCAAATTAATGTCTAGTGTGTTGTTTTTGCTCCAATACTTTGTTTTTGGTTTTTGGTGTTTGTTACCAGTCTTAACTTATAATATCTTTTTTCTGTAATATAAGGACCCCTTTGGAAATAAGTTTTTAAGCGCAAGCTTCAAGGGCTATCCTTGGCATGGTGTTATGGATTCTGTATGTAAACAAAATTGTACATGTATGTTTATAACAAGTATTTTACCTGTAAGTGCAATATAATGTTTGTAATGTGTATCCATTTTAACATGCTGAATCAAATCAAATAATTCTTATACTATTAAAATTAATAAAAATTATTTGGATCTTATGTTGAATTTTGATGTGTCCGGCTCATCCGTTATCAACTTATACAGCTAGTAGAAAAAACATACCGTAAAGGGACAAAATTTGAACTTTAGGCACAACCCAAAAGTCCCTTCCCGTAAAATTCCCACCAGCAAATAAGGGTACGGAACATTAATTGTTATTGGAATTTTAGAGGAGAGAGCTCTCTATTTGCACATGAAGACCTGAGAAGTCCACTTGGCCCCTCAACATGTATACACTAAAGTTGTGTAGATGTTTCGTATAGTTTGGTAATGTTTTATACTGTACATGTTCAGGGACCAGAACAAATCTTTCACAACCTTCATGATGTTTTCACCCTGGAACATGTATTAAACATTATAAAACCCTAAGAAACTATACGTAACTTTAGTGTATACATGTTGAGGGGCCAAGTGGACTTACGGTCTTCTTGCGGTCAGGTCTTCACATGACATTTACCCCAAAGCAAAGGAGCCCAAGTACGCCATTATGCGAATCTTTACGGTAGAGAGCAAGAAAGACAACACATACAAACGACAACACATAAAGCTAGAATGATGAATTAACAAACCTTCAGAGCTTCCTTAATTCCTCCGTTGTCCGCAATATTTTCCCCCTGTGTTTGAGCACCTTTGATCTAAATGTGGAATAAAACAATTAGCAAAAGCAAACAATAAATTCAAAACAGGCAAAGCATTGGTAATGTGATTGCAATCAGGTAGTGAATAATCAATAAATTATTGTTCTTTAAATAATATAACCTAATCATCTAGCTTGTAGTTTCAAAGCACTATCTATAATAAATATAACGAATTATATAAATAAGGGGTTAATTTACAAATTTAACACCAATTAATAATCCTAGTGTTGAAGAGGATAATAAGCTTCTACCTTAGATGGCAATAGAATTTTTAATAGCTCTGGTCTTTGTTTGCTTTGGCTAAATCCTGTTCAAGTGGTGGGTTACCAGGCATTGTATTTTGTATAGGTATGTATAACCAACAATTAACATTGAGAGAACTTTCTTGAACCTCGTTGACTTGGGAATGATTTGATATGACCGCCAATTATGACTGTTTGATATTTATTGCCAGCAATGTGAAAAAAGAGACACACGTAGAAACGAAAAAAGCTACCATTTTGTTGAAGGAGCAAAGTTCAACAAACCATAACCCCGCTACTGGATATCGTTTAAAGTCAAATAATATACCATTTTGAAGCTTATGATGTATATTTTCTAAACACGAAATAAAACAATTTTGACCGGGAGAGGAATTTACGGCTCATTCGCCGTGACAGGTCACATATGATTTAAATGCCATGTGTTACGCTATTAGACACCTTTGAAGTGATAGCAACCACTATCCCATCAGATTCCCTAAAAGTACTAGTACATAATGTTTAATGCTATTATAATTTTTACCGTTTTGTTATTTTCCGGCACAACATATTGACTGTATTGGTCGATGATACATTGCGCATGGTTTTCAAAATTGTCTATGGATTCCTCGCTCCACCAGATAACAAAGTCGCCATCTTTGTTGAATTGCCGACCTGAAATAACACGAAATACCAGATATGTTTCCTTTGGGTTAGGATTAGGGTTAGCCTCATTTTGCTCAATTTAAACTAATAAAGTCAAGTGATAAAAATCGCCATTTCATTCTAGCGCATAAAGGTCGATCAATACAATAGTGTAGAAATAATTCTAAGTAGAATATTATGATCAAACGCTTTAGAGAATCCTAAATAGTCAGCTTGACTGTACCACTGAATATAACATAGCATTTGTTCAGTGTTCAAGCACTATAAGCACTAGCACTATCTCTGTTTGTAACTAAAGCATTTGGAGTTCCAAGACAATCCAGCGTGTATTTTTTATTCCAACGGACGGCCGGCCGGTCGGTCATGCGTGAATTATTCTCGTTTTATACAGGTGTTTTACATGTACGTTTCATGTTAATTTACTATTCCTAATCCACTACTCCGTCATTTATTCACCCTAAAGTAAAATGGACATGACGAGCCCGGGATGAGGCGAGGACCTCGCGAGGTCAAATATATGTCAGATGCGATTCCAGGCTACCCACCCGGTCCCCGCACTCCGTGCATCCGCGGGTATTCATGCTTGTCGGTGAACTTTAAAAACACCCCCTTTTGCATCTCATTTCGCGAAGTTTTTAGGGGAAAAACACCCCTTTTTTTAGCGATTTCGTGAATTATTTGCCCTTCGACAATACCCCTATTTTCGCTAAAACGCGAATGATATTTCTAATATACTCTTTTCTGGCAAAAACGCGTCTGCTGCTCGATGAAAATACCTTTATTTTTCAATTTCGTGAACTCGTGGTTTGAAAAAACACCCCTCTTTTGTGTGTTTCGCGAATCGCGTTTCTTCATCTGAAAATACCCCTTATTTCGCGAAATTTTCGACGAGCATGAATACCCGCGGATGCACAGAGTGCGGGGACCGGGGCTACCCATAATACTAAGCGTATGATGGGCTATGTATCGTATCCCACAAGCTACCACATAAAATCTCATGTAATCATGGTAATAGACTGCATTCTTGGTAGGGAAGATTGTTGCAAATGGAAAAATTCAAAGCGCCCTCGTCGCATCAGGTCAAGAGGTCAAATGATGCCAATGATGTAAATACTGTAGAACCGAGCAATACCCTCCAAGTAAATGCAAGCGTTTTCACAGCAAATCAACAGGGATCGTCGAATTGAAGGTAACACAAATTGGTACAATATGATGGTCAATATAGAGGTTCATTTCTATAGGTAGGGAAAGTGTGCATAAATGTGAAAAATATGTTTTTTCAAATGGAATTTTACAGCTCTTGCGGTAATGGTATGACACATGCCAAGTGACCCAGGAACACAATGAAAAGGTCAATTTTCATCATTTATTTGTTCTGTTGCGTTCAACCATCTCCAACAATTTTTTCAATGGAAGTTCCTCTGGCCCTAGTGGAAGTAAAAACGGATACTATGGCCAGAGTTCTGTTCTAGGGCTAATACTCCATGAAAAAATGCAGATACTGTCCAAAGCAACACCCACATCCACACTCTTCACATGGTAGTATATAATAGGAGTGGTCCCTGGGCATAAACAACTTTGAAGAAGCGCACAAAACAGGTTCAAATTATTTCTTAGAACTTACCTTGATCATCGAAGCCGTGTGTAAGCTCGTGCCCTATAACGGAACCTATTCCACCATAATTAAGATACCTGTCAATTAAAAGCAAAAAATGTGTAATATTGTTATCTCCTTCATGTCCTTATTAATATCGTTTGGTTATAAAAAGCCCACAAGCCTCAGCACACTTCACAGGAAGTCGCTAGCCACTGTGGCCCAAGACACACCATATAAACCATTAAGCAATAATAACTGCATACCAACAATAAAGCATCACTGCCACGTCCTTACTGAAATGCAAGGTGTCCCTGAAAGAACTCTATCGTCTGAAACTTTAATTTAGGGGTATTTGAATGTCTGAGCTAACCAGAACTAAATAGTTTATATGGTTAAAGAATATATTAAGCTATCCATACTTTTTGAAAATTGACCTCTCCGTTCTTAAGAGTCTTATTTTGAATCCGTTCCACGGAGTCAAACATCAATCTTTGACAAGCACAGTATTGGCACTCCTTGGTCATTGATTGATATTTGAATCTATGGGAAGGTTTGAAAACGAGGTAGTTTCGATAAATCATCCTCGGTGTAATCAATTGTCAAACAAAATCCCTCAACCATATTAATGACCATGATCAGTTATGTAGTTATGTTTGGTTTGGGCATTAAAGTACCCCCAAAATTAGTTTTTGACAATACAGTTCTTCACGGACACCCTGTATGATGAACCTGGTTTTTTGCAACACCTTGTGCTTTGGCTTAAAGGCCCTTTCAGTGATTTCACAGGAACATTAAAAAAATGGAAATTTGTCAGAGTTGCTTAGAAATAAAGAATAAGTCTACAGAATTTCATTAAACCACTTTTCCCTGAATACATCGACAAATTAGTCAAAAACAGAAGTTTTAGAAAGGTTTTCTACTTCAACTCTGAGAAAATCGAGATTTTCGTACAGTGCGCCACCAATCGACTGGAAAAACTTCCTAGTCCAGTGTTTCTAACACGGGGAAGTAGAGTCTAAATTGATTTAAAACAGACGCTTTTAAGCTACAATTTTGTAGTAGAAAACAAAATAAGCAATTAAAGGTCACCGAGGCAAACTAACGGTCAATTCAAATATGAAAAACAGTTACTGATGTAATAAGTAGTAGAAACAATACGCAACGCGTGTTGGTACGTGGAGAGTGAGCTTCTTTCGATCTCGAGTCGGACTTTTTGTACTGTCAGTATCAAAAGTCCAGAATCATGCAAATGCTTTATTTTGTCTTAAATACACGGCTTTCGACCGAACCACTAGCAGGCTATGTTAGCACATCTATGCCAATTACAAAGGTACCAAAATCTGAATTTTGATGATTTTTACGATCGTCCGGATGAGCAAATCACTGAATGCATGGGCCTTTAAGGGTTGATGAAGAATGAATGTAGTACTCGGCCCGTACGCAGGATTCATTTTAGGAGTGTGGGTGGGGGTGTAGGATTACTTTTTTTCCGATTGAAAAGTGCGCTTGCGTATAGATTATTTGCAAAATAAAGTCGGCTAAAGGCCCTTAAAATTGCCACTTTTGGACTTTCTGCACGGCTGTTGCACCCCCATTGCCCCTAAGACAAAATACTTGCTTACCATGGAGACTCTGGATGATAAAATGGTGGTTGCAATATGGCTGCAGGAAAAGCTGTTGAAATGCAAAGAATAGACAGTCTGCCTTATTATAAATTGCTATAAAAAAACTTTTGATTTTACTGATTTTGCTTAAACATCTTTTACGACTCGTAATATGTACAAACCTAATTAGGGTATGCACGATCTGTTTATACGATAAAAACCTAAGTAACTGTAATCGGGATGTATGTAGCATGCCTTAACAAACGAAAGATGACCGTCATAAGTATGCAAATTAGATGACTTTCGAAGTATTTGAAAAACTGAAATGGGCTTCTTGTTCATGATGATGTTTTAATCAAAGTTGCTATATTAAATCTCTGATGCCAAAACAACCTGGCGTGCGCGTGGAAAGACTGTTTGTTGTTATGAAGTAATTAAAATAAATAATTAACGTGATTCCTACTTATTTGATTCTCTGAGGGGCTGTACCAAGCATTAACCACAGCTGGTCCGGTGTCCCATCTATAAAATAATAATAATAAAATAATAATAATAAAATAATAATAAAAACAACAACAACAACAACAACAACAACAACAACAACAACAATAAGAAAAAACAATAATAATAATAATAATAATAATAATAATAATAATAATAACACTAACAATAATAATAAGAATGAGTTTTAAGCTATAAAACATTGGTATAGTACGAGTACGACTGTTTAGCAGTATGTAGCCTTATGAGGAGGAGGAAGAAGTAAGACACTCGACCATTACACAGGGGATGGGGGCTTGACGATATGCCAATTCATCCCGACGATATTTTTGTTAAAATTTCGAGAAAACAACAGCCACTTACTTGTATTTTTCTACTGGCTTCCTTAAAGATGATAAAGATTTCTGCGCCCAATACCTCCAAAAATTGGCTTTGTTTTCGAAATATTCATTTTCATTTATGTCAACCTTCGAATAGAAATTAAAACATATTGGCTTGAACCTATTTCCATTTATGCAAATGAAGTGGTTTTTATGTCCACTATGGACGTGTTGGTAGCAGTGACGGTGCCACAGGGGTGGGCAGTAACAATTTAGCTCAAATTTTGATGATTTTGCCCTCCCCCGTCATCTGTGGTGTAATGCTGTTTGATGACTCTATAGTTCCTACTGGCCCAATATCAACAAAAACATCAAGGCCGCAGGCCTGGCAGGCCCGAGACCGGAAACATCCATAGTTGAATTCTTTTCTAACGAAATTCCAATATAGAAAGGTCCCGCAGGGCAAGAAAGCAATTACGTTGACGGGCTGTCTCTAAGGGAATCAAAACTTTGCGTAGTAACCTTAGGGGCGCACACCACCAAATCACTCCGCGAGCGATGTAATGTGGATGAGTTCCGGTAAAATCGAAATCTTTTTAGAGGTACTTTGGGTCTTTCTGTGGACTTGTAAGGAAAAGGAGAAGCATGTTATAGCTTAAATAAAACATTGAGACCTATACATGAACTTGGATCGCCCCAAAAGGTGCAAAACACAATTTTTGAATAAAGTAGGAAAGAAAAAAAAAAAATGGCCAGAAACGGGTTTTCAGGGTATAGAAGGGGTCGAAAATGGTCATGGTGCTGTTTAAGCGCCCATATCTCGAAAATTAATCACAAGACTACCCGTACATTGAAACATATATTAAATTTTCATCGATTTGCAATCGATTGGTAGTATTTTTATAGTCAATTTGTTGCCGAAAAGGCCTAAAATCGCGCACGGAAAGGTGTGTTTTCACGTGTGTTTCAATGGGACGCTGTATTGGTGGTGTGCGCCCTTAGTAGTCCTCACATTTTTACTGTTTTCACATTGTACATATAGTATAGAATAATGTCCTCACTTATATAGCTTTACAATTACATAATCTCCCATAAGTTTACCTTTTCGTATTTCTTATTCAATTCCGCGTCATCTGTGATCCAATCTGGGAATCCAATTTGTTCACGAATAGCGTCAGCCTGAAGGAAATCACATGAGAACATGTATTATACGATAATCATCCATTCTGATCTATTCACTTTCATGTTGAAAATAAAACAATTTGGGTGAATAATGTACCATTCAGACGTACATACGACATACGTACCCTAATAGCCTGATATAAAGTTCAAGTTGGCGTTAAATGAAATTTTGCGGGCTCAAATCCATCGACCATCATGCCAGCTTCTCTTTCGAGGTCGTGTTTTGTTTCTTAACCGGCAACATACCCGGCAAAATTTCCAGGGAAGGAGCGAACTTGCAGGATCATCAATCGAGTTTATCGGGCAAATATGTGCAGTTTTAATGCTACGGGACAATAGAGGTCTGAAAGACGTCAAACGGAAAATATACAACATAAATTATAGTCAAATTTGTGCCGGTATATGGAGCTTTGGTGTACCACTGATCGTAAGCCGTCCAGTCCTCGCCATCTTAAATTCACACCTATATTATACACTAGCGGGAGACCCGTGCTTCGCGCGGGTCCCCGCTAGTTGAGTAAACGGGAGCGGTTAGTAAACGGGAGTGGTTAGTAAACGTGGTAAACGGTGATGATAATCATGGTGTCTTGGTGTAGATTATTCCCCGGGATTCATCCAGTATAGTAATGATCATGTTAGCTTGGTAATCATATGTTAGCTCCTGTCATGTTAAAGAAGCTAAACCGGGAGCTAAACTTTAAGTGAATATCCAGACCTGTGATAATGTTGTTACTCACTCAATCCCTCAGATTTCTTTTGAAACAGCTCGTGACAAAATGGTTGATTTTAACTTTATCCCAACAAACATAAAACATTATTGTTAGAAGAGGTTGCTAGAAAACGTTTCAATTGCGGGTTATAATGGTATAAAACCCTGTTTATAAAATACGTAAGCAACATGTTTAAAAGTTGCAGCAATAAATTTTAAGCGAGTCTTTGTTGTTAAAAGCTAGGCCTACATTATAGCCAGGATTTATCCCGGGATTTATTTGCGGGGGCCGCAGAATTTCCAAAATGTGGACTTTCAAGTTCCACTAAATTGGGCTCACCCACCCTTAACATTTAACCATTTTGGGCTATTCTGAACAGTTGAATGACTCTGTTGGCTACATTTTAACATTCCCTCTGAAAAGTGGACTTTTTGCAAATCTGTCACCCAATGCCCCCCCCCCCCCTTGTCATCAGCTTACACCCAATGATCCCCCCGAAAAAGGCCTTTGCCTTGATCGAGTTACCAATTATGAGGGGACAATGGTGCTTCGTGGCCATTCAAAAAGTTAAAGGTGGCGGCAAAAACTTCGAGTGTCCCCCCTTCCCAATTCCTGGATCCGCCACTGTCTCAGAGAAGCAGTCAGTCGCGTACACATATGTAGGCCTACGCGCGGTAAGCCAACATTAAGTGCGTCCATACCATGCGCCGCAATGCGAGTGAAACCATGGTGCCGTGTACGCGCAGGTGCGTGACCCTTCCACTTACCGCGCGTGTTGGAGACCGCTGGCATTTGACGCGTTTGCTGTCATGGCCTGACCCATAAGGTTACTGACCTCAACGGCCTAGCAACCGACAATTTTTTTTGTTATTTCCATAGTGATTGAATAGTTTTGCAAAAATGAACGTCAGATGGTTTAATGGCAATATGTACCCGATCAATGTACGAATAAATTAGAGCTGAAAGTGAAAGCATCTAGGAGCCTGCTTCTGGACAAGATTTAGCGACTTCCTTTTATTTATATAGACCTTTTTCCCTCTATCCCACAATGCACTATTCCAGGGGGGTATGACGTAGTTCATCAACCTCATAGATCGTGTGCATCCGATGGTCTTTGCCAGGCCTTTGCAATTATTTTGTCTTAAAGGAGTATTTCGTGATCCTAGCATCCTCTTTTTATGAAATTTTTCAGTAGATATCCACGAAAAAAGCTTATTTCCAAAATTTCAGTTGATTCCGATTTTCCGTTTGCGAGTTATGCATGATTATGTGTATTACACTGCTCCATAGACAATGTGTTGTAATTTCGTTCTGGTGCACCAGAACGAAATTCAAATTTGGCGATATTTTTGCTAAACAAATTAATCTGCAAGAAATATTTGGTACATAAACATTATGTAGCCAGAGGTATCCAGTGGTGTAAAAATCTCAACTTTTTTGTGAAAAGTGGGGGATGAGGCTGTGGATCACGAAATGCCCTTTAATATGGGCATACTGATTCCATATATGCGGATTATCGTAAAGGACATCGATGTTACTAATTATGCAATTATTGAATACACGAGTGATGCAGTTACGGAGCGATGCAGAACATCTGTGTAAGAGATTTTGTGTTCGTTTTATTTTCAACTCCGAAAAAAAAGTGAAACGGACGCCGGTAAAATATCACTGCGTGTCCCGTCATCAGTTTTTCACCATTAGGTCTATAAAATGTATGCAAAGTTAGGTTTCAATAACAGGAATCTTTTTGGGGTGAATACACCATGTCCATAGGGCATATAAATGTTGTTTTGTGCCCCCGAAAGGTATTAGTGACCGTGGCGCCATTATCATCGTTATCGGGGATTCCTTTTTTTGTGATGAAGGCACCAGTCGAAATGTCCGTATTCCAGAATGTGATGAACATAACTCTGTACTCCCCCGGGGAGATGATGTATTTTGCGACACTCATACCCCCCTGGAATAGTGCATGATGGGAAAGAGGGAAAAAGGTCTATAGACTAGCGGGATACCCGCGCTTCGCGCGGCTCCCCGCGGCTCCCCGCTAGATGAGTAAATGGGAGCGTCCACTATAACAGGAAGAATTACTGAACAGGTAGAATCATTGAAAAGGTACATTTTATTTATCTAAATCTGTCTCTTCTTACATTTTCTTTTTTAGTTTCTTCTGCCTAGCTTATGATTTTCCGTTTCCATGTTATTTATTAACCCCGTTCCCATTATTTTCTAAATCTGTTCTTTCTTACATTTCCCTTTTAGCTTCTTTTTTTCATTTGCTGCTTGTGATTTCCCGTTTCCATGTTTTTAATTTAATTCTGTTCTCATTCTTTTAGCTTCTTTTTTCTTACATTTCCTGATTAGTTTCTTTCCTTCTTTGTTTCGTTCCCGTTTCATTTAGTTACTTTAACCCGTTGGCCTAAACCGCTTCATGTTGTTTATACAACACACATCTTTTTCCCGTATTTATTACGTCCTCTCATAGCGTGTCTGCGGACGTGTTCACCCGGTATCCCGTGACCCGTCCATGTACCTTTTTGTCCTTTATTTTTCCTTCTTTCCGTATTATCATGAGGGCGCACCACCAAATCACTCCACGATTTATGTACCAAAACTCTGCGTGTTGATGAACATGTTGAAATTTGGGTCTTTTGGTGACTCCGAGCTGATTTTTGGAACATCATTTCTACCGAACGGAATGTCGCAGAGTGATGAAATCTTGCAAAATGACTAGAAATTGTCTCTAGTTTACCTTAAAAAGTAAAAAATTGGATTTTGATAACTATTGACGTTTATAAGAGGGCGCACCACCAAATCACTCTACGATTTATGTACCAGTGAAATTCGGTTAAAATAGTCCACCGCTTATTTGAGCTTGTTGCGGCTTTATTTTCAAAACGTATAGTCAAAATTTGCCCATTTTCAGCTCATTTGCTTCCGACACAGAGGATGATTTAAGCACTTCCCAGAAGTCTTGCGGTTAGCACAGCTGTGTGAGTGAACATGACACCACTGCCCGCCCACTGCATACACACGTGCATGGTTAAATTTGAATTTGGACAGATATAATTATTTACAATAAAAACAAGTTCAAAAGGTTGGTCGATTTCACATTTTATGTTATCTACAGAAGGTGTGAATTATCCTTCATGCATACATCACTTAAGATCTAAAATCGACCAAGTAATGACGACACACGGGCAATTCTAAAACAACATCTTTTGCACAGACTTCAATGGGATTTGAGAAGTTAAGTGGCAGTTGAAACTCTAGTGATAACACTTTCACGGTGCATGATGGGGCTTCCTTAAATCATCCTCTGCTTCCGACAAGTGTCTACATGACAAAATATGAGAAAAAGTCCCAATGTTTTATTTCAGAGATGGAGTTTTGGCGCGAATTTGGACAATGTCCGGTTTCGAAAATTGAGTGATTTTTAAGGTTAAATTTGCACACTTTTTTTTTGCGGCAAAATAGCAAAAAAAAGTAGATGGTCACCAATATATTCTGTTAAAAGAATAATATTCTATACATGATAAGCTTTAATTTGATACCAAACTTGATAGCTGAGTTACGTTTTTGAACTGCTGAGCGCGATCCAAAAGTGCGTCTTTCCCTATGTATTTCAATGGCGCATTTAATGGTGGTGCGCTCTCTTATAAAAGGGTTTCAATGTGAGTTGGGGTGTACGCGCTTCTGTACAAAAAGCGCATAGAAAAAGGGCGGTAGTTTTAATAAATCATTTTATTTCATTCGCAAACGCTTTAAATGACTGTTGTGATTAATTTTAGGAATATTTTTTTTAATTCATCCAAAAAATACAAGTCTGTGACGTTAAGAAAAGCATGAAAAATCACTTTCGTGAGTGTTTTTGCTGTAGATTTATACCAGATCAGAATAACGCATAAAAAGTTTGTATTTTTGCTTCAATTGCCAATATCAGTAGGCCTTGTTTTGAAGACAGGGAAAGAGGAGGGGGGGGGGGGGTACTTTTACATAATTATGTAAATAGGCCTATATTGAAGATATTCAAAACATGAATACACACATTTTGTACTTTTCACAACTAAAAAATTAAAATTAGAAAGTATCTTTTGGCATCAAACATTCAATTTTCTGTCCAACATCTGCAAAACTCTGCGTGTTGATGAACATGTTGAAATTTGGGTCTTTTGGTGACTCCGAGCTGATTTTTGGAACATCATTTCTTCCGAACGGAATGTCGCAGAGGGATGAAATCTTGCAAAATGACTAGAAACTGTCTCTAGTTTACCTTAAAAAGTAAAAAATTGGATTTTGATAACTATTGACGTTTATAACAATGTGAGTTGGGGTGTACGCGCTTCTGTACAAAAAGCGCATAGAAAAAGGGCGGTAGTTTTAATAAATCATTTTATTTCATTCGCAAACGCTTTAAATGACTTTTGTGATTAATTTTAGGAATATTTTTTTTAATTCATCCACAAAATACAAGTCTGTGACGTTAAGAAAAGCATGAAAAATCACTTTCGTGAGTGTTTTTGCTGTAGATTTATACCAGATCAGAATAACGCATAAAAATTTGTATTTTTGCTTCAATTGCCAATATCAGTAGGCCTTGTTTTGAAGACAGGGAAAGAGGAGGGGGGGGGGGTACTTTTACATAATTATGTAAATAGGCCTATATTGAAGATATTCAAAACATGAATACACACATTTTGTACTTTTCACAACTAAAAAATTAAAATTAGAAAGTATCTTTTGGCATCAAACATTCAATTTTCTGTCCAACATCTGCAAAACTCTGCGTGTTGATGAACATGTTGAAATTTGGGTCTTTTGGTGACTCCGAGCTGATTTTTGGAACATCATTTCTTCCGAACGGAATGTCGCAGAGGGATGAAATCTTGCAAAATGACTAGAAACTGTCTCTAGTTTACCTTAAAAAGTAAAAATTGGATTTTGATAACTATTGACGTTTATAAGAGGGCGCACCACCAAATCACTCCACGATTTATGTACCAGTGAAATTCGGTTAAAATAGTCCACCGCTTATTTGAGCTTGTTGCGGCTTTATTTTCAAAACGTATAGTCAAAATTTGCCCATTTTCAGCTCATTTGCTTCCGACAAGTGTCTACATGACAAAATATGAGAAAAAGTCCCAATGTTTTATTTCAGAGATGGAGTTTTGGCGCGAATTTGGACAATGTCCGGTTTCGAAAATTGAGTGATTTTTTAAGGTTAAATTTGCACACTTTTTCTTTGCGGCAAAATAGCAAAAAAAGTAGATGGTCACCAATATATTCTGTTAAAAGAATAATATTCTATACATGATTAGCTTTAATTTGATACCAAACTTGATAGCTGAGTTACGTTTTTGAACTGCTGAGCGCGATCCAAATGTGCGTCTTTCCCTATGTATTTCAATGGCGCATTTAATGGTGGTGCGCTCTCTCATGTCCACTGGTCTCTGGCTCGCAAGTCGTGTGGCTCTGCGCCGTTTACGCGCGCATTGGCGTAATGCGCGTTACGCACGCGGCGCCGACGCGCTGCCGGCCAGCTGCAGCGACGCGTAGGCTGGTGACCGATTTTCATAACAAAAACCCCGTTTTTACCCATATTTTCACTGTTTTTGCAGCCAATTCTTAACCGTTTTTAATCAAATAAAGTGCATTACCGTCTTAGTATATTCCCCGATCTCCCGTATGAATTTGGCGACATTTGGATCAAAACTGACAGAGCCTTTATAGACATACCCAGATACAACATTCCCCTATTTATACTAAGATGCGCAATGTGCAAATAAAATACATATAACTTTGGTTGGTATTTTACGACGAATTATGATCTTGCATCAGCTTTGCTAATAGTAATATTATAACCTGCCATATAATGCAAACTGTATAATTAGATCATCTTCCTTCGGTCCTTCTTACTCGTTTAACATGTTTAAAACAAAATTGACATTCAAACGAAAAAAAAGTAAAGTTCCAACCTTTTCTTTCGCTGCAACCTTAGTTTCTTCATCCATCCACTTATTGTCTTTCAGCATTTCCTTGAAAGCGATCTTCACATTAGTAACTAACTCATCTATCTATATCAATGTAATAAAAAGACAGACCTGTTACGATGAGGATAATGTAATACATTAGAACTCGCAGTTATTGGGCTATTCCAGAAATTAATGGCACCCCTAAAATAAGATATGTAAGTTTGTACCATAAATTTGTCATTACGTTTCACTACCTGGAGAGAATTGATCAAAAATTAAATTCCCTCCTGAGCTTGGTACATGTCAATGAGTTGACCAGATCACAAGGATATCATAATAGCTATTGGCAGTATATATAACACAAATGGTCAATGAGTTACATAAAAATGACCTTGTGTGGTATTTAGTTCCCAGGAAGTGAGTTTTGCCTGAGGCAATTTGTGGTCAAATGTTGATCCCTCACTACAGGAGTTATTACCGTCGATTTGGTTGAAAAAGGAGGTGAGACATGATCAAATCTCTCCAGGTAACAAAACGTAATGGGGAATTTCCAGACCAAAGTTTTATCAAAAAATAATGGGAAATCCCATTTTGACAATAAAATGGTTAAAAAAATGGGGATTTCCAGTGTCCCTAAAGAAGACAGGCACATTTTTGCCAAAACTTTTGTGAATTCTCAAGCCGAAAATAAAAAGGCGTCTTTTTCTTGGAAATTTCCATGTCTTCTTTAAGGGTTGTGAAAATAATGACTATTTTTAAAAGGGGAATTCCCAGACCAAAATATGGTGAAAATTTTTGGGAATTCTTTTTTAGTCTTCTTTAGGGGGGTGCCTTTAATTTCTTACACTTATTACATTTAGGTCGAGATCTAAATTCAATATCAAGTGCGATTATCTTGCCGAATGCCTTTGCACGAGAATCCATTTACATGTACCTTCTTGTGAGAATTAAAGTGATTTGCATCCACATTGTGAACATTGCATCACTTTTAGATTAAAATTCATTCTTAAACACTTGAGAACGTTCCTGCAATCTTATTGGTTCTTACCCAGCTTTACCCGTGTGATATGACACGATATCACACGGGTCAGCGCTTGTGCGTCGATGCGATACGCGTACTCGCTATTTACACCAATCGGGGGCGCACAGCAACAACGGGACTGATCGATTTTAAGCCCTCGGTAATTCCTTGCAAAATGTAGGATTTAATTTGATTAAAACTTAAAAAATTGAAGTGTTTAAGAATAAGAATAAAGGTATTATTTTTAACCGCTGTCGTGCATCTATCGTCTCATATAACACGGGCGACATCGTTATTTTTGGCGTAAAACAACTCGGCTTCGCCTCGTTGTTTTACTTAAAATAATGATGTCGCCATTGTTATATGAGACGATAGATGACTCAGGGCTAAAAACAATACCTTTATTCTCTAATTATCAGAGTCGAGTCATCGACGTATATATGGCAAATGTTCTTGAATAATATCAGATAGTTTGCTCGTATCGGGTGATGAGGGTAAAAATGGGCGACGCATGCGTGTGCCTGAAGGGGGATGTGCCCCTCTCAGATGTTGGACAATTTTTCAAATATGAAGGCCATACTGAAGCCATTTGGTGCACCTTATTACACTATTATTGCTTTTAACAAGTGTACGGGTGTCCAAAACGGCTACTTTTTCTATAAGTGACATTTTGTTTGCTCGCTGTTTCCACTCGTGACGCATCTATTAATCAAGCTGGATTGACTTGTGCTAACTTGTACAAGTGCTAATCTCAAAGTCACCATCTCAATGCAACATTCTGCTATGATGCTCTCCGTCGCAGTAAACCTAGGCTCTGGTAAGATCCTGACACTGAAAGCATTCCGGGTGATAAACAGAGCCAAAACAGTTCTTTTACCAAATATTAAGATGGCCATAAAATGTATAACCACTGAAATAGATTCCTGGTCATAAAATTAGTATGAAATGAACCCTCAATCACGTCTCCCATTTAAGGTTATACTAGGTATTGTTGGTCGAAGGAGCCAAAAAAAATCAATTTTCATTATCTGAATCAATATATTATTGAAAAATAACACTTTGGTGTTTTATAAAAGTTCATTCTACAAATCATATACTTTAAAAACCTGCTTAATTTATTGTTGTTAATGAGTTATGTACGTTTTACAAAAGTGTTGTTGTTTCAGCCCTCTTTACAACATAACTCAAGAACCACAGGACCTACAAAACTATATCTGTAATATTTAAATTCTTCTACACGCTCGCTATGAATTGAGCAATGCAATTTTTGCTACAGCTCACTACCATTCGCAAGATGCTGTGAACTACATTTTTTTGTTCCTGCTTCGACCAACAATACATCGTATTACCTTAAAAGTTTTTCAAGATGGCTACTTTGGATTTAGCCGTCTCCTAAGTTAGCCTACATTTTTGGGAGTAATATAGGAGTGCATTGTTTTGTTTTGTTATTTTTTTCCTATTTGCCCTAAAGTACCAAAAATCCACCTTCAACCCTTCTTCTGTTCTCTATAGTCAGGGAAAGCCTCAATACGACACTACCCGCCAAAATGTTGGTCCTACGGACCTTTACACTAAAGTAGAAAGAACAAAATGCGCATATACTAAACGATACCACACGATAGAAATGAGAGTAAAAACCAAATTTCTCTAAATTTTACTTTTCATTCCATCCCTTACGTTCTTTTTACTATCCCCGGTAAATTGTTCTTCAATGTACATTCTTCCTGTTGCGAAGGCCAGGTAGCCATTGGTAGTACCCACGCATTCACTCCATCTCGGAGTCTCTGCATTCGATCCAGACAGGACCTTGTGGAAGTCTTGTCTAGCATCAAGAAACTGCCTACTCAAACTAGATATAGTTACAGCAGAAATCGACCACATCATGTAGTTGGCAATTGTTCTGTTTATACAGAAAAAAAAAGAAAAAATGTTTTAACTGGTAAATGAATAGTTTATCATCATCATTATCATCATCATCATCATCATTAACACCATCATCATTGCCATTCGTCATATTCGTCTCATTGTTCCTCTTCAATCTCTTCTTCTTCCTCATCCTCCTTCTCATTATCATCTTCGTCCTCATCATCATGATCATCATGATCATGATCATCATGATCATCATCATCATCATCATCATCATCATCATCATCATCATCATCATCATTAACACCATCAACATTGCCATTCGTCATATTCGTCTCATTGTTCCTCTTCAATATTTTCTTCTGCCTCATCCTCCTTCTCCTCGCAATCATTATCATCTTCGTCATCATCATCATCATCATCATCATCATCATCATCATCATTATCATCATCACTTCACTGACACCATCATCGTTGTCATCGTCATATTCGTCTTGTTCCCCTTTGGGATGAAATCAAAACACGACCGGCGGTTGACCTGCGGTTCCGACCGGTTCCGTCCGGTTGCCATTTTTTAGAACAATATCAACCGGACGGAACCGCCGATCAACCGCCGGTCGAGTTTTGATTTCATCCCTTATACATTTATACATTTACTTCTTCCTCCTCGTCGTCATCATAATCTTCGTCGTTTTTTCCACCCTTCCTTCTTCCTCCACTTCGCCATCACCTTCACCATCACCATCACAATCAACATCATCCTCATCATCATTAGTTTATCACCATTATTAAGAGTAAATACCTGTTTGGTGTGTCTCGCATCAACTTTGCTACTTGAGCAATGGCAGCCGTCGAGCTGATTACAATTGTTTCATCCCTAGTTATTGGTTTTGTCTCTTCTGGCATGAGAATATCAAAAAACTTTGCCCATTTTATCTAAGGAGAGGAGAAAAATGATCATTATTCAATGTAAATTTTGCAATGTGAACTTTCATCATAATCCCAGCAAACAAAAATATGTTTTTAAAACGTTTTAAAGAAGTTATAATTTGGGTTTTAGTTTAGGTAAAACGTTTCAATAACATTATATGTCGGGTTATACAAAGGTAATGAAAACATCTGATAACGCTTTGCATGAAAATATACTACAACAATATTTTTGAAATGTTTTCAAAATGTTATTGTAAACTATTTTTAGCAAACAATTTTTGCCAAATATTTTGACAAAAGTTAAATAACATTATGTTACAATGTTTGCAGTAGGTTATCAAAACTGTTTTTGAATATTAAGAAAACGTTTTATACCCTTTATATACCCTTTATATAACCCGACATTTAATCGTTTTCTGACAACCTTTTAGAACCTTTTGCGAAGAATGTCGAACACGTTTTGAGTTTCTTGAGAATAGCAGAAGCAAGTGCCAAAACAGAAGTTTTCAAAAGCGGACAAACAGTCCCTTTCACCTGAAACAATTATACGATTTCGGTCAAATTTTGATATTTTTATTTGTTGCCCAAGTTATGAACTAATATTAATGACAACTGTCAGTCATTTTTTCTGGTCATTTTAAGCCGAAATAGGTCCCAATGAGGTAAAATGAAAGAAACCTCACTTACTATCCAATCCACTTAGTCGTGGAGCTTTATGGGGTACAAATACAACAAATTAGCTGATTCTAATTATATACATTATAAGTTTCGACATGTGCAAACATTACAGATATGCCAACAAAAAATCATGTTACTTAAAGAAACAAGGCGGATCTCGAACTAGTCTCGGTCCCAGCCGATTTGTGCTCCTTCGTCACTAAACAAGGTTTGTTTAGTGACGGAGGAACACAAACCGGCTGGGACCGAAACAAATCTCGAACCACAGGTCTCACCTGCTTTCTTGACCGCCAGCTTGCACGATTGCTTTTGGTAACAGAAGTACAAAAATAGGGATTCAGTTTCCTTAAATCCGCCATATTAGGTTAATTCACTACATTATGAGCACCATAATGTAAACTCATGGAATGCACATTTTCTATCAAAACTCATTTGACACAATCTCCCGACACACCCCCAATAATTATTTAACCCGCGCGGTTTATGCAGACCCCTTTCAGATTAGTCTATGCACTTCGTGAAGAAATCTTCCAATGTCGAGCCTGTACTGTACTTGTGTTGAATGACAGTTTAAATCTACTTTGCTTCAATAATAACAATAGATGAGTTGACATGTGACGTTATTGCCTGGTAGTATGCACGCGCATCATATTTTGTTCAGGGCCCGTTCTTTTTAAAACTCCCGCTACGTCACAATAAGGCATTTTGGTTGTATGCAGTTCGCTCAAGCATATCTATATACCAGTCCCTAGCCTTTGTTGATAAACATTGAGGTCAACTCATCTATAAGACAGTTTAGTAATAAAGGACTAGAACAACGTTACCTCTGGTATATCTATTTCCAGCTGTGTAATATTGGTAGGGTTATTAAATTTACTAATATTTCTTCTTTCTTCTGATGGAATTGTCATCTTTTTAGAATGGAATAACACAAATATACAAAAGTTAAAATAGCAACAACAACAACAACAACAAAGCAACAACACCTTCGCTTTTTACGGCAAATCCCGCGTATGGTACGATAGAAAGATCCATTGGTGTCATTAATAATAATAATAATAATAATAATAATAATAATAATAATAATAATAATAATAATAATAATAATAATAATAATAATAATAATAATAATAATGCAACATATTCACAGCCTAAAATGTGTAATTTTGGTGTTAAAATGTGTATATTACGCAAACATGATTCTTGTATAAAAATGTGGACACTTGGCATTTTAATAAAATGCGCACATGCTGTATTTTATATATTCAGCAGCGCCCTCTGTTGTTTGTAAGTTGAGCGGTTTCCAAAAAAAATAGCTGAACCATAGTGTTCAGTTACAAAACAATAATATTTGAAACCATAGAATAATATGGAAACTATTATGATATTAGTAATGACACAATTATACTTACATTTGCAAGTTTTGTCTCAAATTCTAACACATCGGCCATGTCCTTTTGTGCTGTTGTTTTGTCTGCCCCCAATAAGGTAGTTATTGCAATCATATATTTAGCGTAGGCTTCTTTATACTAAAACAAAAGATAAACGGTTGATATATTAGATGATTTCTTAAGGTCTAAATGATTTTCACAAGCTGGTTGGTTGCCTTCACCTCTTCATTTAATATGCTCAATATGCACAATGTAAGTGTGTGCGACTACCTACCGTGTTGTTCTTCCAACCCTTATTTATTTTAAAGTCTTACAATGTCTATGCCCCAGATAATCCAAGACTGAATATAAAAACACTAGTATGACGTCCAGTCAACCAGACCAAAATACAGTCCTGGAGCAATCACGACGCGCCTTTGCCCTGACGTCAGACCCAAAATAGTCTTTGTAATTCGGTCTTGAATTATAACAAAGGCGTCCCTCTGTATTATGTACTTGTACATGTTATGGTGATTCTAGAGGACAAGTTTATCGAGTATGTAGCAGCGCAAAGTCATGTGTTTTCATTGTCGCTGCCGCGGCGTTCGGCAATTGCGTAAGGTAGGCCTTACTTCAGGGTTTATAGGGACACTTTACAATCATCTCTTATTGTTGATTAACTCACATTTGCGTACTGATCCTCCAGGAAATAATCTCTCGCCATGTTTAGTCCTGACTGGTCTATCTGCAATACAAACAGACGCCAAATTAATCATATACTTTAAACGATCAGTGTTACGCCAAAAGTGCACAATTTCCCAAAAACGGGAATATTGGTTTTTAATCAAACTGAGCTCTAGTAATGCGGTTCTGCCGGTCGGAATATATTGGGGAACATAGCGGATAACTGTTCCTGAAAAGGAGCGATTGGTGAAAGTAACGACGTTTTTCAAATTGTCATCTGTGCAAGGATTTTATATGCAAAGGATATGCCAGTTCCCAAGGTTGAAACTGGATATTACCTTCAGTCTTTTTTAGATCATAACACATTGCATTCCGATGTAATTTTATGAGTGTTTAGCAACACGGGGGACACCTTTGTCTCCAATGGACATTTTATTGTAAAATTCCATTGTACAAGGAATACATTTAAAAAAATTCCACATAGCCCTCGCATGAAAAGTATTGAATTATCTTTGTAATCACTCAAAAAGGATTTTGTGTGAATTTTACATCCGAACTAGGTGCTATTAAATTTTTATGAGCCTTTTTATTTTACATGTAAAGTCTATGGGAGTGACGATTAGAAATGGACGGCAATATTGAAAAACCCTCATTTTGGGCCATTTTAGACACTAAAATGCCCATAAAAAGAATAGCACTTAGTTCGGATGTAAAATTCACACACAATGCTACCTGAGTGAGTACAAACATAATTAAATGCATTTCATTCTGGGGTTATAGCAAAAACAAAAAATGTCCTATACCTTAATGGTTATGGAACAATGGTGGGGAGGGGAAGTGCCCCATGCCGTGCGCGGGCTTTTAGACGCGCCGATTTAGTTATGGCTGGACTCAAAATAAGAAGAATGGCACGGCAAATAATTAAAAGCAAATACTACCTTAAACGGTATCTTTTTTAATATAATTTATAAAACAAATATTGTGCAGAAGACAATTTCCAAAACGTTGTTACTTTCACCATTTACTCCTTTCTTCAGGAACAGTTATCCTCTATATTCCACAATATATTCTGACCGGCAGAACTGCAAGACCTCAGCTTGATCAGTCCAGTCCGACTGCCTGGCCATGAAACACTGCCCGAGCAAGCAGCAAGTTTCCTGCACAGGTAACATAGGCCTTTGGAAGTCTTCTGAATTCGGCGCGGCAAACTTAACATAAGTTGGTCATGGTGACCTAATTGATCAGGGGTATTTATGATTTGCACACTTGAGTTTTATCTAATATGACAAATTTTCACCAGGTGAAACAAAATTCACCTGGAGGAGAATATTTTAAATAACAAAACAATTACTAAAGGATTTTTGAAAAAATAAATAAGCAAATTTCTTCAATTTAATCAAAATTGATGAAAAAAATACCACTATCTTGTTTACTCAAAACCAAGAAAGAACGTATATTTATATAAATTAAATCATAGCATTGTGGGATACCATGTTGCCTGCTACCTGGCTGGATAGGTAGTTGGACTGGACTGTTGATAGAAGACCAATATCCCTTTTGGGGGAAAACTGCGCACTGTTGGCGTTATCCAAATTCATGTAAAGGAATGGTTGAATATGAGACGAAATATATTCGCCCGATGTAAGATGTGTATTCTAACTTGTGTATTCTTCCATTCGCGTTCCGGCTCGTTGAATGGAACAATCCATCTTTCACCTCGTGATTATATTTCGACCATCACACTGTTTAAAAACGCTTGGTCCATTTTGGATTGAAAATTATTAAGACAATCAAAGCTACATCCAGTCGAGTCACATTCGCCTACCCTAATAGATGTATTGTATATGAATTCGACCTATTATTACCCAATTTCTTTTGAAATAATCAATTTGGACAAAAAATGAATATTGCTTGAACATTGCCGTACAATTAGTGTGAGAGTTTGTAAAAAAAGAGCAAAGCTGACATAATTGCAATACTCACGGACAAAATGTGTTTTGATGAATTTTCCAGGTCGGTATCTACACCAGAGCTTATAATCACTGATTGTCCCAGTTCTTTCCCAAAATTTGCCAACAAAGTTTCAAAATCAAAGTCAGCATTATTCCAGGAGCCGCCTTCTTTGTCACCAAGAACTGGCCATCCGCCAAATTTTGTGACAATTTGGACAAGAGGTGTAGAGTTTTTCGCTTCAATAGTCTCTGAAAAAAGAAGTTACAAACAGAGACATCACTGAAAAAACAGTGTTTAGCATGTAAACAATTTTTAAACACAAGCATTTTATTATTATTATGATCAGAGTGTGATCAGCGTTAAAATCAGAGTCAATGAAACTTCTGTACCATCAATAGAAATGACGGCAAAGACACCAGCCGTATGTGACGTTCTCTGTTTTCAAGCAACCAATCAGAACGCCGCTAATCTCTACCACGTCCGCAAGTGAATAATCATCGCGCACCCACGGTTGTAAAACGATCATCTGACGTCCATCTGTATGATCATTGACCTCATAGGCAAGGGGCAGCCCCGGTCGGGGCAGCCAATTTATTTAATTATCGCACAAGAGATATACAGGGGAACCTACTTTTTTGCAAACTCTCTGCAGTTGCATCAGCAGATATGCAAAGTCTGCTAGTTCTCTGTTGACAAGGGGCAGTCTCTTTTTAGTAAACGGCCTTTTTCAGAGCCACCAAACCCTTTAACATTGGCAGATAGGCGAGGTCTTCTGTTCTCTGTTGACACGAAGCAATTCTCATTGAACGGCTCTTTTCAGAGCCATCAGTGGGTAAGAGCCGGTCTACATGTCACATGCCTCGGTATTTTGTCCTGAAGAAGTCAGAGCTACTCCTAACGAAAGCTTGACAGTTCTAAACTTGTCCGACGGCGAACCCGCTAAAAACTTTCTAAGAGTTACAGCTGAATTAGTTATTCTACCTTTTTGCAGCTAAAGCGTTGGTAAAATAGGTTCAAACTGTTAAAACCATCTGTATATCGTAATGTGGCCCTACTTATAAATAGTAAAATGATATTAATGATATATACGTTACCTAAATCCATACAGGAATTATAGAGATCTTTAGCCTTTCTAATACTTTCAGTTTCGTCATTTGCTTTCTTTTTCTCAAGCAGTCCTGAAATCAGAAAATATTACTATTAGAACAAGTGAAAAGAAGCAACACAATTATGTTAAAGCTATAATCGAATTTTGATAAATAAAATATATGTTATTAATAATGATGAACGCATTCAGTTGACCTCGAAATTACACAGATGGTGTTTATCAAAAGTAAAGTATTCAATTAATTGTCATAAAAACGGTTTATAATTACTAACAGTAAAAGCTAAGTATACGTATGTTATCGAAAACAACATATCTTGGCAAATGGGGAGATAGCAAAAAAGGGAGTCACTGAAAAGATCAGATGTGAAAAATCTATCAATTGTGCACAAATGTATACAATTCTGTGTTTTATGGGTAAATGTACTAGCTAGAGTATGCACGGTAGGCAAGTGGACTACACAGGAGTCTATTCTCATACAAAGTATCGAAGCAGTATCGATACGTCTACGGTCGATCCAAAGACCGAACAAATTAGGCTGCGGTGCCGATAAGTTGTCAAATTGTCCATATGGTTACAGATTGGCCCCTTTGCTAGCCATGTTTCACACCTCTTGGGGCTCACTTGGCTTTGGGTGTGACGGGGATATAATACGGACACCAGCCTAGGGTTTTTTAGTGAGAGATTTGAAATGAAAAAATGAGTCATTCGGTGCAAGGGCCAGGGAGGCTTAACAAGGGGAAGTTTTCTAGTGAAACAAGGAAAACCTTTTGGTCTTAACATTGTAAAAGTATAAAAATCGGTCAATTTTAGATTTTCAAACTTTCAAAAAGCCACCAAAATGGGACATTTTGTTATGAACAATTGTGAAATTCGAGAAAAACGCGATCATTCTGTGAAAGATTATCAAAACTAGATTAGTTCCTTTGCTTACAGTACCATGAGTACGTTGGTCATTGGGTGAGATGAGGGGGTTGAAAATAGTTATTGTGGCCACACATCCCTGTCACCCATGTTAGTGATTGCCCCTCCCCGCCCCTCCCGGGTTTCACAGCTTGCTCAATCAGGTTTCAAAATGTCGTAATTATTTAAGGGTAGATGCGGTATTGTTGGTCGAAGCAGCCAAAAAATCGATTTTTTTTATTGTCTAAATAAATATATTATTGAAAAATAACACTTTGATGTTTTGCAAAAGTTCATTCTACAAATCATATACTTTGAAAACTTGCTTAATTTATTGTCGTTAATGAGTTATGTACATTTTACAAAAGTGTTGTTGTTTCCGCCCTCTTTGCAACATAACTCAAGAACCACAGGACCTACAAAAGTATTTCTGTGATATTTGAGTTCTTCTACACGCTCGCAAGGAAATGAATAATGCAATTTTTGCCAAAGCTCACTACCATTCGCAAGATATTGTGAACTACCAAATCGCAACACTTTAAAATAGTGTATTACCTTAAAGGAAATCTGTACCATAAACTAATCAATGGCTATATAGTTGCAGTAATAATAAAAACGACAAACAGTAAAAGTCCCAAGCTTATATACGTCCAAATAAAGGAGAAATTCTTAATTCCTTACGACAATCAGCGATCAGTTTGTAATCCATGGTGGCGGATATATTAATACCCGATGTATTTTATTACGCTGTAACGGTACCCCGATTTTGAAACCAGCGAAATCCGTGGCAACAGCCTCGTCCCTCGTGAACTTTGGTGACACGAAGCGAATACTACCAAAGTTCAGATTCAACATTCGTTCAAAAGAAAACGCAACAATTTTTACCCATAAAACTACAGAAGAACATAAAAAATGTATTTTAAGTAATATTTATGATCAACAATGTCTTTTGAGAACGAAAAGTAAAAACAGCACTAAAAACCAAAATTCGCTGTGGGGGTCGCGAATGCCATAGCAACACACGCTCGCCGCGGGTCTGTGTGAAAGGTTACACTACCGCTTGTGGCAGAAAGGATTCGCAAGCAGCTATCATGGCGGCTTCCATGAATCGCAGAAACGAAGGATTAAAAGTGCTTTTTCTTTGTTAGGAATATTCCGAAATTCATATAGACCGTCTGGTATGTTTAATTTAGGGGTATATAACTATATTAGCCATTGATTAGTTTATGGTACAGATTTCCTTTAATGGAGGTTTATTGGAAATGTATTTCAATGACCATTTTGGCTTATATAATCCTACCCGCGTACTGACCTCTCAGAACAACGTCCACTTGATCGCTGAGACCTGAAAATGTCCCATAACTGGAATGATCTTCTGGTATGGAATTCCTTTTCAGCCATCCGCCACATGCAAACTCATAGAAATTATCACATGGGTCAACTGCAGGATCTATATTACTGAGAAGCTCGCCGGCTTAATGTATAAAGTGTGTGCAAAATACAGTAAAAAATTATTATTTTCAACATGATGAATTTTGTGTGATAAGGAATATGAAACATTGTTTGTCGCGAGGTAAAGCGGACAGCGGGAAATAGATTTAGCAAAATCGGCATTAATGCATTTTGGGACAATTTTTGCAGTATGGGGACACTTGTCCTCTGACCTATCAGGACTGTTTTTGTGCGTAGAAAAATATTATTTACAATGTTTTACAATGTAATAGAATAAATAATAATAATAAAAACATGATTATTATAAATTATTGATTTAAAATATTCAAAAGATACCATTATTAATTATTATATTAGGCCTATAATGAATGATTAAATCAATTTCCCCGATAGGTCAAAGTGTCCCAAAACTACTCAGCGAAAACCGGATGTTACAATACCGACGGGGCTTAGGCCTAGAAAATTTAGGAATATTGCCGAAAAACGGCCTCCAATCAGGTCTGGTGCCTACCAAACCCCCCCCCCCCCCCTCCCCGTCATGGTCGGTGACTCGCGGTACGCCATGTCGTTGCGTCATTCTTGCTTACCTGTTATAACGCAATGGTACATAGCGTTGCATCATTCTTGCTTACCTGTTAGCAGTGGGCAATGGTACATATCGTTGCATCATTCTTGCTTACCTGTTATTACGCAATGGGCAATGGTACATATCGTTGCGCCATTCTTGGTTACCTGTTATAACGCAATGGGCAGTGGTACATAGCGTTGCGTCATTCTTGCTTACCTGTTATTACGCAATGGGCAATGGTACATAGCGTTGCGCCATTCTTGGTTACCTGTTATTACGCAATGGGCAATGGTACATATCGTTGCATCATTCTTGCTTACCTGTTAGCAGTGGGCAATGGTACATATCGTTGCATCATTCTTGCTTACCTGTTATTACGCAATGGGCAATGGTACATATCGTTGCGCCATTCTTGGTTACCTGTTATAACGCAATGGGCAGTGGTACATAGCGTTGCGTCATTCTTGCTTACCTGTTATTACGCAATGGGCAATGGTACATAGCGTTGCGTCATTCTTGCTTACCTGTTATAACGCAATGGGCAGTGGTACATAGCGTTGCGTCATTCTTGCTTACTTGTTATTACGCAATGGGCAATGGTACATATCGTTGCATCATTCTTGCTTACCTGTTATTACGCAATGGGCAATGGTACATATCGTTGCGCCATTCTTGGTTACCTGTTATAACGCAATGGGCAGTGGTACATAGCGTTGCGTCATTCTTGCTTACCTGGTATTACGCAATGGGCAATGGTACATAGCGTTGCGTCATTCTTGCTTACCTGTTATAACGCAATGGGCAGTGGTACATAGCGTTGCATCATTCTTGCTTACCTGTTAGCAGTGGGCAATGGTACATATCGTTGCATCATTCTTGCTTACCTGTTATTACGCAATGGGCAATGGTACATATCGTTGCGCCATTCTTGGTTACCTGTTATAACGCAATGGGCAGTGGTACATAGCGTTGCGTCATTCTTGCTTACCTGTTATTACGCAATGGGCAATGGTACATAGCGTTGCGTCATTCTTGCTTACCTGTTATAACGCAATGGGCAGTGGTACATAGCGTTGCGTCATTCTTGCTTACTTGTTATTACGCAATGGGCAGTGGTACATACCGTTACGTCATTCATGGTTAGCTGTTATAACGCAATGGGCAGTTGTACATAGCGTTGCGTCAATCATGGTTACGTTACCTGTTATAACTCAGTTGGCAGTTGCGTCATTCTTGCTTACCTGTTATGACGCAGTGGGCAGTTGTACATAGCGTTGCGTCATTCTTGCTTTTAATAATGATCACAGCAACTGAAATAATGAATACAAATACAGGGTCTATCAAAATAAAGTAAACAATTTGAAAAATGCCACTATAGATTTAAAAGTTTGAGGTATTTGGTCAAAATAGCTGGATCAGCATCTAAAAGATCCTCCCACAACTGTAAATTCACTGGCGTACATAAATAAGGATTCGGTTTGTAAGCAGAGTAAAATAGCCTTGATCAAGGCTTCCTCCTTACTTTTTCTCTATTCATGCTCTTCATTGGATCCATGTATAATCAGTGGTAGAAGTAGGCCTATCATATTATACTGGACTCTCTAAAAAAATTTAGCCAGGTGAGATTTTTGTGTAGGACGAAAGCCTTGATGGGTTTGTAATTGGATTGAATCTGGCCCTACACAAATGAATGGGAGAGCAAATAATCTGCAACACAGATCTGAAGAAACCAATCACAGGCTTCCCCTGTTTAAGTCACGTACTGCTATTTGGGAATCATAACTTTTAAAAAGGACCAACTTTGAATTTCATTTAATAAAAATTAATGCTTTTGTTATGAAATGTTCAACTAGGAAGAACTATATCACATTCTTGTGAAATCAAGCTTAACCATCACAAATGAAGTGACATAATTTGTATAAATATTATATATTTCTTTTTACATTTTGTGTATAATTTGCAGTACAAACCTACTAAAATAAATGGACTTTCCCAGATTTTGAAAAATAACTGAAAGCCTCCCATGGTGTATTATGTAATCAATTACCAACTCTACAAGTCCTTCGCGCTGGCAACATGAGCTAGGGAGGAAGTGTGCCTTGTGGGGTGGGCGTGGTGGGCATTTTGCTCACACACACTACCCCTGCAGTGCATAGCCTATGCCTGGAGTAAAGTAAGATAAGAAAGCCCACTATCTGGACTCAACAATTTAAATGTCAAATAAATTTTTACAAAGTTATGATGCTGAATAATTATTTCTAAAGAATAATTTTTGAAACAGAAATTTTTGTGGCAAAGCTTCCATGAATTTTACATTCACTAACTATGGACGCCAAAGGACTTGAAACAAGTGCTAAGAGTAAAAGTGCAGCTGCGCAATGTCAATTAAAATCAACAAAACATGAAAACCACATGTTTCACCACTTTCAGTACTAATCAACAGTTAGTCTTCCACATGACTATCGTTCCTCTGTAATGCAGATTTCAGCTCTCCTCAACATGGCATTTACGCCACGTCAAATGTGATTCAACTATATGCAAGAAATGTCTTTGACCCAGCAGATTTGACGATCTTGTGTAAAACAAAGTGTCTTATGATGATGCTCGCAACCCTCTTCTGACTGGAATATATTTCTCTTTTTAGGATAAAACGGGTACATTTCTTTAAAAGAGCATATCCTCAACAGTTGTGAGCCGATTGATATAATTGTTTTGGTTTATTAAAGCTAACGACTCAAGGTTTCTTTACATACCAAAATATATTTGATCAACTTTTCAGAAATAGGAGAAAAAGAGGGCGCAATGAGGGGCCTCTTTTTGGGGACACCCTGTATTTTGAAAAAGGGGGTCATTGTGTATAAAATTTTAAAAAAGGGGGTCACGGGTAGAAAATTTTGAGAAAATGGAGAAAAATTCAATTTCTTGCTCCAAATTTTCCAATTTTGTACTCGGACTGTTTAAAATCATCTACTCACCAAGTCCAGCCAGTATTCCAATAGCAAGTACCCATAGCGCTCCACAGAGGATCAACAAAGGTTTCCTATTTCCGTTCTTGAATCGGGTGTCTTCGTCAAATACGAGATCAATTTTATCGTCACGCATACTAGCCATGTTGGCACTGTGAACATTTTACAACATGATTAGGCCCTTCACAATTAATTCTTAGTTTCCTGTTTCATGGTTGAAAACCAGGGATGAGGCGACTTTTAATTATTAATTATTAATTATCTTTTATTTTCTTTATTTTAAAATAAGTGGTCGAACCTACATCAAGCCATTTTGACAAGGAGCATGCATTTCATTATTTTACTACTATGTTTGATTTTATACATAAGTAATGGTACAATTAGGTTAGATGTTTATTCATCATTATAGATGATATGATCAAAGTCAGAAAGTAGCAAATGGTAGTCATTAAAAGTTATTTTTAAAGAGAAAATCCAAAATATAAATAAAATAATTAAATATTTTGCAATTCTCTACTTTGGACGCGGGCGGGAAACAGGAAACTAAGAATCAATTGTAATTGGCCTTAATTATGCTTTAATTAAGGCTACATCAAGGGGGTACTACACCCATTGCATTTTTGTTTGCATTTTGTGAAGAAATGAGAAAAAAAATGGACAAAGTAGTATGCAAAATGAAGGAGCAAATCTTCTCGTTCAATTGGTGGCATCGGTATCAATGTAGCGTACACGCTTCTAAAGGTAGAAGCCAAAAGGCAGTACATCACTGATGTTTTAAATTCACTTTATTTTGGAAAGCTTACTATCAATGGATTTCGTTAAAATTTTGGATATGGGTTGCTAACACATTAGGGAAATAATGTTGATATGTAAAATGGGAATAAGTGGTTCCTGATTTCTTGATGAACTTGGTGCTCCACAACTATCAAAAAACGAACTGGTTAAAATGCTTCTATATTCAATGTTGAGCTATATTTTGTATTTTTAACTTGCGATCTTATTTCACTGAAACTTAATTAAGCCTTAGGTAACAGGTTACCACAACCACACTACAGCAATGTTGAAAAAGATTGTATTTCTTGTCACCTATACCACCATATGAGGTAGTTTTCCGTAAGCTTCACTTATTTATTTGCCCAATCCATCTCAACTAGGCAATCGAAATTGTACTCACCATTTACATTCCAAAGTATTTTAGTATATCCACCTCACACATTTCCATTATCCAGTAACAGACAAAATATCAAAATTGATGCCTCATTATGATAACACAGACTATCACGTGTATTCAAAATGGATGCCTAAATTTGACCTGAACCAAGTGACCTATAACCTGACCTATGATGACCTTATAGTATTTTTAAATCTCTTTTCCTAACAACACATATAGAAGATACATACATGGTGTACGTAGTAATAAATTGTCTATGCATCCAAAGTGGAAGATCTTATTTAATTTATTCAATGTTATTTAGCGTGCATCATTGAGTACATTTCTATAGATAGTATAACAAAGGATTTAATGTATTCTATTCATGTACTCTACTTGAACATGTTGAATAGAATAAATTATGGTTTGTTATGAAATACACATCTGAGTTACTAGGATACAGAAAACAAAAAATATATAGGGCTAAAATTATTTACTAAAATGGTTTAAAAGCACTTTGAGATATTTTATAAGTTCAGGACATGAGGTGATGAACATATTTAAGTACTTCATAAATTTGCACAAAAAAGAAGAAAAAAAGAAGAGGGGTACTGATGAAAATCAGGGTATTATACCCCCTTAACAACGCCTTTTTTCGTAAAAGCAAAGTAATTCCTATCATTGTTCAAACATACATGCACTTTTAACTTTAAACATACCACATCCTGTTAGCTTGAATTGCATGCAGCTCAAGTTCCAAGGTATACGGTACTACCAGCACTATATGATCCGTTCCGGGATCCCATAGCACGTTTCTAAACCTACACCATGTACACCAGTCTATATACTATATGAGTATCTATGGTATGACTATGGCCTACCATCCCTGGGCCTACCTAGATATGGAGGACCATCATCAACACCATAATCTTATAAAGCAAAGTTTAGCCGGGATGGACTTTAGCTTCCATCACTGCTGCCAATTTTTGATTCAGCACATAATATTAATTATATTAATTACTAGAATTTATATACATAATTATAATAGTTCCTTACTGTGTGCACAGTGTAGTATATCAACTGAGTACCGGTAAGTTCCGAGTTGGCAGCGTATTTACCATGCATGGATTTGTGACCATAATATGGTAGGCCAAGACACTATTATACTCCTCATCAAAAATAAATCCCCCTCTCCCACGGTCACGACCTGATGCATGCCATCAGGTCATCAGGGGCTGTACCCTACTACAGTACATGTAGGCATATGTCCCTGGTGTAAGGGGACATTTTCAAAATAAAAAACGCATTCCCCTTTTTACGTGGAAAAAAATCGTTAACCCCACACAATACCACTACCCCGGGGGGCACTTCACTATGAAATGGATATATGTTTAGGGCTGGCACTTTCGCAGTAAGGGGCATTCGGTGAGAGCTAAATGTAAAAAATATGGGGTCATTGGGTGAGAGCATGATTTTTGGCATTCGGTGAGAGCAAAATGTAAAAAAATATGGGGTCATTGGGTGAGAACATGACCTTTTTCTTAAATGGAATCTTTGGGTGAGAGCCGAAACAGCGCCACATAAACCTCGAAAATCAAATTTCTAGTTCTAAATGGCTTCAAATTTCTTTGTTTTTTCAAAATAAGTACGGTAAAAAAATCAGTGATAAATGAAAGTTGCTGTTCAAATTGAACTTGTAAGGGTCTTTGGGTGACAGATCAAATGGGAAAAATAAGGGGTCTTCGGGTGGCAGAGCATGTGTTCGCAAAAAAATATGGGGTCGTTGGGTGACAGCGATGCTGAAAAAGGGGGTCACTCTTAACAGCCCTACATACGCGTCACCTCCAAAGTTGGAGTGCCCCCCCCCCCCTCCCGGACCACTACACGTGTTTGAAAAAGTATTGAGAGTGAGGTTTTGTTGTTGTTATGTATTTTGGCAAAATTGACATTGATAGGCCTAGAGCATTTTTCAAGTAAGATTCACATTGCTAGCAGATTCAAGCATTTTAATTAAAGAAAAACGATGAGGCTCCGGAGTTTTATTTTAAGATTATAACAATTACAATTAGACCCCTTTATAATAAGATGTCACACTTGCCAGTGACTCATGCCAACTAATTAACTTGTTCATGAACCTTTTAAATAAAATATTAAAAACCTGAATTTTAATATGAAAATTAAAAAAAGGAATAATTCCAGAATGTGAGGAGGGAGGCGCACGTGAAACGTGACTTGGGGGGGGGGGTGCAGCTCGAGCTGCCGACCCCATATCCTTTTTGTGATCTACCGGTTTATTGAACGCGACTAATCGCCTGAGAAACAACAGATTGAATTGCACCAGTGACTGAAAAGATCAGATGTGGAAAATCTATCAATTTTGCACAAATTATTAGGCCTACAATATACAAATCGGAGTTTTATATACTTGTTTGAAAAATAAATAAAATGAAATAAAAAAATAAGACGCTGTAAAAAACTCCCAGGGAAGTCCATTATTTAGGGTCTACATAAGGGGATGTTTTTTTTAATAGGAGTACATATGTCTATTTCCTGGTAGAATCATGAGATTGGTGGAGCTATTTAAAAAAAAATACTTGTGTCACGGTCACGTATTAGCGTGATAAAAGGTTAATCTTCAGTCACCCAGTATTGTGTGGCTAGGGGACTCTACACAAATAGGCCTACCTTGGTCCCGGTCCCCGCACTCCATGCATCCGCGGGTATTCATACTCGTCGAAAATTTTGCGAAATAAGGGGTGTTTTCAGATGAAGAAACGCGATTCGCGAAACACACAAAAAAAAGGGGTGTTTTTTCAAACCACGTGTTCGCGAAGAAAAAAAAAAGGGTATTTTCATCGAGCAGCCTACGCGTTTTTGCCAGAAAAGGGCACATTAGAAATATCGTTCGTGTTTTAGCGAAAATAGGGGTATTTTCGAAGGGCAAATAATTCACGAAATCGCTAAAAAAGGGGTGATTTTCCCCTAAAAACTTCGCGAAATGAGATACAAAAGGGGGTGTTTTTAAAGTTCACCGACAAGCATGAATACCCGCGGATGCACGGAGTGCGGGGACCGGGACCTTGGTGCACAGATGCTTGGTGGCTTTATACTGAATATGACCGGGCCGGGATAAAAAAAAGTTCCAAAAATCAAAAATATTCATTGTTCTAATCCCAGGTTCTACAGTAATTCGAAGATCGAAAAACAAATAGCCTAATTGATTAAAATGCGTTCCAAAATAAAGACGTATCACAATTTTCCTAACCTGAAGAGCCCACTGTAGGGGAAAACTATTTTTTTGGAACTTTTTGGCTTTCTGAACACTCCATAATAGTATAAATATTGTATACGTTTCGTGTATTCTGAGCATAAGCAAATATCTCTATGCCTACAATAAAAGTAACTCGAATATTTTTCCATTGAAAGTCCTGAAAGTGAAAGTCTATTATTGCATTGGAAAGCATGTTCAACAGTGAACACTCCCTAAAACGAAACATCACTTATGAAGAGTCTTTTTCCAAAAGGAATTAAGTCCAAAGGCTGCTTTGCGGATTTTTTTTATTTGAAGATAAGAGTAGCAGTAGCATTGCCAAACTAAAAACATTAGAGCAGTAGAATAATTAATAACAATTTTTGGTTATCTTTAAAAGAAAATAATTGCAAATCGTAAAGAAGAAAAGAACATATCAAATAAAATAATTTTGTTTTGTTCCAAATTTCATAAAAGTCCAATGGCAGCCATTTCAAACCCTGGCATTGAAGAATTTTAGGGGATAAAATGATATTGAAAATAGTTAGAGAATTAGCTAGAGTACGGTGTACCATGAGGGACATGAAAACTTCAATCAGGTTTTTGCAAACTTCAATCAGTATTTGCAAACTTCAATCAGTTTTTGCAAACTTCAATCAGTTTTTGCAAACTTCAATCAGTTTTTGCAAACTTCAATCAGTTTTTGTTTTTGCAAACTTCAATCAGTTTTTGCAAACTTCAATCAGTTTTGCAAACTTCAATCAGTTTTTGCAAACTTCAATCAGTTTTTGCAAACTTCAATCAGTTTCTGCAAACTTCAATCAGTTTCTGCAAACTTCAATCAGTTATTGCAAACTTCAAACACTTTTCGCAAACTTCAATAGTTTTTGCTAACTTCAATCAGTTTTTGCTAACTTCAATTGTTTTCGCTAACTTCAAACACTTTTCGCTAACTTCAATTGTTTTTGGTAACTTCAATCAGTTTTTGTTAACTTCTATCAGTTTTTGCTAACTTCGATTGTTTTGGCTAACTTCAAACACTTTTCGCAAACTTCAATTGTTTTCGCTAACTTCAAACACTTTTTGCTAACTTCAATTGTTTTTGCTAACTTCAATCACCCAAGCGGGCCGCGATAAGAGTATCAATTTCAAGCTTTTTGCAAAAAGGGTAGCCTTTTTAGCCACGTAGGCCTACAACTAAGTCGGCATTAAGGGTAGTGATTTCCATGTTTTGTCGGAAGCCGTTTTCCAACTGGTATTTTACATACACAGCAATAAACATCAAAGCCTGTACTGGAGCCCGAGTATTTAAGTCTACTTTATTGTATCAGTGAAAAGGGTGTACACATTTTGAGTTGATCAGTGAAAAGGGTTCCTACTTTGCTCCAAGGTCAGTAATAAGGGTTCATTTTTTTCACACAATAAAGGGCGGTGTTTAGGGTTGAGAATTTGAGGGGGATGTTTGAGGATGACAACACATAATGGTATAATGTGAGTGCCCCTGGGGGGTTCTCAATGTCGTAACCAGACATTTTCATAGGGGTATGCAGGGGCAGGAGTACTGACATGGATGGGGTGGAACTATCGGTACATAAGCTACATTGAAGTTACTTACTTTGGTGAGGGCATCAGGGGGCACCGGGCTTCTGAGTGTAAATGCTTCTTTCTGGTTCTTGCCACTGCCGGCTCTAGGGTCCAGTGGTGTTGGAAGAGGGATGGGTGATGTGGGGGAAGGCCCATAACCAGGGGGGTGGGCGGACGCACCCCCAAATGCCCCCAAAGAACCACCGTTTTTACCCCAAAAGTCTCCAATCGGATATTTTTTTTTGGGGGGGGTCCACTTTTTCAAAATCCGACCCCCTAGTCCAAAAAATTTTGAAAAAAGTCCACTTTTCAAAATCAGCCCCCATAAGTCCTGGTTACGGGTCTGGGGCCCGGGGGTCACTCCCATTGTGGCCTGTACACCATCCGCGATAATATAAACGCATGGTTTTTCGTGGGTAGGCACGATACACGCATATCGTGTTAAGGGTGTAAAAAACATGAAAAAATGGTAGCAAATTGCAATAACGTGGAAATGAAATTTAGGGCATGGAATTTGATGTAAGGAATAAAATCCCTGTTTAGGGTGTGAAAACAGGCGCGTGTTACCTGTTTAGGGTATCGTTTTAGCCAAGGGTTAAATCCTTGTTTAGGGTGTTTTTCAAAAGTTGATTATCGCGGATGGTGTACAGGCCACAATGGAAGTGACCCCGGGTCTGGGGGAGCACCATCAGGACAGAACCTTTACCTGGTTTCATTTGGGGGTGTGGGGGGCATGGCTACTAAATACCTCCTGAGCCACTCCCCCTATGCGCGCTACTCATTTGCGGTGCCATGGAGGGATTCCCCCCGGACAGAACCCCCTGTTCCCCAGTAAAAACCCAAAATTACGAAAATTTTCACTTTTTGCTGCAATTTTGCGCAATTTTTGTTACTTTCGCCCCCCGAAATTCACTTTGCCCCCCCGAAAAAAAAATCATGGCGCCGCCACTGGCACCAAGTACCTAGTGTTATGTTACTGATTGCAGTTTGCAAAAACTGATTGAAGTTTGCAGAAACTGATTGAAGTTTGCAGAAACTGATTGAAGTTTGCAAAAACTGGTTGAAGTTTGCAAAAACTGATTGAAGTTTTCATGTCCCTCATGGTACACCGTACTAGAGTTACAAACATATCCATTCCAAATGTCATTTGAGCTTTAAAAATGTACAAATATGTATGTGACACAATGCAGCTATTGGACTTTATGCCTTTTGGACTCTTAATTCATATGCATGCTCATCATGACCCGTGGTCATGGTGGTGATGTGACGTGTACGTGTGCATGTTAACCTATCCAGAATGCAGTTCACAGAAGTTTGCCTCATCAACATTTTAAAGGTTTAACGGGGGTTAGTGAACAAGTTCATCGCCGGGGGTCATTGTCTGCGAAAGATATCATAAACCCAGCGAATTTTGCGGACTGGGGTGCTAGAAATGTTGTATGACATCCCCGGGATGACATCACAGATATTAGAAATATCTCTGTGATGACATCAACATGATTTAGCTGCTTGAATGTTGGTAGAATATTAGTTATGCTGCAAGGTGGCAGGGTGTTATAGCAATAGTTATTTGAAATGACTGATGGGTTTTTTTTTCACTTCAAATTTAATTAATGATCCAACCATTTTTAACCATTTTTGTTGCACAATTAAATAGGTTTCATTTTTCTAATTGAAAAAAAAAATTCTCAGCGTGAGTACTTTTGATACATGCACCGTATATTCGAAATATCAATTTCTCCTTCTACTTCCAAGCAGCTATTAATCATGTTGATGTCATACAACATTTCTAGCACCCAAATCCCGGGGGATCACTCAACTTTGGAAGTGACGGTATGTGCCTGTCAATAGGCGCCCTCTTTTGAAGTCGACTATACCCGATGACCCCCTCTTTTTAAAAGTCATACCCGATTACCCCCCCCCTTTTTTTTTAGTTGTGGCTGCCCAATGACCCCCCTTTTGCCACAAAATAATGCCAAAACTTTCAAATTCTATTATTTCAACAAATTTGTATTGATTTGGAACAAGAAAATAGAATTTTGCTCAATTTTTTTCACAATTTTCTACCCGATAACCCCCTTTTTGAAATCTTATTATATACAATAACATGACTCCTTTTTCATTTTGTTTGTACCCAATAACGTTTTGTACCCGATAAGCCCCTACTTCTCACAACACCGGTAGGTACATGATAGGCCCACCCGTCACTTCAAAAGTTGCCCCCCCCCCCCCCGGACCCAAATCCGCAAAAAATACAGCAATGCCCTGTATGCATCTTCTTTCTTTTTCGAAAAGCACTCGTGTTTGGGCCCAAATAGGGTAACATTGTAAATTTTGGCATTTCGCGTGAACCCGCCCATCTAAAATTGAAGTTTTTCGCGTGGCGCAACACTCCGCAGTAAAACTCATCCGCCCCTCTAAATTTTACTTCCGCCGTCATGATTCCAATCATTTTAATGGATTATTATTAGCTATAATTAATACTGGGTTGCATCGGGAGGGGGGGGTGCACTCTAAAATGAAAGTGACGTACATGTGCCTTCTGGAGTACAAAACTAGAGGTCTAGAATCGGTGGCGATTGTTGTCGAAAAAGTGGGGTCATTCAGTGGGGGTCATTCAGTGGTGAAATACTAAAATGGGCGTCATTGACCGTGAAAAACTAACTTTCTGGGCAAAAATGTGCAAAAAATAGCAATTTTGCAGCTAAATGGCTACAAAAGTTCAAAAATTTACCAATTTGGTGTGAAGCTGATGAAAAAATGGGGTCATTTGACGGGAGATTTGAAAAAGGCAGTCATTGTGTGTAAGCTGATGTAAAAATAGGGCTGGGCAAGTAACCATCATTTTTGAATTCATGTGGTTTCTATGGCCAAATGTTGTGTAGAATCCAAATATCGGGTTCTTTTTGTCATCAGATGATCCCTTAGGTTGGTTCTGTAGCAAATTCAAAATGGCCGCCAAAATGAACATTTTTACACAAAATGGATGCATTATTAGCCTATATCATCACACTATACCATTTTTTAAATGTTATATAGGCCTCTCAAGGTTATCATATAGTTAATGCTATTATTCACCAGAGTATTCACAGTGTTTTAACTGATCCTTAAAAATTCAAAATGGCCGCCAAAATGACATTTTTACACCAAAATGGACGCATTATTAGCCTATAACATCACATTATACTATTTTTTTATGTTATATAGGCCTCTCAAGATAAATTAATCATACAGTTAATGATATTATTCACCAAAGTATTCACAGTGTTTTAACTGATCCTTAAAAATTCAAAATGGCCGCCAAAATGACATTATTCTTAATGTTCAAACAATTTTGATGACTATTCGCTTTAGAAGACAATCAAAATAGAATATCCAAACGATGTATTTCTTCTGTACCACTTTATTACATATAGGCTATTGTATATGGCTGATACATTTAAGTAATAATATCATGATAAGCAATGCCAAAATCAAAAGCAAAATGGCGGCCAAAATGTGGTGTTTTTTTAACAGAGAGACCGTGGACAATTTCTTGGATTGTTTGTTCCTTATTTGATTCTGCAAGTAAGCAGTTAATGTCCACCACTTTCTGCCCCCATCTGCCTACAGCTAAACAGCCTGTGAGCAATATGAAACAGACATATGGTATGCTTCCAAGGGACTTCCAAGAGCACTTACTATGCTTACTTGATAAGAAAGATAATGTAGTAACTGTAGGACTAGATGACACAACAAAAGCTGCTGGACACAAAATATATGATCTAAAGGCTGACCATAAATAACAATTGATGGACCTTGTGGGAAAATACGGACAATGACATCTGGGTACGTGGAGAATATTTCCCATTCAGGAAAAGATGGTGCTGCAGCATACGAGTTTAAATTCTGGATGTCAGGCAGAGCTGCTCACTGCATGTGCTACATTACTAGGTAATCTGGGAATCAATTCCAATCAGATAATTAAATGCTGTGCTCACGTTAGGTATTGATCATGCTTGTGACCAGGTGTTCAGAGACATAGTACAGAAGATAGGTGTCCATAAACTGCTGCAAGTCTCGGCTGGTGAGAGGGTTTTCACGTCTCCCAGTAGGCCCTACGAGTGTACACACACTGGCTCAATTGCCTTCGCCTAACTGCTGTTCCCTAGCCATGCCGCTCATTCTATTTCGCTATAATGAATACACAGGGTGAATGGATGAAGTCTACTTGCAAGCGAACATGAAGGTTTCAAGGGCTTTGTGGCCAATCGATTTGGTAGAATAGCGGAAATTACGAAAGAGTACTTGCGTCAACGTCAGTATATCTTCTTTAAAGCAGAAGTAGACATTCACATCAACAAACTGGTGCTGGCCGTCGCGTCTCAACATATCAACATACATACAAAACAATTGGTTCCTGTGTTGCTCAGAAGTGTACAAGATGCTGGTAGATATCATCACATTTCCCCTAATGCACTTGTTAGGGAAAGACAAGCGAGAAGAGTCCACTTATGAAAGGACTTGGACCGGAGTCCGTCAATTCTTTACAGCGAAGATGCCAGAGCTGAAACAGAAAATGGAAGAGTGTGCTACTGCAAATAATGGGAAAGACAGGCTGTACGCCGCAGTATTAGACGAGGAGATAACAGCAATAGATAGACAACTTTCTGAAATGTCTTTCTTTAGCAAAGATAGCTCATTTGATGAATCTAAACTAACCTATGCCCCTCTCACAAATCTGGGTTGTGAGAGCGAGTTTGCTAAACTGGACAACCGGATCAATATCAGCGGAGGGTCTATCTCGGAGGGTCTACCTCGGAGGATCTACCTCGGAGGGTCTATGTCGGAGGGTCTACCTTTTTACGAAAGAATGTGATCTTGACCAACAGGTTGCTTGTCGATCCTTCGTTCACAGAGCAGTCAGCAGATGATAAGAGATCAAGATGGAAGTGGGCCAGGACTTTAGAGGGGCAAAATGCAAAGAAAATGGAGAGAAATTTCATACAAACTGTTTAAAACGCAAACAGACAATCCGTCAAGGAATTAATGAAGAAGAAGTCAGTGAAAATCATAAAACTGCTTGAAACATGGAAAGAACACTCTGGGCCTGTCACACCAAATAGTATGGATATTCTAGATAGCCTGAATGTAAAGCCGGGTAGAAAAGCAGCTTCTTGCTGAGGTATGTTATCTTTGTGCAAGAATAGCTCCACATATACGCCAAATGCGCTGTGTGTGTGAAAGCTGGTGACGCGATGACGGAAGATTCAAAATGGAGAAGTTTTCTCTTGATCAGCTGCGAACATCTATCAAGAATGCTCTACAGCCAGTGGAAGACTAATTTACAAATGACATTGACAGTTTGCTTATGAATGCAATACAAATGGCATACAAATTTGAATTAATGATCAATATTGTGATTTTGGCAGACATTTTGAATAACCTTTAGGTTGAAAATACCAAATCAGCTTTAGTGAATATTACTTATGTAAGTTGTATTTAATAGTTTGTAGTTTTAAAGGCCCAAAATCATATGAAATATTACAGTAACGACAATTACAATGACCATTTACACAGGAAAGTGGTGATTTGGTCAATTTGGCGGCCATTTTGAATATTTATTGCATCAAACAGACCAGTATTAATACATATGTAATTAATAATGGTACCCACATGGTAGCTTTTAATTTAAAGGCTCAAATTACATAGAAAAACAGAGTTTAGATGAGGTTATGACAACAATATTGGTTATTTGGACCAAAAAATGTATGTTTTGGCGGCCATTTTGAATTTTGCCATAGAACCAACCCCAGGAGTCATCTGACGGCAAAAATAACAACATTTTTGGATTCTACGTCAAATTTCGCCATAGAAAACACATGAATTGCTTGTATTTTAATGAAAAAGTTTATACTTGCCCAGCCCTAGTAAAAAGGGGGTCATGTGGGGATTCGCCTCTAAAAAAGGGGTATATATTGACAGGCACATGACGCGTACCAACATGGGAGTGCCCCCCCCCCCCGTGTTGCATAAAGTATACCGTGCTTATGAGCTATAGGGGCCCACTTTACAAAATGTTAAAACATTTCCTCAATTCTTATTATTTCACATTGATAGGCCTATTATTTCATCATGTTAACAAGTAAATATGCAGAGGGAAAAATCATAATTTACTGCCATTACGTTTGGGTTTTGGAAAGAACCTTCTGTTAAATCATGCATGACTCAATTACAAATCTCTACATCCCTTTCTTCTTGTCTATTGATATTTTGAATAGTGTTTATCTTTCCCTAATAGATAGCACCCTGATCGATTCTTCATTTACATTACATTACAGAGATCGGACACTAATCCCTACCATAACAAACCATGTAAAGGTGATATAACAGGTCTATATTACAGGATTAGATTAGTAAACTATGATCTATTTGCAAGTATTATAATATATTGATTGAGCAGGAAAGATGTGATACTATTTTTTTTGTATAGTAGTAGGGATGACCAATGAACCATCAACTTGATTAGAACACTCCCATAGACATGCAGGGAGCTCAACTGTGCACTGCTTGCACAGACATTTCTAAATTGAGCTCATTCTTTTATTTTTCATAATTTTTCTGTAAAAATTGGAGATGTTAATGCCAATTATGTTTTGTAACTATCCTGCAAATTACAGCATCATAACTTATTTGGTTTTTCTGTAAGTGTGAGTCAAAATTGGTCCATCGCCACAGTGCGCTTAATTGCCAGTGGCCCAGTGCAGCACTGCTCAGAATGGCACAAAATATTCAGATGAAAAAGATCAGGTGAACGCCTTGACCTACTGAGCTGTAATTTGGCAGAGTTGTTGTTATTACCTCTATCATACTCTCTGTATAAAAATTCCCTTTAAAAGGGAAAGCCAGCCTCAATGTAGAAGAGGTCTTGTAATTAGTTTTGGTCAATGTGAAAGGCATTTTTAGGATCACGCTTACATCTACATGACAGTCCACCAAACCATCAACGATGAGAACATGCACACTGAAACAGCAGAAAACATTAATTCCTAATCTCATGTCAACTCTTTTAATTCATTACATGTACTCCAAATTGTTCTGGTCTGTTTGTTTTGTTGTTGTTGTTGTTGTTGTTGTCGTTGGTTTTTTGTCTTTTCAGCTTTTTACCCACGATATCTCAATTTCCAATTTTGTAATACCAGAACTTACGAACTCAATATCTTCGCTTAGGAATGTCCGATTTCACTGCTTTCGATATATACACTGCCGGTTTGAGTTAACTTACATGTACATTTTATTTTAAAATAACTTAATTAATTCGCAATGTATAGTTTAAGCCTACTATATTATAATAGATAGTGGCCAGCACATTTATAAAGGACTAGTTACTCACTACAATCTTCACTCTTAAACTGTGTTTTTCTGAATGTGCTGATCATGTTGATTGCTAGTCGGAAACTCCTGCGAAGCTATGGACATGGCATCTTACATACTCCATTCTATAACAGTCTGCCTAGTGCCTTGTGTGTTTTCTCTTCAATCATTTTGTTGAATGAATCAAATTTTTATGAATCAAATAGTTATGTGTCATTTTATTTATAATAAAGAAGTTATTAAATTAATAAAGTAAGACAATTTATTTATCTATAAGTGCATGTCAAATGGGGTACATTGTTCAATACTATATGCATAAATTATGCCCATATTATAGCTAGGCTATAAAAACTTTATTTTGCATCGGATTTTTCCGTTGAAAAGACAAAACTGATGTTTATGATAGCAACCAGTTCATCAATAACATTTTGAGTCATTTTTATCCATAAAACGACACAGGATATGATAGATAACTACTTTCACATCAATATGGTCCATATGATCACAGATTGTTGAGAATCTGTGATATGATCCGGGGATATGATGAAGATTTTGATTCTATAGATCTGTTATCAACATGATATCACGCTGTTCAGTGGTCACGGAGTAAAGACCCCCGGTCAAGGACACTGATATGACATCATAGGTGATGTCAAACCATATGATGCTATATATATTAACTATTATTGTTACATTTAGGCCTTTAAACTTTTAAAGTCATAATTAATTAGTTCAAACATAACTTTGGTAATACTCACTCGTTTTCGTTCGTTGAAACGGCAAAACATACTTACTTTTCCTAACAAATCGAATTAAAATATTTAAAAAAAAATTTAACCACAAAAAGTAAAAAAAAAAAATCATTCCAATACCACTAAAATATAATCTCTTGAGTAAACTGACCCCAAACCTGAAACAGGTACCAGCCCCGAATGGGCTGGCGAAAAAGGAAAAAAAACGGACAAGTAGATCTCGAGTTAAAAATTAAATCACCAGCTTCCCTTTGGAATTTCCAAACACCTTTCGAATCCTGTTAAATAGACACCTTTCTGAACATAAATGTGAAGTTTCATGCTCATTTGTTGTATTATTCACCTGATCTCAACCCTAAACATTTTCTTATATTTATACCATCTGCACTGACTTGCTGCTATACACGCACAGGAGCTGTACTTTTAAAATACGCGCCTAATCAATAATGAGTCTTTCACTCCATTGTTAAAGTACTGTGCTCCCAGTAGCATATGGAGTGACCAGGCCCTGGAGTGTGATGGTTTTGTAGCACATGACAGTATTCATTCAAGCCTATCAAGGTCTGTTATTAGCCACTTGCTGAATGGCTGGGCATTATCAGCTATCAAAGAGATACCTTATGCTGCTGCCAATCACAATAGAGGTTAAACATTTTGTTAAAACCCCAGAAGTGATATCAGGACAAAGCTGTGCATGTTGGTACTTGATTGTTTGGATTCCTATGTTGAAAATCCTTGTAGTACATTAGTATTTTTCTTATGTGTAGTGTATATTGTTGTGGAAAAAAGTTCACCTGGACTTTTGATTTTGTGCCACTTTGGCCATTATGGATGATTTTTGGCAAATGTTTTCTAAAAGCATGATTTCAGTGCCTCGGTTTGAAGAAATACTTAATGCTATTGACTAGTAAAGTGCCATTTCATAAGAAACCCTTTGATACTTTCACAATATGCTTGTTTCATGTTTCCATATATATTAAAATAAAGAAATATAAAAAGGTAAATATATGCTTATACCAATTTTGCTCACATTGCTATATTTAGACTTTGTCAATTTGAATTTATTTCGTTCCAATGACCGGTCAGGATGGGAAACTTTGAAAATTCATAATTCGAAAAGTTTTTGACCGATTTTGACCATTTAACCACCAAAATACTTCTGTTGATGAGTTCTTTCCAGAAAACAATCTTTTGTAGCAAAAGGGCAACATGAAATTATGATGGTCATCCCTAATAGTAGTCTAGTTGCCGGCGTGCGATTTTTTTTTTTTCCTAGTCAACATTTGCATCACATAATACATTTACATGATATTCGCTACTTGCACGGTTCCGCCATTATGCACTATGTGCGGGAGAGCCTCGAACTGGCAGCATACATGAAAGGAAGAATTATGTAACCTTACACAGAACGTTATGACTAGTTCAATTCCCATTCATGTATGCTGCCAGTTCGAGGCTCTCCCCGCACATATGCATAATGGCGGAACCGTGCAAGTAGCGAATAGGCCTATGAGGCTGGATTGAGCTGTGTTCAGTTTTATACGGCGGATTTATTGCCATAATTATTACCTCTTACTTAACAAAAGAAAAACAAATTTATTCCAATTAAAATTCTACCAGGGTTCGAGCCCACAACCTTTTGATTAACAGTCGAGATCGAATACCACTACGCTGTGAGTGCTTCTGCCAGAAATGTGTTTGTTCATCATACTTATTGATTACGGAATAAATCGCAAACACACGATATATATATATATTACTTGTCTATTACTAATAAATACGCATATAATCTCCAATCTATGCGGTTCCTATGCAAATGTTGACTAGTAAATTAATATAGGCTGCCGGCGGCGTCAGGTATACATAGAATGTTTTTTTTTATGATGATGACATGTATGATGCAAACTCATAGGTTTTGTGCGTTTGGCAATTTGGAAGGGGTGGGGATGGGGGTTCAAAATGACCCCATAGGATTATAAAATCAAAATTTCAATTGCTCAAATACCTCTTTCAAATATATCAAATTATTTACATAAATAAACAAAAATAAATAAATAAATAAATAAATAAATAAATAAATAAATAAATAAATAAATAAATAAATAAATATATAAACGAAAAAAATTGAAAAATTGTAGCGTAGTATTAAAATCATAAATATAACCATTGCTGGCAGGAGGACTCGAACCAACGATATTGACATTAGCAGTCTGATGCTCTACCATTGAGCTATGACAGGATCTAGTGATAAGGGTCGAATTTTTAGCTTATACAGTGTTTGTCAGTGTTTGTCCGCCTCGTGAAAGAAAGAAATATAAAATCTCAATTTTTAATTTAAATTTATTTGATAATTTTCTAACCTATATTTTCTTTAGAGCAGGGACAAATATTTCCCTTTTATCTAATTTGACCGCTATATAAGAATCTACTTCTTTTATTACTGATTTAATTCCACGATTTGTTCCATTAAGCAATATCAAAGATTAATGTCACACATCTCACAACAGATATTTAGTTGGCTTAGTGGTCTTCCACAGTGCTGTTTAACCTGGAGGTACCGAGATCGATTCCCACCTCTGCCTGCAATTTTTTTAAAGACTGGGAAATAATAACCTGACATTCGCCGCTGACATTCGTACTACAGAAGCGGAGTTATAACTTGTTAAACTTTGCTCCTTCCGTAAAAGGGTACATTATTTTGGCACTACATTATTTCTTTTTTTTCACATTGCTGGTATTAAATATCAAATGTTCATAATTTGCGGTCACTTCAAATCATCCCCAACTGAACTAGGTTCAGGAATTTCCTCTCATTGTTAATTGTTGGTTAACCCACCACTTGAGAATAAAGGACTATGATAGGTGCAACAGGATTACCTACGGGATTATCTCAAGGATATAATTCTGTTCTCCATCCTTTTCTTACATCTTCTCTGATATGTGCTAGTGTCAATGGTTATTGTTAAAAGGCAATAAGGTGTGTAATTGCAATATTTCCTCTGAATAGGAAAGACTCTCTACATCGAGTTATGTATGCTGGTGGTTCGCAATACTGTTATTTAAGAGAAGGTATCTTCCAAATCCAAATCCAAATGGCTGTGATTATGGCCGGGTTACATGCAAGTAGGCTCAGGCTACTCCTCATTCCAGAAAAATACAGCACTATTTTTTGTGATTAAAAAAATATTATCAAGTTCTACCAAATGACGCATAATAATCATGATGAACGCATTCAGTTGAACTCGAAATTATACTGATATTTATTACATCAAAATACTAGTTTAAAATGGTTTGAAAAAGTTTATATAATTATATTTGTGACAGTAAAAGTAAACTATACGTAGGCTTATGAATGCAACATATCATAATGACATAACTAAATGGTACTTCAATACTGAACAATTCTTATTTTAGAATCTGCCAGTTTACCGTATTAATCGCGAAAGCCCGAGTTAAAAATCACTTGGGAAGCTAACAAACAGAGGGAGTACGGTGACTGAAAAGATCACATGTGAAAATCTATCAATTGTACACAAATTAATTGAATCAGAGTTTTAAGCTTAAATGCAATAGCCAGAGTATGCACAATTGACAAGTGCATGGACTACGGAGAAGTCTAAGCTCAATCCTAATCATTCATTTAGTCCTAACTGGAGATAAAGGAAAAAGTTCACGATTTTACTATTTACTTGAAAAAAAGGGACAAAAAAAAACGTGCATGTTTGTCGTGTTGTTTTCTGACAATCGAGTCACAAAAATCAAACACTTGGAACAAGTCTAAGCATTCAAAATCTTGAGTAGATGCTGCAACTTTGCTCTAATTCCCACTTGTTTGTGTTATTTATAGTTAAATGATTGGCATAAAAAATGAAACAAGTCTTTTCCAAAAACTAGAATGCATAAACTGAAATTAGTCTTAGTACAAGTCTTTGGGGCTTGATTGTCACAGCATACGAAAAACACCCTAAAGATGCATGTTTTTTTGCCCTTATTTCCAACAATTGGCTAAATATTAAAATTTTACTTTTACTGCCAGTTAGGACTAAGGGACGCACCATTAGATTCTCAGGGGGGCATGGGAGTTTGGGTCAGGCAGAATTTTTTTTTCGCCTCCGAAGGCAGAATTTTACTCATCAGTGAGGCAATTTTTTTTTTTCGTCTCACTAGTGGGCGAAGTTTTTTTTTTTTTCGTCTCACTAGTGGGCGAAGTTTTTTTTTTTTTTTTCAATTTTCATGTAAATTTTTATACAATGTTGGGTGGGGGAATTTTTTTTTTTTACTCATCAGTGAGGCAATTTTTTTTTCGTCTCACTAGTGGGCAAAGTTTTTTTTTTCGTCTCACTAGTGGGCGAAGTTTTTTTTTTCAAAAACTCCCATGCCCCCCCCCCCCCTGGAAATCTAATGGTGCGCCCCTAACTAAAGGATTGGGATTTAGCTATGTTTCATTTGGCAAAACGGGTTAATATTTTTTTTTTCCAAAAAATTAGCTCTGTATTTTTCTGGAATAGGGAGTAGTCCTACGCAACATAGACATATTTTGTTCCCGTATTTTGTTTTGCTTGGAAGTTGTCTTCAACTCAAATTGATAGGGGCCTCAGTACATAGGCCTACATTAATAATTGGGACTGTCTATAGGTTCAGAAATACTTTGGTGGGGGCTGGAGTTTTTCTTTTCATGTTTAAAATGCCCCCCCCGTGAACCTTAAACTTTTGACCCCTGTTCCTCTTAATGAACCTTAAACTTTTTCACACCCTTATATATGAACAAAACTAGTTTAACCCCCCCGCCATTATCCGGATATCAATGATTTATAGGCCTATAACCATTTCTCTCTACTGTCTATGCTATAACTTACCTTCATAAATTTTATCCATATCAGTATCACTGATATAAAAGATATGATACGAAATTCATTTCTCAAACATAAATGACCAGATATTACTTTGAGATACACACATAAGCCTACAATGACTGCCAGTGGTCATTCCCCATCACTCCCCATCAAGAATTTGAACCCGGGACCTCCAGATCTAGGCCTACAGACCGATATATATACTCTACCAACTATAATTGGCCAGATGAGCAGTGATGTTCATCGACTTGGCCTTCAGATCAATTATACCTAAACAGTAAACACTCCCTATCTCCCCCTATAGGCCCTAATAAAATACATTAACAAAGACTCACCGATTTCAAATCTTTAAGCAGCTTTAAATGTGGCCACAGCTTACTCCAGTTGATTGGAAACCAGGGAAGATCTGCTGAAGTTGCCAGGGAGGTGCCAAGTCTCTGCTACCTGCTATATAAAAATACACTGCACAGGGCACCGACCGTTGAGTGTCACTGTTATTTAATTTTTGTTGACTTTATAACCATAATTGCAAGAAAAAGGTGACTTTATCTAAAGTAGACGCTGAATCGTTAGTCTGCAATTTAAACTTCAAATGTGTAAAAACCACCTCACTTGCTTATCCTCTGATCATGCATATTAAGAACAGACGTAAACATACATCAAGTATGGTAAACTGCAAAAGCGACTGCAAAGCATGACGTAACTGTCAACAGTACGCCACTCTGTAGTATAGTATGCCTATGACAAGCTTGATTAACAAAAAGTAAATAAAGAATGCTATTTATTTCTTTAAATATTGTCATCTCAACCGTAAAAGGACATTCACACTTTAAGATGAACTTTCACGTTGACCGGGTTCATATAATTATGACTAAGCCTTCATCATTGTTAATTCAATGCAATTTAATTAAACAGGTATAAAAATAGTTTACCCTCACGATCTCAAACTTTTCAATTGGTCCGGACATCTTTTTTGTTCAATTATTATTATGTTTTTTTTAAATTAATCGAAAAATGTACCAGCTTTTAATATTTAAATGGGTACAAAACCTCATATTATATAAACTTCAAAACCGTGGGCTTCAAGTTCAGGTTAAATTAAGCTATTGCGGGTATGCTGTCACTGGAAATTAGCTGCCATGAATTTGCCTCGTAAAATGTCTGATGGTATGTCGATGTAAATATTGTGAAAGGAAGTCACACTTTTTGATGGTATATTATCACGGGTAGGCCTATTGTGTATAGTGTTAATTTAAGAGTGACTTGTATGGCCTATGTCTGAACGTGGCAGTCAATGCCATGTTCACATGCATTCATTCATTCCTTTCACAAATAAATAAAGTAACACTTGACCTATCATCATGATCATACCACCTGATCAACGCATAAGGGGTGGTGCAATAATTATGTGTACCCCGGGGGTGAATTATAGGGGGGGCAAAGATTTTTGGCAGGCCAAAGGGGGGGCAAGCATTTTTGGCAGGTCGAAAGGGGGGGCAAGCAATTTTTGGCACAGATATTTTGGGCACCGTTTCTATATTACGCCCTAAAAAGGCGTAGGAAAACGTTACAAACACGTTCAAATATGCAAAATTTCCTGCTCGCTGCGCTCACATTATATGTTAAGACAATTTCAGGTCTTAAATGCGGGTTCCCCAAAATCTTGCATGTGTAAGGGGGGGCAAAGATTTTTGGCACGTCAAAAGGGGGGGCAAAGGTTTTTGGCACGTCGAAAGGGGGGGCAAAGGTTTTTGGCACGGCCAAAGGGGGGCAAGCGATTTTGGCAGACCATTTTGAGAATTCACCCCGGGGTACACATAATTATTGCACCACCCCTAATAATAATTCATGTTTCAGTTTGACAACAATCAACAGATATAGACAATCCTCAGACTGTCATTTTTGGGATAAAAATTTATTACCCTGTTTTGCCAAATACAACATAGCTAAATCCTAAGCCTATTGGAACCAACTGGTATAAAAGTTAATTTTAATATTTGGTTAATTTTTAGTATAAATATATAGGCCTAAGTGCCATAACATGTGTTTTTGTGTGCTTAGAAAATCAAACCTAAAGTCTTGTGTGAAAGTCTAATTTTCTATATAATTACCAATTCTTAAAAATGATATCGAACATAAGTAATATCCCCAATATCTTATTGTCAAGATTCTGATTGGTTAGACGTGTGCCAAGTCTTTGACCATTTATGGCTGCAATTATGGGTGCAAACATACAAAATTGAATGTTTTTGGCCCTTTTTCTGAAATGTTGCAAATTAATGCCAAACAAGTTAATTCCAACTAAAGGGTTAGCATTGGGCAATCAATCAATCAATCAATCAATCAATCAACCAATCAATCAATCAATCAATCAATCAATCAATCAATCAATCAATCAATCAATCAATTAATCAATCAATCAATCAATCAATTATAATTAATTAATCAATTAAATCTTGATAAATTTGATTGATTGATTGATTGATTGATTGATTGATTGATTGATTGATTGATGATTGATTGATTGATTGAAATTTGATTGATTGATTGATTGATTGATTAGTTGATTAATAACTTGCAGAAATGTCCGGAGTAAAAAATGCAAATTGCAAAATGAGGGTGAATAGTTGAATATTTAATTTAGTGCTGTTCGCCCGAAGTGATTTAGTGTTGAGCGCCCTTAGTTTGTATAAAACTAAATACAGCCTGTGGTACAGAGAGGTGGCAATGGAAAAAATTCTGATAAGCTTAAAATTAAAACAACATTTTTAGGCTGAATTATAATCAATTCACACTCGTTTGAGGCTTGCATTATTTGCGGAGCTGGGCACTGGTTTCCTTGAACACAATGTCGCAAGCAAGGAGGTGTTGTTGTTGTGCTCAGTCAGACGAGGACGATGAGGAAATGGTGCGTATAAAATTGTGTTCATTTTCAATTCTAGTTTCAGTTTCTTTTTCCAAATATCAACATAAAGAGCACTGTCTGTCTTACATTGCATGGATGATGATCGGCTAATCCTGGCGCTTTTGAAGTCGGCTCCAAATTTGTTTTAAATCTGGTAACTAACTGAAGTAAAATGTAATCATGGGGAATGAGTCACATGTCGGCAATTTTCAATTAGAAGTCTCATTTTCTAGCAGTTGAGTACGGTACTTCATTTGGATGCAAACCCCATCAGAATCAGGCATCTCGTTACTTAGTTATGAGCAATTTATCAATGGATGAAAACAATTTATAAAACAAAGGAACACTGTTTTTGGCAATATCTCAAAAACAATATTATAGGTACATGTATGCCAGGCAAACACATTTGCTAGTCAGCCAAATTCGCCGAAAATGTCAATGCATTTTACATAGAAATTTAAAACAACTGGCCGAAGAAGGAAACCTACATAAATATGTTTTCTATACTTCACTTGACCCAAATATACGATTTTTTATGGTGATCAAGACACTCGCTCATGGAATTTTAGAGGGATTTTGATAGCAGTTCCATTAAAAAAACCTGCTATCATAATGAGACAAAAGATCTAGAAACACCCCCGAAATGCTGTTTTGGGGACTTTTGCTAGCTGAATCTTTTTGACATTGTTTGATGAAAGTCAATCTTTGACAAGATGTAACTTTGCTACGGAAAGTGCTATAAAAAAGGGTTTTCAGTTTTGGCTTTGTTACTCAAGGGCTTTAATTTGATATATAAAATGATGCAGTTTGATGGCAAATTTGAATTCACCTACATGTAGCATACAGGTCTAAATATTAGCGACATCCGAATGATCCGACTCATTCCCTATGTTGATCATGTCACAAATGCTCCGAAACCACTCTTTATTAAGTCATTTGTGCTGAGAGGGCGAGATGGCAGAGCGGTAAGGTGGCGTTGCACTGTCGGCCGGGAGATACTATCGGCGAGGGTTTGAGCCGTGGGCTTGCCTTAGGTGAGAATTCTCTTCTCTCCCCCCTAAAAAGTTCCTATGGTCAATTTCACAGTAAGTCACAGTCAAAATTTCAAACCACTTAAAATATGTTTCTGTACTTACTGAAATCATGCATAGAAGCAACTTAAATTCCACTAAAATAATGTTTCAAGGCTTAAACCTTTTGATTTATAATGAAAAATTTGACATAATTTTCCATAACACATTTAAATGGTTAAAATCTAAGAAAAAATGTATTTTACATAAGCTCAGAAATTATGAAACGGAAGCTGGAATACATGTGAAATTCCATTCCAAAGTAAGTCAACAGATATTTAAGTTAAATTTTATGCCATGTTTTGCTATGTTTGTAAATTGCAGTTTTGAAATTTTTTAACATCAAGTGTCATTTACAATGGAAATTTCCCAACCTTAAACATATTTTTAAAGTTTTATTTGGGTTCCTAAAATAATTTGAATGTTTAACTTCATGTAAAAATACTACTTGATAAAAGGAACCTCCCACCCAAGTTTCACAGAAATTGGAGTTATCTTTTAGAATTGGCAGTTCAAGGGATTTGTGTTTCGGAGGCTTTGAAACAGTTAACAACACAAGTGATCATAATTTAAGTAAAATATTTGGCTAACTATTACATGTAGGTCCTACAAGTTGACATGAAAAAAATAGGTAACAAATATCACAATTATCAATTTTCATGCTTTGCTTCAAAGTATTGAATTTCAGTTGCACAACAAAAAGTAAATCACAGCACTGTTGGGATCATCTAAGCTGTTATTTTCTTGTGTGTATTGAATCAATAATTCTATGCGACAGATACAATGTATTGTAGATTTATCACACTTTAATTTTTTCACCCATTTGTTAAGGATGGTGTTAACTTGCATGTGAAGCCTCCAAAACAGGCTTTCTTGGGTATCAGTATATTTTTCAAACATGAACCATAATATCAACACTTTTTTAAATTTATGACATTCTGCACATATCAAGTAACAATTACAATGCAGATATCGGTATGAAACACACCAATGTGCAAAGATGATAAATCAACCTTTGGGAGACTTCATTTGTTTCGGAGGCTTCAGTTGTTAACGAAAAATTTGTATTGGGTCCCTTTCAAACGGTGATATATGGTCATTTTCACGGTAAAGGGTGTAACTTTGGATTTTTAACATTTTAATCCGTAGTGTTCTAATAAAGCCACAGAATTCCATGATTTTTGGCCACATAAGTCATCTAGTTAGCAGCTACCTTGGGTAGCATAATCAGCTTTGGGAGTTACTGCGTTCAGTTTTAGCAGGCTTAAATGTACTTAATATTGCCATTTTGAAAAACTATAAAAAACAGTAACATTTTTGTAAAACCCTGTGTTTTCTTTAGTTAGTTCATGGATAATTTTTCTTATCCTGAAAGTACAGTCATATGTTCAGTAAACACTGCCACATTAGATTTAATTGTGAACAGCCCTGTATTTTTGAGAACCGGACTTGATATTTGTCGTTTGGAGGCTTCATTTTCCGTTAACAATTGTTAACAAACTTTGTGGGTGTAGCTTTGGTTCATAATTCTTGGTTATTTCTTCACTTCTTCTTGATTCATAACAGTTGTTATCTTAACTTGAAATGGGTAACAAAATTAGTCGATTTGCAAGCTTTTAAATTTTTATAAAATCTTGACTTGAAATAGCCGTTTTTCCGTTAACTTTTTTGAAGCCTCCGAAACAAACTGTTCAGCAAGCTTGTGCAAATATAAATAAAAGAGCTCATCCAATCTATTTTTCAAAATGTAGCAAAGTAGATCCTCAAGTCACATGTTTTTAAATTGTGAAGATATATATCACCGTTTGAAAATGGGACCCAATACAAACTTTCCGTTAACAATTGAAGCCTCCGAAACAAATGAAGCCTCCGAAACAACAATAAGATTAATTATCATCTATGCATATCTAAATTGGTGTGTTTCATACTGATATCTGCATTGTAATTATTACTTGATATGTGCAGAATGTCATAAATTTAAAAAAAATTGACATTATGGTTAATGTTTGAAAAATATACTGATACCCAAAAAGCCTGTTTCGGAGGCTTCACATGCAAAAACACCATACTTAACGAATGGGTGAAAAAATTAACATGTGATAAATCTACAATATCTGCCGCATAGAATCATTGATTCAATACACACAAGAAAATAACAGCTTAGATGATCCCAACACTGTTGTTTTCAAAAAAACTACTTCTGCAATGTTTAACAATTGTTAACATGAAGCCTCCGAAACAAAAAAATGACTTGCTGTGATAATTTAATTTTTGTCACAACTGAAATTCAATACTTACAAGCAAAGCATGAAAATTGGTAATTGTGATATTTTTAACCTATTTTTTTATGTCAACTTGTAGTAGTTAGCCAAATATTTTACTTTTATGATCACCTGTGTTGTTAACTGAAGCCTCCGAAACACAAATCGCTTGAATTGCCAATTCTAAAAAATAACTCCAATTTCTGTGAAACTTGGCTGGGAGGTTCCTTTCATCAAATAGTATTTGTACATGAAGTTAGACATTCAAATTATTTTAGGAACCCAATTAAAACTTAAAAAATATGTTTACGGTTTGGAAATTTCCATTGTAAATGACACTTGATGTTAAAAATTTTCAAAACTGCAATTACAAACATAGCAAAACATGGTATAAAATTTAACTTATATCTGTTGACTTACTTTGGAATGGGATTTCACATGTATTCCAGCTTTCATGTCATAATTTTCTGAGGTTATGTAAAATACATTTTTCTTAGATTTTAACCAAAATGTTATGGAAATGTCAATTTTTTTATTAGAAATCAAAAGGTTTAAGCCTTGAAACATTATTTTACTGGAATTTAAGTTGCTTCTATGCATGATTTCAGTAAACAGAAACATATTTAAGTGGTTTGAAATTTTGACCCTAAAAATCAAAAGTTACACCCTTTACTGTGAAAATGACCATATATCTCCACTGTTTAAAAACAAGTGACTTGAGGATCTACTTTGCTACATTTTGACCAATAGATTGGATTAGCTCTTTGCCCAAGCTAGGCTTGGGCAAAATTTGTTTCGGAGGCTTCAAAAGAGTCTAAAACGGAAAATTTACTATAATTATGAAGACTTTAAAGCTTGCAAATCGACTAATTTTTGTTACCCATTTCAAGTTATGTTATCAACTGTTGTGAATCAAGAAGAAATGAAGAAATAACAAACAATTATGAACCAAAGCTATACCCACAAAGTTTGTTAACAATTATCGAAGTCCGGTTCTCAAAAATACAGGGCTGTTCACAATTAAATCTAATGTGGCAGTGTTTACTGAACATATGACTGTACATATTAAAAAGAAAAATTATCCATGAACTAACTGAAGAAAACAGAAGGCTTCAGTCTAAATGGCCATAACATGTGTTATTACCCTGAAATGTAAAAAACTATCCTTAAAAAATCTTCTATAGTGAAATGAGTGTTTTGAGATTCTAATTGAGGATTATATACTCTCGAGTTCTAGCTTTGAATTTGCACCCAATACTTTACGCATTTGAGCGTAAGTTGCTACTGTTTTTTCGTCGAACAGCATTGACATTTTTTATAACGGATTTATTGTGTTAAAATGTTGACATTTGGATGAAATTTATTTCGATGAAAGACGATGAGTCAACTCGCTGTAACTTTTGAGTAAAGTTAACCTATTTTGAACAGTTTTGTTGAAGTGCTTGGTATACTTGGTAACCTGGCTGGAGTCAAATGGTCAGGGTAGTGTTTAATTGCGCATGTACAGTAGTTTTGCTCTTGATCTTGCTTGCTTGCTTGCTTGCTTGCTTAGTTTCTTGTGATTCCGTAGCACTTGGTCCTGTACATGTAGTGCCGATTTGAACTGGTTTTGAAATGTTTGTGATTTTAGCAACATTTTTGATCTGCAGAGGAATGGTGGTCATGCCCTGGTGGTCATGTGGAAGACTAGACTGTTAAAAGTACTGTAAAAGAAAGTAAAACAATAGATTTTCATGTTACTTTGATTTTAATTGACTTCGCACAACTGCATTAATAGCCTCTAATTTTGTTTCTCTCTTTACAGAGTCATATAGTAGACACTGTACCGCAGACTTCAACAAGACATGCACACTTGCCAAGAAAAGACTATGAGGTTAGTATTATACACTTGCATGGGCATAGCCAGCTTTCTTGGTCAGGGAGGGGGGCAAATCAAAATTTAGGGGGGAAAAGACAAAAATAAAATCCTGCTTGCATCATTTTGACCTGGTATTATCGGTAGGTATTATAGGCCCTACATATTTTGTTTTTTTTAGTAAGACTGTATGTAAAATCTTTAAAAACAACATTCTGATGTCCAATATGCAGGTGTACATGTACATGTAGTGCGCAAAATTATTGTATACGGTACTTGTTTGGCCAATGGCCCACGATCTGGGTGAATAGGGCTTTATTGGGACAATGTGTGCACATATAGTGTATTTTGTATTTTACACCAGTCCTTTGTTTTCCTGATTTTATCTTTCATTTTTTGTCAGGGGAGGGGCACTTTTCTCTTTCATCTCTGCCCCCCTGACAGTATGAATGTTACTATTGACATTTTACCATGACACTATTCTGATCCATGTTACTGATTTTGTAGTACTGCTGAGCACACAGCTCACCCAAAGTTAAAGTTGTAAGCCATATATAACTAAATATTAAAGCAATACATGTATGTTACTGATTATTCCCATAGAGTCTCGATTATGATGTGTGTTACAGCAAGCCATATTTGGACATGACGGAGGCTAGGAATACCTGGTCTAGTCGACATCTAGAGTTATTTCGATGGATTGTGACCTTTTCTATTGGAATATGCACCGGATTGGTAAGAATTCCTACTTTCTGCTCTTATTCAACCTTTTATACTATGCAACGACCATGATAGGGTCTGATGGGGGGAGCCATTTTGGGGCAATTTTCCTATGGGATTTTCTAAATTTTGGAATCGATTGGGGCCCGGGCATGTGCCCCATTTTGTTCTGATTGAAACTACAGGAAGTGATCGATACTTTTGATCATTCCAGCTTGGATTGTTCTACACCACTCAAATGGGCAGATCTCAGCAGCGCGAATTGATACTGAACAGGTGCAATGTCCTGGTGCAGGGCATGTAATGTGTGATGCTTGCACAAACCAAAAGTCTAAAGCTCGAGCTTGGAAAAATATATTTAAAAAAAAGGAACATCTTTTTGGTAATGATACTGATAGTTCTATTGTACAAAATACAGTATGGCAAGTTAGTCCCTCAATTGATTGTTACACCTGTACAATTTCTATGCCAACGATTATAATAGCAATAAAGCCATAACGTACGAATAACCAACATGGAATTGGTTAATTTTAACCAATTAAAAATAACCAATTAAAAATAACTAATATGAAATTGGCATTTTTTTTTCAAACTCGATGCTTACACCTAAGTGGAATCACCCGATTTTGTTGTGTTTGTACTGTTGTACATGTACATGTAGGTCAACAGAGCAATTTTGTGTTTCAATAGTATAGGGCCTACCCTATGTGAAACAGCCAAAATAGCCAGTGGAGTTTCTTTCAATTTGCCTCTTTTTCAGCTTAAAATGGACATAAACCCTTTTATTTCTTAGAACTGTTTATTATTTCAGCATTTTGGGTAAAGAATAACTTTATATTTGATGGTATAGCTTTAATTTACAAATTCTAAACACACATACTGTAAGTAGACAATGTAATATGTTTTTAATTGAACAAACAAATAAAGATCAATGTCTTATTCTCTGTCTGTCATTTCAGGTTGCTGTCTTCATAGACTACTTTGTACGGTTGCTGAGTAAACTCAAGTTTGGTACTGTCGAAGATTGTATCCTTATTAGATTATGGGATGAAGACCTGTATCCCCGGCAGGGGCGGATTTAGGGGGGGGGGGGAAATCAGCCTTAAAAATGACCACTATTTTTGGCATTTCAAGACCTTAGTACACTTTTACAAAAGCACCCCTTTTTTAACATTTCAAGAACACTCACCAAAGACCACAGCGGCCAAACTGGGAAGTCCCTAGTGATATAATCAGTGTAAACAAACCCCAGAAACAAACTGAGTGAGTTGCGGGATTAGGAAGGCACAAAAGTTTCACAAAACTTGAAATCCGGGAGTAAATTGAGCAAGAAATGTGAAGATTTCTTGGGATTTCAACATTCTCAGATTCACAAAAATATACTCTATTTTTTAATTTTGAGTACATCGTCGTCAAAAACAACCCTATTTTTTTAAATATCTTTTAAACATAGTCAAAAAATAACCCTGTTTTTCTCGAAATTGGGAACGATCATGCATACACATGTAGTCAATGGAAAAGTGATACACCGGGTCTGTATCTTTCACTCCAGTGATTCACCTCTGGGTTGGACATTTACCAAAAGCTAGCAAATATATTTAAAGTCGAGACTTTAATGATGTGTGAAGTAATACAACTTAAATTAAAACTTTAAAATAAAAGTAATACAAGCTGATTGTAATATAATTACAATGACAAAGATTTCTTACAGTTTTCAAAAAGTTTTTTACTTAACATGTACTTTCTACCTTTGATAAACAAAATCACATGACATTATAACTCCATAACTTGTAATTTCCTTAACCTAATAATCAGCAATATTACAATGTAGTCAAGATGGGTGTCTGGTTATATCTCTGCTTATCATAGTGGCCATTGATGCAGCATTTGTCTTCATAGCAAGCTCACTGGTAGCAATTGAGGTAATTATGAAATAATTATCCTATCAAATGTGTTCTCAGCCGTATGGGACAAACCCATCATGTATACCCCTGGACAAATCCATTGAGTGGAGGCACTAGGTGCTTTGCTAATCATAGTGGCATTTGATGCAGCCTTTTGTCTTTATATCAAGCTCACTGGGAGCAGTTGAGTGAAAAAATCATCCAATACATGGCAGTGTTCTTTGCCATACCCTGTAAGAAGACTCTTGGGTGGGTTGTGAGTTGGGTAATCTTTGCTGTAGCCTTTGTTTGAATAACAAGCTCACTGGTAAGTAGAAGATGCAAGATAATCAATCATCCATTGCGATCTCTATCATACATTTTTGTACCCTAACGGGTACAAACTCCTGGGGGTGGGGTGGTGATGGAGCATATTTCTGCTAGTCATGCATATAGTATTTGATTTTGATTTTCATATCAGTCAAGCTCGGTGTAAGTATAGCAGTGTCGGTAAAATAAACATCACATATAAAGCGTCCTCTAGCCCACACAGGGACAATCCTGTTGAAGTGCGGCAATATTTTGCTAACTGTGGTATATTGTGTTCATAGCACCTTTAAAATGTATTTGCACATATAAGCACTGTTTTGATCATATCTAGAGGTAATAGTTGTGCCCCATTTCCATGGTAATTACAAATAGTCAATATTTTAAAATTTTTGAAATACTTTTTGTAGCCCATTGCAGGTGACTCACATATCCCGGAGATCAAGTGTTATCTAAATCTAAATGGAATCAAGGTCCTAGATGTAAAGTGCAGTCAGACTCGAGGCATTCATGATTCACATGACATTGAAAATATTGTGCTTTCTTCATTTGTAGCCTATTGCAGGTGGTTCAGGTATCCCAGAGATCAAGTGTTATCTAAATGGCATCAAAGTCCCCCATGTAGTGAGACTTAAGACTCTCATTTCCAAGGCTGTTGGAGTTCTCTTCAGTGTAGCAGGAGGTAAGAGATCATTCAAGCAAAAGTAAGACATATGTCTTTATAATAAAGAACATACATTTCTGTATAAATACGGAAAAGTGTCATCTCTGCTTTTGAATGCAGTTAGTAAAAACCTTGGAGGCAATTCCTTGCTCAACCTGGAACCAACACAACTCCTTGACATCGGCTTCAAAAGTAGCACTATAGTACTGATTTGAATTTCAATAAGCTCTATACATGTACTTATATTTATCTATTTGATTTTTGCTTTATTTCATGTATAGGCCTTTAGTTCATTCTGTTTAAAGGTGAACCTCATTGAAAATAAAGTTATATATCAATGGAAAGCTTATGATGTCAGGAAGCAGAAAAGAATATTTTTTATTTGCATAGCGTACCAGGCTAGACATAATCTCCATGCAAAGATTGGATATTGGCACCCCCCCTAATTTACAAAACGAAATCGTTCAAATTGGGCGCTTTCGTTGATGACGTCAGCCCAGGGACACACAGTTACTTCCGGGTTTGATTGTAAACACAATGTCCGTGTATTACTGTGGCATGCATCGGGCCAATTCAGAATTGTCAACTTTACATGAAAAATATCTTCAATAAAATAAGAATTACATGAAGGAAATATCATGATCAAATCAAGAATGAAGTTCCTGAATAAAGTGTGGGGATTTAAAAATGGGAAAAGTGCTGGCGGGGTGATTTGGGATAGGCCAAGCCATCCACGATATGCATAGGGAATATTACAGTAAAGCACGAAGAGCGAAGATTCGCCGAATGAAAACCGATTGCAAAAAATAACTGCTAGTGCTACCAGTTCAGATCGTCACACCAAGTTGAGACGAACTTATCACAATGAGAAAATGAAGGAATAGAATAAGGTACATGTACAGGATTTTTTAATTATTTCTTAGCTTTACAACCGGTCATGGCCGGTCATGTATGATAGGCGAACTTGTATATAGATATATACGGGATGAGCTCAGTGACTGACTGAGTCTCACTACGCCGAGTGTTCAGTATCCGCGACTGTACTGTACTTGCAGACAGAATGACCGATTTGATATTCACATTCTGATATTTCCAACTTATTGCTACTTCATCAGCAAAATTTATTCCTGTAAATGTTCCAAATATAAGGAGCGATTGATCAAATCTGCTGAAACACCCCATGAAACCACAGATATATGGAACACACAATAAGTGCTGCCGGCGGACGAAGCCCGAAGCGAGTCGCTGTGTTTGTGCATATCCGCCCCTGCACTTCAGCAGCAATTTAAGCATCGTGTTCGGTAATCCATAAAACATGAATGTTTCACTTTTTCAGTACCGTACACTGATTGTACTATCATTAAAGAATCGTGACACAAGTGACAATGTTTTAATTTTATTCAGATTTCCATTTAATAATGGTCTACTAAGCCTAAATTGTATTTATTTTATCATAAAGTATCTGCCCGAGTATCTGTTTCTTTCAATCGTGATTGTGTGGAAAGAATGTATTACCATGATTACCGCAATGCGCTAAATATGAAAACCTTTATATGGGTTGGATTTGACGAAATCGGCGGTTCTTTATTAATTTTTGATTACTGCAAGACAGATATTTTAAAATGAATCAAGAATAGGGAATGTCACAAACAAGTATTTAATTTGTTATTTGATCATGTTTATTCAGTCCATGACATGAACGGTACTCGGTAGCAGCAAGCATTTGCGCATGGGATTGATCCCAGCGCGAAATTCAAACTCAATTACCCAGTTATACCCAGCCAGTTATGACTGATTTTGTCAAAAATTTACGGAAAATTTATGTGTTGACAATAATTCTATTATTTCTAATATATATAGAACCCGGATATAGAAGGAACCAGCAACTTGAAGATTCCTCTAATTTCAAGCTTTATCATGTTTATTGTGAAAATCAGACTTGCCGGGCAGCTTGCAAAGTACAGGAAGCAAGTCTTGTTTACGTGTTTCGAGTAGGATCACGTGTGACTGCGAACCCTGAGCTTACGCCACGAGCATTCCCAAGGTCTTGACGATTGATTTGGGTGCTTTTGGGCGCCTTAAAAAGACCAAAAATTCATTCATTTTTTTAAATTTTCAGCTTTATTGGCCATCAAAAAAATCGGAAAAAATAATTTCTAGTATCCTGACATCATAAGCTTTTCATTGATATATAACTTTATTTTCAATGAGGTTCACCTTTAACATTGTGCTATATGATCTATATGAAGCAGCGCATTTAAAGTAGTATAACATGTATATGGATATTTGTTTGTGGAATATTACAGGCCTGTTTGTCGGCAAAGAAGGTCCCATGATTCACAGCGGTGCCATAGTTGGAGCAGGTATCCCACAATTCCAGAGCATCACTTTCAGGAAGTTAAATTTCAATTTCCCATACTTCAGAACAGACAGGTGAGATATTATTCCCCACAATGTCCATTCTGAGTTTCCAGTCATCTGCCTGCAATCTGAAATTCATGCCCCCTTTTAAAATTCATTGTTGCAATTTTTCAGAATTGAAATTTGAAAAAAATTAATTTGTTGTTTGGTTAAAAAAACACCTGGATTTGTGCACTTTTTTTTACTCGCGACTTCATCTGAATTCGCTTCATGTACTACATCCGCTGGAGTGAAGTAAATCCTACAAACAAAACCATGGGAGTTTGGTGGTTTACCACCCAGGAAATTGTGTACTTTTCAGTGGGCCACTTGGGATACACATTAATCATATTGCTGGAGCAATTGAACTCAAAACTTGGAATGGGATATTCTAGTTCAAATCCTTTCACCCCCTATGGAAGACATGACCTTAATCTCCCACACAAGGGGCGTAGATTTCAAATGAAGTCATCCATTCAAAATAGCTAGCTCAGGCACTGCTCCAACTCGCCTTAAGGTTGTCTTCTTAATTTGATACAATTTCTCTTTTTGTTTCAGAGATAAAAGAGATTTTGTGTCAGGAGGGGCTGCAGCTGGCGTGGCAGGTGAGTATCAACCACAGAGGTTAAATAAAACAAATTTGGAGTCTGCCGTACATGAGTATGACTCTCTGGGCTGGACCTTACCACAGACATCTTTGCATCTCAAAAGATAAAAAAATGATTGGCTCCATTTTTATATGGCTCCCTAGAGCTCATAGTTGGGCGAAAACATATAAATTGTCCTATCATGTTGTAATGTATCTCAGTTATTTCCTCATTACTAGGAATGGGGTTATAAGGTCAAAAAAGGTCAATGTCAAACATTTCTAATACACCGATGTCAAAGGTTAAAAATCAGCCGCTTAGGAACAACAAGAGTGAAGGGGTACAGTAAAGCATCAGACACATGAAATGAGTTGCACTGAATAGCAAATCCGTAATGTAGTTGCTCATCAAACTCCAAATAATATATTTATGGGGGGGGTATCTTTCTTTCGTCTTTTTTGTAAAAAAAACAACAACACTCATTTAGAGGCATATGTATGCTTAAGAATTGTAGATGGAATTCTGCAGTATATATTTATATGTAATATTTTTTTAATTCCCAGCTGCTTTTGGTTCACCAATTGGTGGAGTATTGTTTAGTTTAGAAGAAGGCTCATCATTCTGGAATCAGGCTCTAACATGGAGAACTGTGAGTAACAAGGGTTGGCTTTGCAAGTTAAGAGATATAGGGACAGGAAGTAAGGTTTATGTAGTGCTTTAATGTATGATCTTGTGCCAAAAGCCTGTGAAAATCACTGAAGGCCCACTGGTACCCTACCCTGTGGGCCCATGTGTTACCCAAGATGGACTCAATGAATGCTGATTTCAACATCAATCCATGGCAATATCTGTTGTTTTAGCGTGTCTGACGTCTTATGTTAGCGTTGGGGTAATTAAATTGTAAGCTCAGAAAGTTAATAGGGTTATAGTGCTGTATGATATTGGATGTTACAATCTGGAACAAGCTCAGACTCTTAAGCATTTAGAACTGTAGGGATATGTCTGCAGAGTTTGATAAAGTTTTGTTCATTTTTTGTCAATACAATGGACATAGTAACTTGCATTGTTAGTAAGTCATGAAAATGAAAATGAAAATGTGAAAATTGACACTCAAGGAATGACTCAAATATGTGACAATGACATCGTTCATTGATGGAGTATGTCCTTTTTAATACATGATATACTTAACCAGGTAAATCTTGTGTGTTTGTTTTTGACAGTTTTTCTGTGCAATGTCGGCTACATTTTGCCTGAACTTTATGTTATCTGGTCTTGTACACAACAAATGGGGAGCACTGGATCAGCCTGGTCTTATTAACTTTGGCATATTCACAGTAAGTCTTTAATTTGTAGAGTCGGTGTGGTATAATATGCAAAGATCTGGGGGACTCTAGCCATGTTTGCATGCCTCTTTATGTGAAGTGTGTGAAATGACTATTCCTGCTTTGCCAGAAGGGACTATAAACATTCTCAATGCACAGAACATACACTGTTGTTGTTTACAGAAAAAAAACCTCTGAATTAAGTATTACAAATTTAATGGTTTTAAACATATGGATAAAATCAGCCGCTTCTTTTTTTATATATTTAGTAAATTATGATATTACAATTCACATGTATATCAATATCATGAGTGATATTTGGGCTAAAAAATAAAAAAAATAATTTGAGCTTAGAATTTCAGCGTGATCAATCTGAGACTAGCATATAAACCTAAGTCCACAAACTCATGTATCTAATTTCCCTGTGCAATATTGCAATGCTATAGTTATTATAGGTTCAGTTGGATGAAATATTACAAAGCAAACACATAGTAACAATACTGTGTGAGGCTTTGTTTCCGAAATGAGAACAATAGTCTGCATATTGTTATGCAGCATTGTTATGGTAAATAATAGTACAACTCATTGTTGCTAATGTCAAACTTGTCAAAGTCATTGTGATTGTGTCACACAAGTAAATGAGAGCATGATATAGTGTCCGCTTCATTTACTTGTGTCATAGCCTGCTGCCTTGAAAATGAATTTCGCTTCAAACAGAGGAAGAACACGTATGAGCCCGAACTTTACCCACACAATTTCTCTTTTTTTAGGAGAAATACGCATAAAAAATTGCAACAAGTGTCAACTTTTAATGTAATAATTATTCTCTTCGAATAGAGATAAACTTGTTTTGGCAATAGACCTGCCCTTTAATGCATTCTTTATCTTGCATTTTCCATTTTTATAACATTGATGTGAATTGAGATGAAAACAAATAATCTTGAACTTAAAGAAGACCCATTCTATACATCCTGGTCTAGATTTTCTAAATTAAATAAAAAGAAGTCACCAGCAGCTGCATGTATATGGGAACAAAATAAATAATTATCACACATTTTAATACACACCTTAATTTTGTTTACAGTGTCCTGAGTCAAATACTGATTCAACATGCAACTTGTGGACAGCGTATGATCTGCTTCTATTTATCGTCATGGGATTGGGTGGAGGACTGTTGGGGGCGCTCTTCAACTTTATCAACAGTCATCTTACAGTGTATCGGTATAGGCATGTTAATGCTAGGCCCAGATATGTAAGGTATGGAAATAAACATATGATGTATTAATTTATCAAAGTAAAACTCAGTTGAATTTGAAATGAATGCAGTGTGTGTTATATGAGACATGACACGTTGGGCAGGAAAACCTCCTATGTGTCATTGGCCCCTGAACATGTTTAAAGTAAAACCTCCTATGTAACCTGTTGGCAGTTTTGTTTTAAACATGTTCAGGGGCCAAATGCACATATGAGGTTTTTTCTGCCCAACGACACACATACATATATCACATATAATGAGAGGAAAGTTGCAAAGCTTCATTTTTGAGTTATGGCCTGATTCATAATATCTGGATCATAAGCTTTAAAATGATATATAACTTTGGTAGGGTTGCTCCCTCACTTGGTGTTCAAAAGAAAATATTCAAAGAGGAGTTATTTTGTTTTATATTTTCCCTGCTAGCTTTCTACATTATGTATTCACTTTTAAACTATGTAATGAAACTTGCACTGATATTTCTTCATTGTTACTCTTACAACACTACATATATATATTACTGAAGAAAAAAATACACAATAGGCAATAACAGTGGAATTAATTCTTTTGTTATTCAAGTAAGCAAATGTCCACTGTTCAACCACATTGAAAAACGGATTGAAACATCTCAGAAAATCATTGGCCATACATCAGTCCCACTGACATTGATTTAATCCAAAACTAGCTTTAGGATATTAGGCATTGGACCTGCAACATTCCCCCAAATAAGAAACAGTAAATTCTCTATTTATATATTTTAAAGGTGCCATTAGGTCTGGTAGCATTCTAGTGTCACAAACCGCCTAGCCAAGCTTCAAAATAAGCAGGCACCCAGGAGTCATTACCCACTGGTCATAACATTTTGGCTTCTGGTCCACACCAAAATCATATAAACCAGGCTCTACAGTTTAAAAAAAAAATAGATCCTGGTAGTTATTTTCAGTAGGTTTTGTATTTAATGTATACAATTGATATTAAAATTACTCTTGGCCCTTTAGAAATGGCTCCTGGATCACTAGATAATCACAGAACCAGGAGCTGTTTTTCCCAAATGTGTGGCTCCTGGTCCAGATCTGCTTATTTTGAGGCTTGCACCCAGCCATAGGCGTAAATTCATCAAAGTATTCTTTTGCTATTATTTTCAAGTCACTTTGTCCTGCCGAACCTCGAATCCACGATCCTGTGGTGAAAAGGCAAACACGCTAGTGCATAGACCAAAAGAGGTGTTACCCGTCTGGTCTATTAACACACTTATACTTCCTTGACAATGCTCCTTCTCCTACTCCTAAGACATTTCTTTAATTGCGCCTCAGATGACCCCTTGGTGACCTTGGATGACCTTGAAATGACCTTTCGAAAATCAGGCTCTAAATGTTGACTGTACCCACCAAGTTTCGTGCCCATACGACAGTTTTTAGTAATTTGACCTCAATCCTAAGGACCGTCGATGTTAGGATTTTAAAAAATCGATATATTGGTCACTCATTATCGATAATAATCGATAAATCGATTTTCCTCCCAATTTTAGTGACCTGAAAATTCAAGTCACTAAGCTTCAAATATTTGAATACTTGCGAATTGCGCTGCCAGCGGAAAAGTCGGTGTCAAATCATTCGTGAAAAGATGTTTAAGTATGGGCTTAAAATCATCAACATCACTCGGTCTCATTGATTCTAGAAGTTTTTACATTTCAAAATATGTCTGTACTGACATAATTGCGGCGGTTAACACACTGCTTACGCCCAATTTTTGGATTTTTGTTTTCATTATCGGCAACTCCGATATATCGATTTTCTTCCGAAAGTGATATCGGCGATATTAATATTATTGGATAGCCGATTTTTTGATTATTATCGATTCATCGACGGTCCTTACTCAATCCTTGATACAAGATACTCCGCCAGGCACTTTTTGCCAATTTTCTGAATCTTTCCAATGGATGGGTCCACTTGGTGTTAAGAAACGCCAGGGACTACCGCTACTACCACCATTTTTGTCACCAACCGCCCAGCCATTAGTGTAAAATAATTCATTGAATTATCTTGCACTATCTTCGAGTCACTTGCAAACCCACCGTTCTGTGGTAATAAGGCTCTAGTGCATGGACTAAAAGTAGATTGGTATATGAGACTAACACGCTTATACCTCGGGGACAATAGTACCAAGCATCCAAAATATCATCCCTTAAAAGTGTGTTCATCATTTATTTATTCAGAGTACTGGAGTCAGTCCTCATAGCAGTTGTGACTACATCCATAGCATTTGTTGCTGCAATGACTCTTGGGGAATGCAAGGACATCAAGGGACCAGCAATTGTAAGTACATTGTACATGTAGCTACATGTAGACCCAGAGGATGATTTAAGGAAGCCCCATCATGCACTGNAAATGTGTTATCACTAGAGTTTNA